>NC_086241.1:63587986-64187986 GCF_036321145.2 Pelmatolapia mariae
GAACTCACTGACAATCTGTAGCTGTTTGGTAATGAGCTGTATAGCTCTATTGTTGCTGCTGGCTACACACAATGCAGGCTGTGTGTTGCTAAGATCAACTGAATAAATGTTGTTTGCTTGTGAAAATGGACACTAATGCGTATCTATGAGTGCCCGAGCCTGTGCATAAGCATGTGTGCATGACAGAAAGTTTGTGTATGTGTGTAGGAGGCTGTGTTTCACCAGCAGGTTGTGATGGAATGATAAGGCTGAGGCCAGATGGATTGGTTGTGCGTTATGCGTGGGAGCCTCCTGTTCTCTTCTCTGCTCTTCTCACTCACACCCTCAGTTGAAACTAAAAATATACCAAGACTCAGGTATTAAACTCCTCAATGCTCGCGCCACCGGGGGAAGATTTTGCACAGCATGACAACAAAGTCAACAACAGGATTGTTGCCGTCACTGTTAACCACAGAGTCATTTGCATAACTGAGTTCATGACCTTTACAGTTTTGATCGGTGTGGGAACTGAAAGTTCTTCAAAAGTTAAGTCTTCCTGCAGAGCAGTAAGATCCAAAAACTATGCAGGAAGGTCACAGAACCTGAGTGCTGCATTATAACCAAATCCTACTTTAAGTTAAAATATCAACCACAGTCTTTATGTCTAGACGAAAACAGCAAAGAGATTAAGGGGAAATCTCTGTGTGCATACATGAGAACCCTATACCACCGTAAACACATCAATATCTCAGATTTCAGCTTTGCTTCTAGTCCAAATGTCATATTAAGGAGAAGTCTGGTTTATTTCAACCTGGCAGACTTCTAAATATTGTGTCTGGAAGAGTCATGTTAACTTTATATTCTCTGTTGTGGCGACTGAGGGAAATGTGGACTCAAAAAATATGAGAAAACTGGCATGCTGGCCCAATCACTACCAGCGTCTTTTGTTATGTGTGTGTGAGGCTGACTGAGTGTGGCCATAGTGTCAAAGTCCTTCCAATTCTGGTTTAGAGTAGGCTCAAAGTCCACAGAAGAAGAGCCAAATCACAGGGATGATGAGACAGGGAAGACAAAAACGCAGGAAAACAACACAAAGTTCCTGTAACACAACACAACTCAGGAAACTAGTAGTGTTTCCTGCCCTCATGTTTGATGCAAAGAGGGGGGTCATTCCAATGCCACGATTGGAAAATCTCCATGTAAATTTTGAGAAAGTCAATTCTTGTGCTTGCATTCTTCCTCATTCTAAAATTTCTTCTCACATCCCTGTTGGACAGCTCCTGACTCATATCTTGTTCCATTTGTCTGAGGCATTATATAACATGAAATCAAGGTGCTGAGAATTAGGTGTTTATTAATGTGTGGGTATTTTAATGTGTGGACTTTGATTTTTGTTCAGTTAGTAATTAATTTTTTACAGCTGGCTAAGGAAAAGCAAAATGAACACTCGAGATTTATCAGAATTTATTTAAGTAATGTAACACAAAGTATAAGTGTTTGCATGAACTGCCTGCAAGTAGTTACAGAAAAACAGGTGATGGCTGTCCAAGATTAGCTCTAATCTTTTCGACTTGAGAGCAGCCGCTTCACTAGAGATTTTCTCAAAAATGTGTCCAACAAACTGTAACACTGAAAAACAAGAGCAGGGGCACAAATGTGATCATTAATTAGCTACAGCACTGTGGGCAAAGATCCATCTTTACATATGATCTGGCATCAACTGCAAAGAACATATTATATATAGTCATAGACTTCTGATGTTAAGGGAAATGACTGTGTCACTTTTCATCAACTCTCCGTTGTAATATTTCTTGCACTAATGTTGCAATTTAGCTTAAAAACACAGTCTGACTCAACCCATTGCCTGCTTTGATGAACCGCTGTTTACTGTGGTTTCAAAATGGTCACACTGGGCATATCATATCTGAATTGCAAGTGAAAAAAATAACTGTTTGATATTTTATATGGGACACCACATAGGCAAAAAGCAATACACCTGTGATAGGCCAACACTGAGAAGTGAACATCAATACACAGATGTATAAAGTAAAGTTGTATTCAAAATACATCCTGTGCAACACAAAACAATAATAATTTTTCCAAAATCTTAACTTGCTGCCAAATATAGAGCAACCCATTGAGTGTCCAATGTATAGGAAACAGCAAATGAGGAAACAAGGAGGTTCATTTTGGACAAAAGTTCATTCTTGGCCAGGTTGGGTAACTTCCTGGGGTTCTCAGAGTGTAGCTGACAGGAAACCATCTGTCTGACACGTAAATCTTTAACAACCAGCATCATATTACTTTAATCACCAAAATTAAAGAGATGCAACATGTCAATTAGTTAGCTTTATTAGTGTAAAAAAGGCAGGTGTTGGTTTTTGCCCTTATTTTGCTTTTGTGCTAAGCTACTATCTATGGTATTAATGATCTCTGCAGGTAAACATGCAACATCGCCAACCAGCCAAACATCCCTGTTGTAATGCAAGACATACACATTATGATTAAGTAGAGGACCCCTCTACACCCCGATTTGCGCCTGCAGACATCCCACGGTGGCAGCAAGCCAGCAGAGACCAGAGTGTGTCCTTGCAAGATGAGCTTTGCGGTTAAAAACCATGCCTAACAATCACTACTCGACCCAGTTCTCTACATCAATATTTGTTCTACTCCTGAGTTATTTTTTAAGTTTATGGAAATCCCCTGTAAAGGCATATGCTTTTAAGTTCAGCAACTACATGATGTTTTCTAAGCCAATGAATAACTGGGTTAAATAATCAGAATTAAAATACTGACCTAAATAAATAAATTAAAAAAATTTCCCCTTCTCTTTTTCTTTCTTACAGGCCTTAAGTGTTTTTTTTATTTACAAAAAAGCCTCTGGTGGGCCATGTATGGCTTTAATAAACAAGGAAAACCCTTATCATGTTTCCTAGTTCTGACCACTAAAGGAGACCAGGAGCTGCATAACTGAAGTGAAGGATGACATTTTGAGACTACTGAGGGTTTGCACACCCGGAAGACGCCGGGTCTTCTTCACTGGAGTGGAGCAAAAAACCAAAAAAAGACCATGGAGAGGCCCGGCCGACTCACCAGAGGTGGTGTGGAGCAGAGAGACTGGCTTGTTTTGAAGGAAAAAAAATTGGCTGGGGCCACCATCCCCAGTGCCTTATAAGGCAGTGTTTCTATCCAGCTAGCACACTGAAGCCGGGTCTGGTCTGCTGCTGCTGCTGCTGCTGTTTGCCTGAGAGCAACTCAACTACACTCCAGAGAAGAAGCCAAAACTCAGGTTGACAAAGAGGGGATTTCATTTATCCCAATAGCTACAGAGGAAGAAAGTCTAGTGTAGGTGAGAAGTGGAGTGACAATAAGTTAAAGGGGAGGGAAAGAAAGAAAAAAGCTGAAGAAAATGTGAGATGGGAGATGCTCAATGAGAAGAAAAAAAATTAATGGAAAAAAACAAAACAAAATGAAGCATATACGAGTAGGAATAGGGAGAGAAAAAAGGGCGTGAATAACCAGTACTAAGCAAAAGAGACAGCATATGTATTAAAAGGCTTTCCCAACTAATGCTGAATAAAAAGAGCATCACTCCAAATGATCTTAAAAGAAATGGACAGGGATTGGCCCCCAGAGATAAACTGGAAGGCATCATACAAGCTTTTAGCTCTATTTCCCATATCATTCACACATAAGTGCTGTGCATTAAGTTATCTGCACGCCCTGGGCCTGCAAAAGTATGAAAACACAGTTAACATACCTGCAGTGTGTTTAACAAGCCTGAGGGGAGGGGCTGAGAGAAAAGTAGGGCCAGGGAAAAGAGATAAGGCTAGAAAGCGAAAGGGGAAAGTGCAGGCAGGACAGAAGTCTATGGAACTTTGAGCCCCATGTATGGCTGCCAACTATTTACTCAGTGAGGTCATTTCCTTTAGGACAGCAGAAACTTGAGTGATTTGCAAATAACCTGTCCATATTTTAGTTTTGTCTTTTTCTTTAATTCCAGAAAAGGCCTCATCTTGTGCTTGCTCCTTAACAATCACTGCCTGCACTTGGAGCTGCCAAGTTAAGTCCTGCACTTCAGTCAGCAGTAGTGTGCTGCCAAATAACGATCCCTACCGTTTGCACAAGGGGAAGGTTGCTGAGACTTAAGGTTACGCTTGATCGAGTGCTGATAGAGGCAATATAGTGATCTACAGTTTATATAATCACAGAGTGGGGCAGCATTAACGCATCATTTAAGTATTATTTTTTCCCCTGGCTGTTCTGTGGGTGGATTTACAGATAGCAGCACCTATGCTCCCTCCCATCACAAGAGTTGAAGATTGACTAAGGAAGGTGACTGAGTTTCCCTGACAGATGCTGCACATTCCTCCACGTCAGTTTTCCTTATCCTAAGGGAAGCCTGCCCACTGCTCCTTAAATGCATTACCTTCATGATCACTTAAAAAACAAAAGAAAAGGAAAAAAAAAAGCACAAACCTGAAATTAATTACCGAGTTTCCTTCACTAAGCTGTTAGTGAGAAGAATAAATAAAGGGTCCACACAATGTGGCTCCCTCTGGTACCGTTGCCATGCCACAATAACAGGGGATTTGTGATTCATTATTTACCAAATATGAGCCTGTGAGCAATTATCTAGGCACTTTAAGTATGCATGTTTTTCCTTCACCTGCAAACCCCCCCCCACAACCCAAACAAAAACAAGATATATCTTAGCATTTACTGTTTGTGTGCATGCATGTCTGAATCCCACACCGTGCAGCAAAACTTCTTGATCCCAGCGACAGCACCGAGGCTGCTAAAAATGGAAAACCGCAGCCTGTTCTCTCCTACGCATGCTTCCCACTCAACTTTTGTCTCAAACACTCAACACCTCTCTCTCCCCAGCTCATGTGCAGGAAGTAAACATCACCGGTGGTCAAGTTATACCGAATTCTTCTTCTTTTTTTTTAGAAGAGGGAACAGACCAGGATTGCCTCAAGTTGTATGGAGGGGGGCAAGAGAAACCCAGGGGAAGGGATGTATGGGAAAGGGGGGGTGGGCTGAGTCAGAAGGGGCCCATTAAAAGGGGTGAGGTGATGCTTTTTAAGATAGAGCTGACAGTGTGTTTGCACTCTGTCACATCCAGTTAGGGGCCCCAGAAATTCAAACACCACCCTGTAACTTTAAAGCTAAAGTAGGCAACATCACATAATGTTGGCTTAAAGTTACAGTTAATAGGTCTGAAAATAGCTTGGGATTCCAGCTTTCCTAGGGTCCAGAAAATAACCGAGATCTAAATTTATTTTGGGAGAACAGAGTTGATCTAAATTGTCGGAAGACCTCTTTTCCCATTTAAGCTCAAAGTCGTGATATACACTGGTGTAATGGAAGGATTTTTCCACTGCCTTATGCAACGTTAGGTGTCACAAAACTCAAAGACAGACACATTTAAACAGTTTCAATTCTAATACATCAGTCCTTTGCCAAGTAAGAAAGCAAGAGTTATTTGATTGTTTCAATAGCAATAATTGCAAACGCTATCCTTATTTGGCTCAACATCCATTACTTCTGGGCCATCGTCCATACCCTGACAATCACTAAACTGCTAAAGAAATCACCAGATGTGGGTGGTTAATGAAAGGTCTGCAATCAGGCAAGTCCATCGTCTGTTGGTCCAAAAAAAAAATAAAAAAAAATCTTTAAATTGTAAGTCACATAAGCGGCTGTACAAACAGGTCTGATTCAGGCCCACACAGGGTAAACACAGGGACCTGAGACATCGTTCACAATCTCATAACTTCTGACCACTTTACCTCTAAGGAAAAAAATTCAGGGAATGCACCGTCTCACTCCCCTCTCCTGAGGAAAGCAAAATAGAAATGGTTGCCAGGCTGTATGTGAATAAGAACCAGCGTGTTGATGTAACAGCACACGGACAACCAGATTAAACAAAGATTACTGGTATGATTTTTTTTTAAGGGAAGATAAACAAGAGTATGCAGATGCTACTGTGCTGATATTACACAGCATGTTCAAATTTCCTTTTTTTATTGTTAGTTATGTGGAATCTGCGGTGTGAACTTCTTCTGGCTTCTGAAGTGGGGTGTGCTGGGAAAACTTCGAGAACCAATAGATCAATGGCCGAACTGGAACATCGCCCCAGATCGCTCAACAAAAAGGCACTGACATTTATACCACAAGGGTTTTGGATTATCACAGAAAATAAGCTCTGTGGCAAATTGAAAGTTTATGATATTTACATTTTTCTTTTCTTCAAATGGAAAAATCTCCATAAACTTGCACCAATATGACCACCACGAAGCAACTGTGTTTGCTGTGATGGCATTGAAATCCAAAAACAACTTACGTGGTCTTAGTCAGCCACTTCCTCTTGTGGTGCCACTTTGGCACTTATTAAAAGAACAAAGCTAAAGCAAATAAAGAAGTAGTCACCCAACTTGAAGAAAAAGAAAAAGCTTGCAAGGGGAAAAAGGGGATCAGACAAATGACACATTATTAGAAATGAACAGGGAGACTTTTGCAGATATCACCTGAGGGAGATATTAAACCACAAATACCCAAATCAGTTGGCATTAAATGGTGGTTACCCTGCCAGCTCCCAAGTGGTCAAAGTCCGAGAAAAGTCTGATTATCCCAAAGAGAAAACAGCAAGCGAGTGTTTGTCATGGTCAAACTACACAGATTATTTCCAGCAGTAAGAACACATCTGGCTTGGACAATCTCCCATTGTTTGCTACATCTGAGAAAAACCTCTTTTGGACAATGACCAGACATGACTCTTCCCATGCTACATTCATGTATGTATAAACACACACAGAGGCTATGTTAAATTTGAGGCCAATATTCAAATGGAGGGGTAAGATAGCTGTCAGAGAAAGACAAACAGATGATAGATTTTACATGCCTCTCAATTCTAATCAAACGCAATGCTGTATGTAAGCACCAGAGCGTACTAAAATCCCACCCTACAAAACAGAAATATTCAAATCAAAATGATCTCCAGTCAGAATCTAATAGCAGCCGCAGACAGTACAATAAACTAAACACATACTCACTGTTTTAACTCTTTAAAGTTAGTTTTTCTCCTTCAGCTACAAAGATATCATGAAACTAATCTTCAATGATTTTCATCATTACTACTACTACTACTACTACTACTACTAAGGGGCAAAACTCCAGTTTCCAGAAGACTATCTTAATTAACTGTAAAATTAATTAATTAAATTAATGAATTAAACTGGTGGGCAAATATAGAGAACCAATTTAGGCAATATCCAGAAACAAAAAAAGTAAGCCATTATCACATTGTTCGTGACACTGACATGATATAAACTAACACTTCCAATAACTTATATATTTGTTTTCCTTAATACTATTGCTCGTTTATTATCTTGTCACTTATTTATAATTGGGAGGTCAAAGGGGAAAAACAAATGGAAGATAAATACAATTTAAATAATAATTAAGTGGAACTTTAGATAAAATCTACACATTTACCTGAGGGGTTGAAACAGTAGGAGATACGCAGTTTTACAACTTCATACTGATTGTTTTCTTCTCATTAAAATAGATAAATGTTAGGTGGTGCAGGAGTATGAGACAAATTTTCCTATTTTCTTCTAATTTAATTTTTAATTGAATTCTAAACAATGTTATTATATATATATTTTCTGATATTAATTGCTGCCAATATGGTTTATTGGATTTTTGGCAGACTGGGTCCTCCATAGACAACATCCTATTTACAAACCAGTGTAGGAAGACTGCAATGGTTCTGTGGTTACATCTGGGACTGATAGGACTACAGTGGCTTGGTTGGCCCATATGTTATCTAAAAATATTAGTCTCCATGAAAACACCCAGGGGGGCTATCTCAAGTAGTTAATCCTAATCTGTAGACAGGCCTCGAGGAGCCCCAAACTGCTCTGTCTGCACCCAGACTTAACTATTAATCAGGCCTGTCTACAGTGTCTTCACCAGGCGATAACACTTAAATCATAAACTGCACCGTTTTAACATGAAAAGGTGTTTAAATGCAATTAGCTCACCTGAGGGCGTGCATGCGTGCCTAGCCATTCAGCGAACAGACAACATCATTAATAACCTATGAAGTGGATCCCACTTGACTCACCAGTAAACTTTCCAGGTTTATGGCAGATCTGGGGTCTCTGATCATGTCCTCCAGCTTCTTCAGCCGGGTTTCCATCCTCCTCTCGGCGCCCAGCGACATGACTGCGCCGTCGTTGGTGGTTAAAAGTTGGGTTTGAAAAACTAATGAAGAGGCTTTTCCAAACTGTTTGAGTTTACATGTGAACCCTCTTTGTTCCTGGCTAATGGCCGCAGGCCTGGCGGAGCAGCCTTTGGGCTCCCAGCCCACCCAAATCGCTTCCAACAGGAATGGTGTGCACAACGAGGAGAAAATATTCCCAAAGCTTCCAAAAACATAAAACTTGCCAAGTGAGAGGGGGCCGTCAGTTAGCAAACCCGCCCGGCTTTAAGCTAGGAATGACGACTTGAACTATCACCTCTCGTTAAGTGGAAGATGCATTTTTTAAACTTGCGATAAAGTTTGAATTTACCAGCAACAGGCAGCAAAGCAGGGCGTTTTCTTTGCCCCCTTTTTACTCCCCTTTCCTTCTGGGTTTCGACCGCTTGGATTTTTTATTTTTTTCTTCCTGGACTTGCTATCTTTAGGAGGGAAAAAATCCGCTTCGTTTCACCCCATTCAACAACGCTTTAGCCCGTTAGAAGTGGAGTTTATCCTCGGTGCTGCCACAAATCCTCCGAAGGGGTAATAACGTCTGTTCTCCCGCGCTGAATTTTTAATAAGCACTCGCTCGCCTCTTCCTGGATTTCTTCTCGCATTTTCGCATTTGTCCTCCTCGCTTCAAGACGTGGACGCCAAAAAAATAAGTTTCACTCGCAGACAAACTCGTCCAGCAGCTGAATTCCTCACCATACACTCACATCTACACACCAACACACACACACACACGGAGGCTGTACTCTCACACTCTCCGCCCCCTGACATCAACACACACACCGAGGACTCTATTACCCATAATCCATCAGTCCTGCCCTCCAACCTGGATATCGCTTGAGATAAATTTCTCGTGTAATATTTTAATATCAAAAACTTTAACTCTTTTTCTTAGTAGGTCAAAAATATCCATTCTTTGTGTAGTTCATAACTGTAATAAGTTTATATTTTTAACAATAAGTACGAGCAAGACAACCACAAAGATGATCAAAAGAAAGTACACTCTTTTCAAATTTTAAGGTTTTATAAAATAAAAATAACTAGCTCATCTGAGATCTTAGAATTTGGCAATACAGCTTCAGATGAACTGGAAAATATGACATATTACACCTTGTCTTAATTTATTTAGCACAAAATAAGCTGAAACACAATACAATATACTACTTAGGGGAATTCCTAGTGCTGTCACAGAAGCTGTCTTTGCAAAGAGTGAATAAGATAAGATGACAAATTAATTTTTAAAGTAACACCGTTAGTTGGCATAACAAAAAGATATTAAAAATAATTAGATGCCTGATGCCGATAATCAAATCCACTTGATTATTTTGAGCACCTCTATAAAAGCAGAAGTTTTAGCAGTTTGCTTGTCTGCACCATTCAGGTGTGTGTAAACACAATGTCAAAGAGATACAACATCTGCACAGGTCTTAGAAAAGCAGTTGCTGCTGCTCATCATTCTGGGCACGGTTATCTGGCTATTTCCCAGAAATTTAAAGTCCATCATTCTACAGTGACAAAGACAGTCTTCCCAGGAGTGGATGTCCCAGCAAATTCACCCCAAGGTCAGAGCATGCACATCTCAAAGAAATTACACAAGCGCTACATCTTGGACTCTGCGGGACTCAGTTACCATGTTAAATGTTAAAGTTGACAACACAATTATAAAAACACTGAATAAATGTGCCTTGTTTGCAGAGTTGCTCATGAACAAATCACAAGACCTCTGGAACAATGTCCTTTGGACAGACAAGACCAAAGTGGAGATGTTTGGCCATAATGCACAAACACCTCATACCAACTGTCAGCATGGTGGTGGAGAGCTTGTGATTTGGGCTTGTTTTGCAGCCACAGAATCTGGGCACTTTGCCATGAGTCAACCATGATCTCCTCTGTATAGAGTCAAATGTGAGGCCTGACAGCTAAATTTTAGCTTAAACTGTGTCAATGATCCCAAGCACACGAGCAAATCTACAAGAGAGTGACTGACCACAAAAAGAATGAAGGTGTTGCAATGGCCCAGTCAAAGTCCAGACCACAGCCTGACCGAAATGCTGAAGTGGAGCCTTAAGAGAGCTGTGACTAAACAAAGCTCAGTGAACTGAAACAAAAATGTAAAGAGTGACCAAAATTTCTCCACAATGATGTGAGATTGACCCTAAACATGCTTCTACGAGCTATTGAATCATGGGGTGTACTTAGTTTAGTCACACACTGCTTATGCAATTTGGCAGAGCTTTACTTAAATAAAGATGCTGTGTAATATAATATAAAAACACAGATAAATAATAAATATTGGTAAAAAGAAAGTATACCCTTAAAATTCAACGGGACCTAAAAAGCGTAGTCCTTACCAGGTATTAAAATCCCCCCCCATAAAGTATTACTTAATTTTCCTGCCTTTTGCTCCTGTTCCATCTTTTGCCATACCATCAAAAAAAGAATACACACACACACACACACACACACACACACATATATATATATATATATATATATATATATATATATATATATATATATATATATATATATATATATATATATATATATATATATATATATACGAAATGCTCAAATGTCTCAGTTTGAACATTTCCATGTTTCACGTTTTCTATTGTGACTAAAATCTGGGTTATGAGATTTGCAAATCATTGCATTCAATTTGTATACACATTTTAGACACTGTCTTTTTTTTGGAACTGGGTTTACAACTTGTGGGATGTAATACCAAAAACAGCACATCTAATTAGAGTTTAACTTTAAAAAGCACTTGAATAGATTATTTATAGCAGAATTAATTTGATGATCAGTTTTTCAATATCAGTTATTATAATGAATCTGAGAGTTTGCATTATTATATTTAAAGAAATAAAGAGGCAATCGAACCACCGATGTACCTTCACCTTGCTCAAACTAAATGTCAAAATAAAGTTTTTTCCACTCTCTTTTGCGTGTGTATGTGTGCAATTTCCTTGGAAAATCCCATACAGTACCAGTAGCAGGAAGTAATGCTTTTTAGACTTTCTTTATTTGGAACAGTCAGTTTGCATGAGAGTGTCACAGACAGGCGAGCAGATAAACACACAAGCGCCACCTACAGAAACAGGAATGTTTCTTGGAAACAGCACTCATACCAGCAGATTTATTGTCTGTTTGACAGGGGATGTCTGGGAAATGCAGTCCAAAATAACAGCGACAATACAGGCTGAAAATGATCTACTTCTTGTTTTTATAAGCTTGTCTCATCACTCACAGTAAAGCACTAGGCTAAGATGTGCCATGCTGAGACCCTTGTGCTTCTTTGTAAATGTTATTGAATCATAACTCCATGCCGTTTCACTTGTACTAAACATAGATCTCAGTTATTTTGACCACATTTTAAGTGGCTCACACTCACCTGAATATGACAGTCATAAACACACAGGCAGTTTTTAGTTGATATAGGTGGTGTTTATGTGTAAAGGTGGTGACTATTTAAGGATATTTCGAGTAATGTTATAAATTGAATAAGAATTACCACTTACTGTTATTTTGATGATAGGATGTGAGAGACATGATGCACACTAAACTGAAATACTCCCAAAGCAGCAATCAGACGTAAGCTGCATTCAAGCTGGCTGTACTCATCTCTGAGAGGATTCTCAGTAAATTTCACACTAGCAAATGTATTCATCAGGGCAGAATTGAACTCGAAACCTGGGATTCAGGAAAATTACAATTAAAGATGTGCATGGAGTGAAATTAGTCTCAAAAGGTAGATAGTTGTGTACAGTGATTTGTCTGTAAATTCTGAATTCTCACAAATGTGTGCTCAAAACCACACACAAATCCAAAGCAATTTGCAAACAGATTTTACAAACATGCATATCAAAACTGGAATAAAAAGTGACAATTTACACACACATTTTCACATTTAGCTTCACATATCTAATCATCTTTGCTTTCAAAAGGCAAACAAAAGTCTAAAAAGATATGAGTGACGTTCTTTTCGCTCACTCAAGAATTGTTAACGCATACATAAATGCCCTTAAATGCACAGATCACGTAACATGCCATATGATGCTCATCTGCAAACATTCTGAGGCTAATTTCACTACATATATGCATAGTTGTTACATGAATGTGTACATAGCTATGTGGAAATAGCTATCAAATGAGCTTTGTTATCAGCTTTGTGGGTTGGCTAGACTTTACCTGTGGTTGCTAGGATTACCTCTTTGTTTTGCAGCTGCATCATCTTAATAAAGAGCTTTAAATTCCTAGGAACTGGGCACTGTCAGTTTGTGTTATATCCTTGTTTACAGCGGAAACTTTAACTGGCAGCATGAGAAACAAAGGCGCTTTTAATGACATTAAAAATGACTTAGCGCCAGTCCCGTGTCCCCAAACAGTTTGACAGTGTGCTGCCCGAGAATGAAGCAGCTAAATGTTTTTATTTTTTTATTTACACACATTTATTTCTTGTTGTCACAGGTCAAAAAAAGTTTACTAAAGCATGACGGTCTATTGATACAGGACAGCGGTTAGTATATTTATTATTACACAAATAAGATAACTTGGAGTGGAGTTATGATGCTCAAATTATCCTCAGTTGCATTATTTGGACTATGACAAAAATATTCCCCTTGCCACTGAAGTAGGTGTAGACTTCAGTGACAATGCAATTTCCAACTGGCTAAGAAGTAAACACTACATAAAAATGATCACACAACACAGGTCACTTGTTTTAAAGAAACAGTTCACTTAGTCATTGATGTAAACAGGTGCTTTAATTACACTTAAAGAGTTTACTTCTCAAAGACACAAAAGTGGCCTAGTATCAGCATAACTGTTTACTTGTTACACAAACTCCGCCAAGCAAACACAGAACAGGACGGATGTCATAAAAATTGCAGAACTAGGACCAAAGTGCAGACTCAAAGACAGAAGGAAAAATAAAAAAGCAAGCCTTTATTTTGGCTGATTCAAAGTCAGAACACAAAAGTCCACAGGCAAAAGGCAAACTGAATCCAAAGCAGGGAGGGAACACACTGGGAGGTTAAACAGACCCTGAGAGGAAGGCGGAGGGGAAGATACCACTATTTATATATGAAAAGGAACAGCACACAGGAGGGTAACAAGACACAGATGATAAGAATCAAGGACAATGAGACAGCAAAAATGACACACAAAACACAGAAGATGACTATAAAGGCTAACAAAGTTAAACAGGAACATGAATAAACACGACATCGGGGAGAAAAGACAGAGGAGGATGAGATAGGAAACACTAAAGATACAAAATAAACTAACATAAACTAGAACTATGAATTAAAGGCTCAACATATCTGTAAATAATGAACAAAGAATCAAACAGAGAACATCTTAAATAAACAATTCAGTAACCCAAAACTCATACACAGTGATATAATATTTATATTATATTGATATCACAACTGTGTTTCTACATTCATTTTATATGAGTGCTTGTTGTTTGTTGTATATTTGCTGCTATGACAACTCAACTTCCCTCTGGGATTATTGAAGTTTCTCTGATATGATTAGATGTTAAAGTCACCGGGTGGCTGAAATTTGTGTCTTCATTGCCATAAATTAAGATATTTCCACCATGAAATGTAGAAAAAAACAAAATGGGTGCTTAAAATTTCACCCAAAAGCAAAATTTTGGAGACGACATACTTACTACATCCCCACTTTATTTGTGCCCCCCAGTTATTAAATGAATATAGACAGTTATATAAATAATATTTTAGCTGTAATCATTACATAAGTGATGAGAATAATATAAGTATAACAATGTATTGTCTATAACAAAAATATCATTTTATATGGGGTGTTCATGTTATTTTGTCCAGGGGATGATAAGCAATGCCCAATCACTAAGCAAAAAACAGATAACACAAAAACTACAATTGTTAATATTATGATACATTTTAAAATTCTTGTCACTGCTTGTTTACTTTTACTTCTATGGGAAAATCAAACTTTTTATTTTTCTATTTATTTTATTCAATTTTATTGTACCTCCGGGCCTAGTGAGTCAGTCATTACTTACAGAAACCATAAGATGGAGCTAGAGACCACTGAATCTACATTTCACAAGCACATCAGCAGCATCAGGAAGCCAGACTGATTTAAAAGACATAAAGAAACCACTTAAAAACAATTGGAGTATTTAGAAAATCTGTATATTTCTTTAACATATAATATCACATGTGCAGAGTTTAGGAAGCAACACTTTATCTTTTATGAATAGATGTCATAATTATCATTACTAAAGAATCATCTGTTAGATAATTGCCTGTAAGTTCTATTTACTGAACTAATTCTTGTTGCACGCTCCTTTTTTAAAATCAACCATATACTGCTCATGTATATTTAAATACTATAACCAAGGCCTAGCTATTTATGAATGATTCAGAGTTCTAAAATGTGGTTAAACTCTTTATTGCTTTTGCATTAATTATTCAAAACAGTTTAGCATGACTGCCAGTATAATTATATCTGACTGGTATGACCTATGACATTCCTGTTTTTTAATGGGGGGAAAAGAAGAGAGAGAGACAGAGCTTACATCATGTCCATAAAGAGCAATAATTACTCAAAGTAATACTAATCTTTCTTTATGTATAATTGAAGGCCATAAAAAACAAAGAAGATGAATTAGTCATTACATTTGCACAAGATTCATTTCTTTTGGCTTTTTAAACCTTTTGTTTCCCCACCAAAGTTTATCTTCAGGTTGTACTGATTAAAAAAAGCTTTCAATGAAAAATATGAAACTTTTAAAATTCACCTGCAACTCAGTTCATGTTGCTATGTATATGAATAATAGCTAAATTCATATGTTTCAGTGGTGGTTTGGGACATTCTATAAGAAAAGTCATATAGTGGATGTTCTGCTAATTAATGTTCCACTCATGCAGATTTTATGGTTTAATATTGGCTATTATAAATATACAAAAACAAGTTGCAACTCATCAAAGTGAATATCTAATCAGCCAATCATGTGACACCCACCCAGTGCTTTTAGATATGTAAACTTTGTCAACACGACCTGCTGAAGTTCAAACTGAGGATCAGAATGGGAAAGAAAGGTGATTTAAGTGACTTTGAATGTGGCATGGTCGCTTGTGCCAGACGTACTGGTCTGTGTATTTCAAAAACTGTTAATCTACTAATACTGATCCCACATATCCTTTACAGAGAGTAATCAAAAAAAGACAAAATATCCAGTGAGTGGCAGGTCTCTTTGAGAACTGTCGCTTACTGTTGCTGCTGCAGGCTGATAGGAGGGCAACCACAACTTGATACAACCAAACAGAAGAGAACTTTTGAATGTCCGCTTGTCAAAACTTGATGGTGATGAGCTACAGCAGCAGAAGACCACACCAGGTGCCACAGCTGTCAGCAAAGAACAGGAAACTGAGGCTACAGATTACACAGGTTTACCAAAATTGAACAATAAAAGATTGGAAAAATCTGGTTTGATGATTCTTAATTTCTGATGCAACATTTGGATTGTAGGGTCAGAATTTGGTGTAAACAACATGAAAACATTGATTTCTCCTGCTATATATAAGTGGTTCAAGTTGGTGTGATTGCCAGATTTGGGGTCCCTTAGTATCAACTGTGCATCGTTCGAATGTTCAAGCTTACACGAGCATTGCTGCTGACCGTGTTCATCCCTTTATGACCACAGTGTACCCATCTCCTGATGGCTGCTTCCAGCGGGACATCACACCATGTCACAAAGCTTAAATAATCTCAAACTGGTTTATTGGACATGACAATGGCTTCACTGTACTCGGACAACCTCCACGATGACTATCAGGGATGTACTGCTGGCAAATTTGCAAAAACTGTGTGAGATGCTATCAAGCTGACATGGACCAAAAATCTCTGCGCAAGTTTTCAGCACCTTGTTGAATCCATGTCATGAAGAATTAACACAGTTGTGAGTTCTCTGAGTGTAAATGCTCTACAGAGTACACAAACTACCAAAATCAATAAATGTATATGCCTGTGAATGCACCAAAATGCTATTCAAAATAATGTAGGGATTAACTATTTTATACCATTGCACATACACCTCAGGAGGAATTAATATTCATTTTACTTTGCATGAATTTATTTACGTCTTTCCTTATTTATTTGTAAATTATTTTTTTCATTCATTTATACATCCTTCTAATTATTTCTGTAGCTTTTTAATGTGTTCATTGTTAATTTCTGGATTCATTTTATTAATTTGTTTTAGAAATTGCCACAGTTTTTGTTTTAAAAAGTTTATATTTAATTTATGATAAGCATTATTAGTAATTTGTTTATTTGTCTCATTTTAGTTGAGTCACTTTTGGTTCTCCACAGATGTGTTCATTGTATGTGTGTAAGAACAAATATAACACATGTGAAACAGAGTGGTGTGTGCCTCTTATTTATTTGTTTTCATGGGCAATTCACTGAATAAAACAAATACCGTTACAACACAAAAAAATGACCATTCTCCAAAAGCAATTTTGGCCACATGTTATGTACATGTTACAACATAATAAAAAGGCCTCCTCATATCATCGTGTCCTCCATTTTAATGATTAAAAAAAGAAAAGAAAAAGCATGTCACTGTTCACCAAGCATTTACATTGGAATCGAATGCTCAGGTCAAACCACCTTTACTTTTTTATTTGCAAATGCAAAACTTGTCAACAATAAATAATACTATAAAATGTACACAAAAAAGATTGACAGTCCACCACGAGTTAAAACAGATGATTAGGAACAAGAAAGTCTGGCAGGGGTGGGGTGGGGGGTTCTCTTCTTAGCAAAAATGTGACGGTCCATACAAGCTACAGAAAAAGCTGATCATCTATACACTGACACTAGCAAGATAACAAAGTTGTTGTTTCTGGTATATTTCATTTTGTACAAAGAAGGGAGAGTCTTCTTTACAAGCGAGCATCATTGTCTTAACTGGAGAGATTATACAAGCAAGAGTTAAGGCAACTTCTCCGTTGTTTCTGAAAAGTAACATGAAGTTGAATCATGTTTTATTTTGCCTGTGGACCACTTGTTTTTAGCAGTTTTGGAGTTGGTTGTCATTGCATAATTAAGGCTGCTGACCAGGCCTGTAGTCCATCACCAAAAAAAGAATGCTGGATATTTGTCACGAGTCGGGTTGCCATCACAAAGACTGACTCGGTGGTCCAGGTTTTCCCCACGAGAGTCAGGCTTTCGCATGTTCGGTGTCTGTCTCAGGCACAGATAGTATACCGCTTGTGACGCCAACACAGCATGGTGCAGATTAGAAACAGACGCAATTGGGCATGTTGCTGTAGTCTCTGTATGTAAGCGTCTCTATGTAACAGGGCCAAGCAGGAGTGAAAACAGACATAACAACAGATTGCAGTAAGTTCCTCATCAAATCAAGCCCTCTCAACATTTTTAATCAGTATGAAACTACTGGTTAAGATATCTAGGATTTTCAATCTTAGGAATAAATTTGTTAAATTTTCCTGAAGGCGCCACAAGAAAGGTCAGGGAAAGGTCAATAAAACAAACAGAGTTATTCTCTGGGGAAGAAATTAAATCAGAGGAATACTTTATATTCGTCTGATGTAAACTGTATTTTTTGGGAAAGTATTACAGAAAGAAGTAGCTCTACTTAAAGGAATAATTCACCCTAAAATCACATTTGCATATCTTCCCTGTGGCCTGCCATGCTTTCACTCCATTCCTATCTTGTGCATTGGCTGTAAAGATTTTTGCCTTCTCGTCTCTTCGGTATAATGGAACTAAACGTCTCTTAAATATTTGTGTGCAACAGGTTAGGGTTAGGATTTGAAAAACTCGGCAGAGCAGTCTCTTTCTGGCCAACTTAATTCAGAAACCTTTAATGCACTATTTTCCAAATAATGTCTGCTCTTGTCATGGGAAAATGAAAGGTTCCTTCTGCACAGTCACGGGTGTAGTTCTGTAGGAAGAGTAAATGGATCATGATTTTGGAAATGGGCATTGCTGTTGAGTTTTTCATATCTGTTTTAGCACTTTAAACACACATGCAAATGTCACTCACAGACTGTATATTTAAGATGGACTAAGCCACCGTGCCGTCACCCGCTGACCATTTTTAAGACTGTAACACTTGTGAGTTGGTTAGCAAGCACCACACATACATGCCTGCTAATGAGTTTTAAGTAACAGACTAATAAAATATTATAATTCATTCACCAAAATTAAAGCACAAACCTCTTGAGTGGGCTGATAGATGGCATATTAATTGTCTGAAAATATAATTAAAAATGTTGTAAAAGACACCAACACCTAAACCAAGTGTTGTTCTTATGAAAGGGGAAACTATCCAAAAACTGTTTTTGTGCCAGGCTGTAAAACATGGTTGTATGCTCTTTTTAATGTATTTTGACAAAGGAAGCTAATTGAACTTCTTTGTTTTTGGAAAAAGCCTCAAGTGGCCACTCCAGGAACTGCATTCCTTAATATTTCCTGCAGCTCAATGTGATTTAGTTCCATTATATCACTATATTCAAAACTACAGCAGCTCACACCAAAAATCACAGCACCAGATGTGTATTTTAGTCTGTCTCTTTAAGTGCAATACAGCAAAAGGCAGACAAGAGCTTCAAAAGACCATTTTGACTGGCTCTGCTTGCAGAGAATTGAAGCAGAGACGAGGAAAAGCTTAAAGTGACACCAAAGCTGGGCCTTGGCAAGAGGCGAGCTAAGCCTAAATGCCTGACTAAGAGGCGACAGATAGAGTTGCACACTGCTTATTCTGAGTCAACACTCTGTAATCTCAACTGGGCTCTCTGCTTGCACCTGCCTCACACACACAAACACAAAGTTAAATTTACTATGTGCATTGTGCCACATGAGTATGTATGCTTGTGAATACGGGCGTGAGGAAAAGCTCGGTCTGGTCTTTACAGTGTAGAAAACAATTTTTTTACTTTTATACTAATAATTTAAAGAAAATCAGAGTGCAAGACAAACGATAATTGAAGATCACTTTGTCATTTTAAGCCAGATTCTATCTCACGCTTACTGTGACATATCACAGGTCTAAACCGAAAAGAGTATAATAGTAATGATGCTTTTGACATCCACTTCTCTTCTCTTGGGTCTTCTTTTCTTTTCTTTTTTCAAAATAAGTGCTTGTTATTTTGGCAGCTATAAATTATCCAGTCAAATCTTCAGTTTAAAATCCCATTTCCACTAAAAACTAGGTGACATGTTTTGTTTCAACACACCAGAGGCCTTTGGCATGTGATAATACCTTGTCTCACACTGGTACAGTGCACCTCCTCCATAGGAGTGTAAACTAAATGCTGGCTTTGTCTGATGGCGTCCCAGCTCACAACCGATGTGTAACTGGATCAGATCAAACTGGATGGGTGACAGTTGTGTTGCATTTACTCAAACTTCCCGGTAGGATCTACAAATGCTGAAAATACTTCCTTAAAACAAAAAAGAATTGGCAAAAAAAGAACCAACTTGGCAGAGTTAGTGGACAAAATATTGCCATAAAGAATTTGTCCTCTGTGTGTTTACTGTTCAAATGTTTCTGTTGTGTTACTTCAGCAGTTTTCCCTTCAGTCCCACAAGAATAATTTATGAAAGAGCTGGCTTCCCCCTGCACCCCCCTCAAAATTCAGTGCAGTCAGTCTCAAACTAACCCATGACAGAAACATCACTGGTAATGTATTATAGAAAAGATTAAGTACTAGCCTGCGGAAGCGAGTACCCACTGCAGGCTGGAGGATGCTTCCACATTGCCATGCCATCTCAGTTCTTTTGGTGGTGCAAGTAAGCCTTGAAATGCTCTCTGATATTACTGTTACTAGCACAGATTACTGTTTAAGCACACGGGCAGCATTCCAGAGGGTAGAGAAAATGTCAATAATAGGAATGATTATCACGACAGCTCCATCTTATCCTTGTGTAACACTAAAACTGAATTCAGTGGAGAGCAAACAGACAGATGCCAACGGAAAATGGCAGAGATTGCACGATTCCACCCACACACTTACTTGCTGGTGAAGGTTATCATCAGAATAATTCTCAACATATGTGAAGGTGATTTTATGCCCCCATCCATAAAAAAAAAAGAAAAAAAGAAAGATTTCCCAGATTTCTTAATCCCACTGGATTCACCCAGAACTTGGTGACAAGGTTGGCAAGGACATTTTTGCTGGTTGTGAACAAGCACGTGTATTAACACACAGATACCAAATCTGGGCTTGAGAGATGCATCTCTGCAGCCACCATCATGCTCAGGGGAGCTCACTATGTGTTCTTAGCCATTCCTGTGTAACGTGAAAACTTTTGTGCTGCTTTGTGCAGCTCTCTTTTAAACTGACTTACAATGTGCATGAATTGTCATTACAGAAGCATTCAGAGCTGCATCAGAATGACTTTTTGTGTGTGTGCATTCCCAAAAGATAAAAGGCATTCATGAACAGCAGCACTTGAGCCAAATGACTCGTCTCCAGCTCATATTTCAGGGTGACAGTAAACTCTTGAAAATGATGTAATCCCATCAGTTTTTACATTTCAGAGTCAGTCTTTACAACATCACAGAAAAGCAGCTGCAGATTTGTAATCTTAATATCTGATATTTTAGAACTATCAACAGAAAATCTGGGGAAATGACAATTCAAATAGCTTGAAAATCAGTTTGAAATTTCATGAAATCATCCTGGTATTTAATTGTGTATCTACTGCTTCCATAGACATATGTGCATTAAAAAGTCTGGCTCCTCCTCAGCAATATGGCGGCTGCTTTGACTCATCATTCCATGAACTGAAGCAACCGGTGTGGCATCTATGTGCAAACATTTCTGATGAACAAGCAAATGCCAAGATGATTTTTTAATGCCTCTACAGCTCAGTGACAAGTGATAAAAATAAGACTTACAGGAGCAGAGATTTTATACCTGTGGTGTGGCACAAAGTTGGACTGAAGCGTTTCAGTTTTAGGGGCTCCTTCAGTAATTTCCAAGCAGCAGGTTTGAATATCGGACACTACAGTGCGTTCCATAGTAAAAAGACAATACAGAGAGTACTTGTTCGATAGGGGAGGGTGGATTGAAGTCTAAAGGGGCAGTGTGGGCTGAGAGTCTCTAAATGAGGAGAGGAGCAGTGGGGTAAATTCCTCCTGTTGCAGGAATATACTATCTTCAGTTCAGGGATCAAACGGTCCTGGTGGCCATCAGAGTGTCTGTCGCACAGACAACAGTAGTCCACTCGGCTATGATACACATCATCATGTTTGTTTGGACTCATCGGTCATCAAAGGCGATTTGTGGTGCTGGTAGACTGGACGATGGGTGAGGATGAGGACAGTGTGTGTGTGTGTGTGTGATTTGGAGGTGGGGGGTGGACAAGTGAGTGTCGTTGATGGCACTGCGGTCCTCAGAGCATCCATCTGTGAAGCAGAGTGGGAGGAGAATTAGACGGAGTCAGGGCTGTTTTCGGGCAAAGCTGATGCATGAATTCAAGGTATTTTAATTTGAAGGTAAGTGGGAGAGTGGAGGATGTTCAGAGCAAAGACAGTTTTGGTGTTAAAACCACTGAGGGCCAAATTAAGGAACATGCAGATTTTTAGCAGCACTTCCTAATTTGTGGTTTATTCTCCCCGCAATCAGAATCAGCTTGAGGACACTTTTGGGCAAATAAAGAATAAAATATTCAGCTTTTGCTTCTCTATTGGAATAAATTTTACATAATGTTTTAGATATTTCATAATGAATGCCTTGTGATGTTGCAGGCAAGGTGAGATATGGTATTCCACATTTTGCACTCTATGGAGGACCAAACCCCCCTAGATAAATAATAAATATATATAAAAAATAAATACATGACTTTATTAAAAATAATATGCAATCAGGTGCACTAAAATAATATAAAAAAAAACTATTGTAGGCATAAATTAATTTGAGAAATATATGAATTAATATTTATAATTTAATTAGCTTCTATTTTTTATTTGCTGAAATTTCTCTGTTTAATTACGGAGTCATTTATTTAGGTTGGGAGAAACAAGAGGAGAAGAAATTCTAGGGGGAAAATAATGCAGAAATAAATATGGAACTTTAAAAATAAGTGAAATTAAATTCCCCCAAAAAAGAATCAATAAATTAAATGGACAAAACAATAAAAATCTAAGTAATATAAATAATAAACCAATAGGAAAGTAAATATTGAGTAAAATAAATAGATTTTGTGGTACTTTGTTATTCTTTTTAAAAACAAAAAAAAAGGAGTATTAAAAATAAATGTAGGCATAGCAGATTTACCTGATTGCATTTTTTCTTCAGAACTTAAATGATTTTTTTTTGTTGGTTATTATTTTGCGCAACCATTAACCAGAAAGCAAGTGAGGGAGGCACTGTTGGTCCTCCATATTTTTGCTACTGTATCAGTACTTGCAGATTGCAGTGCATCACTTCTGTTTATTTCAGCTGCTGGTTGGCGTTTAGCAACGCTGAATGTGCAGGGGGCTTGATTTCCATCTTTTGTCGTTACCAATTAATCTTATTCAGAGCACTCGCCTCATGTTACCACAACCTGAATTGGTCTTCAATTGCTCTTGAATACAATTTCATTTAATTAATAACTCGAGGATTGCATCATTAAATTTGGCATTAATGGCATAAAAGGCTCCTCATTCAAACTCCGAAGCTCATATACTGCCAGTCACAGTAAAGCAAAGACGAGTATTCCTCTTGTAAAATGACATCAAGGCGCAAGCTCATGTGGAAATGTGTGTTTGGTAAATGAGTGTTGGCTAATCACATGATTCCAAATGCTCCTAACATCTAGGATAAATGTATTTGTTTATGTGATGTTGCTGAGTCTTAAGGTTTTATTTCAGAATGGTTTGGCTGTATATTAAGAGGACAAGGCCCTCCTTGTGCACAGCCTGCTTGTATTAACACCACCTTGTAGGTGTGCTGGTTCATTTCATCTTTTCACAAATGGGCTTTGTGTCAGGTTCCCTCCTGCTTCACTAACCCTTTTAGAGTCTTTTCAGTGCCAGTCCCTGCGAGTGCCCCTCCAGGTGACAATCTCATACATCACCTGCAGTCCGTCTGTCACAGTGGACTTAATGCCAGGGAACCTGCACTCTGGCATTATTTTGGAGGTAATAATTCAACTAATGCTTGTTTGACCCCTTCCACTGTGACTGCACGAGGGCACACCGAGTCTGCCCTTGAATCAAGCATCACACTGTTGAAATTCTGATTAAGTGATCAACCCTATTATGTCTTTTCAAAATGACAAAATACAAAATAATCCGGTTGCCAGAGATTTCCAGATGTGAAGATTATCAATATGAAACAGCTTGCTAAAGAACATTTTTCAACTGAAGGGAGTCATTTTGACTAGTTTAAAGACGCACCCTGGGGAGTAAGAGACTTTTAAAACCAACTCTTAATTTGATAAACCCCCGACTGTGAATTATGAAATGTCACTGAATAAATCTGTTTGAATTTATATTTCAGGTCGTTTGTGGGAAAACACTCACCTCATTTGTTTTGATTGCGAATTCGCAGACACCTCCTCTTCAGCGGCGGCTCGAGCTCAGGACTCCCAGCGGCTGATAGTGGTGCGCTGATGGAGCAGGAGAGGATGGCTGTCTTGTCGGCGGCGGGCTTTGGCACAGGCTGTATGACAACACAGCCTCCGGTCGACAGCAGCGGTAGGGCGTAGGCATGCTCACCCTCCTCCAAGTTGGAGTCAGGATCTGGCTTACCCTCCACCGTGTTACCCATCTCATCTTGTGCTGAGACCCGCTTCCCTGGCTCCCATTCACCTACGGAACAATTGTTCTCTTTCAGCGCCTCACGCTCAAGCTCACCGTTAGCTGGGTGCTTCTCTGCCTCTCCTTCTCCTGTCTCTCCCCTTCGGTCAGATTCGAACGCAGGCGTGAGAAGTGGATGCCATCCCGTACCATTGACTATCACATTACATGGGGCAGCAGGGCTAGTCTGGTGCTGGGGTAAAGATGGGGGCTGGGTCCGCACTGTACTTGGTGAGGGTGGTGTTGTACGGTTAGAATAGTGGGGACTCTTCTGGCTCACTGAAGCTTTGCTGGGAGCACTGGAAGGTGGGGCTGATGATTCCAGTGTGTTAGGGTGTGTGGCCCCTTCCGGCTCCGCAGCACTGAGGAGTTCCTGTGAGAGCAGAGCCCCTTCCCCTTCATCACGATGGCTCTTCCCTTCCCTCCCCAGCTCAGCAGCTGGTGGAGATCTTGAATCCGCCTCTGGCTCTACTTTGACCTGGACACCAGGTAGAATCCTGTGAATTACCTGCTGCTGGCATGATCTTTGGCCCACTGTTAGATCAATAACCCCATCCATCAATCCAGGGCCACTGCTGAGACAAAGGTTGCCTGAGTTGTCCTCTGCCTTCACAGTCAATTCCACTGTCCTGCCTCTCTCTGACCGCACAGGAGAGACACGCCCTCCGGCTGGCTCTATCTTCTGGCTCCCTCTATCACCTCCAGAGGAGCCTGGAGAATGGAGCCTAGAGGCTGAAGCTTCTGAGGACTCTGGAGCACTACGGACAGAACCAGTGCTCTCAGGTCGGTCCCTGGAGGATTTGGGGTTGAAGGGGATAGGGATTGGAATAGGAATTGGGACTGGGAGGGGTACAATGACAGGGTAAGGGACCAAGAGAGTTGGGGGAGGTACCAATGGAGCCAAGGACGGCATGCCAAAGTTCATCATTGGCGGCAGGGGGATGGGTCCATTGGGCATCATGTTGACTGGGGGGAAAGGCGGTAGGCCCGGCATGGGGATTCCAGGGTGTGGGGGGATCATGCCAGGGTTGGGATTGGATGAAGGGTGGACATGTGGAGATAGCAGAGGCCTGTGCATGGGGCTTGATGGAGGACCAAGGGTCCTAGGAGGTGGTGGTGGACCAATACCAGGAATGATTGGGTTTGACAGCGGGCTGTTGGGCCCTCCTGGGTGGGCAGAGGTGCGAAGAAATGGGGGGCGGATCTGCTGCATCATTTGATGCTCCATGAACAGAGGCAGGGGCATGGGTCCCCGGGGTGTCATCACCATGGGAGGGCTGCCAGAGGGGACCCCGACTGGTGGGTGAAGAGCAGGAACAGGTGGTGGGGGAAGTGAGGGGCTCTCATGGGGTCTGGGTGTGGGGATTTTGGCTGAAGAGGAGGAGGATGGGGAGCAGACAGCTGCAGTGTCTGAGGGTGAGGCAGCAGAAGATGTGGAAGGGGCCAAAACTGAGGTGGAGGAAGGCCCTCCAGGTGAGGGAACTTTACGTCGAAGGTCCGTTAGCGGCGTTCCCCAGGATTCAGGAGTGAGCAGCTGCACTCCTGAACTGCACTCCGGCTTACCCTCCCCTCCAGCTCCGTGTCCTGGGTTACACAGTGCTCCAGGAAGGGCAGCCTGGGTCTCTTTATAGAAAATGTCCATCTTATATTGGTTCAGGCATTTGGCACTGCAGAACTGCAGCCTCCGCTCACCAGCACCAAAGTCCAGGTACTCCTTAGTATGGCGAATATGTTTGCACCAGTCACACACCTGCAAAAAGAGACACACATATATAAGCACCTGTCAGCCTGCATACAAAGGACTCCTGATCTGTTTTTGATGATCCACTACAAAATATTCTCTGGAAAATGTGGGGAAGACGCTTAGTCTCCACACCATCTGGAGAGAAGCTCATTAGAGAAAGATTATTTTTAAAGAAGCTGATGTTGATTGTAAATACTTTTACAGATCTGCTGAAAAAAGGGAAACATTTAACATTGAAGTTTGTACTTGCCTGCTTTCGACATATTTATGTGTTCTATCTTATGCTCGCATAATGGCGTTCAGCTGCTGAAGTGACTTTGCCTTTAACCTTCTGTCTTAACAAGAAATGCCCATTTACACCTTCTGTTGGCTATAAAGACCAGCACCTCAAGCACAACACAAAAAGACGATTTCCCTCACACTGGTATTGAATTGTGGGTCAACAAGTCAAATCAGGTTAAATGGTAGAAGGACCATGGCATATTGGTGTAATGGGTAAATGGTAGAATAACAGAATTTTGTGCTGTTCTTTTGGGTGGTGAAATGTTTTACTTTAAATATCTTTATAGGTTGCAGGTGATGGCTGAAGCTTGGTGCAAAACTTTCACATTTTCTAACATTATTTTTCTCAGTCGAGCTCTGAGGGTTATGGCTAAAAGCCACAGTTGTTTGCTGAAAACTATTTACTTAAAATGACTGCAGTATTAGGACTATTAAGACTGCAGTTTTAATCAGTTAATCAAGTAAAGCCGGCTATACGTGAAAAGTATGTATTTCTTTTGGGACCCATGCATTCATATGCCTTTTTTTATATTTATATACTGCATAACTTTGCATCCTCCTCTCTCTCCCTGTACCCTTCTGCTGTGCCTCCAGAGCTGCATGTAACTGATCTGTGATTTCTGCCACCAGTTCCTGTCAGGTGTTTTATGTTGTATTGTTTGTTTCCCCTCTTTGTTCTTTTCTCTTGACTCCTTTCTTACTCACACAAAGCAGCATCAGATGCCTAACCTCCCTGAAAATGGCTCTCCTTGAGATTTCTACCTATTAAAGCAGAGCTGATGTAACATGGCAACATGGCTATAAAGGGGTTAATAGTTCCTTGATACAGTAGGTGGATTGGTTGCATAAAGCCTTGTAAGTCAACAGTAACATTTTACATTCAAAAAATGGACTTGACTTCAGAGATTGCTTCTGTATGCAGAATGCAAACCTGGGCTGGCTCCAAACATGTGGAGGCTCAATTGAAAAGTTGTCTTTCTTAGTCACCGCAATGGCAAAGATCCCAAAACGCACTGCTGCACTGTTTCATCAACGTTATACACCTTTTTAGTGCAAAACGTGCAGATTTTTTGAGGGGAGGAAAATGAATGTGACCCTGGTAGAACAGATAGCAGTGGGCGAGCCCTGAACACGGAGTTACTCGTCAGGCCACACACAGCTCACTCTGTCAGCTCTGGGAGGAGTGGCAGGTCCTCGCTGGAGATAATTAAGGCATTAATCAGTTGTCAGACCCTTCAACGACATCCATCCATCACATAGACCCTTAAGCCCCCCTGCTGAATGTTAATAAGTCGAGGGATGCAACCGGAAGGTGGATAAACTCCTTTTGCAAGCTGCATAGCAACATTGGATTATTTGGCAGGAAAGTGTCTGGCAGCAGCTGAAAGACAGTGGACTCACATGGGCTTTTGGGCAGATGCACTGCAGCACTGGCCAGGATTTCAAAAAGAAAACACAGTGTGCCGTCCTTCAGCTGCAACATGTGTAAAACATCAGGTTGCTTGCCTCGATTATGTGCTTTACATCAGAGGTGAACTGGTTGAAGCAGAGGCATTCACGAAAAGGGCAAAAGTCTGCATTTGACAGTCATTAGAGAGTGTCACTCTAACTTAAAAACCGAACCGAGTTTGAGAGAAGCAGCCGGAGAGCAGCAAAAACAGATCAGAGACTGAACTACACGGCGCTGGAAGCGCTCGGATGTCAGTCCCTTGAATTCTACATGCTTTAACTGCCCATTTAGTCCTCACTAATTCAATGAGCCATGACTGAGTAAAAGTCAAAAAGGTGCTCTCACAAGTTGAGTTTGATAATGGTATGCCCAGGATATTTTAAATAATAAATGTGCTGAAAATTTCCTCGACTCAGAAAGACAGATGGAGAGCACTTAACGACTTTCTGCACCGTGAGTGAAATTTCACTGTGCATTACGCTAATGGAGTTGTGCTTTCTCTTTCTCGCTCTCTCCCGGCTCCTGCACACAGATGTTTGCAGTTGAATGTAATTATGGTCATTTATTTCCATCGTGGCCAACGAACCAGTATCGGCGGTGTAGTTTAACCGTTTGCATTACAACGATTATCCGGCTTCTAAACAAGCACCCCAGTGGTCGACATGTTCTCCCTCCTCTGACTCTCTGACCCAATCCCAAGTCTAGGGAATTTTAGGAATTTTAGGAATTCCCACATTAGTCAGCGACATGTTTTAGTGCATAAGAAAAAAATGAACATATAAGGTGAGGTGCTTTGTGAGATGTGAGGGGATTTGAGACATTCTCAGAGGTTAGAGCAATAAATAAACAGCATTTAGTTTGCTGCAGTCAAAGAGAATGACCCAATAGAAAAGGTTAATTCTGTGGAGGACAAAAACTGCCAAAATATTAAAAATAAAAACCCTGACTATAACAAATATATTGCAATTATGCAATGCACCAAAATATTAGAAATAAATGTAGAAATCCACAAATTTATAAACTGTGACATATTTATAATTGAATTATCATCTTTAACGTAAGAATCCTCATATTTACTTGCTTCCTCATTTAGTTTACCATGTTATTTATTGACTTATTTACTTATTAATCTCTATTAACATTTACTCTTTAACATTTTTCTATTGCTGTATATGTTTCGGTTTTGTTTTAACTTTGTTTTCCCTTCATCAAACATAAATATGTATAAAATTTAAAAAGAAATGAATAAATACAAAGAAAAACACATACAGAGGCAAATTAAATGAAAAATATCCACTTATGTCACATTTTGTAAAGATAATTTTGCCAGGCCTTTAAAAAAAATATTATTGATTTTGGCAGTTTGGATTCTCCATATAAGGCAGGGGCTTCAGATTTCTAAGGATACGTAGGATTTAGGAGATGAAGTGGAAGGCAAAGGAGGAGGTGGCAGCGGGTTAAGAGGCTGGAGAGTTTCAGACGGTGCAGAGATTGTAAGGTTTCATAAGAGGTTGTGGTGCCTGAAGTGGTTTTATATGTATGATGAAGAGGGTCACTGAAAATGAGGAGGTTTAAGCAAGAAAAGTGCATCAAGGGACAGGCTTGGGTATCCCGCCCTGTTAAGGTCGATATGCGATTCTTTTGACACTTCTCACATTGCTTCCACAATCACAAAGTGCAAAACACAAAGATTAAACACATGAAAATGAACCAGGTGCTTGAAGCGAGGCTTGGTTTTTTCGTTATTTTACACTCCAAACAATCTGCAGCAAAGTATCCACCCGTGACGACTTGGGTTCGTCAGAGATTCTGAGAAGAGGCGGACAGAAACACTGAGCTGGCTGTACTGTGGATTTAGTCCAAAAACTAGATCATGTTGCAACAGACTGCCATCTTAAAGCACCTGGTCCACTGGAAGAAGAAAACAGTGTAAAGCTTACACTGATGTTTACACAAGAAAATTAAACTTTGGCAAGGCTTTAAAGACCATCTGCAACATGTGGACTTATTACTATGATTAACCAAACTATCAGTTTCCAGTTGCCTCATTCATTGTTGCAATGGTTATAATTACTTGGCTTACAAAAGAGGAAACATATCTGGTACATATCCAGTGTTTTATACTGACTACATAGTGTACCTGACTTCTCCATCAAAACCTGAATGGAGCATGAAAAGTTTTAAACTGCAGCTAAAAGCCAAGACGGAGGAGAACCACACTCGCTGTGAGGTGGCTCTTTTCACAGCCAGCCATCCCATCAGTCATTATAGATGTGACATACAAAGGCCATTCTCACTTGGCCAGGTGAAGCTCAATTGTGCTATATTTCACAGCGCACGCTCGCGCACGCACGGCGAGTAAAATAACTTCAGCTGCAAGAGAGACGAGGCAGACCTGGCGGATTGTGTTTGAATGTCAATGCAGCAGACGGGAGATCTGTGAGATGAGATATCTACTCGGTGCTTTTCCATAGAAAGCACAGTTATATGCTTCATTTTTTTTGGGAAAAATCAATACTGCTGTGATATCTGTGCGATGAATTTGAGGCTAGGGCCTGCACATAGCAAACTGAGACAACAAACTGGAGAAAAAGCTGTTAGTGAACAGTTCACTAGAGTCTCTTCAGGGGAAAGGCTTAACTTTGAGGCATTTACCGGCAGGAAATACATTTCCACACCCTTAAATACATAAATTCATTTGGATCTGGACAAGCACAGATTCATTCATCTCCTTTTTTGTCAAACATGTCTTCAAAGTCCTTCCCTTGTCAGCTATGGACAGTGAGATCCAAGTAAGCGACATGGTGAGTGTGTGAATGCCTCTCAGTCATGAGAAAATTACACACTTATATACCAGTCATATGCAGCATAGCCACTGAATGCCAATCAGAGGAAATATTTAAGGTGACCCTCCAAATATCTCGAAATCTAACAGCTAAACACTCAACATCTTCCTAATCTCAAGAACTGGCATGAGATTGCTTCTCGGGGAGAAGTTACTTTTATTTTGCTTGTTACCTCCATTTTCAAGCCTAACTAACAAGCTACTCAGTATAGCTTCTTCGTTAGGTAAGCAAGCGTAAGTAGTGCTGATCGGCCTATCAAAAAGCCAATTTCAAAGGTAGTTTGTATAACGTGTCACGTCTGGCCATGTCTGAAGTCAGAAGTTCTTATGGTTGTTTTGAATGACTGAGGGGTGGAGGGAACAGCCAGCTGTCACAGATTGGGAGAGCGGAGATGCAGTAATATTTAATATTGCATTTTCCAGACAGTCTGTCAGACAGCATTGTATCTGGTGGATACATAAACAGTTGGCACTTCTATAAAACAAGGGTTTAAAGAGAAAATGTGGTGTCTTGAAGACCGAGTCCTGTATGATCAGTGCTAGACTGAATCTTGCAGATGGACACTTTGCTCTGATGTAACTGGATGCTTTGGTTCTAGTTGATTATAAACTATGCAAAGACTTTGGTACTGAGTAGTTGATGTCGTGTAGGCAACAGCATGTTGTATTAAAGTAAATGTTATAGCCTTTAGTTGGTCAACATAAAATAAATCCGTTAGGAAACAAAACCTGAACATACAAAAGTTAAAAAATGATTCCACATGTCTGAAATCGGAGACTGGAAGAATGTCCAATAAAAATATTATGAATGAGTACACCTGTTTCATATTACAAACACGTGAAATTCTCGAGATTAAAGAATCTCCTTCGCAACAATGTCCTGGGCGTTAACCTAACATGCTTTTAAATGGTGGAAGAAGCTGGAGCTCCCAGTGTTCTACACATAGGTTCAAACTCGGTACACTCTAGCTGCCTAGAAACATAACATTACTGTTATCAACAGACATATAGATATATATATAGAAGCTGTGATAAATTTGACAGCCCTACTAAGTTTACAGAAATATTTTTTATTTATATTTAGAGGAATTTTTTAGAAGATTTTAGAAGATAAATTTTCTATTAAAGAAAGGACCAACATACAGTTTTTGTTTACTTTTTCAATTTTACGATAATAACATCTCATTTATATCCACAAAACTTGAATATTGCAACATATGCTCACCAGCCACTTTGTTAGGTACAATTGTGTATTTCAGAAACAGCTGATCTACTAGTCGTCTCAAGGCGCTTTGTATTGTAAGGTAAAGACCCTACAATAACAGAAAGCAAACTCTAACAATCAAATGATGCCCTTTGAGCAAGCACTTGGTGACAGTGGGAAGGAAAAACTCCCTTTTAACAGGAAGAAACCTCTGGCAGATACAGGCTCAGGGAGGGGCGGCCAGCTGTTGTGGTTGGGAGGTGAGGGGAGGAAGAGAGGACAAAAAATGCACTGCTGAAGAGAGACAAAGACTAATAACAATTCATGTTTAACTGCAGAGAGGTGTATAAACAGATTGTGAGTGAATAAGAAACACTCAGTGCATCATGGGAAGCACCCAACAGCCCAACAGCCTAGGCTACTGCAGCATAACTAAGGGAGGATTCGGGGTCACCTGATCCAGCAGGTCAGAGGAGAATGGCAAGGTTGCCCTGAATTGATAAGAAAGTGACATTAACTCAAAAAACCACTGTTTACAATCTAGGTAAGGATGAGGAATAGCATTTCTGAATGCACAAGACATCCAACTAGGAAGCAGATGAGCTACAGCAGCAGAAGACCACACCTGATGCCACTTCTGTCAGTCAAGAATAGGAAACTGAAGTTACAATTCATATGGGTTCAACACAACGGCACAACAAAAGATTGGAAAACTGTTGCCTGGTCTCATGAGTCTCTATAGCATTAGCTGTGCATTGTTTAAATGTCACAGCTAACTTAAGTGTTCTTGCTGACCATGATCATTCCTCTATGACATGAAGAATTAAATCCAACAAAGTGTCTGGTGAGTGCATAAGATATATTTGGCAATTACCTAACAATGGACTGAAATGGCACTTTTATGGTAGAGCAGGATATGGGCATGTACTAGTAAAATGTACAGGTATATCAACATTTCCAATAAATATTATTCAGTAAAGCCACCTTAGCTTCACTGCTATTATTGCAATATTATATACCTGCTTTAACTGTGAGACTGCATGTGTCTGATAGCCCCTAAAAAGACTGACACAACTCACTACATGAAAAATGAAAATGGGCAAAATAAATGATAAAGCATGAAAAAAGTTCAGAACATAACAAATGGAAATGTTTAAGTGAAGCAACTTGTTTGGAGAGGTTTGAGGATGAGCCTGTTTTACTTTTACAATAATTCTCAAACACAAACCAGCCCAGTCACATTTCAGACATGACTTGAAAATTACATATTTTTAAACAAAGAACAACATCAAAACATATTTGTGCAGAAGCCATTAAGCTTAAACTCTTGTCTGGCATTAAATGGGTATGGTCCTTACAAGCACATCGCTGTTTGTCTTGAAGACAAGCCTGGGCGTGTCCTGAGCAAAGCTGTGCAGGGGTAATTTCCCACCGAGGCCATCGTCGTCTCTTGCCTGGGGGGGAGAAATAATGGCTTCTTTTTACGAATGGACAAAATAAACACGTGAACAGAGGCAACAAGGAAACAGAAATGGAAAAAAAAAAACAATGAGAAAGATGAACAGAAATGGTGACTGTAAAATGGGTGAAAAGCCATTGGTTTGTGATCAAACCAATGGGCGGTCGAGGGGTGAGGGGTTAAGGATCCTCTGAAACAAAACAGTGAGTGAGTGTGCAGGTGTGCATGTGCAGTTCGTGTGTGCAAGACATTTAGTTTAGGCAGTTAAAATGCTGCCAACAATTGTGCCTATTTAACACCCATCAATCTAAGATATAAGGTGTGATCAAAAAGTTCTGAGAACAGGTCAATGAAAATCAAAAGGTTTATCTGATTTGAATTTTGGGTGATCCCCCCTCTAACAACATCTTCTTGTGCACCTCAGCTTTTATGTTTAGATCTCTCAGTGGAAGTCCCATTGTGTCCCCTCACACCTGTACCGTTCCAGTTGGTGTGTAATCCTTCAACTTGATTTTCAGTGACCAAATAGCATAGTGAGATGTCCAGGTGGAGAGCAAGGATTGTGCTCATGTGGCCAAAAAGGACTCACGCCCTGGTCTTCCTGAGACCTCAGGACATTACAGCTAAACCCCATGTTGATGTCTCACCCTGGGGACTTGAATTCAGGGTGCATGCCGTCAGTCTTGCTCCTCACCTGATGCTCTGCCTTTAGAATCTGAAACTATACACTCTTCAGCTCTGTCAATGATCTTCCACATGAAATTCCCAAGGTCATGTTCACACTGTTCAGACTGCAAGGGGCCCAAATTGGACTTACACTGAGAGACGTTGAAATAGCACTCATGCTGGAATCTGCCAGGACATACCCGAGAAGATGACCTTGAATGTGAAATCAGTCAAATTTAAAACAGGCAAGCTTTTAAAATTTTATGGAGCTCAGTTCTCAGAATCTTTTGATCCTACCTTGAAGGATGGCTCTGAGGGCTGAGATTCAGAGACTTGTTGAAGGTTGAAGCTTTGTCTCATTTCTATGGAAGCCCGTTTCCGCCACTAAAAACAAAAAACAAAAAAACAAGTATCCATAACTCGAAATTTTGAGTTATTTTCTTGAAATTTTGACTTATTAACTAGAAATTTGGAGAAACATAAGTCGAAATTTCGAGTTACTTTTCCTCAAAATTTCGAGTTGTTAACTCGAAATTTTGAGTTAGCTCTGCCAATCAGTAATCTATGAGAATGAGGTCACTTTCTTGTTACCCGGAAGCATATGGCGCAGAGTAACGCGCACTCAAAACCGTATCGCAACAAATTGGCTCTTTCGCAAGTACGTTGGCTGATAGTAATGCCATGTGATTCAGCTAATAACACAAGGATTTCATCATTTTTGAAGCCACGCTGAAAATACTCAGCAATTTGTGCATTCATGACTGGATGTAATACTGGTAGCTTAGCTGTAGCATTTGTAGCTGAGGGCTTCAGCTTCCGGGTAACAAGGGAATGATGTAATTCACGTAGATTACTGATTGGCAGCGCTAACTCAAAATTTCGAGTTACTTTTCTCAAAATTTCGAGTTATCGATCCTTAGTTATTTTCCCTAAGTGGCAGAAACGGGCTTCCATACATTTCACCTCATTTTAACCCAATTTTTAATTTTTTAATTTAGGAAAAAAAGCAACAACAAAAATGTCTGAAAGACATTTCAGCCAATACTTTTTTTTACATGAATAACTTGCTTCCATTACTTGCTTAATAGTTTGTCCCTTTGAATATACTGCCAACTGCAGCACTGAGGCTGATATTGTTTTCACCTTGCAGGTCAGCTACTTGGATTTTCCTGGAATAATCCTTTGCCTCCTCCCAGGTTTACACTTCTATCCAACATTTTTAAATTCAGCTGTAACGTCCAGACTTTAATATAAAGTATTAAAGTCTTAAAGTCTGTGGTCACTGTTGTGGTCACTGGTTTTAATTAGGGCACATATACAGTGTTTTAGCTTAAAATCAAAACCAGCTATTAGAATCAGAATACTTTATTACTCCAAGGAAAACTATGTGGTCACATTTGCTCCAAGGCAGCAAGAACAATAACTAACTAAACTAAATGAAATAATAAAATAAGTTACAAAATATAACAAAATAGCTCTAATAAATACATCTAGCTCTTATTATGAATTAGAGCAATTTTAACCCTTTAAATTAAATTATATAAATGTGCATATATGACTTTAAATTTGTATCACATTTGCTACAGCAGGTGTTTTGTTGTTGTTTTCTTGCAATTTATTTGTTAAAAATTTAATGTGTAATTTATTTCTGTTTTTTAAGGGGGAAAAATCAAACTCATGAAACAGAAGTCTCAGAAAATCACAAAAAGCTCATGTATCAAATATGATTAACTTGGCTTTAAAGGGTTAATTAACTAAATCAGCGTCAATAATTTGAGTCATTGAGGGGTTCAATTTCGGTGTGGCTGTTTGCTAAAGTTTCTGATATATTTGGCTTGGAATGATAACAAAGACAACCTCAAAGAGCTCACTCCACTCTGCTTGTTGTAATGACTGAATGAAATAACATGAGGTTGGCGTAACTGTACTGGAAGGTGGAGGGTGGTCCACCTTAACAGGTGCCACGAGCTAACTAAACCAAAGAGCGAGGGAGATGTCGTGCAAGTACAATCTGCTCACACCCACACAGCCATTATGTTAGCTAATGATATCAGTTCATGCATTTCAATGAACATATGTTTTTGCTTTTTTTCCGCAAGTGGCTGAAATCAATCTTTCCTCTTCTGCTGATAATCTTAATGGCGGAAAGCAAGCTTGTTAGTTTTTTATAAACCTTAAGCCAGAAAAAGTTAACAGAACTCAACAAAGGAGGCAAAAAGATGTTTTACTGAATTAAACTAACTTGACCTGAGAAAATGTGATTTGTGTGCATTTATGTTTGCTAAACTTAGCATTTATTAGTCGCACCATTGTCGATTTAATTATAACATAAGCAGTGTCAAACTGTGAAAAGACCTGCATAACCTCCATCTTGCAAATCTTCTAATGAGAAAGATGGAAAATAACTTTACAAATTGTATTTTTTTTCACCGAGCAGACGATCCACCTACTCACTTCACTCATGGTGTCAACATTCCTAATCTATCTAAGTGTAATCATCTCAGAATGGAAGAAAATGACACAGAGACTCACACAGGAGTTCATAAAATATATATATTTTGTTGATCTTCAGGTTTAAAGCATCAACAGGCGGAAACATACCTCGACAAAAACGAGCTAACGCTCTAACCGGACAACAAAACCAAAGACTTATTTCCTAATTTACATGTAGAGATGTTCCCAACAGGCATAAAAAACATTTAGAAAAAACGGTGTCCCTGCCAAGTCCGTTCTTACCACCAGAATCAGGAGCATAACCTCCATGTGTAATTTCAATACTGTCACGCCCACATTTTGCTATATAAGGAAACAAGTTTACCTTGAGGGATACGGCGGGGAAAGATGTGACGCCAGAAAAGGCAAACCTCTAATGTGTTCCCTCTGGAATGATGGCGGTTTAGCTTATTTTCTTAAGCTATTCATTTGTGTGTGTGCATGTATATGTGTGTGTGTGTGTAAGCTGAGGCTGCTATAAAAGTAAATAAAATATGATGAATCTGGGATTTGTGCATTAAACATTCAGTGCATACACGAATTACTCCATATTTGTGGGCACACATTCTTCATGAATCAGATTAGCTCAGGTTAAATGCATCTAAACATGCTGCGGACTCCAAATATGTTAAAGCTGATTAGAAAGATACTGGGGCTTAAACTGTAGGATTTACAGTAACCTATCTATTAGTAGTTATACAACCTCAAATAACGATAATGTGATTAATTTGCCCAAATAGCTGTTGTGCTTTTACTTTCCATGGCAATGCTATTAAAATACAAACTTCCTTTAAATGTTTGCGCCAGCTGGAATAGGAGCCACCTTCTCCTGCACCCTGTGAGTCACTCATTATGTGCAGTGTGAAAACTGAGGCAGTCAGTGCTGCTGTGCCAGGTGTGGGCAATTCTGTTACAAAGAAGTTATTGGAGAAGCTTTGTCTGGCACGGTGCCCAATGGCTCCATTGTGTTTCATTAAATGAAATGCACTTTTATATAATGTAGACCCCAGTGTGATCAAATTAGTTCATATTTTACAGCCAAGGGGTGCTGAGACACTGTTATCAGAAATTGAGATTTAACCTCGATTAGACATGTACATCATGCCGTTTGCAGCCCCGAAGCTGACATTTCAAATTGAGCCCGTGCACTGACAGAAGAACCGCTGGTTTGAGTAGCGCTCTTTCATATTATGTTCCCTTTAAATTGCTCCCTGCAACCTTTGATTTGTCATGGGTAATTTGGCCTCCAGCTCTCTTCATCTCTCGATGATACCAAAGGGCAACTCTGGCGTATATTTTACATTTTTAGTCCAGAGACTGATTGAGTTTGCCTCCACTCCCATCTGCTTTCATCACCTCCAGGTAGGGTTTCCCATTCCAAGCCTGGTGCAAAGATACTGCTGTCTTGAGTCACGAAGCATGCTGTTATATGTACCAGAAACGACACAGTGTACAGATTTGACAGAAAACCTTGTTTTGCGAGAATTTACAAAATAACAGGCACATTTTTTTGAGGTGGGGGGGGGGAGTATTTTTACTTTGATTTTGTTTTCTCCAACCTTTCATGACAGGGTTTATGAGGTCATGGTTATTTAGAAGCTGTGAGGTGTAGGCTGACCCACATATGGCTCCAGAGTTTGGGTACGGACACATCGCACTGACTCAAAGTCAGGTAACCACACATAAACAATCACATAATTCTAGGCAGGCATTTGGACACACACACACTCTTTCTCTCTCTCTCTCTGACACACAAAAAGATGCACCATTGTGCTATTATTCTGCCTCCAGTTTGTGCTCTGACCCTCTGGCCCAGCGCCAGTTCATTTGCATATTGTACTAATGAGGTGTTGGCACTGCGAACGAGGCGTGAGGCACACACAGGGAGCCACACAGATAAAGGCGATGGGACTGAGATAGATAGCTAGACAGACAGATAGACATGGATAGATGGCTAGATGGACAGACAGATAGATAGACGGATAAATAGATTGATAGTTAGTTAGTTAGTGCAGGATATCGCACGTTGATTTCCTCTCTGCCGGCTCCACCGTCCTGAGGGGACGTCACACCAGCTGCCACCACGCAAGCTTCCATCTGGGCATGCATACACGTCCAGGTGTGTGTGCCCATCACCTGCCAAAAGAGCTGCACTTCCCAAAGAAAGGCGCTCGTAGGCAGGCTTTTCCAAATCCAAACACAAACACAGCCGCGCGCACTAGAGCTCATCCCAAATCCTGAAGTGAAGGTGCAATCCTGGCACTATGCAAATGTCAGGCAAGGAAGTGAACGCGCACCCCCCCCTCCCCAAATCAAAAGACAAGTTTGCCTCTACTCTCTGCGCCTTGGAAAGACAAACCATTCGATTTTGTTTGCAAAGCATCACTGGAGATATATGCATGCATGAGGCTCTGATCTTTACACTTAAATTTTTAGAAGGGTGTGCAAGTGGGAAGTGATAAAAAAACAACAAAAAAAACCCTCCAATCACTTTTTTTACAGAAACATATGGATCAATGTTCCTCTTTTGAACATTTATGTGTAAATGTAACTTTTGCATATATAATGTTGCAGGCCAGTTTCCTTCTACTAAATCTCTTTTTTAATGCAGCAAATGTTCATCTTAATATATCTGCTGTGAGCTGTGCAATGCTAAATTGCACATTGCCACTGTACCTGCAAATAAAACACAAAGTACATTTTATTGCACTTTTTGTGTGAGTTGAGTGCAAGTTTTAGAAATGACACCAACGCATTCTAAGTTCATGTACGTGGCTTCACTTTTACAGTCTCCTAGTTAGTCGGAGTTACTTTTGTCTTTATTTGAGCTGAATGGCTGGCAGCTATGAGATAATCACCTTCCTCTTTGTGCCCTGCAGCTGTGTCAGGCAGGCCTCAAGGCTTCGTAACTGCTAGACACTTTACACACTTCATCGCGCACTCAAAATTTCCACAAGGAGCTGCATTTGTACACGCAGAAGGAGCAGTTACATACACACACGTGCATGCTCACCACCCCCCCCCCCCCCCCCCCCCCCCCAACACGTCTCTCCTGGGCGCGTGCCCTCCTCGGCAGGCGGTGGAGATGCAAAAGCAAATTGCCGGAGCGGGGAGGCAACCACGGGGCTGTGTGGAAGCAGACGTGTGCGTGTTTGAGGTGATGTGACATTTCTGGGCTGACATGAAGCGGCACTCTGCCCCCTCGCGCCTGGAGGGAGCTCCCAGGGAAAGACACTGATGGAGGTCTGGGGTCTCCAGGGGGGGCATTTCATGGTGTGAACAAAAAGCCTCGCACTGCAACAGAAACGACCCGTGTGACACAAACTGGAGGCTTCCTCCCTATCCGCTTCATGCTTTTACGAATTATGTGGCTCATGTGCATGCAATTTTGCTGTTTTCTTCATAAAGACTTATAAAGAAAAAAATGAAACTATATATACAAGAAAGACTGCATGATTTCAATTTTGCTTGAAGAAATATTCACTGCAAACCCAAAGAAGTTAACTTGTATTATATATTTATATTTGTAATATAAGTTTTAGTTGATCTATTCCTCACAAGCAATCTCACACAGTAACAAGTTCTACAGACCATCACCCTGCACACTCCTATGCTTGAAGCCTTTATAAAAACAACCAAACCAGCACAAACGCAAAGATAATGTAACATACATTTCAATGCGATGTGTCATGCTGTCGTGGTCCTCAGTGTACGCATCAGTTGAGTTTGGTCCCTGTTTAATTTTACTGCTATTCTTTTTGGTATTTCTATGTTCATGTGTCTCCAGCTCTTCCATCTCTTTGCCTTCCTCTGTCCTATCCTTCCTTCCTTACATCCCCTTCCGGTTTTATTTTGGTAATTACCTTTCTTTGCATATCTCCAGTACCTAACTTCCTGTTTTTCCCTTCCCTTCTTTTTCTCCTTCTTCTTTTTTCCCCACCTGTGTCAGGTTACGCTCCTTGTGATTGACTGCTTTCCCTCATTGTTTTTTCTTTATTTGATTATTTATTTGTCATGCACCTTTCTCTGCTTGTGGTGCTGTTCTGGTTTTCTGTGCCATAAACCTCATAAACCTTTTCCTGTTCAATTTGTTTGGCAGAAATTTGATATTTTTCTAATTGTCTCAATTTAGAAAGCCCTTCAAACTACCTGCAGTGCATTTTTGTCACGTTTCCATAAATCCTTAAAATATACACCACATACTCCCAATGTTCTGCATTTGGTTCTGCTGAGGATCTTTTTGCTAGAAGTTGAGACATGTGCAGCATGCATAGTTTTGTAGTTCTCACGTCTAAAGATAAAACTCGCAAAGCAGTTCATAAGTTCAAAAAAGCGATATAGATAAGCTGAAAAAGGCTATAATTCACCTTCAAACCTGAATATGTCAGTGACACCAAAGTGAAAAGTTCATTTTCTGCAAACCAGAGGGGTGAAAATGTTTAGATATAGTATTTTGCCAGAATAATGGTCCACTCCAGCAGCATGGTGGTGCAATGATCACTGAGCAACATGCTGGTTTGCATGTTTTCCTGGTGTTTGCGTGGGGCTCCCACAGTCCAAAGACATGCTTGTTGGGTTAACCGATCGTTCTAGAGTGAATGGTTGTAAGAGGGAATGGTCACCTGCCCAGGGCGTACACTGGAATAGGCTCCAGCTCTCCCACAGCCCTAACAGTTAAGAAAATGGATGGATGACACTTATCCTCATCTTCTAATTTCCAAAATGTCTTGTTTTCAGTGTCTATTTACCAGATTATTATTTGTGGAAGCATGCCTGACTGCTGTTCTGTACCAAAGTGAACACTCTTTAGATGCTGACTTCTAGCCTGGAAGGAAAATTCTACTTTTTAAAGAAGAGAGAACATTCATATGTATATTGAGGGGGAAATATGTTCATGCATCACAGTAAACTACACTAGACAGAAGAAACAAAAAGGAAAGAATGTGCAAAGCACTGTCAAGAACAAAACACGTAGACTATTTGTACTAAAATACCTCACACAAACCAAAAGATTGACCTATTAAGTGCAGCAGTTCAGTAACAAAACAGTGCTGGGAAGCACTGGACTTCCTGCATTCTGTCTTCTCTTTACGTTACCATTAAAATATTTATCTGAGCAGCTCTTACAGATTCACAAAGTTTTATAACTGCTTTGCATAAATGTTTTATATATCTCATGACTTAAACCTGCAGGTTTGACAGATTTTGATAATTATATGGAGTATTGTGCATATGATGACTTAAAAAAGACATACTCAAGCAATATCCGATCTTAGGCATTTACCTTAATACCCTACAACTTTTGCAAACACTAAGAATGATCACTTCACAGGTAGCAAAGTGTTTTCCAAGAATTTCGCATAAAAAATGTCCTCATCATGCCTAAAACTTGACTGCCAGCGTTGGGCCGTAACTCGCTTCTTGTTTCTCTCTGATTAAAGTAATTCATTACAGCACTCACTACATTACTTTTGCAATACTCAGCAGGGCAGCCTGAGTCACACTGTCACATAACTGCCAGCTAACAATACAAACCTTATGCTACAGTCCCACACACTGGCACAAATCCTTATTCTAACAAGGAAATGCACAAGATCTTTGTCTCAGTGTTTGGGTATCAACATGAAGCCAAATGGCGAGATGGAGAAAACCAGCTCAAAGAGCACGTAACAGAAACATGCTGTGGCCTGTGACCACAGTGATTCTACTGCAATAACATTAATGAGCAGAAATGGAGTCACTTGCTTTTGTTACCTGTGAAAATTCAGCTCTTCACAGGATGTGTGCACATTTGATGTAAAATGGAAACCTAACACTGATGATTTTACTTTGATGCTTTGAGAGAAAACAAAAGAAATAAGTACAGTAAAAGCAAACTTTTTAAAAAATCAAATCCATCAAATAATTCCAGTTATTTTAGACATTTTCTGTAATTATCACAAAAATGTGCAATAATGTCACAGAAACTGCAAATATTGCAGTTTAAGGTTTAATCAAATGATTTAATTGCTTTAAAATAGGTTAAACTTTTTAAATAAACCTGCACATAAGCAAAAATCCTGCTTTCTTTCAAGCGTGCAAGCAGTATTAGTTTATTTTGTACAAGTGCAAAATTAAAAGATAAGAAGTAGATGCTAACTAAACTAAAGCCCAACTGTGTTTTGAGGAGCTCAAGCTGAGAAACTCAAAGCCAGCTGAGGATGGAAAAGAAAAAAAAAAGATTGTTGGAGCTATTGCAACAGCAACAAGCAACATTTCATCACAGTTGATGCCACAGCAAAGCATTTGTTACAGCTTCCTGCATTCAAAATCCAGCCCTAAATGATTCGTAGACAATGTGTTTCGTGTACATGCAAAGCAGAGCGTGCTCTCATTCCACCTTTTTTCACACTTGCAGAGCGTAATCCATCACTGCTAATTGCCTAACTTAATCTTGGCACTGTGTCCAATGAGCAAGCTTGTTTATCGGCGTATGTGTGGGTGTCAGATAAAGTAGGAAAACATACAGCTGCATGTAAAAGTGTGACAGTTAAGCAGCTTTTACCTCCAGCTGAAACTCCACCCTTAATTCTAATTTAATCCTCCAAACTGTCCAAGATTGGAGCTGAAAACTCGGTGAACTTTTCCTTTGGTTGGTATCTTTCCACTCAGATTTGGTTTGTGCGGTGTACACCGCGCAAACCGCCATAATGTGCGCACGGGCAAGGGACTAGGTTGCAGCGAATTACCAAACAAGAAAAAGAGCCAAGTGGTGCCTCTGAATCAATAGCGAATGGTCAAAAAGAGAATGAAAGTGAGCAGGCAGTGTGAGGTGACAGACAGAATAATTGAGTGTTGCGAGCGGGGAGGAAGCTGCACCTTCCATACAAACTAATCCAGGAGCTTAAGGCGCACAGTAAACAGGGACATAAGTGATTAGCCCGAGTTAAACTATCAATCATCTTTCGCCACACTCAAATAGGCACTACAGAATGTGGAGTTATGTAGAGATGTGAGAAAGTAGCAGCCATAGTCACCCTAGGAGGGGATTGGGTTTCATGGATGAGGCAGCTGAAGATATTTCATGCAACATAATGCCAGAGCCGCTGCCCACCCCCTGCATCCCCCCTCTCCTTCCCCCACGTCTCCGCTCCTCCAGCCAAAGCACACGTAGACATAAGATACTCTTTTTTTTCAAGCCATGACATTTTTTTAAGCAGGAAAAAAAAGCCTGGAGGCTGTGTTGTTGTGGCCAACCTTGTGGGTGCATGAGAAAAGAAACACATGGGTATCATTTACACAAATGACCTGCATGAATGTGCAAGAGCCAGACAAAATATAGAATCTGAGCTGCTGTGGTAGAGCAGGCCTTTTCCCAACATGTCTGACTGGCTGAGAACACGCTGTATGTATATAAATGAACATATTACCATAAACTATGGATGATGTGCACTAAACTACACATGACATAACTGACTATGTTTTTACATTTTTTCTCTGCTGGTGCAAAGATAAGAGAAAAGCACTGTGCTCAGCAAAAATCCTCAACTGTGACATGCACAGTTTGAGATTTAAAAATATCCATAAATCAGCATTTATAAAGTAATAATGCGTGCTACATTAGGTTGGATTTTACTATGACAGCTGCAAGATTTTATCCACAGTGTTTTGTAATTTTATTACCAAAACTGGTTCCATTTATTTTCTAGATTTGGCTACTTAACTGCCAAACAAAAGACGACAGCTACACATTTATTGTTTATCTACCTGGAAAACTATAGAATCAGGCTGGCTAACCAGGCATCGCACGTACTTTCAGTTTTGCTAATTAGTACTCAATTACTCATGGAAACAACTTAATCTTGTAGTGGATTTTGTTTTGGATGGGTCCACTTATAACCTCCAACATACAATACATTTCCACTAAACAAAAAAGCTGAATATTATTGGACCTAGTGCCACACTTGGATCTCCATCACAGAAATGCTCACCCCAAAGTTAGAACCACTAGCACTGGTGTCTATGGAACTGGCTACCATAAGCACTCTTTAGATGCAGTCTGTAATGATATTTGATCATCCTTAAAAGGCATCACGAGTGAACTGACTCTCCATGCGTTGGTGGTGAGTACGTGTTAAAGGAAAAGGTCATAAAGTAGTGTTGAGTCACTGCTTTTGTCCTATGATGATATATTTTTATCCCAATTTGAGTCATCACTTACAAACTTACAAAGCCACCCATCTTTAGAGCACGAGGATTCAGTGGACAGTTTGAAGAGGATGTGATAAGATCTCAATCTAAATGAATACCTGTGAGACATATTGGGTTGGCACTCCAGTAGTAGAGTTCCCAAAACTTGCATAATAATTGCCAACGTGCATTGATGCTGTTCTGCAGGCATGTGATGCTGCAGCACCTGACTAAAGCACTTTATGTTGGTTTGTCCTTTACTTTAATATCAGTCCATAGCCTTGTAAGTAGGACTGTAAGTAGTAAACTAGGAACTAGTAGAGGCCAAGCTGTGGTCTTTCAGAGGTATTTCTTGAGAAATATGTTGGAAATTTGTTTTGTTTGGGGTTTTTATTTTGTTTTTTCATATCATTGGGAGCTTTAAATGTTCCTGATTATATGAGTTACATCATTTAAAATAAACGAATAAATAAATAACGCAGAGTCTGGGTTTAAAAGTCATGCAAGCTTAAACTTTAAGCTTAAAGTTAGACGACAACGTTGAGATATTACCTCTTTTGTTATTCATTTGGCAGAAATTGACTTCCATACAAACATGCCTTTAATTTTTAACGGGCTAAATATCAGAAGAGGCTTGTGTGCTTTGTTAGGCTAAAGTGGAATACTTAATTAAATGTTATCGCATCAAGCAGTCGAGTTCATGAAGTGTTTTTGAAGAAGCAGCTGACTGATTGCACTGATGAATCATTCTGCAGCTGAGGGGTAGAAATGTACAATATTAATGTATAATAGTATTGTTATTATAATCAAGGGCATGTTGAAGCATCAGCAGAACAACAGGCTGACTGTGAGAACTCGTAATGTAAAAGATTTTTTCCAAGACTAATATTATCCCTCCCCTCACTTTGAGTTTTAAAGTCTGAACTTTTCTAAAACTATTACTTGCATGAGGAGCTGTCACCGCACTCGTACGACATGCTTTGAAAATTTCTGTCAGAAGTCTGGAGCAGGTTAATGGGGAGAGCTGGCAGAGAAGCGGAAAGACTACTGCTGCTTCTTTGTATTTGTTCTCAACACACATCACAATACATTTCAGCTCTGCTTTGTACAAAAATGTCATTGATAAGGTCAGAACGTAATGCAGAGCTCATTAGTCTTGTATATTGTATATTGGAAACGTAAACAGGCAACATTTACCTGATGTGTGTACTTTTCCAGAACATATATCGACATTTTGGATGAAGCCAGATTCCAAATTGTTTAATTTTGTAAACATACTAGAGTTAAAGGTTTTAACAGAATTAAATTGAGACCTTTCCCTTCTCATTACTCGATTAATCAGAAAACTGTCGGTCCATCCTCTGTAAACAATAGATGAGAGATGCTCATGTGGGAAAATCCCAGTAAGTCACCAATATGAGAAATGATCATACCAGCCCACCTGGCTTTAACACATTTAAAGTCATTTAAATCACCTTTCTTCCCCATTCTGATGCTCAGCCTGAACTTCAGGAGGTCGTCTTGATTATGTCTGCTTACCTAAATGAACTGAATTACTTGCATGTGATTGGTTGATTAGAGATTAGCAATAACGATCAGTTCAACCTAACAAAGTAGCCAGTGAGTGTGTATTAGTGAGTGATTTTACAGTCTCATTATATTTCATTCACGCCTTTGTTTACTTTATCCATGACTCATGCTCTAAAATGTTCTAATGCAATGATTTTGATTTTCAGCCTTTTTTATGCAAAAAGGAGTTGCTCGTCTTTATAAAATTAAGCAGTTTTTAAGCTTTGGTTATTAATTATCTACCTCAAGGGAGATCTACTGCTCCTTCTGCAGCAGTAGATATTTCTACTCACAGTCTGTTATCCAGAGTTCACTGCAAAACATTACAGTGTAGTGATCAGAAGTGGAATATTACGATAGGTTTTTTTTAGTGCATGTATTTCCTGGGCTATAAATGACCTCAAACAACTTTACAGTATCTTTGCCACACCAGTGGGCTGACAGAAGACTGACAAAGTCACGTCAGGAATCGTTTCACAACAGCACATATAACTATACGACCGGGATCATAAATGACTCCACTTGGTCACTTGAAGGTTAAATTTGCAAATGTGGTCTAATCTCATTAAACATGCACTAATTTGCATAAATCTCCAAAGTGTAAAGTAAGATTTAAATTTGTATTTTGGACATTTTCTTTTGAGCAGTCTGACAGAGGAGATATTCCGGAATTACAAAATGTACCAAGGCCTCTAAAAATGTATTATATGGGGCGTGTGCAAACTATATTTTCTATTAACTCTGTTTCTTTGATGTATATGTAAACTTTACATAAACTGCCTTTCATTTCTGGATAATTTCACACAAGGCCCCCTCCCACTGATTCATAGCAGGGGGCTTCCTTCACAGCCATGAATCTTGTATTTGATGTCCTGTTTACAGCCTCCCTGATTGAGCTCTGATTGATATGAAGCTGCCTCGCCTACTTTGCTACATACCGCGTGACACATACCTGTACGTGCTTTTTTTCTGACCTCCTCTGGAGCTCAGAGATCAAAATAAAACCAGTTCAAAAGAAGCGTTTTGATCTGATATAAAGACTCATAGCTTTTTGTAACTGTCACATATTCCCCTGCGAGGATTCACCACGTCAGACTCCTTGACATCAACAGAATCAACATTCAGTACAATGAAAACTACAAACTCGCTATGAAAGCAAATGAGCTGAAGTGTCAAAGGTAAAAAATTAAAAACATACAACAGTACAGTAGATGCAAGGCTCAATTTGATTGTCATGCTTTGGGGAAAAAGTGTCAGAAAAAAAAAAGAAATTGAATCTCACTAACTGAAATGAAGAGACGTAGTCTAAGTGCTCCCCTATGGTTCCTGCTTCAGTGCAGTGCTTGAAGAGTGATTATGTTTGAATGATTTTAGGACAGACAAGCAGGAGAGTAAAACATCATACTCACGGTATAATTCCTTATAAATCCAAGCTTTGGTACAAGAGAGAAAGGAGAGTATTTAACTACAGTAACTGGAGGGGGAGGGATGGCAACACAATAACAACTTTGATATTTGCTAATGTGGTTTGTAGCCAAAAATGTGCCATTTTTAAACAAGATTTAACCTTTTGTTGCACTGAGTCACAATTTAGGTTGATAAGATGAAGCTTAGACAGCTCCTTTTCACATACGGCAGAATATGGTGTGTTAATAAGATGAAAGGCTTGATGGGTGATATTCTAGTTTTTGGGAACCATATTAATTGCTGATACTCTGCTCCTAACAGTAAAACAGATACATAATGTGTGAATAGAATCAAGATGTTAGGTTGCAAGTCATACACGCCAGGAGACTGGTTGGTGAACTTCTGGCAACCTCCAGTTGCTAGGGAAAAGTGTTTATTCCTCAGCCTGTTGGCGAAATGTTGCTGGCAGTTGCTGGGGGAAATTAGTAACAAAGGCTGCTGCACCAAAACTAAAATGGAGAAAATTTTCTATCAAAGTAAAACGCTTTAATTTAAAAGGGTAACTTTTACTTTGAAGAAGTTTGCAGTTTCATTAATGCTTGTAAGTAGTTTAGTGCTTGCAAACAAGTTGGCATCTTTTACCATGCAACCTGCAAAAACTACTGAAGAGGTTTTCAGTGCAGCACAGTAAACCTCTTTGTGACCAGTTTCACCCGGTGACCACCAACAACCTCCAGCAACCACTTGCCAACTGGCTGTGAAAAACACTGTTTTTCCTAGCAACTAACAGTTATTAGGGATGTCACTCTAAGCCTGCAGGAATAGGGGTAAGTCTAAGATTTCATGGTGACTGCTAGCAACCTCTAGCAACCACTTGGAGCTGGCCAAGAAATACACACTTCCTTCAAATTTTAGTTCACCTTAAGGAGAAATGATACTTTGAGAAAATGAGGCTAAAGGGGGGGGGGGGACGACTGGTACCCTGACCAAGCATCAGTATTATTCAGAGTGGAACATGTACACATTCTCAGATGATGAACACTATTAAACCAATTCACACTATTCCCAGTAACCGTTCCCATCATACTAACAATTGCAGACCTATCGCGATATTTTTTGGGGGAAGGGGATTTCACTTTCTTCTCTGGGCCTCACCAGCAGATTTGTAACACAAAGTCTCTGTAAAGTGTCTAAAATACATCATATTAAAGAGTCAAGCTGTTGACAAGGAAGGGATGTTACCTTGTTTCTCTTAAAATAGGCTCTGCGGCAGGCAGCGAAGCATTTCTCACTGCAGAAGCTCTTCAGCTCACTCCCCATGCTCAGAGAATAGCGCTTGACGCCGACCTTCTGGCACCAGGCGCACATGATCTGCACATTGGACGCATCCTCGTCTACAGAGAAAAGGAGAGGTAATGAAATGAGCATTATGATGTGCTCTTTACACCACCGGCTTTTACTATATTCTAATACTATGTCTAATAAAATAACCTTGTGGTACAATTCTCAAACTCTGTAATCAAAGTGAACCTGATACTGATTACAATCTATCCTATATGTAAGGTAAAAAGTGCATGGCTGGGACAAAGTATGCAACTACACGTATTAAACACACAAACCATAAAGGCATTAATTCCACTGATGAAGCCCAGCTGCTCAACTGGATAAAACTTTTCAAGACTCAAGCCACAAAACCACTGCAGGATTTATAATGAAGCCCTGCCATGGATAAATGTAGCCACAACGGATGAGCCTGGGATATGGGAAAATGCTTGTTTATGGCTGTGCTCTGTGGGTATTAGAGAACTTGAAGGGACAAAAGCATGTATTCTTTTTTCTCATTTTTTTCTTTTCTTCCTGTCCTGTTTGGATCTTTAGCCATCAAAACTGTTGTCTGAAGGCCAAAAAAGATGCCTAGCGGATTTACTTTACCAAGTGCATCATCATGGCCTTGCCATATTGGTCCATTTGATTGACCTTTATTATAATTATGTATTTATTTTATTTTCAGGAGAAAGGAGAAAGAAAGAAAGTGAGGGAGAGAAAGACAAAACAGAGGGGGGAAAGAGATAGTGAGAAAGGGGGGAAGAAGAAAAAAAATAAAAAGCTAACAAACAAACAAAAAAGAAAAAAAACACCTGGAGCACCTGTCGAGAGAAGAAAAAAAACAGAAGAGAAAACAAACAAAAAAGAGCAACATAATAAATACAACACCATCACAATAAACTAGCTAACCATAGATAACAGTAGATACTAAATATTACATGTTATTGTGCAGCACGCAAGATCGACAGCGCACAATGTGCTTTGAGGTAGCAGCCAAGAAAGGTGTAGTTTGTGTCTGTGAACACCTGCGTGTACACCTGTGTGGATCAGCGCGCTTGTATTCAAAAGGTTTCTCCATGTAACGATCTGCTAGAGGGTGTGGGGAGCCATAGCCCCGTCCCCCAGGGCATGAAGCAGGTATGGAGGAGATCCAGGCCCCAGAGTACGAGGACCCAAGGAGGACCACCAAGGGGACAACCGTGCCACCCTCCTGGGAAGAGCTGAGGAGAGCCCCAGGCGAGGGGTCACCCAGCAGCCATGGAGCAGAGGCCAGAGGGGGTTGCAGTGACGTGCCCGCGGTCTCTGCCGGCAGCCAGCTGTGCCAGAGAGGACCGAGCCCCAGGCCCAGAGGCCAGAGGCCTGAGGAGACCCCACCCCCTGGAAGGGGCCCAGCCGGGCCACCGGCGCCAGGCCCCCCTCAAGCGGCCACCAGGAGTGAGCCTGTACATACATGAGCACCCAGCCCCAGACACCAAGAACCACCAAGGCACCGACGTCTGAGGGCATCAGCCACCGGCAGGGAGTGTGGTGAGGGGAGACAGGCCTCCATACCTCGGAGAGCCTGAGATGTTCCCAGAGAGGTGGAGTCTAAGACCCAAGCTGACATATAGACACAGACGAACAGGCACACATAGACACAAGCATGCATTCCCACCTTCATGCACACATAAGCAAATATTCGGCACTCACCCGACGTGGAGACAGACAGAAATAGACACTGTACACACAATCACATTCCCCAAACATACTCTGTATCCCAGGTCCAGGTACCCTCGCCCCCAGAGGGGCAAACCGTACCTAGACCCAGGAGATGTAACCCTTTTCCCTGGGGTGGAGGCAAGCAGACCGCCACCTTATCTGCAGTAGGAGGGAGGCCCCGCATCCCAGACCCCAATCTGACGGCGAACCCCTCCTCCCAACCCCTCAGCCCCGACGGTTAACAGAGAACGGGGGTGAGTGATACCCCAAACCTCCCTCCGCCCGCTCATATGTAGTGTTGCTGCGCGCTGTTCTAAAGTGCATTTAAAACACAGGAGGGCATGGTGCTTCCTGCCAGAGAGCAGCATGGCTCCTCCCGAAAACCCTCAGTGTCTATATGCATTTAAAATTGAGGGTTGGGCACCGGCGCCAGAGGTGGGTTTGAATACACAGACGCTGCAAAAGCATGTATTCTGCTGCTGCTGAAGATGACGCATGAGTCTCTGTGAGGTGTAGCGTCCTCTTGATAGTTTGTGCCATCATAGGTGTCAGTTTGGTGAGGCGTGATTCACATAAATGGAACACATGAGTTAAAAGTTTCCCGTGTTACACAAGCCTGATTTCCAACATCTCCATATAAACACTAAAACCTAATGTGAAACCACACTTTATTTTTATTTCTTTAATTCCCAAAGTATTCATGACGAGGGCACTTTTAGGGCAGAGGAAAGGAAGAAAAAGAACAAAACTAAAAAACATGAGGGGAAAAACTGAATACATATACAAATTTAGCCCACAAGGACAGTCGCTGTGATAAACATATATTCACATTACAGGTTCACAGCAAGATTAAGGTTATGGTGTTTTAGCAAAGACTGGAGATATAGGATGTCTGTTAACTGCTAAATAAACAGGCACACTTTGGGCCGTATCCACAATGATATGTTTTCATTTTAAAATGTGTAGCATTTGAAATATAAACAGGAAGAAATTTGAACGTCTGGGACTTTAGGAAATAATGATGCAGACACCCACATTAGATGCCTTGATGAGTCCCTGCCTGATTAGTCACGTCCCTCGCACATGACCCGTTTTCCGACCTGTTATTATGACTTATGGCTTTGTTTTAGTGCTATGTGACCTCTGGTGACTGTGTGCATAATGCATAATTGGGCAGAAATTACATCTACAAACGAATACACCTAAGCCAGACTTACTCAACAGAAGGGGTACATCACCTGATCTTTAACATGCTACATAGTCAGTGTAGCATTGTGCCACTGTGCACCCTTGTGGCTTGTGTGGTAGAGCGCGTACGGTACCATTCTGAAGGTTGTTGGTCTTATGTACAGGAAAAAAGTGAATGTGTGTCACTCGATGAATAAGGTTTGCTTTGAGTGCTCACTTATAGTAGAAAAGCGCTATTCAAGTACCACTTCTAGGTTATGTGTGTTGCCGACTGTACGCTCTCTCCAAGCGGACACCCAAGAAACAAAGCCAACATGGAAGTGCAGTTCCTCTAATGGCTCACAGAAGTGAGTCAATCTTGAACCTTACAAGAGAAATAAACATGCTTACAGCCTGGTAACAAAGACTAATTTGGCTTCTTTGAACCCTTTCACTGTTCACATTTGGATGGTGTGTGGGATATTTTTTCTCCCCCCTCAGAAAAATAATTCAGGAGCCAGAAAAGTCCTACATACTCTGAAGCCTTATGGAATACTTAAAATTTATTACTGCTCTCATTGTAACATTCATTGTAACATTGGAGTTCAGCCCTTAAAAATATAACCACAGTGTTTACAATAACATTGTAATATATATATTTTTTAAATGACATTAATATGCGCTATATTCCTAGTATGCAACAGCACAAAAATACTGTCAGTTTAAAGGACGAATGAATAAAAATTACACCACAGTAGATTAGTAGAAGAAAACAATCTGTTTGATGTTACTTTTTTTCTGCATTTCCTGCAGACCATGTCTGCAGTGTGTCGCCCTCTTGTATCCACACTGGGGAGGGGACATCCATTTCCATTTACTGAGATCAGTAGCAGACTTTTATAAGAGTCAATAAACATGTAAAAATAAATCAGCTTTGTATAATGCTTTACTGCACCACAGGCCGCATGATCTAACTGTGAGCGATGCAGTGAATCATGGTCAGATTAGAGCTTATCTTTTCATATATGAGTGTGGCTGGATCTTCTCTATCCGTCCATCACAGCAGCTGCAATATCAATTGCAAACAAACTGCATGTAACAATTCATTTAGAGACGAGGCTTTCTAACTGCACAGACAGCAGATATGATGCATAACTGCAATTCAACAAGCTGAAATAATAAACTGCAGATCTGACCTTTGTAGAGAAGTTTGATCAGGCATGTGTTTGACACTCTTCACTTTCTCCTCACCCTCAACCGGTTTGTGGCAGATGACTTCCCCCAGCTGAGCCTTAGTCTGATGTTAGTTAAAAGAGAGTTTTTCCTTCCCACCAGGTTCTTGCTCATAAGTGGTCATCTGGTTGTTGGGGTTTCCTTTTTAATATTGTAGGGTCTTTAGCATACAATAAAAAGCACACTGAGGTGATAGTTTTTCTGGTTTGGTGCCATATAAATGAGACTGAATTGAATTTGTCTTTTATCTAGTTAGTGGTAGTTTTCATGTTGAAATAGCAGTTGTATAAGTTGTCCTGAGTGCTACAAGTGAAATTCACTTTCTGACTTTGTTATTATTTGCAGTGTAGACTGTTTCAGGATGTTTTGTTTGAGCCCCATTGGGGCTAAAAAACAAATAGTAGAGGCAGGGACATGTAGGCCACATGGGGATAAAAAATAACAGGCAGAATTAAGGTGCTACATAGTGATAATTACAGTAGTATGCAGCATTTTTACATTATATTAGCACATAATGAAAATTTCTGTTCTGGGACTGACTCGTAAATAAAAATAAAGTATTATTTTAAGTAAATACATGCAAGTGCGTGGATTTAACAGCCTACCACAATTTACAGTGAGATATAGTGATCTCGACTTCTGCTTATTCTGGGATAAAAAAGATTTTTAAAAAGGATTTTTAAAAGGTATCCAGGGCTCATCTGTCTGGTAAAGGGGACCAGTTATGGTAATTTCTGGGTATTGTTATTCTTGGACTCTAGTAGAGTAGCTTTGCATAATTCATAGTTCAAAATAGTCCTCGTTTATCTCATACAGAGCCTTGGAGCAGCACATTAGTTCATTCTCTGGCTGAAGCTGATTTAGCTCCTTTCCCATTAAGGCTAACTTTCTACTGATTGGCTGCCTCTCGCAAACTGATGACTTGAACTGCTGGTGAGTAGAGCTACTGCATTAATAGTTATCATTAGAAATCAATCATAATCAGTCAATCATATTAGAAATATCACCTCTCTATGACATAATTTAGACACAAGCATAAAGAACAAAAAGGAGGGTTAAGAATATTCTGAAGCCTGAGCTTTTGGCTCACAGGACTCCAGGATATATGCTGTTTGGCGTGTTTAATATGAGCACCAAGCATTGTTACAGTATATATGACAGAAAATAAGGAAAATGAAACAGTACAGCTGCAGCTGACCTCCTCACATTCCCCTTTTAATTCTCGAAATCATGTTTATGACAACAACAAATGTATTCCCTTGTTTAACTGTGAATGTAATTGTATTGCATGCAGCTGCCGCGTTGCTGTGTGGTCAACAAATTATTTTAACAGACCCTCAGTGACAGCGAAATGCCTCTTCTGCGGTAAACTGTGACTGCTGATGATGAGCTGCGGGCTTTTAGTGCCGCCGCTGCTGAAATGAGAGAGATCCTCCGAGATTCCCTCCAGTATCTCCCAATTATCACATTATGACTATACGCGGGTGTGAGGGCGAAAAAACGCAGGCCCATTAGTCTTTCACCTCTGTTCACCTCCCTATCGCACGCTGGCCAGGCTTTTCACCTCTTGTGGAGCTTAATGGATCTACAGGGCCATCAGATTTTAAGTAAAGACTAACTCACAATTAAAGGAATAACTCCCTGGGGCCCTAAAGACAGCATAGCAGACCCAACATGCATATTTTATGGCTTAGCTTCCCCTCTGCTCTCATTCCTATACTCTCTCTGCCTTTTTGTGTCTATCTGGATAGCTGCCCACTGCAGCGATAAGAGAAAAAAGACAAAATATCTTAATTCTAAGCTGACTGAGTGGGTGGATCAGGGTTTGTACATTGCTCGAAAAAATGCATGCACCGCAGCATAATGATCAGGATCGAAGGCCAATATGAAATCACAACATCTTTCACAGTATCTCAACATTTTCACACAAAGAGACATCTTGAGGTGGAGTTGTTTTCGCCTTCCCACATCCTGGCACATCCTAACAAGCTCATCTGAAAACACTCACATCTGCATGAGCAGGGAAAAAAAACATGCCAGTAATTATGCAGCCTCCGTACTAAATGCCACCGTCATTCGCCGTACCTGCACCTCAAAAGGTCCTTTGTCGGATTTTGCGGGGGCACATGAATAATTCAGTGTATGTGTGGAGGTGGAGGGTGGGGGAGTTGAGGGAGGTGTTGGCCGGGTGGTTAGTTGGTGCTGGTGGGCTTTAAGTGGGACCGCACCATCTGTTTCCCCGCCTAGGCAGGGCCAGCGGGGACTCCTCTTGGGCGATGCCAAGGAGGCTCGCTCCCTTCGCCGGGGCGTACCAGCCTCCTGTCCACAGCAGACGCAAGGGATAATGAAGCCCTCTGTCTGGCCGAGTAACGTGGACATTTCCTCAGAGACTTGATGGGGTAATATTGACACTTGGGCAGGTGGAGAAAAACAAGGTGTACAGCAGGTAGCTAGCTCATTAGTCGCCTGCCTCTGCTCTGATACGAAGGCTTTCAGACCATTGCACAAACCGAAACCTTCAAAACTGCATAAATCTTGAGTTTCCATGCTAAGTGCTGGAGAATCAGCATTTAGGTATCCTCATTGCAATCCAGTCTGTCTGGAGAGCAGCTGTGGTTTAAGTCTATGACATTTCTTCTTTCAGACTGGAGAAACAACTGTTCTGTGTGTGTGTGTGTGTGTGTGTGTGTGTGTGTGTGTGTGTGTGTGTGTGTGTGTGTGTGTGTGCGTGCGTGTGTGTGTTTGCTTGCTTTCAGGCATTTGGGTGAATATATTAGCAATCAGTGATGGGCTGAAAATGACCTTGATCTTTTTGCAAATTTAATAAGTAACCTTCCTCGTAACATAAAAGCAGAAAACAGTTGTAACTTTCTACACAAGCTGTGATGTGGCTGGTGTGCCAATTTTTAAACAGTTTTTTTCCTATTTCTAGAAGGCATCACGTTTTACTGCTCTTGAAAAATCAAGGACATGCATAAGTCTAAACTACTTTATCAATTAATCTGCTGCATTAATCTCTCCAAAATGGCATTTGTGCTCTGTACCTGCAGGGGGCTTGATCAGTGGCGGAGGGATCATGGGGACTATGATGGGCAGGTTGCCATGCTCCTTGGTGCTGGGCGTGGAGGTGGACGGCGTGGTGGAGGTCTCTGTGAGTCCGTTCCTGGAGGCTGGCAACGAATGAAAGCTGCTGGCTCGATCCGGAGAGCCTTCACTGTTCTCTGTTGAAGCTGGGATTTTTGGCAACGAGTTTTCTAGATGGGAAAAGTTAAGTAAAATAAAGCATTTACTGACCAACTAATGAGCAGCATTTGCTGCAAATACTCTGAGTGTAAATGCCCAGGATTCACCTAAATAATGACTCACTATTTTCCACCAAAGTAGAAGCAAAAATACTAAAAAATGACTGGATTTTAATGTAAATCCAGACCTCTCTGAAATCAACTGACGTAGCATCATTCAGCTTATTGTTTTGGTTGTAAACGTACAACTTTAATGTTTGTTTCAGTGTGATTTCTCTTATTCAGGCTGCAGCAGGTTGAACAAGCTGCATTAAACCTGAAGTGCACAACCTGCACAGCACCAAATAGCAGTTAAAAGTTTACAAAGTTATTCAGCTCTGAGCACATGTAGCAGATTAAAAGATTATGCTGAACAAAAGATTTGTCAAGTAGATATTCAGAAGACATCAAAAGAGTTTAAACATCTTGTAAATATGACAACCCATAAAAAAGCAGCCAAAGTGGAAGTGCCAAAAACTGCAGTTCCTCTAGTGGCCACTTGAGGCTGGCTCCAAAGGCGACTCAGTTCCAATAGGATGAAATCCTTAAAAGTATGATTTGAAAGCTAAAATAAACCTGTTTACAGCCTTGTAAAACTCTATATAGGCTTAAAACTTTCCTTTTTTATAAAGCATATAGTTAATGCTGGATCAGATCACGCTGAATCGTCTTTTAGTTATGCTGCTATAGCCCTAGGTTAATGGAGACTTCCCATGATGCACTGTGTGTTTCTTCTTCACTCAACTATTTCACTCACTTATACAGAATTCGAATCATTACTTATTATTAATCTCTGGCTCTCTTCCACAGGGAAGAGTCTTTTGTCCTGTCTCCCTCCCCTCACCCCCAATTGGTTGTGGCAGATGGCCACGTCTCCCTGAGCCTGGTTCTGCTAGAGGTGTCTTCCTATAGAAAGGGAGTTTTTCCTCCCCACTGTTGCCATATGCTTGCAGAGTGAGCAGATTGTTGGGGGTTTTCTCTGTATTACTGTAGAGTCTCTACCTTAACATATAAAACAACTTGAGGCGACTGTTGTTCTAATTTGGCACTGAATTGAATTGAATTGAACTGAATTGAACTGAATTGAATTGAATTGAATTGAATTGAATTAGGGGCAAAGCCACTTTGAGTGAAAGGTGATTTGCTCACCAGCTGTTTGCTCACTGAACTGGACGTCTCCAGAAAATCAGGAAATAAAGTAAAGTTAGGTATTTAGAAAGGGACCACAGAAACCAGAGATTACACTCATAATTTATATTCAGGCTATATTGGTTATATTGACTAGATTTCAGTTCAATTCAATTCAGTTTTATTTATATGGCACCAAAATCACAGCACTCGCCTCAAGGCAATGCGATGCATCATCAATCCAGTAAGGACAAAAGTAAGTACAGAAATCTGCTGATGGCTCCATAATAAGGCTTGCTTGTTAACACACAAACAACATGCCTGTATGATCAGATCATGAAACATGATCTGATCATATTTTCCACTAAAGCTGTATACCTTTGAGGACAGAGATGTGCTGTGGTGTCTCCCCTATTTCCAGGCTGTCAGAGTCTCTCAGCTCCACCTTGTCATAACCGTACCAGCCCAGCAGCTCATTCATGGTGTTCTCTGCAAAACTCTGCAACACAAAGAGAAGGAACAAAGCTCTTTATATATACAGTCGGGCTTAAAAAATAATTGTCAGCCCGCTTTAATTATACACAGTGATACAATACTAATGAGCAGTGATACAGTAAAAGTCAAATAATAGCAAGTTAAAGGTCAGAAACTTCTTCTTTTTTTCTTTTTTTAAAAAAAGTACATTTTCACATGAAATATTAATGTTACCCAAGCTGGAACAAGAAGAAGATAAATGAGGTTTGAGGTCATTTGTTACAAATGCTAATGCAGCAATCTGGTATTTTGTTGCATTTTTTTTGCGCCTCTCTTGAGACCTTGACTCGCTCTTTAGATTTGTCCACATTTCTTCAGCTAATTAAGGAGAGACATTGTGATCCCACTCAAAATGTTAACTCTGTGTCAAGAGAAAACCGCAATGTGGAGTTTTCGCTGCATGTCCTCTTCATAAGTACAGGTCAACCTAATTGGGGCAAACTCCTGTCCAAACGCTGCAGTGTGCAGCCGGCTGAACTAATAGCCCCTATCACTGCACAATAAAAGAGGAGGATCTTATCAGAGTGTAATAAAGAGAATGGGAACCCTATCACAGAATGGTAACCAGCATAGAAAATGTATCAATTTACAGTAACTGGAACAGTACAGTACAGTAAAGACACAGTAACAGTGCAGATAAGGGACAGACTAATGTTTTTTTATGCTGTTACTGGTCTTTGAGATTTTCTGATCAGCTAAAACAGCTTCCCCGCATCACTTAAATGGCACTTGATTCACCCAGTTACGTCATTCAATGCTAAGAAACCCAAAAATAAGTCTTCCTTGGAGATAGGAACCTCACTTATACTCAAACAACCCAGTCTCACATCAAAATGTTTAACTCCCTTGCTCTTTCTTGGTCTCTTATTTCAACCTATTTACCTGGATCACTGTTGGTGCTGCACTACGAGGCTGATTGGGTTCAACAAACATATCTGCAGTGGTGATTTAGTCGACCCTTTGCAAATCAAAAAGTACCAAAACACTGTGTCTCCTTCTTTTTGGCTCTGCAGAAACATATGAATGCAAATGCACTCTTACTCATTGGTTTTTGGAGTGACAGTAGCCAGATGGAAAATTTTAACCTATCACCCAGACTGAGGCAGCAGAGGCCTACCTCTGTGCATTCATCCATGACATGAATGTTAAAGTCACAACACTTTAACCCGGAAAGCTGGGGTTTGTGCCCTCTGTAGTACCCTTTTCATTTAATTTTTTTCCCTTGTTTTTGTTATCAGGCACAGTTTTACTCGCTCTTTGATTGGTTTAGGGAAAAGGCCACCTTTTAGAATTTGCAGCCAGTGGCCGAGTGGATCTTCTTATTGCAAAAAGAAGGTCCCTGGTCCAAATCCAGACTTAGGCCTTGTTTTTGTGCATGTTGCATGTTCTCCCAATGCTCGTGTGGGCTCTCTCTAGGTAATCTGGCTTCCTCCCACAGTCCAAAGACATGCATGGGATTATTAATTGGTTGTTCTAAACTGACCGGATGTGTGAATGTGAGACTGAATGGTCAGTTTCTGTGTATTAGCCCTGCGACAAGCTAACGACCTGTCCAGAGTGTATCCTGCCTCACCCATGACAGCTGGCTCAATATCCCAAAATTGACTGGATGGATAGTTTACAGCCCTTGAACACTGTTTTGGTCCTTAGCATGAGAGTATAAAGACTGGTAAAGGACATATTTAACATCCTCTTTCCTGTCAAGAGATAGATGAGAAGATCAATATTGGCTTGTTTTAACATAAATCTGTGATCCATTTACTTTGAAAAAAGAGGTGGCAATGACATTATATCCAAGCTGCCAGGTTATCATTGTTAGAAATACCAGCTGATAACAACACATTACAGAGTACTGATGTGCTGTAGTAACATTTTCACAGAGAGTCTTCAATTGTCTAAAACAAAAACAAAAAATTCACTCATCTTTCAAACTGTTCGTGCTCAAAGCATCCACTTTGGATTTTTTTAAGTCAAGCTTGATGGAGGTATTCTGACCTCCCAATCTGGAAATGCAACTAGTAGGAGTGATCCAGCTTTAAATTCCTATTAGGAACATATTAGGAAAAATTATGTTTATTTGCCTAGCTTACTCTGCAGAATACAAGCAGGTTGTCCACAGCCAGTCCATTTTAAGACAATTGTAATTTAAATTTTAAGACAGCACTAACTCTAAATCTCACCAGTTACTGCAGTATATTTATTCTGAGTAATCCCCTCCACAATAAAAACAGAAAAAAAGGTTTGTTTTTATTAACATTATACATAAAAATGTTGCTAGGCTGGTTGCAGTGCCAGGGGGCTTCCTACACATCCAAAGGCTAGAGTTTGTCATTTCAGGCTAGCTTTTAAGTCCTGTTTTACATCCTAAAGGAGAACCATTATGTTCATTTCCACCTCTTATGTGTTTAATTATGGACTCTACTTGTCTTATGCTGGCCTTTTAGGTCAGTTAGTAAATGCTTTATCTGAAACAAGCCATTTTAACTCCAGCTGCTGAAAGCTCACTTTCCCTTCATCCTACTTCCATAAACAGAACCTAGTGTTTATAAGCCCCGCCTACTCATCTAGAGATGACCATAGCAAGGAGTTAATTTTAAACCGATATCAGAGAAAAGGACAAATCAGGTACATAAAGCAGACTGGAGCAAATGGATTCCTTTAAAATACACTGACTTCAGTATTCGAAACTTTGGCTAATCCAAGACTGAAACAATAGACAAAGAACAACAACAAACAACATAGACAAAGGAGATTTTCTGTGCATTCCCAGTGCTGGACAAACACAAACTAAGTCAATTAATACATTAATACAGCAGAAAATAACACTTCACAGTTAATGTCCAGTCCAGTAAATGATATAAGTTGCATCTTGTGACATAGTGTCACCCAACTTGATTTGAGCATAGCAATAAAGTTCTAACAGTCACTGCAGACATAGCAAATTGTGATGCAATTCAGAGAGAGTGTGAATATGAATATATAAAACTCAATGCAGGTGAAACATTAAAAAGTATTTCCTCCATAACATCCTCTCACAACACAGTCAATAAGCACTATACTCAAAACAAAATCATAACCCCGCTAATGCATACAGCCCATTATCACCATGCACCTCTCAGCTGGAACGGTCCCAGAAGCGTCTGATCACTGAACCGTAAACTATTGTAAATGGTTCAGCTTTCAATTGACTCTAAAACATGGATGAAAATGTTCTTCCTTTAGAAACAGACTTCAGCAGTGGCCGAGAATAAAGCCGCCATATTTTTTTGGACTTGGTGATAAGATATTAGTCACAGGTCACTAAACTATCAGCATAGAGGGAACGCTGGCACTCTGAAGGGATTATTTCCAAATAGGAAGGGTAATGCATTCATACGTTCTCATAACAATAAAAACTTTAAGTTTAAAGTTTAAAGTACTGTGAGGTGCACTGCCACACGCTCAATCAGAGGTGCTGGTTCATTATTTAATGGTCAGTTGCAATTTTTCTGTATATGATTTCATCATGGCAGCAGGCGTCACTCATTAATCACTACAACAAATGTCAATTACAAACAGCTCCTATCGATACGACACAGCAAGGGCGATCATGTCAGGGTGGATCAGTGCCGCCCAGCACATCTGACACTCACAGCCAGCCTAAATTCACATTATGCACATTTGTTACCAACATGGATGAAAAAAAAGATGCAGCAGCTAGTGCGATTAGTGCATTTAACTTAACGTTACTTTCTTATGAGGTAACTCTACTTTTAATAATAACAATATTATTTAAGAAGCACGTGTAAATAGGGAGGCTGACAGATAAGCAAAAGTGGAATAATGACAGAATAATTAATAAATACCATTAAAAGAATAAAAGCAATACAGTAATTATAGCAGAAAAATGCTCAAATAATTTAAAAATAAGAGCTGATAAAAGAAAAGTCAAACAAAGCTTTAAAAATTTTTGATAAGTGATTTAAAGGAAGTCATGGAGCTTTATCTCCTCAGGCAGGTAGTTCAAAAAGCTGAGGGGCGTGATGGCAAAAGCAAGGTCACCTTTAGATTTGGAAAGGTCTGAAGGGTCACTGCTAAGGATTTAATAATCAGTACTTTGTTTTTCTTCTCGAGTAATGAGAATATTAATGATAAAGTTTAAATCTAAACTAAGGAGTGTTGCAATTATTATTTTAGTTCATTTGTTTAGATGTTTGTTGGATGGGGATGTAGTTTATGGGAAAATTAGGCTACTAACTGTGCGGTCTATGGGTCACAGGACAAAGCCTGAGCCCTGTTTTTGTCCACGTATACATTCATATTAAAATGAATAACTGTCTTTTCTACAGTATATATCTTAGTATAATGCATGAAATGTCTTGTGAGTTTGTTTATTTGTCCTCCTCCATGATCAGGAGCTCAGCTACCAATTAGCATCATCGTGTTGCCTTGAATCTTTTGCATTTATGCAGCTGTGGTTTAAAAGCATCATATCAACAGGCCAAACAATACTGCAGTGTTTTCATCTACTATTGAAGTTCATGTGACTTGTAATAAAACTTGTCCCTCTTGAGTTCATTTTAATGACCTTTTTAAGGTAACTATGTTGCTTTTTAAACCACCTGTGCAAAACCAAGAAAAGAAATGCTTTGATATGGAAGATTTGGCGCACACAGATCTGGAAAACACATTCAGACTCGATACAAAGCTGTACATGAAAGGCTCACGTGGAATAAAAATGCACTTGAATAACATCTGACCTCCAACAGCCTGTGATGGTGTAGAAAGATGAGGTATCAGCTCATTGCATGCCATGGGTTCATGTTGACCAGTGTTGTTTCACACCAAAGTAATCAGACAGAGAAAGTTAGGCAAGTCCAGATTTCTCAGGAGAGAGTAGCATGGAGGCAGCTCTGCAGCATCAATTTGTGTTTTTTTGTGGGTGATAAAGTGACCGTATCCGAGGGTAGAATTTAATTTGGGGAAAGAAAATGAATCTGGAGGGTCTCGGTGGAGGCAGGGTGGTGTACTTTCACAATAAAATACCCTGTACAGCACTTGAAAAGAAAAGAAAGAGTCTGCTTTGATGGCTTCTGACACAGTGTGGCCTGGTGTGCATGGAGCTCCAGTCTGCAGACAACAGGTAGATGCATCGGCTTAATTACTTAATACAAACTCAATCACCAATGATAACTGCAGTTTGGATACTGCTTACAGTGGTATTATATGTATTATATCATGGGAAAAAACAAGTGGGAATGAGCTCTCACACACACAACATTCACTGTAGCATGCACTGTTTGCATATTTGAGACACTGTGGCACGCACAGGAGTGACAGAGGCAGATTTTCTCCTGCTTCATCAGCACATTTGGTCCATTTCTAAGCATTTTATGGAGAAATTCATGATGTGTTGTATTTGTACCTCAGAGTAGTAGCACCACTCTTGGCTCAGTTTTACCCCAGTTTGGCTGTGTTCACACAAAGCCTATAGTTTTTCTGCAGTGCTGTGCAGGAAGACCTGTGTGGCAGTTAAAAGAAGCCAAAATGTAGGGATGGCTTTATTAATGAAGAATGACAGTATTTATCGATCTGTCTGTTATTAAATACCGCTGTGGTGGGGTGGTCAGTGGGTAGTGCATGGCACAAAGGTGCAGGGCACAGTTTGAATCAATAACAGGTGAAGTCAAAGCACAACATCCATGTGCATGCCGTACCTGCAGGCCTAGCATGCAAGCACATGTGAGCGCACATCTGGAGCTCTGTGGGCTTCAAGGTTAGACAGCATCACCATCAACAATGAAAGGATTTGCAGTGATTATTTACAGTAATTAAAGTCTAATCCAAACATTCATAATCGCAGCCTGCATTTTTTTTTTTTTTTTTTTTGCCACAGAGCTTTTTAAAAATGGTGGTTAAAGCAGTGAAGGCTGTTAATGAGGACAGCTCATGTTTGCAGATGTAACGACGCTAATGCTTGAACAATGATGAGTGACAGCAGTGCTTTTTCTGCCTGAAGGTTCCTGGGAGTCAGATTTAGTACCGCGTCCTGAGCAGAGCTAAAGTTAGGTGCTGACAGCTAAATACATAACCTTGTTGTCACCCACTAAGACACGCTGTGAACACATTCCACATATGTTAAATAGTCACAATTTCACCTCCTGAAGTTTTAACTAAACATGTTTTATTAATTTCATTTTTTTTTCACTTTAACTGTGTTTATCTGTGCTCCATTTACACCAGAGAGTCCTTCCACACACATGCGGGGCAGATAATGAGGACACAGTAAATTAGGACTGCAATTAATTACCATTTCATTTAACGATTAGAATTATTATTAGCTTATTATATAAATATATAAATTCTAAAACTACTAGATTTTACATATTATAGAACCCCATTAAACAAAGAAAACACACAAATGAGAAACTGTAACCACTTTCCTCAATTATGGCTGAACCGTCAGTCAGTTAGCAAAATAGTTTATTATTATTATTAACTTGGTTTTCATATAAATTAATTGAACTTGTCAAAATATTCTAGTCTAAACATATGAAATTGAGTAGCTCTAAATGCCTACCCTTATAGGATCCAAGGTTATAGCTTCTTACCATAGACTCTATATAAAAGATAAGAATAACCACTGTGATGCACCCCATTGGTTTACAATCGTTCTTTATATATGCCATCTGGTTTTTGTAACCAGGAGTGGCCCTAAGGCCAAGTTATCAAGGCCTCAGTCGCACAGGTTGGAAAACCCTGAAAACCTCCAGGTGCTACGGGAAAATTTGTATTCCCCAACCAGCTGGTGAGAAGTTGCTGGCTGTAGCTAGGTGAAATTGGTCACATGTTTGGATGGAAGAAATCTGAAAGAGTATGGCGCAATCCTGAAACACAGAATATTCACCTTACTGCTGCAACAGACATTTTAAAAGGAGCAGCTCCTTTAAGTGAGCATTTTCATGTGATACTTTTCGGTTTCACTATCACTTAGTGAGTAGTTGGAAGATATTTGCAGAAAAATCTGTCTTCCATGAAATCTGCTAGCAACCAAAGCAATCGCAAGGATTTCAGTTTCAGTTTAGGACCATACACCTATACACACATATACACCATATACCAACGTATACTTCTTAGTGACCAGTTTCACCTAGTGACTCCCAGGAACCACTTGCCTACTAAGAGGGGAATACACATTTCTCTAAAGCAACTGGTGTTTGTCAGGGGGTTGCTGAGCAGTCCTGAGTGACTTGGGCCAAACACTAGCAACCATGGCTAGCAAGATGTACCTATTCTATGTATGGATGCATGCCTCAGATACGTATAAAAATAATCCAAAGTTAATTTTAAGACACAGAAAATACAAATAAAATACAAGCCACCTGTCAAAGCAGCTATTCTCCTACTAGTGTAAAGTCTTAATAAACCTTTACAGAATTTAAAAGGGTGAATATTTTTTTAAAAATATTACAATTTTTAAAAATTAGCTACACAAACTCAAGGCTGTGCTACAACATGCCTATGACAGAGTTTTTTTTTTTTTAAAAAAAAACAACGTCTGTCTTTTTTACCATTAAAAAGTCTATAATATTCCAGTAAAATTCTAAAAATAAAATTAAAAAGCTCTAAACCAGCCCATTATGGCCTCTTTAAAATTATGGGAATAATTAATGAAACCTTAATGGAGAGGAAGATTTATGGGCAACTTACATAACAATAACCTGAAAAGAGGCAGAGTGCTGACAGACTCGAAGCGCACAAATTGGCAGGCACAAGTGCAGCAATTAGCCCAACTGCAAGGATGAAACCTCGAGAGGAACAAAATCACCCAGGAGAAAATCCTCCTTTTGAACAAACGAGATGGAGCATAACCCAAACTGAATGTACTCCTGAGTAAAACGGATGTAGCTGTAAAATAACCACATCACCAAGACAAAAACACAGCATCTCTCTGTGTCTCCCTTTCCTTCCTACCATCCTGTCCTCTAAGTCACCCTACTACTTCGAGAAAGGGGGAGCGTTATTAAGAGGGGAATCTAATCCCTGTTGGCGGCTCATCAAAGCAGCGGCACGAACTTTGGCTCTGCATGTGCCGGAGAGCAAGAGGCAGAAGGGCAGCTGCAGGTATCTGTATGTTACACTGGATGTATAGCCTTTTTATCTGGTTCATAATGGACAAAATCTCTGTTTATCTGCTGTAATAATCACAAAGGCTTCCGAGAGCCTTGGACAAAACTGAGGTCAAAGTGTGTTTCCTGCTGATTTCCTGATTTTGGCTGATCTCAAGAAAGTTCATATCTCATTCTGAGGAGTCAAAATTGCACATTACTCCCTCCCTCACATAAATCTTGGACTTCCCTGTCAGTTCATTTTCTCTAGTTTTGCATCAACAGATGTTGTTTACACGGCTTATCTTTAACCAGCATTTGGACTTGGTTTTGATGGTGGTTGCCAATGCTGTAAAACGATAAAGGTAAAAAAATGAACTTTTAAAGGAGGCTCTAAGAACCATGATGGTCTCCAGTTTTTGCAGTGCAGACAGAGAAATAAAGGCAATTCTACCTTCAGCCTAAAGTTCCTGCAAAATCTTTTTCCCAAAGCTTTTGTGAATGCCTGTGATGTTACCGATTGCTGAAGTCTTTGCTCATAATCAGAGGAAATTGGTGTTTCTCTAAGGTGGATTCTCTTTTACAGCCTTTAAAAAAAGCTTAGTGAATTATAATGCCTTGCAGCCAACCTGCTGAGGGATATTACTATAAACTACTCACTGGTGAAGTAAAACAATGGATTCATTTTAAAGAAGCTCTTCACTGGAAAAAATGACTAACTGCATGTGTTTTGCCTCATGTTTTGAGTTATTCAGAGGGGACGGTGCCTCCCTGGAAAGCCTGGTCAAGAACAGGTTTTCTGGACTTCGTGCATCTTTCCAATGGGATCATCAAACACGAAAGCAGCAGGAGGTTCTGCAACAGTGCTGTGAAACTGGGCTAGCTCCACAGAGCAAACACAGCAACCCGACATGATGAATGCAGAACTGAAGGTAAAAGCCAGTTAGAATACTACCTCTGACTGTGTGGGAAAATGCAAAAGAATAAGGTGGATTATCTGTTTAAAGGAACTTATTGTTAAAATTCCAATGTTTAAATAAACTAAAGCAATACTAAAACAACCACTATTATTTTATTTTACATTGTGCGGAAGACCTATCAATTGAAGCTGAACAAGGACCAGCCGGTACTTTCAAGTAATATCGATTTGTACAAGCAGAAGATGCAGTGAGAAAATTCACATAATAAGAAAAACACATCTGGTTTGATCCCGGGAGGAGACACAAACCCTGTTTGGTCTTGCCTTCACTAAGGGCGTGTGGCATTAAAACAACTATGCCGAATCAAAGATGTGGAGCGACCCACTGTGGCGACCCTCCGTGAATGATGGAGCAGCTGAAAGTAGCATTATCTATTCCCTTTAACCTTCTGGTAGTTAAAGTTTTCCTCAACATTTGGTGATGGAAATGACGAAAAGTATCTTTAAACTTCCTCAGCACACCCTTTCAGCCCGACTTAACAAGCCCTGTGGATGTCTCAGAGTCTCGGGACCTTCACACGACATCGACCTTGAAATATGTTTTTTTTCATGCTGACTGATGATAAGACAGAACATTCATCACTGTGTTGGTTTCTCCATGCAATGGTGAAGAAGTGAAGTGAAAACTACAACTTTACTTGCTGTTACCCATGTGCTCTTTTGTCAGTGAAGCAGTAGATGGAAGAAAGAACGACAGCAGGGACTGACTGCTGGCTCTAGAACTGCGGTTTCAAAAAGCCATGAAATGACCAAAGATAATTATACGCTGTATTTGAAAACAAACGAAGAAATAGAATAACCCTTCTTTTACAGTGAGGCTTGAATTCATACCAAAAACAACACTGCTTTGTTCGCCACACTGAGTGGGGGTTTACCCCTACAGCTACGACCAGTACACGAGTGGCAAATGTCAGCCCACTGTAGACAGGAACAGACGCTAAAGCTGACTTACTGAATCGGTTTGTTGACTTGCACGCTTTCAGATTTAAGCATTTATCATTATCCTGATTTAAAATGCCTTCAATGCTGCGGGAAAAATGATGTATGTATGTAAAATATATCTCCACTATTATGGACTTTATCTCCTTATAATCCAGAAACAGCCATTCTAGGCTACTTGCAACCTCTAGAAGCTAAGTCACTGGAAAACTTGATAGATCCAGTTTGGAATGATCACTGATATTCTTGTTGCTCTTGTAGGAACAGGCCAAGGGCAGTAAATGAAAATTACCCCATAAGTCTAAAGCTGGCTCATTTACAGGTATTTTTCTGTTAATCTATGAGCTCTGTCCCTTTCAAGTAAACAAAGAAATGAGAAATGTAACAAGAACATAGATTTAAACAGATACAGCCAGCCTTCCATGATTCATTGGGGGGAATTATAACACTAAATATCTTTGTATATACAGTATAAATACAACACCTATGAAGCACGCTTGCTTTTTTTATCCTTCTCCCCTAACATGTGATTGGTGGAGAACTAAGTACTCCAAGTACTAAGTACTCTAAGAAGTAAGTATTGCTTTTGTTTGCTGACTGCCTCTCTAATTCAAGCTCTTCACCTTTACTTTTCTCCTAAAATGGTTTATTTATGGTGTACATTTATTTTATTTAAAAGGTACTGTGCGTGTTAATTAACGTGAGCAGCGAAGTCGGGTTATGCAAATATAGGACAATTTTCACCTACAGTCACAGGCAGGTAGATGGCATTTATAGACAATTAAGGAAAACTGAAGATGCAAAACCCTCTGAGCACAGATGAGAGCAGGAAGCATGAGAGTGATAAAACAAAGACAAAGCCATATAGTGTATTAAGGAAACATTAAAGATAAATTATGAAAACTCACAAATACGCACAAAAGTACATAAACATAGACTGTTTGTAAACGCAGTGAATTACAGCGACAGCACCTCTACTGAGCTGTCAGAGCAGACGCTACTGTTTGCCATCTCTAACACTGAGATGCCACTACATTACTGCAGACACCTTCATCCAGTGCAATCTAATACTTCAGGACTGTATTTATGAAGCTTATCATATGCAGTTGACAATCCATCAAAGAGGTGTTGAAGCAGCTACAGGGTCACTGTGACCCTGTAGATGTGGATTTGAGCGTTTTTAAAGGTTACTTCTTATATGCCCGTTAAGTTGCAACATAGAGGGCTTAAAAAATGAAGCCAAAATAAACGTGCGAAAAATTAAAGTTCCTCAAATGCCCACTTGAGGTTGACTCACCCTTAGACTTGAATATTTTATTTTATTGAGGCTTAGATTATACTCAAGTCCTGACAGGACACGGACCGCTGGACTGCCTAGGGCTCATGCTTAGCTGGTGCATTGTAATGTAAATTCTCCACGGACGAGTCTGAGAAGTCATGCAGACATGTGCACCAACCCTCATGCTTACTCTTTTATGTCACTTAGACCAGCGGTCCCCAGCCCCCAGGCCACAGACCAGTTCTGGTTCATGAGTCGTTTGGTACCGGGCCATGAGAGTTGGGGCTTGGGTGTAACATTTATGGTTTTCAGGGTTTTTATCAGTTTATATCGTTATTTTTCATTGTTTTTATCCTTAACTCGGTTTCCTTGGGTCTTTTCCCATGTGTTATGAATAAATCTTCTTCTGTTCGGTACCGGTACTGGTTTTATTTATCCGCGACACCCTAAAGGCCGGTCTGTGAAAATATTGTTGGACATAAAATGGTCCGTGGCACAAAAAAGGCTGGGGACCGCTGACTTAGACCCAAGGGGACTCACGGACACCAAATATTTAATCCCAGTTTAAATTTTTAATTCATGCATTTTCAGTGGTGAAGATGATAAGACCAACAGGTAAATGCTACCTGTTTGCTAGGCTAATTTGAGAGAGGTGCAATTAAACGTATCAATGGGCACTCTAATGAGTCAGTGCAACTGCTTTTAGTAAGTTAAATTGTAGTGCTATGCAACTTACTTTCTTATTAGCAAGTGTGCATTGCATACGGGTGGTACCTTGCTCAGCAAGCTTGCCAGCATTAGCAAATAGTTACTAAAGAATAACATGGTGACAAACTGGTGACACGGCAGCTATTTCCATCTTTTATATACAGTCTATAGTCATGGATTTTTATGGCTTCACTGTCTGAGTTGCAGTTCCAAATGTTTTTGTAAATCGTTATGCCATTTCTGATGTCCTCTTTGTGCACTACAGGTTATGGGTCACACAGTATGTTTATGATGTTTAAGTGTATTTATCTATACCAGAGGTGGGCAATTCATTTTCCAAAGGCCACCAATAAGCTGAACTCATTTCTGCTCAATATTAATTTTAGTTCTCTAGAAGCCTACTGGTGTGGCCTATTGTTTCTCATGTGGCCCCTTGGGAAAATTAATTGCCTACCCCAGATCGATACAGTCAATAATTGGAAACCATCTGCAGTAAAATACCCTTTTCACAGGGACTCTTACAAGCTTTCACTTAAATCTGCAGGATAATTAGTAGCTTATTGATGAACTACTCCTGATACTTTCACCTCACAAGCTGACACTTCTCTGTCACAACTTCAGCAGCTGACCCTGCTTCTGCCTGTCTTCCCCCTTGTTTCCCCTCCAGTAAGACCTGAACATGGCCAGTAGGGCTTGTGGTAATGATGATGGTGGAAACTGGATACCTTGCGGGTGGAAACCAGAGCAGGACACAATACACCATGATAAAATTCCTGAATCCACGCGCCAAGTTTCCTCTTTGCCTCCTCCTCCTTCCTCTCCACTTTTCCACTCCCATGCTCCCTCTCTCCTCCTCTGCCTCTCCCTCTCCTCTGCTTTCATTTCCCTTTACTTTCCTTGATATGTGATACAGCGGAGACGCTCGGGTTACAGTTTTTACAGCTCAGCCATCCCAGTGCTGTGTACATTCCTTTCTCCCCTGTTTCTTACCCCTCTCTCCAGCGTTTCATATCCCCTCCAAGCCCACTCCTCCTTCTCCTAGATTACTCACCGAGGCTTATTTTACCATGGCGCACATTAAGCAGCCAGATGAAGGAAACACTGTCAGACTGTTTAGTTTTTCAGAGGAGTATGATCCCTCAAAAGGGCACATTGTGTGTCTCACTCTCTCCCTCTGTGTTTTTCCTCCAGCTTTGGTTTGTATTATTGAAGATGAGGGAATCTTAAGAGGAGACGGGAACAAATCAGGTCTGTTTTTGTTCTGAACAGAAGAACCTAAAAGTTTTCTGCAGAAAATCGATACTTTTAAACTCAGGACTTGGTGTTCTGAAGGAGGCAACCATCATGCAACTCTGCAGCATAATATTAATTAGCTGCAGCTCTGCAGGGAGCATCAGAAAGCTGAATCCAGGTTTTACATGTGCCAAATTACACTTATTAATCATGGTATTTAAAGTGAAGGCTGCGCGCAGGTGGAACTTTCTACCACTGGATCAGTGTCTTAAATTAATTGTGTATAGACAACAGCTTGTGTGATGTAATGAGAGTTGAAATCCAAGGTTGTGTAAGGAGCTGCAATCGAACTTGTTTAGCCTTTTAAAGGTGTTTTGACACCTTAACCACATCTGCTACTCCCTTTAGTAGCTTCCCCTGGTATTGATGGAGATATTGGAGTTGTCACGAGGCGGCATCGCTTTTCCCTCCACACCATCGGCACAGCTCTACAGTGTATCTGCTGCACTGCCGTACGCATTTATTGTCATATCTTAAAATCCACAAGCTGCTGACAACTTTATTTGCTCACATATTCAAAATTTAAAAAATAAAAGTGATGACAAATTAAGCTGCTGCCATTCAAATGAGATGTTTAACGGGCATGACACCTCTCCAAAACATACAAGAGATGTCAATTCTGCTGAATCCTGAATGATGACCCGTGTCACAAAATCTGTCATCTAACAGCAAAACACAGACCTGCAAATAAAACATCATTTCTGACTGATGACTGGCATCATATAATTACTTGGTCAAAGTGATAAATTATCAGATGAGACATTCAGTGTGATTTTTTTTTTAATTTGTGTCTTTTGCGAATAGATTTTTAGCCTGATAGCTGACGTCTGAAATAATGACAGAACTGACAAAAATCAAACCTAGACTTGTGCTACAGAATTTGACAGGAAGACACCTCCTTCTGCCTAAAAGGCAGCTGGGAAACATTGGGCACATTTTAAAAGCTCCTCTGAGAACACCTTTAGTACTAGAACTAGGGAAATTTCTCCATGGAGAAAACCCTGCCTGACACACACCCCACCCACCCGCCACAACCCTGCATCCCTCCCTTCTGCCATCAGGACCAGACAGAGAGAAAGAAAGAGAGAGAGGGGGAGAGAGAGAAAGAGAGAGCGAGAGAGATGGGTTAACTTTATTCTTCCTGAGAAAATGTGTCTCATTTCATCACAAAAAAATGTGCATTCAATTAAAATTCTGTTACAGCGTGGACTCTCCATCCTCTAGGCTTACAATGAATTTTATCTGACAAACAAGGACTCTGAGAATTAAAAGTGAAGGCATGCATCTGTTCAAGCAAATGTTGGCAATAACAGTAGATTGCACTGGTTTGAAATTGTGCAAAATTATTACAGTTTACTGCTCCATTCTTATGCATCTTTGACAGCTGCTTTGTTATCAGTAAAGTGCACATTACCCTCTTTGTACAGTTAAAAATAATAATAAATAAATAAGTGAAGCAGTGACACGTGAACGCGGCGGGTATTTTGGAGGGGTCTACATACAAAAAAGCTCTTTTTTATTTATTTTTTTTATTCCAGGGTTGTTTCAGGACTCGCTCAAAGCCAGCACCCTCGCATCTCCTCTGACAACCTAAGAAAAAAATTACAATTGCCGCAGTTATTCTCGGTGTGATCACCTGCACATTCATCCCATAACAGTGAAAACACCGGGTACTTCTGCGTCTCCGGCCAGATGTGTACAAACAATGAGGAGATGTAGACAAAGCGGACACGCAGCCTGCCTCTGTCACACACACAGACGCCACGAGCACTTTCTTTTCTTCTTTTTTTTTTGCTCCATAATGAACCACACGGAGCTCACGGCTCAAATATCACAATGTGTACCGAGCGAAGAAAAAAAATAGAAGACACAGGAATAGAAACAACGTGTGTTTGAATGTCGACGGGGGAGAATCGTGCAGGTCGATCCCGGGAGACAATGTGCTCTTGTCGGGTGCGTAAAGCTCACAGACGCACATCTGGATCACACGCCTCTGGGCAGCTGGTCAACACACTAGCAAAAGCACACACACAAACGCGGGCATACAAAAACATCTCCAGTCAGAGACAAACCCACAAAAGCATCGCGGGGAAACCAGTGTTCCCCCATTGATTTACACTAATTATGCACATTGGCCGCTCTCCCCTGCGCTGTAGTGTAGCAGTATTAATAGTAATAGTAGAAGCTCTGTTGACGCCTTCACTGACGCACTGGATTTTCCATTAACTCTGGGTGAGCCATGAAAGGCAGGGCACACAAACGGATAGATTATGCCATGAATTGAAGCGACAGTATTCCTCCACTGACTCAAAACTTAATAGTAGAGGAGTAGCTGTGAATGGGTGCCGCATCCATTGTGCAAGGCGGTATTGGCAGGCTGCGCTTAGAGCCTGGCGTTCAGCGTGGATGTGACAATAGAACTTGGATAAATCAAAACATCATAAATTAAAGTTTCACTATCACGCAGCCAATTGCACTTCAGTGCATCGTATTTTCTTTCACTGCCTGGCTAGTGCTTCAACACACATGCACGCTCCTCACAGCCACTCCACGCGTAATCACATGCAGCTGGGCACAGATCCCCCTTTACCTTCATCTCTTCATTTATTTCCCTTTTCACTGGGTGAGCTGGTTTTCGGCTTCTTTTATTTTCCGGAGGTCTGCCCTCTTTTTCCATCTCTGCCATGTTTTCTCTGTGATACTTCTGTCAATATTTGCGGTGAGGAGGGGAGAGGAGGGGTTGAGAGAGGCAGCTGTTTACAGTCGCCAGACGGCGGGTGTCTTGCAGCTTTTCAGCGGCCCGTGTGACGCTGGTGATGCCGCCGAGGGCTTGCGGTGCCCGGCTAAGTCAGCCATCTTCTGCCCGTATCCTCCACGGTCCGTGCGCCAGTGGTGAGCCGCCTCTGTGAGTCAAAGGAGAGGTTGAGTGAGGGGAAAAAACGAGACAGGGGGAGGGGCGTCCGCTGAAACATTATATGACGCGTTGATGATCAGAGGTAGGCTATTTCTTCTCGCTTTCCCATGGAGTGCAATCAGAGCAGTCACATCCACTTAGCGGTGCTCCCTCATGGTGACAGTCTGTAACCAGCAAACAGGTGCCCCCACACAGTCCTCCAGCCTTTTCAGGGGAGCCTGCTGTTGGTCATAGCAACATTTAATCATGCTGTTAGTTCCCAACCCTTCTCCTTCAGTCATTTAACACCATAAAATCAAAGTTTCAGTGCGTAGGAAGAACTGAGCAAGTACAGTGGGTGGAGAGCTCTGTGGCGCTTCAGCAGGTCAGCCAGTGTTGCAGGGGTTCAGTGAAACTATGTCTTTTTGATTTTCCCTGCAAAGAGAATTTTAGTGAAAAGTGTGGAGCAGGTGCATAAATAAAGTGTGTGTGTGTGTGTGTGTGTGTGTGTGTGTGTGTGTGTGTGTGTGTGTGTGTGTGTGTGTGTGTGTGCAGACAGAAGAGAAGTGCAGCGTGCCTGAAATTAAGTTTCCATCTGGCCCTCACAGTGTTGCTTTTTCTCACTAATTTCTCAACATGCAAAGGACCAACTGGGGCCACGAACTGTGTCATTTCCATTTACTTTTATTTATATAGCAACAGTTCACAACAGTGGCCATCTCAAGAGGCCTTATAATGCGACTCTATAATATTAAGATCTCCCTTCCTCTTTAACAGAACCAAGCTCACAAAGGAGGAAGTCACATGCCACGACTGGTTGGGGTGTGAGGAGAAAGAGAGAGGCCACAAACAACAAACAGGACAAAACACAAACTTAGGGAGAAAGAAAAGATGGGGAGAGCTCAAGAAATCTTTAGTGCATCATGGGAAGTATGCCAGCAACTTGAACCCTAAGCAGCATAAATTAGAGCTGGTTCAAGGTAAACAAATCCAATCCTAATTAAGCTTTATCAAAAAGGAAAGACTGGAGCCTAATCTTAAAAGAAGAAAGAGTGTCTGTCTCCTGAACCCAAACTGTGAGCTGGTGCCAGATTAGAGGGGCATGGTAGCTGAAGAAGTGTTCAATGCCCATTGCACTTATGGGGAATTCTTAAAATATATCTTTGATATCCTTGAATTGGCTCATTAACTGACAGCTGGGATATGCTCCAGAATAGATAGATGCATGGATATAGCACAGCAAAGCAGCAGTTATCTCCAGGTAACCCCCCCCCCCCAATGGTCAGATGGTCTATAAGCAGAGCTTGGCGATAGTGGTGGTACACAGTAGCCAGAAGCCAGCTCGGGGAGGTGTGGAAATGTGCTGCAACTCAAAGACAAGAAGAGCACAGAGTTTTACTTAGTTTGAGGTTTATTCTGATTACACCTGTTTGCAGAGACTTGAAAGATTCATGAGAGTGATACTACAGAAGTCCCACAGGACATTTCTCTTTCCAATACAACTGTGAGCACGAGTCCAACGGTTTAAATGTAAATCAATTCCAGAGCTGATCTATACAATGTGGTTTCCACTATACTGATCAATCCTGTTTACTGCAGTTGTTCCATTACCGTCCAATATTCTACAGTAAAAAAAAAAATCTGTCCTAATAAATCATGGTAGGCCATATTGATTGAGCCTGATTGTTCCGGAGGAAAACATGTATCAGCTCAGTATACACTTTATCGCATATACTGTGCATTCATGCCAGTACATGCAGTTTGTTACTGGCCTTGCAAAGCTCTTTAACCTCCTAAGACCCGAACTCTTCCACGACATGCATTTTTAATTTCTTTTTGATATTTGGGCATATTGGGGCCTGATGAATGTAAAAACAAAGAATTACCAGATTTTTTTTTTTACCTTATTTTTGTTTTTAAGAAAAATAAGAGCCACAAATGAGGATATTCGTTTACAATTTTGATAGAACAGTAGCAGTATAATGTCCTCGTAAGTGGATATCAGGCCCATGTAGGGCAAAATTGAGTATTTTGGTCTAAATAACCCAAAATGTGATGTGCACATATGTGGATGGCAGGTCCTAGGAGGTTATACAAGACAATGTGACTGAATGTTTATAAATTATGTTTTTTCCTCATGTCTAAAATGCATCATTTTCTTTGTGTCATACAAAACTGATCCAGCTGCCCTTTACTCTGTGATATTTCTTTGAATACAAGACCGTGAGGTTCATGCATCCCTCTGCCTTAAAGTGGAATTACAATAAGGGAAGCTGCTGAGAGTGCTGCTGCTGCTGAGGCTGCTCGTGGCATAGTGACACCCATTTGAGCCGGAAAATCAGCAGGAACAGGAGCTGTGAACCGTGATGTGGGGTCAGGGTGAGATGACTTGTGTGTTACAGTGCATGCTCTTGCCATGCCTTGCAAAGTGGCAGCTCAGCTACATGACAGGAGCCCTTTCTTTAATGTGCTCCCCCAGGTTTACAGCAGTCTGGTTTAGTGTAATTTAAATCTAACACTTTGAAAAAGGGCTACAGTCGAAGTGAATTTTTGATCTTACATGTAAAATCCACACCTGTGTACACCCTAAAGCAAATTACTGGACTTAAGGGTACATGTGTATAATTTTAAGGTCTTTCAACATCTGGTCTGTGTTTGGCCCAATGTAAACCAAAATTCTGTAAAACTTCTAGTCTTGGATTTTAAAATTATACCTTTATTTAAGATGCATAAAAACATTTAATACAACTGACAAGTTTAATTCTTTATCAGTCTGAACCGTCCACTCATATCTGAGCTCACTGACTTACTGACTTCATGGTGTCTTAGATTCAGCTTTTTAAATCATATTCTATTTGTTCATTTAGATTTGTATTTATTGAACTCTTTCTTTTTGTTTGAACTTTTTTCTGTTTAATTGTGCTACTTTTATTTTGACTTATTTAGCTTTTTTGTCTTGTTACATTGTATTTTATTTTATTGAGCTATTCTACTTTATTTGAACAGTTTTAAATAGTTTTTGGTTAAAATTCCAGCCGATGTAACACAAGAATATCCCAACTTTTGGATAGATAAAGTATCTTATCCAGATTTTTCAAGGTCCTTTAAAGTCCTGTCTAGGGTAAAAGAGAAGTACCTTAGAGGTTACAGCCCAAATCCATCTCTAAAGATACAATAATGTACTTTATTTTGTCAGAGTGTGCAATCTTACATGAATCAGTAGAATTCTGGTACAAATTTGCTAAAAGTAAATATGAGCCTAACCTTTTTTGCTCAAAATCACCAAAAGGAATACATGGCTCAGTTACAAAGTGCAGTTTTCCTACTGCCTAAACACAAGAACGTTGTATCCGTGTGTGTTTTGTAAGTGGCTACAGTAAAAGAGGATGCAGCTCCGTGTTGTGTAAGCTGTCCTTGACAGACTTCTCTGCAGTCCTGTTATAAGCAGATGGAGGAGGATTCAATGAAAGCTTTGTTAAACCACTGTGGCTGTGAGGGCATTACCTTATCACACTGTGGAACGGTTATATAGTCACAAAGATTGGGTTACATGAACTGCAACATGAGGACGCTCACTTTTCATTATTACAGTTTGGAATTAGTTGATATTTTCAAGGGGTTTTCCTTAGCTGAAGTACATGACATGACATTTAAATTCATGGTTTTCTTATCTGACATTTGCCTGAATACAAACACATAATAAGTTAGGGAAGACCTAAACCACAATTTAACCAAAAGTGAGTGCATAGTGGCCTAAAATCTCAGGAAGTCTGTCTTTAATTTGCTGTAATCTGACTGAATATGAAACTCACAGCTGTTTGAAGCAGGAGCAAAATAATGTCACTGTCAGTTAGAAAGAAAGAAAGAAAGAAAGAAAGAAAGAAAGAAAGAAAGAAAGAAAGAAAGAAAGAAAGAAAGAAAGAAAGGGGGCTGCTTTTTTACAAAACTGAGGAGAACTGATGTTCTCTAATGATCACACATTACATATAAAACACATTAAATCACAGAGCAGTGCTGCCCTCATTCAGCAGCTTTACAAATGTGTATGTAATAACATCCAACTCAAATGGAAAGCAGATGGGCCCTCACATTAGCAGACCACAGACACTGCTCTTTCTGCTGTGCAGAGACCTTTTTTGATCTTTGCTCACTTCTAGATAACACATGTTAATGATAACTTAACATTTTGACAGTTTACAGTTTTGCTTGTTTTAAAATAATTGTTTCTATATATTAGTATATTATCTTACATTGTTTCAGGCTCAACTAATTAAGTAATTTGTAACCTCTGGATTTTCATTTCACAAATCCAGAGAAAAACAGGAATGGTTGTACTACCTTGATTTCCTCCAAATAGAAAAATCCATCTGTTTGATGTGATCTGGGGAGATTGGTGGATGGGTCAACACCACATGGTCTTTGATATGTTCATCGAGCCATTCCTGAGCATGTTTTGCAGTCCTGCTCTGGGAGGCTGTTGCTGTTGAGGAGTGCTGTTGTCATAGATGTGTGTGGAGGCTTTTATGGTTAAACAGCCCACAAAATATTGAGCTATCATTGTGGAGAGTGACGATAGATGTTTAGTTTAGGTGTTAAAGTTTAGTTTTCATTAAATCGAAAACACATTTTTTTCCCCTTATTTGGTCAGTATTTATATTTTACTCCATTCTGCTTCAGTGTCTTCATTCAGACTTGTGGAAAGACATATTCATTTACGTCGGTCAGTTTCACTGGCGCCAGCATACATTCCAGTTTGATTCCTACCAACACTCTGAAGGTCTGTATTTACTGGTTTGCTCACCTGCTTTTCTGATGCTGGATTATAAAACATTTTCCTCTTAAAAAACAGATGGCTGCTGACAGCAGTGAAATTTTTAACAAGTGACCAAAAAAAGATTAGCTTATTAATTACACTATAACAACAACAATAACAATAATAATAATGATAATAATAGCTCACCTCTGTATGCTTGTATAAGATAAAAGTATTAAATTTAGGAGGAAAAACCATGACAAACTTACCATAAAAAATAGCACATTTGAGAGACAAAAGTGTTAAATGAAAATAATCTCAACACATGTATAGTAAAAACTAAAACATTTTTTAGTCAATGAACAATATGGATTTTTTTTTCCACAACTGACTTTTGGTGTTTTCATTATTTATTTATTTATTTATTTATTTATTTGCTGCCCATAAGCCACTTTCAGGTGAGCATCTCAAAAATTCTGACTCACTAGGTCTAAATTTTGAGTTACATTTCTATAAATTTGAACTTACTCAAAAGGAAGTTGAAAATTGAACATACTCCGTAAAAGTAAAACATTACTGACTGGAGTTACCTTTGCCTGGCAGAGGCAGAAGCTTCTATACAGTTCATTTTGTACGGTTAGGTGGGAAAGAAAATCTCACATATCTACAAATTCAGTGACTCTAATATGGCGCTGTCAGTAATATTTTACTGTCGTCACATGTAGGGTCTTGCCGCTGAATAAACTGTGTCAAAATAAAAAAATTATAAATTTTATGATATATACTCACCTTGTGATATTTCGATTAAAACACCCCCCAAACTTTTAAAATACCCCTTTTTTAAAAAGGAGGTTGGTTGGGCGTGCTCTCCGGAGCAGGGGCGTGGCGGAATGTGATAACAGCCCTAACTACGTATTTCGACGTAACGTATCACGTGTGTAAAAATGGCGGCTTGCAGTGGCAGGTCGTGGGTAGTGAAATACAGCTGCATATTCTGACTTTGACTTTATGTTTGTTTAGTTTCGAGATTATTTTTAAGTATTTTTAAACGCGGTTCGGTTTAATGACATGTGGCAGCATTAGCGGTTGAATGAGCGGTTTAAACTTGCTGTAGCTGCTGTCAGAAGCAGCTGTGGACTACTCGAGTGTTTTTAAGTAGGAGAGAAGATGTTTTCACCTTGTTGGTCACGACTGTCCTGCGTGGCTTTGTCCAGCCGAGGAGGTCTGAGGACGCTGAGTCTGTTCTCCAGCTCTGGATCCTCAAACTGGAGCAAAGTTGTCTCCGATGCAGAGAAGATCGTGGGATATCCGACCTCCTTCATGAGCCTCCGCTGCCTCCTCAGTGACGAGCTCAGTAACGTTGCCATGCACCTGAGGAAGTTGGTCGGCACTCAGCACCCTCTCCTCAACACTGCCAGGTAAGCACCAAGGTCACCAGGTACCCATAAATACAAAGAAACACAAAGATAGCGAGTTTATTATAGGTAACTGCAAAAAAATAAAATCTAGAAAATGCAGATAGCTAAAATACGTTAAAAACTTGATTTTTAGGGAAATATAGAAATAAAGTGCATACTTTCAGTTTTAACTTGAGGGGTTTAAAAAGAATTCTGCATTACTACTTTAGGTGTTACAGCCATTTCAGAGCCTCAGATGTATTTAGACGAACTAACATACCTTCAAATAAAAGCATTGTTTATTTTCTTGTCGTATCTTTGGCATTCAATGACCTGCTGGAGTCTAGAACCCATAGAAATCACCATATACAGCATTTTTTTCCTTTAGATGCTTTACTGCCTGTTTGTGGGTCTCTCTGCCCTCCGTTTTGTATTTAATAACTGTACAGGCATGCTCGCTTGGGTTGAGATCAGGTGACTGACTTGGTCATTGAAGAATATTCCATTCTTCGGTTGCTTTTGCAGTGTGCTTCGGCTGATTATTGATTTCCCCTGTGGAGCTCTGGCTGATCAGCTCTGCAACATTTGGCTGAATCTGAGCAGAGAGTGTAGCCCGGTACACCTCTGAGGTCATGCTTCTCTTCTGTAAACTCTAGTGACCTGTGTTGCGGCAGGCATACATGCCCACGTCTACACCATGTTTGACAAATGTGATATGCTTCAGATCTCGGTGCAGGTTCTTTTAGGTGTTCTCTGTTAAGGTCTAAAATGGCTTGCCTGTTCTTGCGTGTAACCGGTGATTTGCACCTTGCTGTAAATCCTCTGTGTTTTCATTCATGAAGCTGTGTCTTGAATGTAGACTGTGACATGTCCTCAAGAGTGTTCTTGACTCAGATGTTGAGAAGATGTTTTTCTGAACCAAGGAAATTCATCAGTTGTCCACTTCGACTTTCTTCTGTGGTCTTACACATTAAATCTAATCCAGAGATTTTATTTTATTTCATTAGTTTGCCATGAAATAATGATAGGACAGTCCTAGCTAGATTTTACTTGTGTGAGCCAACTGTACAACTGCACTTGACCTCATATATCCTCATATATCCTTTCATTACTCTGTCACCGTCAGGCTAAAGAGCAGCTGACCACAATCAGCAGTTATTGTTTGGGGTTTTTTTTGTTTTTTCTTTCAGTCAAGCAACAGCCGATGCTATGAGAGTGGAGTTTTATTATATGAATTTGGAAAAGTGCATACACATAAATTTTGGTGCTTTATTCTTTACATTTTGATGCAGGGGTGCAGGGAGGACTCATTTATGATTAACAAGGCTTCAGTCTGTGGTCAGGGGTTTGAAAGTATCCATAGTTTGATGTGAATACTATAATATAAGTAAAGCCAGCTATTAGCCTGTTTATTTTCCAGCTTTGACTCCAAAACTGGCGGATGCCATGAAACATATAAACTGATACTAAATGCATTACTCTGATTGCTGTTCTGTGTGTCTTACAAAAACATGAATTAGCTACACGTGGCATGATAGCAACTGTAGGCTCTTCTGCTAAGAAGTTTGGCATTAGCCTTGACTCTGAAGAGTGGAGCTCTCTGCAGGAAGAAACAAATTAACCCTCATAACAATTCAGCAGAAAATTTGCTGTATGTGAAGAGAATGGGGCCACTGGCTGAGATTTAATAAAGATTGAGTTCTTGTACAAAAGTGTTTTTGGGCTGAATTTGGTTCATGTAGTTGCAAGAAAAAATTTGGAATGAGCAGGATTTCCTTGATGACTTAAGGCGCAACACTACAATTAAACATGTTAAAGATTTAAACTAATAGAAATCACCCCGAAACTTCCCCGGTTGATTACCTAAATAGAGGAAATATATCTTTGTATTACAAATTTACTAAAATTGTATGTGCAACTATTGCACCGACATAATTTTGATAATTTTGTAGAACATAAATCAGGTGCAAAAGTTGTTTTTCCAGTTTTTTTTAATGTGTTTAATTCAAAGATTTTTACAGATGTATCAGTGCATGAATCAGAAATGCCAAAAAATGTCAATTACTACAAGGTTTTTAGGTATAACATTGTTTATAAATAAAGCTCGGAGTGATTTTTTTTATATACAAACACCTCCATAAAAACTTTTAAGAATATAGACAGGAAGAAAGAAGATTGTGTTGCGAGTCTGTACCTCTTCAACCACTCCAAGTCTCTCACCCAGTTCTGTTGTCCAAGTTCAAATCAATTTCTTCCCCAGATCTTTTGGATATATTCTCACACTATTGTCAATCAATCCCTTTCATCTGATTGTATTCCGGATTACTTTAAAAGATCCAGGGAAACAATAATTGGAGGCCAATTTCCAAACTCTTGTTTATTTCCAAAATCCTTGGCCAAAGCTGTTACTCGTCAGCTCCAGATTGTTGAAGGAAACAGTATCTTTGCTCATTTCCAACTCTGGTTACAGACAGAACTACAGCACTGAAACCCTGCTTGAGCCTGGTTGTGCTGGAGGTTTCTTCCTGTTAAGAGGGAGTTTTTCCTTTCCACTGTAGCTAAAACACTTGCTCAAAGGAGGGTTTGTTTGTTTTTTGCCCATAGGTGTGAATGTGAGTGCGAATGGTTGTCTGTCTCTGTGTGGTGGCCCTGCGACAGACTGACGACCTGTCCAGGGTGTACCCCTCCTCTTGCCCTATGACAGCTGATCTAGGCTCCAGCGCCCTCTGTGACCCTGAAAAAGGATAAGCGGAAGCGAATGGATGGATGGAAAAATGTCACTGCAGGACAAAAACTTAATTCAAACTGTGAAGCATGGTGGTGGAACCATCCAGGTTAGGGTCAGCTTTGCTACTTGAGGCTGTTGTGCTTTGTAATTACTGAAGGAGGAGAACAGGAAAGCGGTCCATGACCTGAAGCTTAGGAGAGGTTGTCTAAGTGAGGCAAGAGGATAATGATCCAAAGTTCAAAAGAAACGCGTTTTTAGAGTAAGAGTCAGAGTCCTGTTCTGAAGAGGGCTGTTCAATCAAGACATTTCAGACCCACTGACGAACTGAAACAGAGTTATAGAAAAAATTGGGCCAAAATTTCTGCTCATTACTGTGCACATCTCATAATGAAGGTTGTTGCTAGTAAAGAAGGTTCTGTAACTCACTAAATTGAAGAGCTGACTCTGTTTTTCCAACCAGTGAATTCAATAAAGACACAAAAATCACAACTGTGTGATTTGCAACTTTATGTATCTGTCTATAATAAAGATTTATTGTAGATGAACCGCAGACAATATTCTCAGTTCACAGTCCAAAAACTTTTTTTTTTTTTTTTTTGCAACAGTTTATATGGTGCAAAAGCAAGCTCAGAAATATGTTTGTCCTTCATTTACGTCCAGTGAAGGATTTTAGAGAAAGTGACTAAAAATGCTCGGCACTCATTATTATCCCTGAACTTTATCCGGGGAGTTGCCTGAACTTTGCTTTATCAAAAGAAATCAGGAACAGCACTAAGGAAAGAAAACAAGAAGAGTCCTCGAACTCAATCCTGCCATGCGGACGGGTGTGTTGGAAACAGGAACCCAAGGGTGTAATAACCTATACACCTAAATCTGATATGACAATCCATTTGGGTGTTGTAGCAGCAGGGGGTGGGGAGGCTGTGGGGGGGAGGGGGGTGTAGCAGACCTCTTGACAGTCTGACTCCTCACTGTCAGCTTGGGTTGGCTGGTTCGTATTTCCCTCTGTGTCTCCGCCATAGACGCGCGGCAGATAAAAATATCCACAATAGCAGACAGGCAGACCCTCGTGGAGTTGGGTTTCGGTTTTTCCTTTCCTTTCATTCTCAAAAACTGCAGCTCAGCTAACTTCACCCCAAAGTGTGGAGTTACAGCGAGAGGACTGCAGCCCAGAGAGAAGAAACTTTATTTGCTTTAAGGACAGTCCTTGAGAGTTTGACTTCGACTAGAACTCCCTTCTACTGGCTTCTACTCTTTGCATGTGATCTTCAGCACCCACAGTGGGCATGACTGAAGGGTTATAACATAGTGTACAAAAGAATAGATGAGACAGACGGAGGTCTTTTGAATAGTTCAGAGCAAGTCAAGAACTGCTGAAGAGACAAAAACACTCCCAATAGCAAATATGTGAACAAGTAGCTGCTGCCAGTGTTTAACCTTCAAATGTGTTAAAAAAAAGACTTTAATTTGTGTTAAATCAGAAAAAAGAGGCTAGCTTCCATTTTGCATAGCCTGTAGATTTGAGATGAAAAATGTGTAAAACAAGGACTAGTGACTGATCATTTTCTTTTCTGTTCTGTTTGTTGCAGTGTCATAAGTGCCCACTGGGGTAAATTAGCAGAAAGGCTAAAAATAGTGTTAATAAAACTAGCTGATAAGTTGCTTCACTAGCTTCACTCTGTCATCCAAATACCATCACTTCTGACTCTAAAAAGAAAAACCCCAAAATGCTAACGTTGAGTCCAAAATCAACTTTAGCATTTATGCAGGCTTTGTCCATTTTTTATATACAGTCTATGCTGTTACCACTCTGCATCCAGTTCCAGCACTGCAATTAATTAATTTTCTTCCACTTATCCAATTCAGCATCACAGGGGATCTGGAGCTTGTCTCAGCTATCAAAGTGTACACCATGGACAGGTCACCAATCTGCCACAGGCCTAACACATAGACACAGGGAACCATTTACACTCACATTCATACCTATGGTCAATTTAGAATTACCAAATTAATTAAAATTTACACACATAAATGCAAAATGACAAATAAAATGAAGATGAGATGGTGTGCTTAGTTGCTGTGAAATGTGACAAAACATTGAAACCTTATTATTTTTATCCATTAGGTTTGGTTGTGTATAACTTGGCAAGAGAAATAGTTTTTAATTCTTCTCTGCTCTACATTTTCCTGATAATTTTAAACCACTGAGAAGAGAAAATAAAACATCGACAGTTGCCTCTTACCTGGCCCCTTTAGAAACTTATTGTTATTAGTTTTTGTACAATAGCTTTCGGATATTTCACTTTCATACTGTGAGTATTTACAAAAGTGCAAACCTAAAAAGTATATAAAGATGGGCCAAAATTGATGTGAAGAAACAAAAAGGATTAGTACTCTTTCTTAAAAATATTGGAGAAAACTTCAAACATTATGGTTTGGTTCAACTTCAAATGGTAATTTCAGCATGTGGTGTAGGTGGTCATATTGATTGAAATAATACACACAATAGTTTGAAAATGTCACATTGATCAAACCACTTTATGTCTTAAATAATTTTTTCTTAATTTTAAATGCAGAAGGGCCGTGGATCACTGAGAGTCCAGGAATCAGTGGATCCTTTCAGGGTTATTAAAAGCAGCTACACATTGTGCTTTACAGTGAGGAACTGCCTGCTGTACACCTGACTTTATGGAAATATGAGTCAAATCCTGGAAACCGGTTTAAACTGTTGGTCAATACTCTAAACATATCATCATCTTAATGTATCTGCTGTGCACTGTAGAGGCGGATGCATTGCATAAAATCTGTTAAATCCTGGCAAACTGGGGGGGAAAGGCAGACACAGGATCAATACGACACCACATGTGAGGTCATACATTTGCATGCATTAATCCCTGCCGGTACTGGACGGTGGCTAAAGTTCCCGAATTCCTGGGCTGCAGTAGCAGAGCAGAAGGCGTGATGACCTGTTCGCAACCCTTTTAAAATGACAGCAGCCCATTTCTCTCTTTCTGCTCCCGCTCTCTTCTACCACATCATCTTTTTGCCCCACCCCCTTTGCACCCTTTGCAGGAGGGCGTCTGTGATTGATTGATGTATGCTGGTGCGGATGGTGACATAAATATTAATCATCTGCCACCCTCAGGCCACAGGCTTCCCTGGACTCCACAGCTTCATAATTTTCGCTCTCTGGTCGGTTTAGCTCAACGGGCCGTGCTGCTGCGTTCATCAGCGCCCCGGTCTCAGCAACTATTTTCCAACTGGGAAGAAATTTAAAGTAGCCATAAATAAATCTCCTGAGCTGCGATGAAAGACAGCCCTGTACAGTGTCATCATAAATTTCTGGAAACTGAGGTGTTTTATGTGATAGGGGTTTTTTTTTTTTTTTTTTGGAGGGGGGGGGGGCAAAGCTCGGGGGCATTTTTCCTCCTGGTAGCACAACACTGTGAATCACTCCTCTTTCTTTCTTCTGTCATCTTTTCACGCTTTCCCATTTCTGTCTGGCCTCTATTCCCTCCATCTCCCTCTGTCCCCTCCCTCTCTTCATGCTCCGTCTCTCACATCCACTATCTGTCTAGGGTTCCTCCGCCACCACCGCCACCCCTTCCCCCCCTCTGTGGCGCAGGGGTGGGTCAGAGAGGGTGGGGGCTCGAGGTTGGTAAGGCCGCTGTCTGGGCTTCGAGCAGAGGGGGGCGTGGCTGCTTGTCTGCCTCGGAGCCCCTAACGAGAGCGTGATTCATGGCACAAGGGGCTCCCATAGGGACAGGATTAGAGGTGCTCTGTCTAACCGCTCCCCAGAGAGACTAAAAAGATATTTAATCTGCCCACCACACAAGCAGCTACCACTGGCCTCTGTGTGTTTGTGTGTGTGTCTTTGTGGGTGTGCGTGTGCCTCTGTGAACATCTCAGAAGATTGTTGGCGCAGGGGGTGGGAATACCACGACCACCTCCATCACCACAACCCTTCAAATCCAAAAGAAAAAAACGTCCTGCAGTAAAAAATTATCATTTTTTTCTTGTTATTTTCTGTGTTGAGGAATAAAGTTTAGCAGTAACTATAAATTAACATGGCATTAAATGAATATGCAGAAGTGCGATACTACTGCTGCATGCAATGTGCAATATTTTGAAAAGGTCCTTTGATTAAATTTATAATTATTTCCTTTTTTACTGTTTATTGTTGGATAAATAACACTTCTGATCAGAGAAAAATATGCTGCATGTATGGGTGTCTAACAGTAGGGATATCAAAAATATGGTCATCTCTGAATGTGAGAGCAGACCTACTGTTCAGACCTTCTGTTTTTACAGGGCAACCAATCAGAAGAAGGGTGGCCTTAGAGGGAGGAGGAGCTAAAACATCTTATTTTAGACAAATGATGAACTGAGAGAAATACCAAGATAAATGTTGATTATTCTGACTCATGCACATCTGCTTTATTATAGTAGATAATAAGACAATTACTGCTCTGTTTTAGCTGTTTAAATTAAAAGTTTATTTGCATATTATTTAAGGATTACCATCCCATGCCAGTGGGACATAATGCTTTATATTCCCTAACTTTAGCTTTTACTGCCTTCTAAGAATTAAACAAAGGTGGTGGTGAAGCAGATATTGAGGTTATTCAGATGGCGCCACGCACACTTTGCCGGATTCCTCTGGGTGGCATCGAATTCAAAGGTGTTGCACCAAAAAGTCATTGCTTTGGTTGCCAGCAGATTGCCACAGTTGCCCATAGTATTTTGCAGAAAAACTAACTACTATCCAAGGTGGAAAAATTGTGTTGCAAACCAAAAATGGAGGCGGTTCACCTGCAGAGTTGTGCCTCATGCCTGCAGCTGGTTTGTGTCCAGCTCAGAGCATAGTTGGACAGTGTGCGCAGACAAGTCTATCACTTCAAACATTCAAACTAAGAGCACAGCAATATGCTAGTAACCAAAGCAATCACAAGGTGTTTTTTGTCAGCTTGTTGGGGAAAATAAATTTCCGTAGCAACAGATGGTTGCCAGGTCTGTGTGACTGGGGTTTAGAAATTATTTTTCCGCCGACTGCCATCAACCACCTACAACCAGTCGGCGAATACTCTTTCAAGACCAGTGGCTTCCAGATGGTTGTAGATAGGTTTTTAGGCCTGTCTGATCAGAGCTTTTCACTCATTATTGTCACATGTCGAAAATGTAAGGCAAGTTGACATCACGTGGTTATTGGTCACATGCCTGCAAAACATCATTAAGTGGAGTAAGTATAAGTGGTACCTGCTACATCCTCTTGTGAGTTTGAATACGGCTGCTTGGCAGAGGCCTTTTTTGGATGTACTTTTGCCTGCGTGGGGCCTCCCAGCGCTCTGGCTTCATCCCAAATTCATGTATTAATTGGTGATTCTAGATTAGCCATAGGTGTAAAAATGGGTGTGAATGGTTGTGCTCTGTGTCTGCCCTGTGATAGACTTCCAGCTGGTCCTGACTTCACACTCTGTGTCTTTGCCAAAACATTGCTGCTTTTGTTGTCACTACACACAATGAAGAGTGCTGCATGTGAAAGGCAGTGCTTTAATGCTGATGCTGTTTTGTTGCAGAGGCTTCGTCTATGACAGTAAGAACAACCTTCAGATGAGGGGACTGGTTGTCCTGCTGCTGTCTAAAGCCGCAGGGCCAAGCCACGCCGCCTCCGATCTCCTAGCCCAAGACATGGTCAGCGGCATCTACCCCAGGTAAATCACCTCAAATCGTGATACTGTTGTGATAATTATGTCTCTGCTTATTAGTAATTAGATTTGGTTAGTAAATATCAATTAAAACACTCGTCTCTGCTTTTCTTTCTTCATAATACATAACATGAAAACTGCAGCTGGTTGTTTTTCTCATTGAAGGTTAAATGTTCCACCTACATTTGCAGTTGCATGGTTGCTAAATCAAATCTGTAACCACACACAGGCAGCCAGGCTTTCACTTTTCATGTATGTGCTGTTCGGGGGGAAAACAGTGGGCAGTGTGAACATCTGTAGCGATGGATTGTAGAGCCATAAATGTGCGTGGCAAGCCGAGCGAGAAAGGCGATGCCACTTTTGTCCCTGCTACATGGCTGCTGAAGGATAAACAGTGAAATAAAATCCTCGTGTCAGGTAATTCTATCTCGTCCTCTGTGGTTATCCTCCATATCAATTCCTGTAAATGAAGCACTACATCATCCTGTGAATATGATGAAATATGGAGACAATACAGGCGCAGTTGCAAGATCAAGTGTTTTATATTGTATTCGGTTATATTTAGATTCCGGGTAATTGTGAGGGGAAATACATTAGGGAGAAATTTTAGCCTGAAAAATGTACATGCGGTGTAAAAACTTTTGTTGATGAAAATTTGATAATAAAAAAAAGTAATTTTTTGGGGGTCTAGGGATAGACAAGAAATGTGGCCAAAGAAGGGAAGGGGAATTCTGTAAAGGCTCACAATCACTTCTCAGTCAGTGTATCACGAGCTCAGCGGCCTCCCAGGCATCAGTTGAAACTATAGATGGTGTAAAAGAGAGACGCAGCTCTTGGGACTGAAAACTGAAGCCACTGCTGAAAAACCTTAAACCTGCATTCTTGTTAATGCCCAACAGGGGGAGACTCCGCAAGTTGTAAGAAGATTCCTGGTTGTATGGAAGTCTGTGGAGAAACTGTGACCTCAGTAAATTTGAGGCTTAGTCCCTTGTTTGTTTGTTTTTCATGGTGTACTGGGAAAAAAAGCCATGAAGCCTATTATGTAAATAAAGGTCATTGTAAAGGTCTTTACACACCGGACACGTACAATTCGTGAAAATATTATTATTTTTATTTAATTTAATTTTTTTATTTGTAAAAATTGATTAATAAAGATAAGAATAGGTGTGTCTAAAAAAACCAAGCTCGTTTCAAATTTTTCAAACCCAAATAAACAGATCTGTCACATGTACTGGTACTGAACACACAATGACATGGAAATAGTAAAATATTACTGTTTTACCTCGGACACACAGCTAGACTCTGCAAACAATAGCTCACACGTCCTGAAATATTGCAAAAGCATTCGTAATACAGCTTCACCTCCTGGATCAAACCATGAAATTATCCCTGCTGCTGCCTTCTCCTGAGAATCGGATGAACCCAGAATCTCCATTTCTTCCTTTTCTGGTTTAGAGACACCAGGACTAGGAAAAAAAAAAAAACCCCAGAAAGAAACACCAGGACCAGCTCGTCATTGCCCGATAGAAAAAGAGGATTATGGGTATGCTTACTGGCTAGCAACATAGTAAATGCCAGTTTATAGCCAATGAGCATGCGGTGTGAGGCTTTCACAACCGGACTTGACTAACAAATTTAGAAGAACAGGTAATACTATAAATAATTTAAAAGCTTTTAAGATAGGGAACAGGTGCAAAGATTATTCAGTATTACTGTTTTAGCTTTATTATGTCTGCTTATTAAGTTGGGCTTAAACTCCCCACTGTCACTGGTCATGAGAGGTAAAGCTTATATTTTTAGGCTTATATATGCCACAGCCCAGTAGTATTTAATAATATCATATTCCAGTAGCGCTTGGACCAAATCCTCCATCCTCTTGGCTGCTGGATCCTCTGGGTTTACCACCTTACACCCAGGTTCTATGCACTCTAACCAGTCATCCCCATTGGGATGGTCCCAGTTTGCCACTGTTAGCCATTTGAGTGTCATAGCTTTAAAAAATGTTACAGACGTCCATAATTCCAGCATTAATTAGAAGTTAAATTTTAGTATTAAAGTAAGATTGGTACACGATTCATATAAATTTACTCCCCAGAGTATATCTTCACAAATACGTATTAAACTGAAATCATCATATTCATGTTCTCAACAAAATGCCATCAATTACTCTGGCAAACTGCTTTGAGATGGAGGGAGTTTTCAGCCTTGGTTTCCAGACTGGAGGTGTTCAGTCTCAGTTGTTTAGAGTTCTTTAAAATGAGCAATAAAGCCTCAGAGAGCAGCTGCAGACTGTTAAGTCTAAATATGGCATAAATGAAATAAAATTGCTCAACAAAATCACAAACTTAACACATAGCAGTTTATTTTACATATTTAAATATAAAGTGTTTAATATGGTATTCATGCTCTGATGCTAAAATACTTTAGGCAGCGCTCCACAGTCCTCTCAGGCTTCCACACACATATCCAACTAGCAGCATGCAGCTCAGAACAGGGGTGTGGGTGTGTGCCAAGTGGTTTCCAGAAGTGACTGCTGTGTTTGGCGTGGCTATGTGCTGGGAGCCTGAAAGCCTCCTTTCTTACTGCAAGCTGGCACCAGGCACATGTGTGCAGTGGAGCCGCGTCTGTGCAGAAACATCCTAATATTAGAACTAATTGAAATAAGCCAGGCGTCGTTGAAGAGCTCGAGCCCGGCCCCGTTCGGTCTGCGAGGCCGCGAGTTTCTACACAGTCACCTTGTGTCACATCCCTGTGACACCGGATCACTGAATCCAACACGCTGCATTCCCTCACTCGCGTGATAGATGGTCCGAACCCAAACACACACACACACACACACACACAGAGCATGACTTGATCACCTCATTTGCACTATTTTGCCTCCTCTCTCTCTCTTTCTCTGCCCCCACCTCTCCTGAGCTCATTAGCACCTCTGCTGATGGCGAGATGGAAGGATGGAGGGAGTCAGGGTGGGGCGGGTTTGGGGGGTGATTGAAACCTCCGGGGGATGGTCTCCTCCCTCCTGACAGGCAGCATTTGTAAAACATTTCCCACTCTGCTGCCTGACACTGATGATTCACCAGAGCACCACCATGATAGATAGATAGATAGATAGATGATAGAAACACAGGCACATACATGTACAGTCCAACTTGTACCCACCACACCTCTTAATTTTTTGTGACAAATGAAAGCCATGCCACTGTGCATTATGCAGGCCGTGTGATGGACAGGCCACCTCTTTAAATCGCATACAGGGACACGCACAGATCTGCAAGGCAGTGTTTGATGGCGAGGCTGACTGCGGAGGGAGGAAAATGGAACAGAACAGTCAGGACAAGGGGCGTGGTGAGGGGCGTTACACCTCTGCAAGATGGCATCGGTTGCTATGCAACTGGGCACCAAAGCTATTTATACATCGGCCCCCTTGTCCCCCTTTTTCCTCCCCAAGCTCCACTGCTGCTGATCAGGTCTGGCAGAGTGGAGATTTGGAATTTGTATGCACCGGGGTTCGACTGATAGGGGGTTCTGGTACTTTGTGCAGGAGTTTCATTTTGGGTTTCCTCATTTTCTTCCACTGCTGTTAGAAGTTAAAACGATAAATAATAATAATAATATTATCTCTAAAAGGAAAAAAAATGAATTTTCACCAATTAAACATTTTGCATTGAACCACATTGGAAAATTAATTATCTACATTAATTCAATCTGATCGACTATCTGCCAAATCCAAATCTTTTATATTTTCTTTTTTTAGAGACTCCTTTCACCTTTTCAAAGATCTCTTGTTCGGCCTTAAAATATAAATAGATAGTTTTTTTTCTTCCAGCAACCTTTTTATGTATATAATCAAAATAAGCATCCAGAAACAAACCAATACAAAAAAGCACAAACTAAAAAACTGCACTCAAGAATATTTGTAGAAAATACCTGGGTTGGATAAATACTGCATGATTTATAGACATTATTTTTTTTCTTTTTGTTCACTAAACTCACACCTGCACCATCATGCAACTTGTCCACTGGTGGAGGTCTTTTGTAACGGTCAATGTAGCAGAGATGAAAAATGCTGCTGCGGGGATGTGAGACAAAATAAAGTGGGGGACCAATCCATGCCCAGGTCTGGGTCTCCACTGACAGGTGATTTAACTTGAAGGACTTCTTGGTAAGTTCTGAAAATGTTGCCGTAGCTTGACATAATATTTGTGGATTTCTGAAGAATAAAAAACAACCCACATCAGCTCTTTTACTCTAAATGGGGCAGCGATTTTCAAACTGAGCATTATCATGAAAAAATTTGCGAGACAAGCAATTAAGACCATAAACTTCAAGTCATCAGGAAGTGAAGTAAAAAGTGGGGTTGTTTTGCCCACAGACCTCTACATCCTTTTACTTGTTAGGTAGGAGAGTCGCCCCCTGCTGGCTGTTTAGGAAATAAAGTGAGCATAATATGTTTTTCTGAAAAACTTAAAAGACTTAAATTTTTATTCACGTATTAACATGATGGGAGTTTTTTTTTTTTTTTGCCCCTTTACGGTTAAAGATTTTTTTCTTGTGTAGTGTACTTTGGAAAATGTGTTAAAATATATTTTTCCCAGATTGTTACTTTCACTTGAAACAATTATGCACTGAAATAAAAATTATAAATTCATAAATAGTTTTGTTTCAGTGTTTCAATATAAAGAACAGCTCTGTCAAAAATGTCCCGAAAATACTATATATGTCACTCTGTTTAAAAGACTGCTAAATTAGTTTTGTTGATTGGCTGATCATTTACTAATCTTTTCATCCATTAATGTTGGAATTTATTGTAGTAATGTGTCTTGATTGCTAAGTTGTTGTTTTTTTTTAACTTAGTAGACTTAAACTGACATTGCTGTCTGGATTTTTTATTCATAAACAAGCATAAAATGAGCTGCTTCATTAAATAAAGTCACTTTAAGGTTGGCCAAATAGGCTCTGAAGTGAGAATCATAAAGTGACATTTTTAAAGCCGGTTTCAGCAGATAAACTCTTGTATATTGATTTAACCAAGACTAAAGGGGCTGCTTTTATTTCTGTGTCAATGACCATTTGTCGGGTATCATATATTGTTTTGCTGTAGCCCTGTGGAGCTTGAGTAGACAGTCTCTTGGCTCTCTCTTAGTTCAAGTGAAAAAGCAAAGAAAAGGGTCACCGTAAGATGACTTGGAATAAATTTTAGCCTATTATTTTTGCGATCCAGAATCAGCCCCGGCTCTTTTTCTTGTTCCTCTTGTTGAAACAATGAGTCTTCCTCGTGCAGCCCACCGAGCGTAGCCATCACTTCAAGGCACCTTGAGAACACGAGCCTGTCAATCTGTTAATTTCCTCTTATTTAAACCCTGAACTTATTAACTTCTCATTCTGTGTTGTTGCTCTGCGTCACCGAGCAGAGAAACCAACCAGACAATGGGTGTGATTGAGAGGCAAAATAGATGACATTATTGAATTTTAATCACATCTTTTCCTTCACCGTCGTCGAACACGGCAATTACCTGACTACAAGTGTGTGTGTGTGAGTGTGTCTTTAGGAAGAAGTTGAAGCTCAAAGCCGACGACCGGCTCATCAGGTCCTCATGGCGGCTGAAAGAAGGTCGTAAGTGGCTATCAGTGCACCCGACCCTGTCTGGATGGATCCCTCCTGTCACAGCATGGCGAGCTCCTTCCATATGGAGAGGGGCCTAATTATCCCCCACCAATGACTGAATCAACATTTGATTATATCCTCCCCAAGGCTGCGCTGAAAGGCTCTATTCAGAGACCACGTTTATGTCTTTTCTCTCATAATCAAGAAAGGCTGTTATTTGCTAATGATAAGCCTAATTTCTTTTTTTAACACAACCACTGACGTGCTGTGCAGCAAAATGTCTGACATATCTGCTGCTTTATGCCCTTGAGGCTACTGACTCCGATTTTAAAGGGGACCTATTATGCTTATCCATAATTCATGTCATATATTTATACAGCTACAACAGTGGATGCTCGTATTAAACATGGCCAAAGATTCATATAATAAGATCAGCGTATGTAGCTTGTTTTCAAACATTTTTTTTCTACATTTGGATCTGTAGGCTGTTGAAGTCGGGAGATATACCTAATATCGTTGCTCATCTCTGGCACACTGAGCAGAAGGGGCAACCAATCAGGGTAATAGTGGCTTAAAGGGAAAAGGAACAAGGCCGAAACGGCTTGTTTCTGACAAAGACTGTATATAAAAGAAGTACTTAAAGTTGTGTTGTTTTTGATGACCAGCGGGGGGAGGGGGGCTCCTCAAAGACCAAAACATCCATTTATATAGAAGCTGATGAACCCACAGTATCTCATGGTTTTCAAATATTGGTGGTCTACAGCCAAAATGCTTCAGAAATAGACATAATAAAACATTTCTAATATTGGACCACTGGCTCTGGTTTTCATGATGTGCTACAAGTAATAGTTTGTAATTACAACCAGAAATGACTAAAAAATGCATTTTCACCTTTAAATTGTGTGGAAAAAAATGGCCAAAATGCAGGTAATTTTCAGATAGGTCCTCATCCTAAACCTTGCATTTTAAAGTTCATATGAATTGGAAAAGTCTCAACAAAAAATTCAGTTTGACTTTCTGACTTCTACGCAAACCTTGGATTTGACCTTTTTAGTGTAATTTGTCTAAGTACAGACTAATGATTAACAAACTTCTGTGCGTCTGAAAGGTAAAACATGTGGAACAAGAAAAACATTGGCTTTTTTAATTTACCAAATATCTGCATGGTGTCCATCTGACTTTAATCAGTATTAGAGTTCAGAGTCGTAGCTTACAGAAGGGGAGATTAAACTTCCTGGAGAAAACTTTGAAACACGAAGCGATAGTGCCAACAATGAAATCACTGCGGTGACTGCAAACACATCCTTTATTAAATTCAGTACAGTTTTTTTATGAATTGATCTAAAGCTAAGCTAAACTGCTAATATAGGGCTTTATTAATGTCTTAAATTGTTACATAGAACAGATGAGAAAAGAAATGCTTGTAATTTATGATTGAAACTCTTCTAATAGCCAATCAAGTCAGCTTTATTTACATAACATATTATAAACACGACAGATGTGAAAGTGCTGGGCAACATCTGCAGTCAGTTGTTTTAATCATCTTATTTGGTCTCTGCACATCAAAATCAATGAGTAATGGCAATTTCTAAAAATTGGTCCCCTTTAATGGTTTTAGACACATTTTAGTGTTTGATTGAAGTGAAAGGACTGCAGCTCCTGAATATTGGATCTTTATTGGCTGAATAGATTGTTTTCCTTTTCTGAACGTGGAAGATCAAGAAACCCATAAGTCCTTTGTTTTGACCGATTTCTTTGTGATCAGCATACCTCTGCGGTATTGCTTGAATGAGTTTTCAAACTTTGCCGACTCGAAGACAATAAAAATGTTTCTGTCAAAAAGCTCTCTAACTGTCAAACCTCGGGAACGCCTATTTTAAAAGCTGCTGACGACAAAGCTGTGATTTTTAGATTTATTGTTTTTTTTGGTGGGGGATTTCTGTCTCACAGTCAGAGGAACCTGGCAGAAATCACAGAGTTGATCCACACAGCCTTCCTGGTGCATCGTGGGATTGTTAATCTGAAGGAGTGGACGGTCTCAGACGGCCCGCTGAAGGACATGCAGTTTGGGAATAAGATGGCTGTTCTGAGCGGCGACTTTCTGCTCGCCAATGCTTGCACGGGACTGTCCCAGCTCAACAACACTAAGGTATCCTGTCCGTCACTAACACTTCTCCTGAGAAATATTTGACCTGACATGACTGATTTCAGGGGGGAAGGGCTGTCTCAGTATGAGCCCTTCCCGAGAGCCTCACGTATCAGTGCCAGACTTTATACCGACATCTTTTCTCTCAGTCATCTCTTTGTAGACATGAAATTTATTCAGTAAAACACATTTTTGGCAGTTTTGCTAATTCTTATTCAAGGTGATGCAATCCTGATATTCATCTATGTGTACATTAAAGTGTTAATCTGCTTTAATGTCATGTTTTTCATTTTGCCTGCTTACCGCTGCCAATTCCTTTCCTATAGTCCTTTACATCCTATCCCAGGGTTAGGGCCTGAAAGCCTAGCTTCATCCCAGACCTTTGAATCATCTCCTAATATTGTTTTTGATTAATGTCAACATTATCGGTTGAAAAATCAAATAACCAATCGGAGAAGAGTTTGTCGACTAAAGAAAATGGGAAAGGAAAAAAGTCCTGAAAAAAAGCTTGAGTTGTAGTCCTGTGTTGAACCTGGGCTGACAAAACAGAGCAGATCATGTTGGACTTGGAACTAATAAATATTACAGAATATTCCCTTTTACTGAGAGCTGGAGAGAGAGAAACGACTCAAAATCATTTGAATCTAACCCAGATCGCTAGAGCAAAAAAAATGAGAGAAAAAAAGCTTTTTGCTTTTGCTTTTCAGTAGACTGCTCACATGGCGTATTACTACCAAGTGGATCCATCACAGTCATGGTTGCGTTGCCAAAATGCGAAGCTATATTTCTATAATTCACTTCAAGCTACAGCACAAGTTGCAACATAGGACATATGCCTAAGGATTCCAAGCATTTAAATGAACAACTGTTCATTTAGATTTTTTTGTGTGCACACATGTGCATAGTGTGATGAACCTTCTATTTTTAAATATCAGAGCTTTGCAACTGTGAGATGAAATGTGTTCAGTGTGTTTGTTTGACGTGACACAAATGATAATTGTAAAGACAGTGGTTTACCCATCGGGCACCTTTTAGTTAAATCAGGGCTGTCAAATTTATTTTAGTTCAGGGCCTGCACACTTCTTCAGATTTTCCTCTTTTGTTTAAGTGTAAAGTTCCATGTGAAAATGTTCACATTTAATGAACTTTTTTTTATTTGCAAAACATGAAGAGCAATTTGAACAATAAGCAGTTTTTTCACATTGAGTCATTCCAGTTACACTAAAAAATGCCATAAATGTCATAAATTAAAAAAAATGCAAAGTATTTTAAAAACTTCCACAGTTTTTTTCCTCCGTCTCTTTGATTTTCAGCACTGCAAACCATGCAGGCCCAGACTGGATCCTTTGGCAGGCCGTTTTTGGCACCCTGGGGTTAAATGGTTCTAGAAAACCAAAGCTTTGGTTCAAACATAGTGGGATAGAAAGGTTCTTCACTGCTAATTGGGGGGGGGGGGAAGCTTTTTTGTCATTTTGAAGATCTGAAACAGAATTAAATGACTTAATTGTCTTTCTTTTACGCATCCTTCAACTTTCCAACAAATTTCAAGAAATTCATCTCAGTAGTGTTTTTGCAGGCTAAGAAAGAGGGAGCGCACTCCAACAGTCTAAGTGGAATAACTTCTGTTACAACTAGAACTTGGCTAATGGTAACACTTTCTCATAGCTTTGTTTTAGTGAGCAGACACTGCTTGGCAAGAATGACAAGTTTTGAAATTTAAGGATGTGTGGTGAGATACAGGTGAGACCTGATCTTTTCCTGGTTCCTAGATTCTCAGCAGGTGGTCCTTTTTCTTGACAATTCAGCTGTCATTCTAATAACTTAATGTTTCACACGGTAATCATCTGGCCACCTGGAGGGGGCTTTCATCCTCAAACTCCTTCAAACATGGGTCTTCCTAGCAGCATATTTGAAGTGCAAGTGTCAGTCTTTGCTACATGCTGGTAACGAGGTTATCAAGCATATAAACTAGTTATAGTTTTCGTCTTTTGACGCTGGTGTGGGAGCAGCCTTGTAAGAGCATCTGAGATCATATCTGCTGCGTAGCCTGGTAACCCCTCGTTGACAGATGCTGTCACCACGCTGCCTCAGAATGCGGTTGCCTGAGTGGATCAAAATAACCATCTCCCCCTCCCGTGCTATCAACCGGACCAGCCCTTATCGCCTTCCCTGATGCTTCTTTTTCAGCACACGCAGGCATATGTTGTAGGTTCCCAGTAGTGCTTGTTGTATAAGAAACACAGAGGGAGTTATAAACCAACATTTCCTTGATCAGTTACAGATAATTCTAAAGGTGTGGTGCTTCCTTAATAGTGCTAATTGGCTCTGTAACAATACTAAGAGATAATAGCCACTCTGTGGCTAAGCTACAAATTACAGTAATGGAACTGATATTGTTGTTTCCCTGGAAGATGAAGAAAAACACAGTGAGAATGAAATGATGGCAGATCTGCTGATGACTCAAACTAACGATGATTTAATCACATTAAGCGTGCATTCAAGCCAAGCACATTGGCATTGATTAAGCTGAACGCTTACAGCACATTTTCCTTTAGCATTGTTCATTTTCAAGGTGAGAACAATGCCATTCATACTCAGCTAGTACTAAATTACCACAGAGCAATGCTGGAGAGTATTAACCTTTTTTTTCCTTTCTCCCAAACAAGCCTGCAATCTGAAGCAACCACAGGAAGCATCCCCCGTAGTGGAAGTTTTTAGAGGTAATAAGGAGATGGACATCTGATAGCTCACAGTTACTCATGTTTGAAAAGGTTAGCAAAACAAAATGAACCAAGGGGAAACCACACCACAGCATGCACTGATGCTCATATTTTCAGCCTTTTTCTCTGGTTGGAACACAGGGGAAATGAGATTATTGTAAACAGCAGAGATGAGTCCATAATGCTGAGCTGAAGGTACAGAAATGGGGTTTAGTTTGGGCTGGATTTTGGTGTTGAGCTCTGCTCTGTTTAATTTATTGAAAAAGTAAAAGTAATTTTTACCTGAAGAAATTTTTAGATCCTTAATCTGATGTTTTTATATCAGATTGTTGTTGGGTTAGGTTTTTTTTTTTTACTTTTATACATATACATCTACTTTTATACATTGTTTTATGCATTTATTTGAGTGGTTTCTACCACTCAGATGACTTCAAAGTCCACCTAATTATACTGAATTATACTGGTGAAAAAGAAAAATCTGTGTTATCTGTGTATTTTTTAATGATTTTTGCCGCTCCATGTGCATAATTCTTATGGGCAGAATTTCAAGTGTAGAAAGTTGGTGAGCTCAGAATTGCGTCTCTCATTTTTGCGGATGATGTGGTTCTGTTGCCCTCAGCATGTGACGACTTCCAGCTTAACCTTTGCTGATTTGCTCCTGAGTGAAGCAGCAGGAATAAGAATTAGCACCTCCAAACGGGCGAAGAGTGCAAAGCACAGTCCAGGTCAGGGACAAGTTGCATAGTGACCTAAAGAGCATGATTACAGATGAGCTTCTTCTGAAGGATTGTTGGACTCTCCCTTAGTGATAGGGGGAGGAGCTAAGTCATTCCTGAGTGACTGCTACTCCTCCACATGGGTCAGGAATCTGACTGGGGCCTCCTTGGCTTGGACGCACGTCACTGTCTCCTCAGATGGGCTGAAGGATGTGGCTAGGGAGAGGGAGGTCTGGTCTTTCCTGCTAACCTGTTCCACAATATATCACTTATTATTATTATTATTATTAGTAGTAGTAGTAGTAGTAGTAGTATTAAATGTTATTTTTGCAAAATTGGTCTTTAAATATGTTTACATTTACTTTTTTGTGTCAAAAGTCTCTAGAATTAAAAAAAATAGTAATTTAATATCATAATAAACAAATAAAATGAGAAGCCGGCTCCGTTCATCGGGTTGAGCAGGTGACCCACATACTGTAAGGCTTTAGCAGAGGCCCGAGTTTGAATCCATCCAACATTCACACCGGGGTTAGCCTAAAGGACAAAAAGCCCCCAAAATACTTTAAAAAGACATAAAACATGAATAAAATACTCAACTAAAACTAAAACTAATCCCTCAAATTTTACTAACAAAAATAAAATGTTTGGCACAGACCTGTAGAGGCATTACTTAAAATGCTGCCTGTTATATTTGGATGTGCAGCAGCTGTTGCACAAAGCCAACATCTGTCTCGTTAGCATTAATGTTTCCAGAGCAGAGCTACAGCTTTAAAACAAACTAAATTTTGACTTATTCTTACAGCGTTTGTTGCACAAATTATTCTGTTGTCAGGAAAAACATCTGTTAGCCTCGAGTAACGTGTTATCTTTGCCTCACCTGCTTTCCTGTCGCTGTGTGTGAGGAGCTGCCTGAGTCTGAGGGGACGAGAGCACAAGAAATGAAGCTAAAGGAATCTCATTCTTTAGATCCGTAACAGCTCCTTTTATTTGTCGCAAGTTACTCTGGAGCATCACTGCCCTCTTCTCTTCCTCCTCCATCTTTTCTTGACTGGAGCACTGAGGCCCTCCCCCCCTTTACAACATTACCCATTTAGCATACCCAGCATACCATTTGGTTGTGTAATTCCATGAATGTTGATTTACTCTGTTGATTAGTGTCAGCTGTGCATTATTAGTTGTATTATAATATAAATGATTCGTATGATTAGAACTGTGAGTTAGAAGGATGCACAGTAAATGCAAGTCCACTTTTAATAGGTTCATCAGCACTGCTTGTCGTGAACAGTATAATACATTAAATCCTAACGGAAAACTGCAGCAGGTGCTGTCAGTTCATATAGAGGAGCTGAAACATTCATGTCACGTGTGTAAATCTGACTATACGCTTTACAACTAATCTGCCTGGCCACTCTGTTAGTGCAATTAACCAGACAGCAAGCTATGCTGTTGTCAGATAGCTGCACTAAAATGCTCAAAAAGACACAAATGCAACAAACGTTGTTGAGTAATTCAGATCGGTGAGAGTGGAGGTAAAGCCTAGCAGATAGCTAACGGTGCCAACCTGTCACTTAAAGTAACCCCAACACCCAATATTGCAAACATTAAGCACTGATACAGTTTAAATGGATGAATTATGAAATAAATTTGTTATGAAAGTGTAAGTTAGCTGAAAATGTTTTATGGTTGTTGCAGGTTTTAATCATGTCTATTTCTGCTGCGAAGTGCTCAGTTTAACATGGGAATCTATGTGGATTGACTCCCTTTTGGAGCCAGCCCCAAGAGGACATTTGAGGAACTGCAGTTTTTGGAATTTGTAAAAAAACCCAGTTGGAACTGTTGTACAGGAGAGACGCAGTATCGTATTTCTAGAAAATGGCATGAGAATTGCCACGCTAACATTTTCATTTTTGCATATATTTTTCCTGTTTTGTTTTTTTTGTAGATTTTTGTAAAGATTTCCCTCTTAATCCTGTATCCTCTTTGTTTTACCTGAAAGAAAAAAATCTACAAATAAGCTGTTGCATTTTCAAACTTATAATTACTCCAAGGCTAATGCAGTGAAGGCTGTAATAGATTTTGCTTTTCACCGTTAAAATCTGGTAACAGCCTGATATTTACAGCCCATTAACAGCTAAACTGTGCAGTTGAGTCTGTTGTTAAATATTGACGGTGCAGGGTAACAGATGAGTGTTTCCTGTAGCTTTTTAAAGTTTTTCTCATAAACCAGGCTTCTTTTTTTTTTCTTTTAAGGCACTGAGAGCGATGGAGATTATATGTCGTGGCCTTGAGAGAAAACCTATGCTGCTACTTGTATAAACTGTAAAATAATCTTCCCGTGGAGCTCCGGTTTCTTCCCCCTCGCAGACCTGTCGGCAAAACACGATCTGGCTAGATTTGGGAATGGAGTAAGGGGGAGGCAGGGGGAGAGATGATCTGATACTTTCCAAAAAAAGACCCCCACTGGCCCCCACTTCCCAACGCAGGCCAGGCAGAGACACCACATCTGGTAATACTGTAGGCACATTGTCCTTCCAGGTCTGTGGGCGAAGCTCAGGTTTCCTCAATATTTTCCCCTAGTGGATTCAGTTACCCAAAGGACATTGCGAGGCTGACGGAGCAGCCAGCGTCACCAGACTTTTCTGATGAACCAAGGATGTCTGGGATGAGCTGAAGGAGCTCTAAATTTAACCTCATTCATCTGAACTGTAACAGGCGTGGCCCCGTCTCCACTGTCCACGCTGTTCTGTAGTTGTGAATGAAGGACGGAGACATTGTCTGCGTTTTTGTTTTGTTTTTTCTTTTACTCATTCAATAGATCCAGACATAAACAACCACTTTAAAAGATACAGCCTCTTATCTGGTGGTTGATGAGAGGCTGGTAGGGTTTCTGTAAGCTAAAATGTAGGCATGCATGCCCCCTGTAAGGGGAAATGGGCAACTGCACTCTTAAGCAAACAAAACGCACACATAAGGCCTATTTTAGCTTCATCTTTAAGTTTTGTCTTTGTTGTAATTTTTTAAAAATGTATGTATGGCATATTTAATGGCTCACTGATTGCAGATGTAGTGGTTATTTAGACTTAAGGCTCATTTTCCTTTTTCATTTGGCTCACAATATTCTTGCAGAATCCTAACCTTGTATACTAATGAGGCAAACCCAGAGGTACAAAGTGTAAGAAATCTTTGAATATGAGAAAAGAGAACCCGGAGGTCAGATCATCACTCCCAAAACCTTGTTAACCCCTCTGCTCTCTGGACACCACCTTATTTTGTCTCACCATCTGCCTTTTAGCTCCATTTCAGCCCCTCAGACCAGACAGACACCCGAGCCGGCTCTCTCAAACCGGACTCCTCTATAAATACAAAGTATAATGAACGAAGGCGAGCGTGGATGTGCTTCATGAAATCGCCAGGAGCTCCCCTACGGAGCGAAAATGAGCAGCCGAGTTGCAGTTCACCTGGCTTCCAGCACATCTCACCTCCGATTAATTCTCCAAACCAGCTGTTCAGATACCGTTTCCTCGCTCTTCAGTCTAGGGGGAGGGGGTGTGGGGGGGATTGTGGTTTTTAATTACAAATGTCACAGATGAATCGAATAGCGTGTCGGTTGTGATCAGCCTCATTTACATCGACATTTTAGGAGTTTAATCAGCGCTGTTAGCCTTAGTGATTTATGAGGAGGGAAAGGCTAAGTGCAGTACCTGACCTGGGGACACTTGAAGAGGTCAAGTAGCTGCACATGTTGACCGCTGTGCGAATCAAACCTGTAATCTCTGGCTCAGATATGCACCTTTTGGCACCTTTTGCTTTTTGCTTGGCCTCTCAGGCGGCTTCATGAGGTCGTAACCTGAAGCTTTTCTAGCAGACTGAAAGGAGTTCCCACGTGTGCTGAGGACTTGTTGGCTGCTTTTCCCTCACTGTGTGATCCAGCTCATCCCTAATCAACTCAGCTGGGTTTAGGTTTGGTGATTGTGGGGGACCAGTAAACTGATGCAGCACTCTGCTTCTTGGTGAGATGGCCTTTAGAGCGGATGGCGGTTTATTTGAGGTCATCCCACTCAGTATAAAGCAGGTCATCACTGCTCCTGGTTCAGGCTTCACTGTTGGGACCAGGCATGCAGATACATTTGTGTCCTAGCTTTGGTTTCAAAGTTGAATTTCTTGTGCTTTTCTTCTTGGTCATCAAAAATCTTTTTTGCAAAGTTTAACTGGCTTTCTGATGAAATTCCTGTCTTTCTTTAAGTGATTTATTGTTGATTTTAATTCCTGTTTTGATACAGTTATTATATTTCGGAGTCAATGATATCAAGTAAAATGAGCGTGAATACGAAACTTTAAGGTCCTAATCTGAAACAAACATCTTAAACGTGTTTTTCTTTCATTTTGTCTTCGACAGGTCGTTGAATTGATCTCCAGTGCCATTGGTGATTTGGTTCAAGGAATCTATTATGAGAATTCCCACAATACAGAGGTAAAACATCTTTTCTTCCCATACAATGCATGCTTATCTGTCTTCTCTGGACCTTAAAATAGCCCAATGCCTTACTCAAATTAAATTTGGTTGATCTCCTGTTCAAGGTAATCTTCTCTGTATCTGAGAGAAGAGAGCTTCCAGCACATCTGCAGTTTTTAGGTCTCTCAGTGGAAGCATCATTCTGGCCATACTGTGCTTTGCAAAGTTTAGAAACTTGCATGTGCTATTTCAGTCTAGTGATGAGAGATGGGTCTCCAGCTATGATGACTGACCAGTTTTCTGCTGAAGAGACCTCGGTTCACAAGGCTAAAATGTACTGTACTTAGATGGTGCTTTTTTCTCACTTTGGGCACTCCTCACACATAAACAGGTTTGGGTTGTTTTTTTTTTTTTTGTCTATGCATGACATAAACACACGCTGATGAATGCATCTTGCCTATACTTCGGCATGCAGACTGGGTGAACCAGGAATCTTCCGATTAATAGCCAACCTGCTCTATTTTCACACCACCCGGTATTCCCGGGTGGTCTCCCATCCAAGTCCTATCCAGGGACAACTCTGCTTAGCTTCTGAGCTCAAATGAGAAGGATGTATGATCGTAAGCGCTGACAGGGTGAACCTCTCTGTGCTGTAACATCCTAAGCTGTCTGAGAGAACGTTCAGTTCATTACATCATGGTGTAGTAGCACTGAGCTCACTGACACCTTTTTTTGACCACACCTGCCCAGCTCGCTTTACATCACTGTGATTTCATCTGCTTCCCAAAAGTAAAGATCAAGTTGAAGAATTCTGACACATTGAAGGAGGTGTAGTGCTGAGACAAAGGCACAAGTACATGAAACAACGTACACTGACACACTAGGAATGGTCCAGAGATGCATAAGAAGGCCATTCAACAGCGGGAGAACTGCCTTCGTATACCATTCCAATCATTTATGCCAATTTAAACATGGTTAAAGTTTAAAATAGAGGAGATATCCTTGCTATTCTCATCTTGGCCACACAGCTCCATCTGTGAGCACAGAAGTCCCACCTACCTGCTGTTCAAGCCTTGTGGTTACAATGGGCAGCCAATCAGAAGAAAGTTGGCTTTAAAGTGACAATGACCTGAGCTGAAGAGCTAAAACTGTTTATTTCAGACAGAGGATGAACTGAGGGGCAGCATCAAGGCCCAGGAAAAGATAAATAAGGTCAGAATCTGAACTGTGAATCAGTAAAAGCTCTTCTAGTAGACCTCACTAAAGTCCATTTTTATGTTACTGCCACATTATTAGGACTATACTGAGCAGAGGACATCAAGCTCATAATTTATGTGCAACTACCTTTATTAATAAGCAGTAATTATGAGGTTATTGAGCAGAAAATTCTCAGTTGAAGTAGAGCATGGTCAGGTTTTGTAATTGCTCACAAACAGCTAATTTACTACTAATAAAGAGGTTAATTGGCAACTTGTTTATGGTGAACATGTGCTCAGTAATGTAAACTATTGCTATGGCTGTGTAGTTGTTAGCACATTTGCCTAATAGCAAGAAGGTCCAGGGTTTGAATCCACTGGCTGGGGCCTTTCTGAGTGGAGCATGTTCTCCGTGTGCCTGAGTAGGTTCTCATGAAATACCCACATTTCCAGTCAGAGTCCAAAGACATGCACAAGGTTATAATTGGTCATTATGTCATTATGTGAATGGTGTTTCTAGATGATATAGTGGCAAACTGTCCAGGGTATGCCCCACCTTTGGCCTTTTAAGGATAGGTTCCCTCCACCAATACAATGCCTGCTACAGCTTTAGTGCCTGACTGCTTCATGGAAATGAGCTTTTTAGGAACAAAGATAAACTTCATATAGCCTCTTTTGAAATATCTGAATCATCCGTAGAAAAAATTTGGGTATAATGTCAGAAAATCAGAAAGTACTGAGAAGCAGAGAAAAATGCTTTAGGTTATGTACTTTTTTCATATAGTAACACCAGCATCCTTATTTTAAGAAATATACTATTGCAAAAACAAGCTTACTCAGATTCAGTTAAAAGCTTCAAGAAACCAAAGATAATATGTTTGGCTGCCTTTAGATTAAATAGTTAACACCTACTGTGAGCAGCATAGAAAGGTTAGTAATGCTTCTGTGTGAAAGTGACCAACAATAACTATAATGAGAATAACAGACATCCTGAATAAGACTAATAATAGTAAAAAGCAGCTTTCTTTCCTAATAGTCGACAGTAATCAGAGGTACCCGTGAGCAACAATTTTCTTTAACTCATCTAAATCTGTAGGTTATGTGCTGAGTTTATAACTAGTTAATTTGAGGTAGTTTAAAAAAACATCTCCAACTCTGACACAATTTACTTATTTTATTACTTTTATATATTTCAGAAAATCTCATACACTTCATTGATGTGTTTCAATGGCTTTTTATTCTCTATTTTCCAGACATTTAGATTTTTTTTAATAGTTTCTAATAATAACAACCTGGTTCCATTTGTGTATATTTCTTATGATTTACTTAAATTTGCAAATTAAAAAAAGCAAACTCTCAGTTGTTTTTCTGCTGTTACTGTTTCCTTCTTCCTTTAAAATGACTGAGGAACTTGTGGAAAATAACTGTGTGCTGCTACTTGCTGAGGCCCCACGAATTACACACTGAGAAATAAAGTCAAAGAGCAAGGAAGGCTTGTTTTGATGGAGCAGCGAGGTGCTCTGTGGGAACTTTGAAGTCGTCTAGTAAAAGCGGAGGAAGCTCAGGCCTGCTCACACATGCTCTTTGCCTCTGTTTGCTCTGCAGGAGAACGGCGGCATCGACATGGCGGCGTGGGAGGAGCAGACGTTCCTGTCTCATGGGGCGCTGCTAGCCAAGAGCTGTCAAGCTGCGATGGAGCTCGCCAAACACGACAAAGAGTCTCAAAGACTGGCCTACAAGTACGGCAAACACCTGTCGCTGGGCCACAAGGTGAGGCGAATCCAGCAAGTAACATATACAAGAAAGGTGGTTGTCTGAGCAATAAATCTATAATGGTTGATCAGCGTATCATCACGATGCCTTTTTTAGCGGGAAACCCAACTGGATTTCAAGGGATTAGATACAAGAAGAACAAACTCTTTTGATAATTTAAACAAGAGATTTAAAAAAAGATGTAATAAACGCCTGACTGTCTTAGAAAAAAGCCAAGAGAATGATAGTTATGCGTAATTTAGTCGCTCCTGTCATTAGTTCCTTGGAAACAGAAAAAATATTGTAATTCCCGGGATTTTTGTCTCTGAATATGGATGGTTCAGGAGCATAGTCCCGGTCCTTCATGATTCAGCAGCTTAAGGATGTCAGTATGTTGACGTTTTCAGGCATGAGGTCTAGACTTCGAGTGGGCTGTTGCAGCAGCTTGATTCTTTTCTTTGTCAGCCATGCTATGTGTCGATCGCTGTCCTGGTGCTTGACCCAATTTCAGCCAAACTTTAACTGTCGGGCAGAAGGACTCATTCTAGAATATGTTGGTATACAGATGAGTTTGTGGTTGACTGAATGACTGCAAGGTACCCATGTCCTGTGGCTGCAAACTAAGCCCAAATCGTCACTCCTCCACCGCCGTGCTGATATGATGTGTTTGGTTATTGCCAAATGTGGAGCTGTGCATTTTGTTCAGACATTGTTCCAGAAGTCTTGCGCTTTGTTCAGATGTAACATTGCAAACCTAAGCCGTGCAGCCGTGTTCTTTTTAGAGACAAGAGGCAACATAGATTGTTGCATTTTGTTATGTGCAGTGAAGAAAAATAGAGTTATGTCAGTACTTAAATTAAAAATGTGGAGGTTTTCTGGAGGTTCTAATTTAGTCTTTGATCTTTTTTTATGCCAAAGTTTTGGACCTCCTGACTGACATGCTTTCTGTGATCAAGTTAATTCAAAGTAAAGAAAAAAATCTGGCTTCCATTCTACATGTAGCAGTAATGTCTGACTTCTTTCTCTCTCATCGGTATGAATAATTCCCCTTCTTTTCAAAAGTGTTTTTGTCTATTTATCAAATACTTCACACTGTAGCTGAATTGATACATAAAAGCGTGACGTTAAAGGGAGCAGAGTGATTTATCGGCACTACAAAAAGTGCAAACGAAACATAGGAAACATTAGACTTAAGTGCCTGTCTGTCTTATTATTCTTGTATCAGAGAGGGGCATAAAAATGTGGAAACAGGAAGAAGGTTGATTTGTTATGTGCTAGAATGTCATTAAGATGTAAATAATGCAGCTGCTCAGTTATTTTTTCCAAGGTTCAGAGATTTTCAGCTGAATATTATTGGCGCTGGTGTAGAAGTCATTCATAATGATCCCACTCTCATTGCTGCTTTAGTGCGTCCTCTCCTGCTGGGGCTCCCTGTAGCTGCCTGCCTGCAGGCCTCAGTGGCTACAGGGAATCTCAGCATGGGAGGAACCAAAAATGAGGTCTTTGAAGGAGAACCATCCTCATCAGGCTAGCTGTGTCTGTTCATTAACAGGGTCAGCTCAGAGTGTAGGCAGGCAAATGCAACCTTGACTATTTTCACCACTGACTTGGTTTAATTGATAAGCTGAAAGTTACAAAGTAGAAGCTCCGCATTGAGGAATGTTCTCTGCCTTTCTGCAGCTGAACTCTGACCTGCAGCCGTTTGTGAAGAGCAGAGTAGGAGAGCCGCTGTCATTTAGTCTGAGCGCCGCCCCGGTCGTTTTCCACCGTCAAATTATTGGCCGGGAGACGTGGCATCATCAGCTGCAGCAGGTACGTTAAGGATGGTCCATGACACCAGGGCCAGCTGGATTCACTGCCTTTATGTTTCTAGCAGGAGTATCAGCTTTAATTTAAATAGGTTTGCATCAGATCTGAAAGAGCTGCGTGCAACCACTTGAAAAGTTGAATGAGTCTTACTTTATAATATAATTCACAGTATCTGTTACTGTGATGAGTAAAGAAGATCAAACTGAGGTCTAAAACAAAGGTGAGAGAGAAAGCTGTTAAATTTCTCCATACGGCTGAAACAAAACTCACCTGATCTCAGTCCGACTGACCTGCCCTCCATTCACTAATGAACAAATTCAGTCACTGAGTCCAGAAAAAGTTTGGGGGATGTGTTTTGGTAAAGCCATACGCAGCAGTCTTATCAAATAGGATCTGATGGTTGGTCAGAATAGTGTTTACCCCACCCCTGCTCCACTGTGATTGGATGGCCTGGCCAAAAGAGGGTTTGCAACCAGAGAAGCAGACCCCCAGCGTCTCCTCACACTGCCTCTGTTTTGAGCATAATTTAAAAACACTGTGCTTCTAGTGCTTCTGCAGGCCTCGGGTAAAAATAACTTCCCCTACAGGCAGGGAACAATAGCAGTGAGGCTGGCAGAGCATCATCGGGAAAGTTAAGACTTCAAAAGTTTTGCCCTGACCCCCTCTGAATCAGTGGAAGTAGTTTTTATTGTAGTACATACTGCAACAACTACTCCAGGTGTCACTTTTTCACTATTCAGCTTCAGTTGTTATTGCATCTGACTTGCTTGCTTTTTTTTTTTTTTTTTTTTTAAATGAAGAATTTGACTCTTTGCTTTTGTTTAATGCATTTATTTTGTATTTGCTATTGTGCAAATTGTAACAATGAAGAAGCACGCTTTCAGTCCTCTGACTATTGTAGGTGTAGGTGGGGAAATAGACAGTGAAATATTCCCTGTGCCTTGGAGAAATTTCTAAAGCTTACCCTTAGAAGCCAGAGATACATGCCTGCTTTATCTCTTTTTCTTTTATTCTTCAAGGCAAAAACTTTGAGAAACCAGCTGGATTACTCAAAGGTAAGCACACAGCTTTACGAATGCCTTTATCCAGAATCTGCCCGTTCCGTGAGATATGAACTCTTAATGTTATTTCACAATGTGACACAAAGTTCAGTTTTATTCTGTTGTCTTTGAGTTGCACTTTTGTTACAAGTTTGTTAGATGGCCACAATTTTCCTTTGCCGTATTTCACAGTTTTTACCTCCTTACTGTCTGCCCTCAAAGACGGCAAAGAGAAACAGGATGTCTTTTCACTGTAACTTATATCAAAGTTGGGAAACAAGCTTTCCAAAGTCAATGTGTGAGGCATAGAAGGGGACCGATAGGGGTGCAAAAAGAGACCGAAGCTACAGAGGGGGGGGGGTCCGATGGTGTTGGAAGAGGGGAGGAGGGGGGGTGTTATCTGGTCTCGCCTGAAACAAGAGCAGGAAGGATTAGTTACCGAGGCCTATTTGCGGAGGAGACACCGAGACTCTGAGACAGTGGCATTGTGAGAGAATCTCCTTCAGCAGGGCTGCTGAAAAGGGGAGAGAAGTTTGAGGGGAAGGAGAGGTGAGGAGACACAAGGAGGGAAACTAAGAGCAGCACACGGGGGTGAGAAAACGTTAAAGTTTGAATTCAGCACAAAGTTAGGAACCTGTAATAGCTAAAACCAGCATGAATTAACTGAAAAATGACAAGCAGAGTTTTGTGTTGACTGCTGGTCTTTTGTTCCCCAGTAGCTCTACACACCCTGCACACACAAAATCACTCAGAACTGTTATTTGTAGGCACTTATGTTTTGGTTTTAATCATCTAAGAAAATCTGAGTACAGAAAAGAAGTGAGGATGACTCACTGTAGCCTGAGGAGCCGCTTCAGCTACTCACGAGGTGTGCTCACCATTCAACGCACAATTTATTGTGACCTTCAGTAAGCATGGTCAGGTTTTAATCAGTGGATTATATAAAGAGAAATGTCTGTTTTTTATATAACTTGTCATTGCTGTGTAGCTGTTAGATGGTGACCCTGCAGAAAGTTTATGGCTTGTGATTGGCTGAATAGTGATGATGAGCAGCAAGGGGGGAAGATATGGAGAGTTAAACATGTCTGCTAAATTGAAAAGGTTTATTATGTTGTTAAATCTTGACCAGATTAAAAACAAACATTAAGCAGAAACACCAACTTTATTCTGTGTAATTTCCAATTTTTCAAAGTATTTAAATATTTTTCAGGCTACGTCCAGACCAGCCCGGATAAATTTGAAAACGGCATTTTCGTCTGAAAACGCTCCGCATCCACACTGTCGTTTTCAGTCATTTTCACAAAGTTGTGCGTCCACATTGAAACGGCCGAAAACTTTTACGTTCCAGTACTGCGGATGCGTGAAACGCAAGACGATTCGACCTGCCTCATTTTTGTCTGCCGTTTATTTACTTTCCGGCTCTTTGAAACGTTGCGGCAAAAGGTCGAGGAAAAGCACCGAGTTTTTTAAATGGACTAACAATTAGGTGGAGTTGTTGCTGCGAGTAACACAAAAGTACAAAGTTGCAAAAGCGAGTGAGAATTAAAGAATTTGAAGAAAAGCTATCTGGAGCATGTACAAACTGATATTAATCTTTAATAGGGCTGTCAAAATTGAGAGCAAACAAAACAACTGCTGTATAATGCCCTCCGCTATCTTAGTTTCATTGGTTACGTGACTGTATCACATGACTAAAATGTGTCATTGTTTCGAAAAGGCTCCGGGTTCGCTGTCCACACTGCGACGCGAAAACGGCGTTTTCAAATGTATCCGCTTTGGAGAGTGTTTTCAAAACGCGTTTTCCTTGACCGAAAACGCCGTCTCAGTGTGAACGGAAAGCCAAAACGGAGAGAAAAAGATGCGTTTTCAAACTAAAACGTATTAGTGTGGACATGGCCTCAGTGTCTGGGCTGTGGGTCTTGCCATTTAGCAGCCATCTTGGTATCACCTGTGGGCAGTTATTTTGTGTTGCCAAGAGCAATTGTAATGTTTTTGGCATTACACAATTTGCATTATGTGCCACAGACTTACCAGGAGCTGAAAAGCATAGAAAAGGAGACTAGAAGATGGCTGGCTTATAATCAGTGGAAAGTTGCAGCAGTAATCAGGAGGCACAGAGCGAGCCATGATATCGTGGACAGGTGCTTCAGGAGCTGCTCAGGGTTTCTCATTGGCTTTTAATTTAATTACACGGGGGTAACTCACCGTTTCATACTAAATCTTGACAAAGTGGCATTTTCAGATGAAAAACTAACTCCATCATTTATTAAATGATGTTTAATATATTCAGTGTACATTACTTTTGAAAAATGAATTAACTTGATCATATTTTATTGAATTATGTCAGCTATCATGCTCACTTGTCCTGTATAATTTTTTTCTCATGTGCTGCATGTGAATATTGATGAGATCAGGAGAGACTCAAGGTGGCAAAGACAGACAAATCTTGTTCGGAGCATGAAGAAAGAACAGGATGTGGAACCAAACATAATGGGCAAACAGAGGAGGGAGGGAGGAAACGTTAAAAACTAATGCCGAATTAAACAAGGTTAGCAGAGAAGATGGCGTGAAATGTTCCAGGAAATAGAGTCTTTTCTAAATTTAAGGAAAAAAATGATAATAAAGAACTGCAGGTGTCGAACTCAGCATCACCCTGGCTGGTGATTTAGAGAAGAAAGGCCTACGGGGCTTTCCACCTCCAGAATTCATGAGGTAAAACGCCTCCAGCAAAAAGATGTCCCAACACAGCAGCAGTAAAGCACAGGGAGGTGCACAAATTCACTCAGTCTGTGTACTTAAAGCTGTTGTTAGAGTTGATTTGATTTGATGGCCTCTGCTTCCTCATGCGTGAAATGTGTACGTTGTGTAAGGTGCATGAGGTGCTCTCTGGAATATAGGAGCAGAAATCAATGTGTTAAAAAAAAAATTCAACAATCCGTGACTTTGTGACGGACCGTCTTCACGGAAATCCTTTGTTCAGTTCATTACCTGGCGTGCAGAAAAACCGGTGCCTTCATTAGTAAAGTGGAAAGACAGAAAAGCTGTGAGCTACGTAATTAGCACTGGCAGAGAAACACGATTCAGGGCATTTCCTTTCACATTGTCAAATGCCAAATTTTTAAAGCCTAACTCACAGTGATGAGTCTGAAAATTTCCTCTTGTAGTTAAATTTGGGAAGCTGCCTTCAGTGGTACCACTGGCAGCACAGACGTGATTGTGATTGGGGTTTTTTGGGGAGGGGTTATTAAAAGGCATCTTTCCTCCCGTTTTTACCCCTCGGGCCCGCTTTAACAGCGAGCTAACTTTCGCTGCCTCTTAACAGTTTATTGTGTTGACAGCTGGATAGTAACGAGAGTGACACAAACATGACAAACTAATGTGTGTTTTCATCCATCTGCAGCTTTTGGCAGCGGTTAAGTCGGAGAAAGGCGTGAGCACGGCGATGGACTTGTGCTGTTACCATGGCAACAAGGCTCTGGAGGCCATCCAGGCTTTCCCCTCCTCCGAGGCTCGATCCGCCTTGGAGAACATCGCCTCTGCCGTCACCAAATTTTGACCTGGACACACACACACACACACACACTCCTGTACAGCCTGGAGGGTTCTTTGTCTGCAGAGGCCAAAGGACGAGAACAGACGAACTTTGTTTTACTCGATCCAGATGCTGAGAAACTGTTCTGCTCTCTGGTCATCATTAAATAAAAGTTTTTAAAAAAAAACCCACATTACTTCAGCATCATGTCATGCGTTTTGTTTTCTCTCATGCCTGGAGAAAATAATCACACCGGGCTGCTGCAGTTTCAAACCTGGCATTTATTGTTGCTTTGCTTATCAGCGAAGGCACATCCCAGGCAGAACGTAATTTAAGATGTTTTGAAGAATTGTTATTGTCATCTGGAAAATGTACCATGAACAGGAAATGATACACCGAGCGGCACTTATTTTTTCAGAAATTACTTTTAAGAATAGCTTCCTCCTGGTTGCCGCTGCACGGCACAGATGATGCTGAAATCATAGCTGCTGGATTTAGTGGGTGTTTGCCAAGTTGAAAAGCGGCACCAAACTGGTTGTAAAAATGTCTCAAAGTCATGTTCTACCTGGTGTGTACCACTGCTGATAAGCACAGCTGCAAAAAAAATGTATTTTTTTTAATAGCATTTGGCGTGTTCTTCGCTACAGAGGAGGAACCGGCATGAATCAGGGGTAATGTCATCTGTGTTGCCTTATTATGTCTGTCCCCGTGTTTGTCTGTATGATCCAAGTCAAGCCAGGGGCGGGGAAAGGTCACCCAGCCTCTCCCCTTGGCCCAGCCAGCGAGCGCATTGAAGCTCCGCCAAGCAGTAATTATTAATGAAGAGACCTGAGCAAATGGACAGGAAATGCAGAGGTATTGATTGGGCCGGCTGCCCTGCTCTAAGCCGTACAGGCTGGCGCCAGCCTGGTGGCCTGTGGTTTCCCAGGCTGCTGTCTGCAGAGGGAGGCGGCGGGGGGGCAGCCAAGGTGTGAAACCAGGCCACCACTGGCAGCTGTCTGTCACATCGAGGCCACACCTGAAGGACAGACAACCGGAGACGGGACAAGAAAGAAAGGGGGCTGAAGGTACACAGATTATGACGAGGAGGAATTCAGAATTAACTAACAAATACACAAACACCACCTCAAAATTAATTTCGTATCATGTGGAAGGACCCGAAGACACTGGGAGGAGTATCATAGTCACATCCTTTAAATTTTTTAAATTAAAAAATATATTTAGGAAAGATCATGAGTAAAAGACTTTCTATTAGTCCTGTTGGTGATGTTATTTAATGGTGGCCTGTAAGCTGCATCTTTTCAGGACCTTTTTTGCTTCTCAGGAATCAGGAGAATTTTAATAATCCCAACATGGAATTATGTACTGTGTCACAAATATTTTAAATTAATTAAATATTAAACAAGAAATCATTTTATTTAAAACAAATTGTGAAATTCCTGTATGGAGGACCCCACGTGTCATGGAAATGGTGATAAATAATTTGACTAACTATTAACTTTTCTTCTATTTTATTTTATTCTTAAATATTTCTCTTTTTTAAATGCTTTCTTCTTAAACAGCATGTACATTTTTTGTAATTCCGTTGTAGGTTTTTTTTGTTTTTGTTTTTGTTTTTAATGTATACTTTATTAATCGCCTGTAGGGTAATTACTCTCTGCATTTAACCCATTCACTCAGTGAAGCAGTGGGCAGCCACCAATCCAGTGCCTGGGGAGCAGTCTGTAGGGACGGTACCTCAGGGTAGCCGTTCAGTTGATTTGAAACCCTGACCTTACAATCATGGGGCGAACTCCCACTGTTTGTTTGAACATTATTCATTATTTGTTATGTTTATAGATACACTTTTTTTTATTCAACAGTTTCTTTTTAATAGCATAATACAAAATTAGGCAATTTTTGGGTAAATCTTCTCTTTTTATTACTGTGCATTTAAATGTCTCAGTGAAATAGTTTTGAATAGTGAAATCTGGTCTGTATTTTTCGTATTATCTAATTTAACCCATTTAGTTGTTTTCTATTTTTATATTGCAAGCAGTTAGCGAAATACAACCAAATATAACCATTTCCATGGCACTTGTGGTCCTCCATAACTAGCCTGTTTTTGATTCAGACTGAAATAACTGAGAAATTACTGGGTGAACTGATAAAATTGCTGCAGATATGCCCAGCGCCCACACTAAAATAAATGTCCATAAACTTAAACTGCTGGCATCTGAATTGACAGCATGAAGCTGTTAATTTACAGTACAGCAACTGTAATGTGCAAGAGCTGTAAATCTGAAACGTATATGCGTTCCAGGATAATATACTGTACTCTAAGCCCTTTGGTTCCCATTATAATGTGACTTTTATGGAATCTTCCATCAGCATTTACAGTAATCAAATGTATTCACAAATACAGTGCAATACTGTACAAAGTTTCTGTGTTTTTACAGCACTTTGTGTGCGCAGACTTTGCTGAGCATTTGAATTTTCCTCCGGTGCACTTAATCAGCCATGTACTGCACATTAGTATTAATAATAATAATTATACAAGTTATGCATTTATATCAACTACTGTCTCCTAATGCCTACAGTATTGATGAAATGGCTCCAAAAATGGACTGAATAGATCATAATAATTTCATAGAGTATTGCAGCTCATATATATATATATATATATATATATATATATATATATATATATATATATATATATATATATATATATATATATATATATATATGATTAATTTTTTAAAAGGCCCAATATTGACAACATCAAAAATTAAAGGGAAAAGTAAATGGCAAAGACCAGTTGTGATGTACCATAATCATGTTCTGTTTTCCTCGTAACTAAGCAACCACCAGCATTATCCATGTCATCAGTTTTTTAGTGTGTTATGAAATAAGCACAGCTGTTGTTTTTCCCATTATATATATTGCTTTCACATGGTAAAATGAAGGTCACAGCAGAGGTATTTGTTGGTATGGAAGTAAACAGAAAAAAAAAAATCTCCTGTTCTAGTGTCATTGCTTTTTGTCTGTATGCCTGTTATTTTATATGAGGAATTTAATAATATAAAACATTTTAAAGACAACACACAACAGTTTTTGTAATAAAAATGAATGGCAGACATGATATCTATTGTCGCTTTAAATAACAAATGGGATATTATTTTAAAAAATGAATTTACATGAAATTGTATAAAATAATCTATATTTATTTTTGTTGTTTTATTTATATAATTACATGTATTTATTTGTTTTATATTGGCAGATTTGGTCCTCTGTACAGGTAACAAAGTTTTATAATGATGTTGCAAATTTTCTACTTCTGCTAACAAAAACTAAAACATTCAAATGAATTAATGAATAATTTAGACAAAATAGTTTGTTTTTTTTGTGGGAATAACTGTGGAGGATGAATTTGTAAATGTCACAGCCCAAGGAAAGAAGCTGTGCTGAATACTTCTGTATTTCTTGGCAGATGATAGCAAGGAGAAGGGACTGCAGCTCAGATGGGTGTTGTCCTTTAGGACCCTTTGGCTTTTACACTTCAGCTCCTCAGTTTTGGTGCCGGTGATGTGAACATGGTAAACATCACGCCAGTGTGTTTAAACACAGTCTCACTGAGCTTCTAGTCTAAAGTCTTTGATGGTTCCCTAAAGAAAAAAAAAAAACTCCAACCACAGCGTGATCAGTGAGAAAATGGTAATTTAGTCCTGTATAATCTGAAAAACTTGTGAGCTATTTAGAGTGGGGGGAAGAAAACTACATTCAAAGGTTACCTGCTGGGAGAGGTGGTGTTTTTTAGAGCTTACATGTTGGTTGTAATTATTTGATCTCAAACTTCAGATAGTAACGGCTTTGAAACCAGAGTAGCACTGGTGGGGAAAGGGACCTGAGGTGAGGAAGAAGAAGCAGAGTGGTGGATGAGGAGCAGGGAATAGGAGATGATAGGATATAAAAGAAGAAGGTGGGGTTGAAGTGCAAGAGGAGGTGATGTGGAGCGAACTGTTTGAAAAACAAGCTAATTTCTGTTGCTGGGTTGTTCGTCCACTTCCTCGTCTGTTTTGGTTTCCGCTGCCTGGGCTTCCTGGGTACAGAGAGGTACTGCATGTGCCAGGGAAAGCCTCAGGCGCTTCATGAAATATTTATCCTCGCCGTGAGGAGACATGAGGAAAGTTACACGGAAAGTTAAAAGGACCAAACAAGGAGAGAGGCCATGGCACTGCCAGAATGACAAATATAGTTGCTAAACAAAACTTTATTTCAGAGGATGAGGTCTGGCCTAAGCAATGAAACTGTTGCATAGACATTCCCAGCAGAAATCAGCCAAGCACAGCAGAAGAAGACTTGATGGGTGAAGTTTTTTTTCACTGGTAAAGCTGAATGCTTAATGCCGAACAGAAATCATAGCATTTTTCCTTCCCTGACAACATTGTTGCTGCCAGTATTAATCTTTCTGATACCTCGTAGCCCAAACAAAGAGCAGAATGAGGAAGGTGAGGGGCTTTTGTCAAGTTTCTATCCTGCACTGCAGGAACTTGACGCTGTGTTTGCTTACAGTTTCCAGTTTGGGAGTCTTGGCAAGGCTATAAGTTTACATCCAAAACATGAAGTGTGAAAGAGAGGCCTTAGTGTGCCCAGCCCAGGCGACGAGTGGTGTAATTACAGCAGAGTCCAGTGGAGAGAGCAGGTCAGCGCAGCCCAACAAATTTCCATTACACACTCAAACACTGGAACACTGGTGTGGAAGCTGGGAACGGAGACTGTTAGATCTACGGTTGTCTGAAAACATATTTCTGGATTTTTTTAAGTGCCCAATTAAATAATTAAAACACGATATAAATGTTAAATTAGAAATTCCCTGATTTGCAGTGTTAAAAGAAATACAACTTTATTGTCAATTCCTAGGAGTATTAGGAATTGCTGGAGCGAAGGCTCAAATGCAGCACGTTGATATAAGCATCTTTATTGGCTGATGGAAAGATCAAAGTGATCAAACACAGCTGAAATTAAACAGGAGAGGAGAGTCAATCTAACAGAAGGGAAAGTATTTAAAGCCACAAGAAGACATGAGAAAATTATCTTTCAAATGACAACACTGAATTATGAGGCCTACTATTACATATAAATGCCTTATTAATGGGTAATTATTCATTACTGCATTCACTGTACTTTATAAAACATGATGGATTGGTCCTTGTGCTTCGATTTCCAGAAGCACTTTTTGTTATATTTCCATTATATTCAAAGGATGGCAGATATTTCTACAGCTGATATCTCCAAAGTAAGCTAGATGGATACATTATTACACATTTTAGAAGAACAGGAGATGAATCAAACCCACTTTCAGATGGTCGGGTCAGAATTTGATAGAATATATTTAATAAATATAAACATAACAGAATAAATATATTTTTAAAAGACTACAACAACAACCAATTGTTGTTGTGGAAAAAAATGCAGTATTTTTTTAATGGGAAGGCAATTCCATTGACTTGATGAAGAGAACCTGCCTCTTACCATCCATCCATCCATTTTCTTAATCACTTAGTTCAAGGTTGCAGGGGGCTGGAGCCTCATTTACCACAGGACGAGAGGCGTGGCACAGACCGGACAGCCTGCCAGTTCATCACAGAGATACAGAGAACCATACACTCTCACATCCACACGTCCACACCTACGACCAATTTAAGAACCAGCAATTAACCCTTCAAACAGCAGCAGAGTAAACCAGTGCAGGCAGGCGCAGAGAGGACGTGCAAACTCCACACGGAGAACCTCAAAGTGAACCAGGAAGTTTGAACAGCGTCATCACCAAAAATCTGTTATAAAATGTTTAAAAGTAAACTTAATATTAGGGAAATTTAACTGAGTTTGCTTTACACGTGAAGATCAGTTTACTCATAATGAGGGTTATTATTCAAGCCTGTGGGGGGAAAACACATCAGCTATAGCTGTGGGGGAGCCTTTAAACATTTAAGAGAATCCTTGTGTGACAAACCGAGTCTGGAGAGTTTGGAAGATTAGGGTATTTACCAGTGAGGGCCTACTTAAAGATGCAGCCAAGAATGCATCTTGGGAAGTGTAGTAGCAGCTGTTTTAGGTTTGGTCATTCTTTCTTTGATCTTAGTTGTTCTCAGTTGGATTTTGATGATTTGGGCTATTGTACATAACATGCATTAATTTCTTGTTAATTAATTTTTAAACAATAATGAGTTCATGATTGTCATGAATTCACAAGCTTTATTGCCTATTAATAAAAAGGATAAAAGCTTTGTACATTCATGAGTTTGACCATAAAAAACCTTTATTAGGCCTAAAGTGGAAATTAGTTTCTAAACTCTGATACATACATTTAATAATTACACCTGATAGCTGTTTATTAAAATGTATGTCTAATAAGCCGATCCAAAGGACCAAATGGTCTTTAAAATAACGTCCGATAATTTGCTCTACTTGCTCTTAGCACTCTCGCTGCACCATTTTTGAATCAACTAGAAGCTTTTCAGGGAGATAATAAAGGATTGCAATAGTCCAGCCTAGAAATAACAAATGTGTGGACTAGTTTCCAACCTCACACTGAAACAGGATGTTTCTCATTTTTATTCCTCAGATGAAAGAAAGCAGTCCAGCACATTTGTTTAATGTAGTGTTGAAGGACATAGCCTGGTCATAAATGACTCCGGGATTCCCCACAGTGTTACCAGAGGCCAGGTTAAAGACATCCAGAGTAAATATCTGCTTAGACACCATGTTTCAAAGGTTTTCAGTACAATAAACTCAGGGTTTTTTTCCAAATGTACTATATTTCAATACTTAAACGAATGTTTCGAAGGGTTTTTTGTTTTTGTTTTTTTGCCAGTTTTCACCACAGCCTACCCGAGTATTGTTACTGACCATCTCTATCCCGTCATGAACACAGTGTAGCTATCATCTAATAGCACATTAAGACTCATTTACCTTTACAGTGACGTGAAGTCAGAGATGTGCATTTAGGAAGAACCTGTCAACAAAGCTGTAACACCTATGTAATACTGTCTGGTCTATATAGATGGAAATCTAAGAGCAAGGGTTCAGACTTCTTTTCAAATCGGTGCCACAAAAAGGATTAAAAGTGGCCCTAAAATCAGCAGATTTAGATGAACTAAAAGCCATGAAGCCATTGCAGAAGTGCCAAAAACTGCAGTTCTTCAAACGCCTAATTTATGTTGACTGTAAATTGAATCAGTCTCAATAAACTCCGGTGTTAAAATCCTCAAAATCTTCACAGCAAAAATTAACAACCTTAACCTGACTGACAACAACAGGTTTTCCATGGCTGCAAGCAAGCTGGAGACAGAAACTCTATAAATATCTCCTGGGTTTCTCTCTTTTGCCATAAAAGGAAGAAATAACTAATTACTTTAAATGGAAAACTAACACTTGTTACAGTGAAAAAGTAGCCTGATGCTAAGGAGAGTAACATAACACCCAATACTTGTGCACACTTCATACTGCTGATGAATGTAGGTGTTTACACTATAAAAATGACATAAATATTTCAAGCTTTTTGGCTTCATTTGGTCTCCATGTTTCTAAGTACGGGATTCCATTTCACAGACATAGATGTCAGAGTCTCTGGCTACACACCAGTGCTTCTGACCTAATATTTCCCTGCCTCCCTTCTTTATCCACACCAGGATTGATTCTATGTGACCCTATTATGTGTAAGCCTGAATGTAAAATGACTGAGTGAATGTAAGCGTGGAAGGATATTAGAATCTCCATTTGTCTTCCTCTGAATGGGCTATCAGTAAACACCTGCTAATATCATCATATAGCTGACGGTGATGGATGAAAGTCATTCTCCTGAGATGGGAACAGTATGGCTGATTGGCCTCTTCCACACAGACGAGCATATTGACCAAAAATGACACTTTAACGAGCTCTTCCCCGTGTTAAGTGCCGCACGCCGGCCCCTCGTCGCAAGCCGCCGCCTGGCTGACCCTGGGCTGTGCTCTTCCCCCTGCACAGGGCCTACTCGCTTCATTGGCTGACAGATCAGACTGCCATGGAGACAGCTCATTAGTCGAATAATGAGAACCACACCAGCCACACGTTGTCTTGTTATATCATCTCGGTATCGACATATTTGTGGCTGAGGACAGAACATTGTGTGCCACTGTGTGCATGAAAGAGCCGATGATTAAGATAGAATTATGTGAGGTCTTCTGTTCATCTCTGAGTGACATCTGAGGAAGCCAGTGCTGCTTAACAGCTTCTGCCCGTTACAAATCAAAATCTTCTCCTGATTGCAACAATATGGCATACCACCATTTGTCTTCCCTCTCTTATTAATCATTTCCCACAGTTTCTTTCTGCTGCCGCCAGTTCTGTGTTACAAATATTTCTCTGCAGTTTTGACCTTGCAATCTTAAACCCAGGCCTTCATTTGATTCTGTTATTACTGATGGACAAACTGTTGTTAGAATTTCATTGGTAGACAGAGTCAATGAGGCAAAACGGTATTTTAGATACCACAGCATTTTGTTCTCATACACCAGTTCTCTTTTCAGGTAGGCCATCTCTACGGTGTAGCTTGTCTGGGTTGTTCAGTCTCCCTCCAACAATCTAAAGACACGCACAGTGGGTTAAGTGGTGACCCTAAATTGGTTATAGGTGTAAATGTGAATGGCTGTCTGTCACTGTGTTAGCTCTGCAGTAGACCTAGCGATCTCTAACCGTAACATAACCACCTGACTTTCAACCGCAGATAACTGCCACCTCCCTGTTCCTGGTTTCTTCTTTCTCTGAGGTTCCTTTCTGTTAAAAAGGAGTTTTTCCTTCCCACTGTCACCAAGTGCTTGCTCAGAGGGGATCATGTCACTGTTGGGGTTTTCTCTGTATTGTTGTAGGGTTTTTACCTTACAATAAAAAGTACTTTGAGGCAACTTTTGTGATTTGGCATTATGTAAACTGAACTGAATTGAATTGCTTTTGTTTTTATAAAATTTGCCCTTTCACTTGTGTGCAAAAAGACTTTTTGGTTATGACTGAATTCAGTCTGGATAGTGATTGCCAAATGAATGCAATGACGCACCCAGCTCAAGCTTTTTCAGCTTGAATCTGAGTGAAACAAAACCAAGGGGGAAAAAAAACAAAAACCATGGGACATTTTTCAAACAGCTCAGAATGAAGCTGATCACAGAGGCAAAAAGTGGGGCAAACTTGTTGGTGTGACTTCTTCTCTACGCCAACTGAGAAGCAGAGAGTTTGTTGTGAAGAGCTCAGCGTGTGGATCGAATTATCGTTTCATGGGTAAATATATTCCTCTAACGGTAGTTCCAGCATCCACTATAATCATGTAGTGCTCCTCCACTTTTTGTCCAAATACATTTCCTGTTCACACACGTAAACATGGTCCATAATTACACGCTGTGCAGATCTGCTGGCCACACATCTATGACTGCATCTGATAGGTCTGAGTAGCTCCATCATCTTACTTAGAGAACACTGAACACTTAAAGACTGCTGAGCACATTGTTGCTTCCTACATCAATCTAACAGTTGGTTCACTTTTAGGGAGGGATGGTTTTCTGCCTTGCATGAGAGCATCTTATACTCCTCACCTTTCACATTTCTTACATTTTCACTCTCTGTCTGAGGACATTTATACTTCTTGTGGTGGAAAATTGTAGGCTGGACCTTTGGTTTTAGTTGTTTCTTGTAACCAGCTGCTCTTTTAGAAGCCATAGAGATTGATATTGCTTTTCTCATTTTCTCTGTCTGGAAATTACAACCAATAACAGCACATTGCGCTATTTCTTTAATATTATGTATACTCCATGACATCATAAGTGTACCCAGCATACATTGTTAAGCCACAGTGCATATCACATGCAGAATGACGGCAGCCATCAGAGTTCAACAGGTATTAAACAGAGTATTTATGAGTACACAAGATGACAGTCAGCAATCCTTTAAAAGAAAGTTGGAGGACTAATCAAGACAAATCAGGCTCTGAGTATATTTGGAGGAGAAAGCAGCCGTATCATCAACACAATGTAATGTTTTAAAGTTAAACAATGACGTTGTCCCCATGTTTTACACACAGAGCGGATTCACATAGTTTTACTGCCTTTTTCCACTTGAGGGCGATCTTGTCCACATGATGTTGGCTCTGTAGTTTTATTTTCACAGAGATCCTGCCTGCATGGGTGGCAAGGTGTTTAGAACTAAACATAAAGTAATTTTGATAGCTAGCAAAACAATATAGCAGCTACTTAAGGAACTGCAAATGCACAGGAAGTATTAGGCAGAAAACCATCCCTCCCTAGTATAATCTAGGATTAGTTACATTAAGATAGATAGATAGATGCCATCAAAATGGAAATAGTAAATCTTGTATTGACCTATAGAACAATATAGAATAGAACAATAAATGTATCTATGAACAGAATATAAAAAATACTGAAGAGACACCACAATATACAGTTAAATACAACAGTTGAATACAACATGACTTCTCTTGCTAGTTGCAGCCTTTATCACAGTATATGCTCACATGTTATTTAACAGTGACACAGAGATGCCATGCTGATAATTTGTTCTAATGAGGAGAAACAGTTGGCTTTAAAAAACATTAACCAAAAAAGTCCTGCATTAAAAATTGTTGTTTGGAAAAAGTGTAAAATACACAAATTTGACAAAAGTGTGATGGAAAAAAACTCAGTAAGTAAAATAAACTACTTTAACAGAAGGGTTCCTGAGAGCAAGTAGCCTATGTTAAGATGAAACAGACAAATAATGCTGTTAGTGGCCAAAGTGGTGCTGACAATAGCCCCTCATTTACTCATTCAGTCTTTTTTTTTGTCTGGATGAAAAGATTTGTATAATAAATCGATCCAGCTCTGGATGCAGGATCTATTTAAAGGATTCTTTGCTATTACAAACTGGATATTTCAAATCATGTCTTCACAAGTATTTTTTTTAAATAAAAGAAAGAGTTGTGTGCATGCTGTGATTTATTTTATTTTTTTTAAACATTTTAAGTTATTGTCTAACCTCTCGGTCACAAGCTGCATCTACAACAATCAAGCCTCTTATGATGATATACAATCATGCAATCAACATTCTGGAGAGGAAGCTGATGAGACACATTGTTTCCATGCACTTCAGAATTTACATGTGCCAGGTTCTATAATTTTATTACATTTGCTCATCTTAAATGTATTTATAAGTGCTTATATAATTAGTCTCTCTCGGTGATCATTGTCCTCTTGAGAAATAGAAAACTCAAGAGCTTTCTATGTAGGAGCTCAACTTGTAGTATTTCTTACTTAATTAAACTGAATCCCTTTAAAAGAAGAATCAGTACTGCTGTCATTAATAATCTGGAGCCTTTTTCTCATGCTTCATTGTACTACAGCCTCGGCCTTGTACTTTGCTGTATGTGTGGCTTTTTTGATATGACTTAATGTATTTATTGTATAGATTGTATTTCTTTTAAACTCTTGTATGTGCTTACAGCCTGAGCCTTTGAAATAAGTCAGGATGGATCCCTTGTTTTCATACACCAATTTTCTCTTTTTCAGGCCATTCTCCTGAAACCCTGGAGATGCTTGTGTATGAAGATCCCAGTATTCAGACCAGTCCATGTCATATTCAAGCTCTGCTTGAACTCCAATAGGTCATTTTGAGCATGTTTACATATCTAAATGCACTCAGTTCCTGCTATGTGATTAGCTGGTTAGCAAGGTTAATATAATGAACTAAAACTAAATTAAAAAGTCAAGTTAGATGTAAAAAAAAATTGCAAAATGAGCATATTTCTTCCACAAGACAACTCCCTTTAAAAACTTGTGTTTTTATTGTAAGCATGTACTCATTTTCCTAAATCTTCCCTCTGCCGTATGTCCTCCATACAGGAATAATAATATAAAATAATAATAAAACTGAAATAAAACTGAAACTATACTGAAGTGAAAACAAAAAATCAAAATGAATGAAAAATAAAAACTAATTAGAAAATGCAAAACTAATATTATATTATAAACTATTATAACTAATATGATGAAAAAATATTTGAGTTCAGAGCAGTTGAACAAAAGTGTCCAGTGTGTGTGTGTGTGTGTGTGTGTGTGTGTGTGTGTGTGTGTGTTAATTCATGGAATATGTTTTATAATGTTTCGTGATTGTGTCCTTCGCGTGGGCTAACAGCTGCTCAGCATGTTGAGGATTATTTTTTATTATTCGGTTATTTATTCAAACCCTTCTTTAGCTGGAGGACTCTTAGTTAAATACAATTCAAAGAGTGTAACGGCAGCCCTGTACATTTACAATGTAAAACTGTAACTGTGGTCCTTTTTCTTTTTTTTCCACCCGTCTCTTCTTCCACAGCTGTGCGGAAGTGACACAGCAGGCGCGCGCCCGTCACGTCACGCGAGAAAGCACAGGAGCCGAGCGAGAAAAAAAAACACCAACAAGAAGAATTACCTTCTTTTATTACCTGCGGAACAAACTGCCGTGATAGTCCGCGGACATGTCACTGACGGTCCCGGGGGGAGGCATGGACTAGTGAAGGTGAGCTCAAACCGCTGGTCACGCGGGTTTTCGGTTAATTTAGCGAGAGTCGGGACACAGGAGGAGGAATAGGACGGGGGTAGGAGGGAAGGTGGGGGCAGTAAGGCAGGCAGGCAGGCAGTCGTCCACGCAAACGTTGCCGCGTCATTAAAATTCACAAACAAAATGTGGCGGTGTTATAGAAACGAAGCGTAAAGACGCGCAGTGTTTCTGAAAAACACCAAGTTTGTAGAAGAGTTCGGTCCACACGGCGGCTTCGGCTCGTGTTGTGGTTCAAGGGTTCATGGGCGGAAGAATGAGGAAGTAGCGGGGTATGAACGCTGGAGGGGAGCTGGGAGGGAACTCTGTATGGAGGCATGCACCTAAAACGGGCTGACTTTAGGTAACAGGGGGGTCAGAGCTGTGCGGGCATTAACTACGCGTTTATATCAGCCTCACGAGCCTGGGATAAAATACTCAGGCAAACCCAGAGGTGTGTGTGTGTGTGATTAGCTACGAGGCTGCAACCGGTCACATGGTGTTTGCTATGAGGGTGACACGCCAGCCACAACATGTATGTATTTTAACTAAAAGCAGTAGTTTATAAAGCAGTTATCAAAGTAGTAATCATCAAGCTCATTTTAGGCGTCATGTTTGTAGTCTTTGACTCTACTAGCATAGCTTTGCATGATTCACAGCTCAAAAAAATCATCATTAAATCTTTTATTTTTTAAAAAGAAGCATGTGCAAGAATGCTTACAGATAGTTAAAAATTACTCCAGTTATAGAGCATTGTGTTTACATGTAAGGAAACCGCAGAGGTAACCAAGTGTCCATTGTAGTAGACTACATTTAATATTGCTCTCTTCTAAGGTGGACCACCTCTGTTTTAATTTTCTCCACAGAGAGCTTAAAGGATTTTACCATCCAGATAGAGTTTGAAGTATTTAAAACAATTTTGTGATGATAACTTTTCAGGGAACTTGTAAATGGCTTAGGTGCATCAAAAGCATTTCTGGTGCTTTCTTAAATTTAACAAAACATACTGAAGATCTGCAATGGGCAGATTAATGGCAGAGCCAGTGGTTTAGTGGTTTTGCTCTTTAGTTTAGAGCCAGTCATCATGGGCATGAATGTTGTGATAATTTTGGGCTTTCAATTATTTCTTTGAACTCTTCGAATTTATTTGAATGGTATCTCACAAAACAAAAAAGTATACATATACAGACTCTAATATATAAAAACACCACTACTAATATGCGTCTGGCATAGTTTTGTCCTGGTTTTGCACATTTGACTGGTCTTCTTGGCGGGATCGGTAGAGGTCATTTAGACTGGTTTCCTGGCATGGACCGAGCTTTGAAGCACAATCCAAAGATTTTCATTACACAAATGTGAAGTTGAAGAATTTGGAAGATGGTCCTCCTCTTTCATTATTCCATCCACTTTGTGTAATTCAATGAAATACCTGTATCACTGGCAGGACAACAGCCCCACAGCATGATGCTATCACCACCAATTGACATTTAGTACAGTGCTCTTAGGTTTGAAAGCCTCACCTTTACTCCTGCAAACATACCTCTTATCATTGTGACCAAATAGCTCAATCTTTGTCTCGTCGGATCATTAAACTTTTTCTCCAGAAGATATTTTGGGCAGCTGTAAGTTACAGTCAAGCTTGAAGGTGTCCGTTTTTGGAGGAGGGGCTTCTTTCTTGTTCAGCACCCTCTCGGTCCGTGTGGCTTCACTGTAGATAGTGTTGCTAGTGTTTGCAGTTCATGGCAGGCTTAAGCCTCGGTGTTTCCCGGGTTGTTCCTGAACATCCAGACCAATTTTCTCTCATCTGTGGATGAGAGTTTGGGCCTTCTTCCAGACTTTGCAAAGTGGTAACCCATATGAGTAAACTGTTTAAACAATCGTACAGTACAATTTACTCATCTGCAAAGCTACAGTTGTCCTTAGATCTTCCTCTCTCTTTTAGGACACTTTTATCTGATTAGTTGCTAATTGTAAAGAGAAGGTATGAACAACAGGTGGACAGGTACATTAGCTAATTTTAGCGTTAATAACCTTTCCATGTAATTTATCCAAACCTAAGAATATGTGTATTACACACATTACTGTCACATTGTTCACATTGATGTCTTAAGTGTGTGCATATTAAGTAACTTTCTGAATTTTTTATCTAGGCTATGAATTCCCGTGAGCATGGGGAAATCTCAGATGAAGCAATGCTTGAAAAAGGCAAGTTCTGCATTCTTATCTTTGCAGCTACAGCAGTAAAAATTCACAAATTAACAAAGTATGTTTTGGTTTATTTTTGTAGTGTATGCAGTAAAATAAATTCTGCATTGTTTTGCAGAACACAAGCATGTCCAAGATTGTAAGGAGGAGACAGAGGACATTGCTATTAGTGAACAACCTCAGGTACGTGGAGGAGGATCTTCTGGAGCTGCCGAGGCTGGGAAACGGTCATCTGCAGAGATGGGACCTGACGCAGACCAGTCCACTAGCAGCAAGAGAGTCAGGGTGTCTAGTGAGGTAAATGAAGCTCAACTCATGATTAAAACAATATCTTATATGTTATTACACATCCTTGACTGACATTTATTGTGTCTAGATGAGGCGGCACTTGATAGACGAGAGCAGCAGGATTGAACCTCTTTGCCTCACCACAACCGGAGAGAAGAGAGACTGCATCCAGGAGAAATCTAGAGTCTCCTATAGAAAGCCTCTCTTCAGCATCTCCCACCGGATCTCGGAGAAGAGGAACACCCCGAATCTGGAGCAGCAGGCAAGTCTTGGCAGCTTGAATCAGCTCAACAATATGCTCTCATCCAAGCTCCAAAATCCAGAGCAAAATGGCCCAGCAGAGACCATCCCCTCCACAGACACTTTAGGCCAAGCTTCCACAGCAGACTCCAGCCTTTATCCACTGATTGAGAAAATGTTTTTCATTCTCAACACTCTGAATTCAAGCATGACGCAGCTGCACAGTAAAGTGGACTTGCTGACACTGGAAGTCATGAGGATAAAGAAGCAGATCAAACCGGCTGAGATGGTGACAGAGTTCCAGCCTCCCCCCGAGTATTTGCTAACCAGCGATGAATTGAATCAGCTGATGGAGCAGACGTCAAGCGCTGGGGAACTGGGCTGTCGACTGCTTGTGCATCTGTTCCCGGAGCTGTTCAAAGCCAGGGAGTGCTCTCACGACTGCATGGCGAGCAAGAGAACGCTGGAGTCTCTACATCTGCAGCTTATTCGAAACTATGTCGAGGTGTGCTACCCCACGGTCAAAAACAACAGCGTGTGGCAGGAAGAGTGCCTCCTCCAGATTAATGACTTTTTTAATCGCTTCTGGGCGCAGAGGGACATGGAAAGTGCCCGGCTGCTCAGGAAGCAGGCGGTCACAGGTGGTGGCGTAAAAGCAGAGCAGCCTCAAACCTTTCGTTTCATTAATGAACAGGGTCAGGAGGAGCACATATCTCTAGATCACCAACAGGGCAGCCTGGCTGGTTCAGATGTCGGGTTTGGTACACAAGCCACAGAGGAGTTGGATGAGTTCTCCTCCCCAGAAGACTTTGTTGTTTTCCTAATTCACCGTCTCTTCCCTGAAGTTTTTGAAGAGGGGAAAATACCAGAAGACTGTGGCAATTTTAGTAGTGTGGGACAGCTAATTCTGGACTCTGACAAGATGGACATAATTAGAAAGTATATGGAAGCAAATTTCCCTGATGTGCCTGAGGACAGCTGGCTGCAGGTGTGCATTCAGCATATGGAAGACGCACTTGAGGGTCCTCACAGTAACGGCAACGGGAGTGAACCGGACAACATCAATGAGGAGGGCTACGAACTGGCCAGTCTTCCTGAAGATGTTTCAATTATCAAGGTTCCAGAAATGAGTGAATATGAAAGACCCAGTCGCAAGTCTAAAAAGTCGCTGCTCACGCCTGTAGATTTTGACAATCTGGAGATTCCTCTGCCTGACTTTACTGTTCCCCAGGAATACATCCTGTCCAGGGAACAGCTCAAGAGCAACTATGAATGTAGCTTGTCTGTTGGGAACTTTGCCTCTCGGCTCCTGGTACTCATGTTTCCTGAGCTCTTTACCTACGAGAACGCTAGAAAGCAGTATAACTGCAGCGGTTCTCTTGGGAAAAAGCAACTCGATCCCGTTCGCGTAAACCTGATCCGTCATTACGTGCAGTTGGTCTACCCCCGGGCCAAGAACGACAGAGTGTGGATGTTGGAATTTGTTGGCAAACTTGACGAGCGGTGCAGGAGACGTGACACGGAGCAGAGGAGATCCTACCTGCAGCAGCGCAAAGTGTACGGTCAGGAGACAGAGCAGGACTTTCTCTGCCAGCTGAACCAGCTCCATCCTGATAACGGCAGACAGGATCCAGATATTCCCTCTTTACCTCCCGAGAAAAGTAGCAAAGACTTCTGCAAAATCCCCCTTGATGAGCTGACTGTGTCCAAACCAGACTTCCCTGTTCCCTCCGTCTACCTGCTCTCTGATACCGAGGTACGGGAAATTGTCCAGCAGAGTCTCTCTGTTGGGAACTTTGCTGCCCGCTTGCTGGTGCGCCTCTTCCCCGAGCTCTTCACCCACGAGAACCTGCGGCTGCAGTACAACCATTCAGGCGCCTGCAATAAGAAGCAGCTTGACCCTGTTCGACTGAGACTGATCCGTCACTACGTGGAAGCCGTGTATCCTGTGGATAAGATGGAGGAGGTGTGGCACTACGAATGTGTGCCAAGCATTGACGAACGCTGCCGGCGCCCCAATCGCAAGAAGTGTGACATTCTTAAAAAGGCCAAGAGGTCAAGCACTGTGTCCTAGTTACAGTACTCTGCAGTTACCCAACACTTTCTGTCATAAAAACAGTTGCACAGTATATAAGCTGAAATCGCATTGTTGAACTTCTACACACTGTCCTCTGTAGGAAGAAGCCAAGCTGTTGCGAGTTTCTTTAGTAGTATTCTTACTCATATTTTACCTTTTTGGCTACAGCAGTAGATGTTCTAGTTTATGTAGTCTTTATTATTGTTCGATAAAAAAGTTACAACCGCTCCTATTTATAAGCCAAACATGTCATAGCTTCTCTAACATACTCTGTTGATAAATGTTGTAGCCTTATAACAATAATAATGATAGTAGCTAACAGCATAGATCACACATTTGCTCTATGAACAGAAATCAAATCACAAGGACGTGATATATTTCCATCGCAGTTACTGATGTAGCATCGTGCCACCACTGTTTTAATAACTATGTGCTTATGTTAAGCCTTCTTATAGAAGTTTATATTATAAAGATAATTTAACATGACAATGGCTCATGATAACCAGTTTCTAATAAAACCACAGTTATAAATGTGACATACAATCACAATGTTTTACATAATCGCACCAGAGCAAGTTCAACATACAGAGCATAGCCTTTCTTTATCTGGTTTCACTTACCCGTTAGGCTAAGAGATCCCTTGAAGGTGATTATCAACTTGAAAAATCAACCCAATCACATGACATTGGAGACATGTTTAAGTCTGTTGGCAGATGACTGATTTTTATAAAGAAAGATAAAAATGTGATTTAAGGTTGAAAGCAACACAAGTTCTGCAGAGAAATTAGCAGAGTGTGTGTGTGTGAGAGAGAGAGAGCGCTATTAAACGTGTGCACTTTAAGTGCTTTGGTCAGAAAGACTTGCTGTATTAATAACATTAGCAAAATGTCAACTTTATAAGTTAATAGACTTGAGTGTCTTGGACTGAACAGGCTACACGGTGGTACATGGAGCACTTCTGCTCTTAACTGAGCACTCAAAAGCACTTTCTACTACAAGCCACATTCACACAGTGCTTTATTCTATACCTTTAAGTGCTATCACATGCAGATGCACCAGGGACAATTTAGGGTTCACAATATTGCCCCAGGACACTGATTTGCAACCCACCTATCGCCCACCAACCTTCTGACTGGTGGGCGACAGGTGGTGCTCCATCTCCTGAGCCACAGGCATCCAGCTCTTAGTTCCATCATTAACATAAGAGAATCAGATGAATTGCACTTTTATTCCATTAAATTAATGTTGAGATGTGCATGAGACAGTTTTAGTTTTCATTTTTTCAGGTTAACCCCAAGAGAATAAATTAGAGCTCCAAAAGTACAAATAAGGGGTCCTGTTTCAAGAATCATATAAAGTGCTTGTTTCCAGCCAACAGGATTAAAACGGGATATTTCTTACTCATGCTTATAAGAAATCTATTGTATATAATATTATATACAATAACATTTCCTTATTAATATTTGGGGATATTTAATAGAAATTTAAAGTTATTTATTTATTCCTGTATGTTAAGTGTTGGCAGTTTCAGTTCTGAAACCATGAAAACACCACACAGCTTTCCAAAAAAATAAAAAAAATCCACGAGGACACAAATGGTGAAGTCTAAACCCTCACAGTGCACCTTTATTGGGGGAGTGTCACACTATAGAAGGGAGAAGTACACATTTAATCACAGTGAGAGTTGTTAGCTCTGCACAACATTTTTGTAATCCATTCTACATCCACCTCGTTGGAGAGCCACTCAGTGCTGTTGACCTCACAGGCCAATGGCATTATAGTCAGTGCGGTCTTAGGCAGATTCAAGGTTTAAAGGCCTCCTCCCTGGGAAGCTCGAGACATTTCCAGCGCCTTATGGCAACTTTGTGCTTTTCAGTGTTCCCAGTGTCAGTAAAAACCCTTCTGAGGATAACTCTCATCAATGTAACAGTGTTCGTTTCTGGGTTCTCTGACAGGACCAGGTCCAGGGTGTCCCCGAGTTTTACCTGAGAAAAGAACAAAATATGAGGAACACTGGATTACCTAATTCATGCACTGTCGTAAGCAAGCAGCACTCACCGTTTTACTTTTCTTGATGAGTTTCTGTCCGTTTAATCTGAGCTTGTTGTTGTAGAACGCATCTTCAATTTTACTGTGACAAGACAGAAGCACGTTAGACTCTGGTATAATGGCGACAAATGTTGTGAAGTCCCTACTGTTCGCAGTTTTTGTGTGTGTGTGCTTTCTTTCTATGCGATTGTGGCATCGAGGTCTGGTCTGTGCCTCAGATGCATGAGGGAAAGGTGGAGCTGGATGGTTGAGATTGGGGGACCAGTTTGGGGATTATTCTCTTTATATAGTAGTTGTGAGACTGGAGAAGAAGGAAGACAAAGAGTGAAGCACAGTGGCAGAAATGCTCGATTGCTGGGCAATCGGTGAAGCAAACTTAACTGTGTAGAACTAAAGTCCTCCCCTCTTTGTGGATACTATGGAGAACCTGCTACAGTGATTAAAGGGGAAAACAACATAAAGTTTCTTGATGAGCTCACAGTGTGCCACTAGAACAGCTTGTGGCACACTGAGAGCACCCTGGCATTGATTCTCCACGCCATTAACTTATTTCCTGTTTTGATTATGAAGTATGGAGGAAAGAGTGCAAAATCCTGTTTATTTTCAGCAGCAACTTAATCACTTATCAACACCCACCCAGCCTTAGATTCTTATGCTGACTCACTTGCGTGCCATATCCAGGCCAGCTTTTATAATGACATCGTAGCGGAAGGACTGAACATATTTCTCCATGTCTTTATAGTCCTTGGGTAGATTTGGGTCTGAATCTTCATAATCACTGTCCTCTGCGTCTTTATCATCCTCATCTTCCTCCTCCTCATCCTGTGCACTTGAAGCACCTTTCTTCTTGTTGCTTTTAAACCTCAAATGATGAGCAGACCAACACCTGAGAGCGTCTCTTCCACGGAAAGCAGGCCGGTGACAGCCAGGTGTCACAGGGAAGACCGAGTAGCCGCACAGCTGGCGTGTATGAATGGTCCTGGGACACCATTCGGTCTGCCTCAGTCCATATCCGGTAGCTAGCAGGTGGCGAGGGCTCAACCTTCCAAGCTGCCTCATGGCAAGAGCTTGCACCACCAAACTCTGCATGTTTGTGCTCCACCCAGTCACTGAAAGGAAGGAGGAGATTGTCAAAACAACAAAAAAAAGGTTCAGTTAATTAATTAATATGGATTCAATATGAAGAGCCAAGGTTCAAGAACAGGACTCACGATTTCTGTCTTTTCGCTTCATGATCATGTGATATCACAATATCTATTAAATTTAGAAAACAAAAATAGAACCACTTTGAATTCATCTTTATTTTTTGTGTGTTTTGGATCATCTTTGCAAATTCAGTTAGAATAATGACACGTTTAGGGAGGCTGACAGGCTGCATATGTTGTGTTATCATCTTCACACAGCAGAACATCTGCCTCCTCACCTGATCTATAATTTTACACACACTTTTTTAAACTGCTGAACATAAGTTCAGATCAGCTGGATTTACTGTAATCTTCAGAAAAGCATCAATTTATTTCAGGGTCGGCTAACTAAAAAAAACTAATTTCAATTATTTTAGTTTAATAAATACAAGAAAAGGATCAAATGCTTCTTCTTGAACTAACTGACCGGATTAAAGGCAATGCTTAAGCTTTACTATTTTAGTCGACATGCGTTTGTTTATTCCGGAAGTACTCAGTAAGAAGACGTTCTTTGGTCGTTGCTGACCTCGGATGTGTTATGCTCTCACTATAGCGGGCACATTTTATATACATCTCCTGCTTTTCACACACTTTTATGTCATAATCGTTACCGGTTGCTGTCTCCGCTCAACGTTGAGGTTAAAGTTGAAGCCAAGCGGACGCAGATACGGGCGGTTAGCTAGCTTTACTTTTCTCCGCTGAGTTCGTGGACTCATTACTTCAACCTAAGCGTGACCCAGCCCGAGCTTCGTGACCATCAAACGTGGTACAAACAGTTATTATCCACTGAAAACTTAACTACGAGTTTCCTAACACGCTGCAGGACACTCACCTATGGAATAACCTTTCCTAGCTTCTTACTGTACTTCGTCGTCTCCGCTGCTGTGGAGTAGACGTGTGGTCGCCGATTTAAATATACTGCCTCCTACGGCACCGGCGGATTATTACATGTATGGCCGAGGCAAATGGCAGTGAAGGAATTTAAACGCAAAATGGTTCAATTTGGGAAAGATCACGTGTCCTTTTTTTCAGGAATCTATAGATTTATTTTTTAAAAATGAAAAACTTAGGCAATCAATTCTGGGATGAGTAACCATGAAATGAATTAAACATCAAAGTTTTAGTCATTTAATAAAAAGAATATAGACATCGTTTTGTGAAATGTGGCATTCTTAAAGTAGACCATACAGCTCTGTCCTAAATTCGGCCAATGAGGATTTGATTACTCGCCAAACACTGTGCACCACTGCTTGCAAAACTCAAATCTGGGCATGTTGGAAGACATTTACTGTTTTACCTGTTTTACCATTTACCTGTTTACTCTCTACACATCCGACTGCTCCCCTACCCATCTCTCAAACACCATCATAAAGTTCGCGGATGACACCACAGTGGTTGGACTCATCTCAAGGGGGGATGAGTCGGACTACAGAGAGGAGGTCAACAGACTGACTGAGTGGTGTTCAGTTAATAACCTCCAACTGAACACCACGAAAACTAAAGAACTTATCTTGGACTTCAGGAAGGGCAGAGCAGACCCGGCCCCACTTTACATTCACGGGAACTGTGTGGAGAGGGTACACTCCATGAAGTTTCTGGGCGTGCAGATCTCTGATGATCTCTCCTGGACTGCAAATACGACGGCGGTGGTAAAAAAAGGCCCAGCAGCGTCTCCACTTTCTGAGAGTGCTCAGGAGGAACAACCTGGAGGAGAGGCTGCTGGTGACATTCTACAGAGCCACCATAGAGAGCATCCTAACGTACGGCATAACAACATGGTATGCTGGGTGCTCAGCTGCAGACAGGAAAGCACTGCAGAGGGTCATCAACACAGCCCAGAAGATCACTGGATGCTCTCTGCCCAGCCTGGAGGTCATTGCAAACTCTCGGTACCTCAGCAGAGCTGGCAATATCATCAAGGACCATTCTCACCCCAGCAATCAACTGTTTGAACTATTACCGTCAGGCCGACGGTACAGGTCACATAAAACCAGGACAAACAGATTCAGGGATAGCTTCTTTCCCAGAGCTATCACCGTAGTAAATAAGCACAAAAACAATTGAACCTGCTTAGCTATACCATACTGTCACTGCCATTATATTATGCTGCTATTCATACTGTCATTATATTAATGCTGCTATCCTGTATATATCATACTTACTGTTGCTGCTATCCTGTATATATCATACTTACTATTGCTGCTATCCTGTATATATCATACTTACTGTTGCTGCTATCCTGTATATATCATACTTACTGTTGCTGCTATCCTGTATATATCATACTTACTATTGCTGCTATCCTGTATATATCATACTTACTGTTGCTGCTATCCTGTATATATCATACTTACTATTGTTTGAGTACTTACGATTGTTTTATTGTACCTTTTATATTTTACATTTATATTTATTATTGTATTTTGCACCAAGGGAGTGGCACTCCAATTTCGTTGTACCCTGTACAATGACAATAAAGGCTATTCTATTCTATTCTATTCTATTTGTGCTCCCATTTAATCAGTCCTGAAGCCACTCTCAGTTGCTTTTTTGATATAATAACAGTAAAAGACATTCCAGCTTCTCCTAAAATATAACAGTAATGTGTAATTTACCACAACAACTTAGATGTCTCTTATAAATAGAAGGCATTGTCATAATGTTGCAGTTGTTGGCTCATCAGACCAGGCAGGTTTTCCAGTCTTTGGTGTTCAGTTCTGGTTATTCTGTGTGAATTAGTCTTAGTTTCTAGTGTGGTCTTATGGTGCTGTAGCCTATCCGGTTTTGATGTATTGTTCATTCAGAGTTGCTTTTCTACAAACCTTTATTGCAGTGAGCGGTTATTTGAGTCACTGTTGCCATCCTCTCAACTCGAAGCAGTTTGGCCATTGTCCTCCATCTTCTGGCACCAACAAAGTGTTTTCTTCCTGCATGTTTTCTCTTTTTCAGACCATTCTCTGTAACCCAGGAGATGACTGTGCGGAAAGATAAGCAGTTTCTGGAATACTCAGAGCAGCCTGTCCGGCACTAATTACTGTAAAAATCACTTAAATCAGCTTTCTTCGCCATTTTGTTGCTCAGTGTGAACTTCAGCAGGTCATTTTCAACATGTCTTCATGCCTAAATGCACTGAGGTATTGTCATATGGTTGGTTGATTGGATATTTGCATTAACAAGCAGTTGAACAGGTGTAGTAGTGATTGTATGTACAAGGTGGATGCAGTCTCTCTAAAGTTAACCAGATTTTTGAAGATTCAACTTTTGCATTTTGGCAATTTGCCCCTCTTTTGGTTATCAGCCAGTCTGCTTTGCCAGCAATTCACACATTATTAAATAAAATAGAAACTTAAAAGCAACTTTAAATAAACAGGGGTTTTATCACAAGGATGGATAAACATAAATAGCAATTTGTTACATTTTATGAATTAGTTAATAGCTTCATTATTTGTTATTTCTCGAGCTTTTAAAAGGATTTGAAGGTATTTAATGAAACAAAAACCTATTTCTTTTCTTGATTTTTCACAGTTTTGTCTCTCTACAGCTAGGAGGGGGGGGGGGGGAAGCAAAGGATTAAACGGATCTGAGGATACAAGAAAGCAGCATTTTGTTTAACTGTACATGGGTGTGACCCAGACATTTATTGCAACTTTTATTTTTCCAGCATAAGATAAGTTGAAATACATATTCTCAAAAGTAATTAAGTTATTTATACAGCCCATTTGGTTATAGTGACATTTATGACACTTTTTTTGTACAAGACTCTTGTTTTTGTTCCATGTCTGAGCATTTATGATAACACACCAGCTTAATTATTACTTTAAGGTAATTTACACCAACATTCAGCTCCACTACAATTCATAATGTCTATAGTGTCACTTCTATCAAGTGCATAATAATATGAATGTCACTACATTATTGAAAACAATGTATGAATATGGAGGGCCAAAACTGACAGGATCAAAATTATAAAAAAAAAAAAAAAAAAAAAAATTCAGTAAATAACTAACTATGCCACTAAATGCCACAAAAATAAATTTTATATTTTGGATTTTTTTATTTGATCCTATGTTAATTTTACATTTTCTTTATTAAAATAATTTATGCATTAATATGTTTATTTCCCCCCAAATACATTCATTTTGTGTTTTTACATTTCTTTATGCATTCCTGCTTCATTGTACATATAAGAGGGCTTAGCTGATCTATTTTAAATCTTTAGTGACTAAGACTTATTTAAACATTTATTTACAAAGGTAAAAAGTTCACCTCATGACTGATTTTGATTCATAGCCAACTTATTTGCAAAAGAAAGCAGAAATGTGGAAAGAAATTTGAAAAGAGAATACAACAATACAGTCGTTTGGGTAAAAAAAAAAAAAAACACAACTAATGGTTAAAGTAACTTATGCTATTTGAGAGGCATTTAATGGCATATGAATTTATTTAAAAAGTAATTTATTTTAAATTTTTGGCTGCTTTGGTCCTCCATAGGGAACAAAATGTATTGTGCCACAATGAATACAACATTTTTTATATTGTTTTAAAAAAGCATGTATTATAAAGTTTGTATAATGTGTAAACATAAGGGCATTTACATCCTTGCATATACTGACTGTAAACTCAGAAGAGTCACATATCCTCCAGATGACAACATCCAAAGTCTTTCAGTAACATGGTGGCATATCAGTACATGCTGGACAGCGAGATCACCATTTTACAGATGAAAAATGGAGCATTATTCCTTTACTGTCAACACATAATGGTACAGAGTATATCGTATATGCTGGTGGTTTACATTCATGGATATGGTTTTACCACAGTGTCTCAGCAGGAGGAAATCATGCGAAATCAGGCATGGATTTGATGATCTTATGATCTTTTTTTGCAGCTAAATCCACACTCACCTGCTCACATGTACTGTAATAAACCAGTCTCTATCTTTTATGTCCACATGATGGGTGTAATGATGGGTGTATTTGTACCACAGTTGCCGGCAGGTTTCATCATGGCAGTAGGCAGCAGAAAAGTCCAATTTTATGCGTAATGCTTGATTGAGTTTTCATGATGCGTTTTAGTCTGTCAAGGTAAAGGCTCATAGGACTAGACAGTGTTAGTGCGCCCACATTTTTTCATTTTCTGGGTTTCAGTCAAGACAAATTAATCACATGTTAAAGCCACTAAAGGAAAAAAAAAATCCACCTGATTCTGTTTTCTCTCTTATTTTCTTCAAGATGGCCAAACTGTTAATTCCAACATTTACATCCGAGGTTAGAAGGAAAGCACCAACTGTAAACATCATGTTAATGTGTCAGTCACTCAACATCCACAACAGTCTGGAGCTGCCACATAGCACCAACGCCCAACAGTCAATTACAAAGAAATCCACTAAAGAAGAAGAAAAAGAAGCAGAGATGCACCAGGATGCAACAAAACCACAGGACCGGCTGTTAGTAGGGCATGAGTCTGAACTTCTCTCAGTCTGAACAAATGCCTCACGCTTTCTAACATCCTTAGGTCACTGTCTGCTGAAATTAAGCTTATACCTGTTGTCTGAAGTTAATAAAAGGCATTCTGGATAATGTAGGAACAAACAGATGATTAAAAAAGAATTTACAGATATGGTTTAACAGTGAGTGAGAATGTCCAAGATTTAAATTGTTACTTGAACTCAGAGGTTTCCACTTTGGGACGTGCACCAGCATAAACTGGCGATCCTCCATTTGAGATTTGTTTTCACAGTTATTGCTGTAGTTAGAAGTTAAATTTGTAGAAGCTGCTCCGTAATGACTCACTAAATGAACGTGAGATGTTTAAACCTGTCCATGTGTAACCTCTGAGAAAGTTCCTATGAGGTATCTGCAGCCTTAGTTTCACATGCACTGTAAAAGCTGTAGCGATGGTGTGCTTTGTAACAGTCTGCGTCTTCTTGGTTTTTCCTGGAAGCCAAGCAGATATGATTCGTTTGTGTGTGTGAGCTTATCATGGGATGCCACTTTGTTCTCTGCTCACTGACCGCTGTTATTGCTTTGGTGATTCACACATTCAGGATTCAGGCAATTTTTTCTTACAGCATCCACTACGCCCTGTTTTTGAAAAGCTACAGAAATGCCGCTGTGACTGCATATCATAAAGAGGTCTCCACGCAGGAGCCATTTCTGTGGAAAGATCTGTGGTTGTGGCAGTTCTCACTGCAGTGGACAATGAGCACCGGGTAACAAAGTGCATCCTCGTAGTCCGGGGGCTCCTCGTCATCTGTGGTGAGGCGTTCCGATAGGCAGCGGGTATTTTCACTGGGGCTCTCCTGGTCGTCCAGGCTGCCGCTCCTCCAGAAGCAGCTGCGCTGGGAGCCATAGCGCCGGGCTAAGGAGAAGCGGCTGCTGCTGAAGGGGATGCGGGAGCTGGCACCGGTGCAGATGCTGAGGGCGCTTCTGGAGAACACTGAGGAGCAGCTAATGGCTCTGTGGCAGCGCTCACAGTTCTGACGAAGCCCACTGAAGCTGGAGGGGCACTGGGCCAGGTCCATGAGTCCAGCCTCTGAGTAACTGGGAACCAGCTGCTGGTTGGAGCGAATGTGCCACTCCAATTCTGTGCTGTCAATGGTGTTAACTCGAGGGATACGGCGCCAATAAGGCCGATCGTCACAAGGGGTCACAGGGAGGTAATCGTGACCGAAGAGCTTTTCAACACGATAGTGGACGTATGCAGTGCGATACTCTGTGAAGACTCTGAGAGGCCAAGAAAACGTGAGGAAGGAGGCAAACCAGAAGACGTAGTGGGACAGATACCAAGGGTGGTGCTCCGGGTCACAGAGCACCAAGACATACTCCTTCAGGTCAATGTTCTTCAGGTGCATGCCCTCTCTGGCTTCCATGTAGTCATCCAGGCCCTCGTTGTCGGTGAAAAACCTCGCCCTTTGTGTGAGATAAGAATTCTCGGACTCCACGTTGGCAAAACTGAAGCACTTAGTGAAGCGCATCTTTGTCAACGCAGACTTCTCCAAGCCAAGCAGCTGTTTGGAAACATCTTTGACACCACAGTGGCTGTAGTCAAATTCTGCTTCTGCCACGTGGGTGTTGACACGCTCATGGTAAACCTGTGTGCTTGTGTAGGCGTCTCCGTTGCGGTAGCGTGTGACTTGTCGAGTTCGGCGCACATAATGATAGCTGATGGCCTTCCACCAGATGCAGGGCTTAGCCTGCTGCATCCTCTGGATGCGCTCGGAGATGCCCTCCACGTCCACTTTGTGCTGCAGCTCATTCTTCACGTGACAATGCCAGCACTCGACTAGGTAGACTAAATAGAGCATGCCCAGCAGGGCCAAGGGGATGTAGATGTAGCCATCAGAGCAGGGGCTGTCATGGTACATCATGGATTTCCCTTTGAAGTCGCTGTCGAAGGTGAGGCGGGTCACCTTGGTGATGTGACACCAAACCATGGCTCCCATGCAGCCATACATGAGAACGGAAAGGAGTAGGCATTTCCAGAAACTCTCCCGACATAAGGACTTGCTTAGAGATTGCTTCAGCGGTCTTTGCTGTTGAGTGAAAGCACACATAAGAAGAAACGTTTTAAAAACTGATCAGTAGAGCAGGGCGATATGACCAAAAATATTTATCACGATATACATTTGAAAATTTGTGATAAGGGTGTAACTGACGATATAATTGACACTAGACAAAATACTTTACAACTCCACAACTTTATTAGTGCAAAAAACCCCATCAATGTATTTTCACTTAAACAAGCAGCTGTTTTTTATGTGCATTAAAGTTATATAAAAATTTAACAGTGTAAATGCAAATTCCTTGCTGACAGTTTAACCAAAAGGCATTTCCAGTGGAAATTGGCCGACATATCCTCAGCATAACCATGTAGAATATCCACAAAACTTAAAAAGAGGTTATACACACACAATACGGTAATATTATGTTGAAGCACAGTACGTATCACTCCGCGAGGCTCCTGCCTACGATAGCCATAATGCTCCGACAATCCATCAAGCGGTGCGGCTTTGTAGCTTAGCAAAGTCATACTAAAAGATTTGACAGATTTTCGAGCACCGTGTACCACATAAAATCGTTTCAAGGTCAGTAAACACAACCAGAATTCATACATAAGGCACACAGGATTATAAGGGGCACTGTCGATTTTCAGAAAAAATCAAAGGATTGATTTTAAGTGTGCCGTATTTTTCAAACAACACGGAAATAATGACGGCCCGCTAGCATGCTCTACCAAAAATAGTGCTTTGTTGTGTATCTGACGGACGAAAGCTAAACCAGTTCCACACCACTGAAGCTGCAGCATTTTTACAAACCAATTCTGGTTCATCCGTTTCATTCAACGATCCGCTTTCACCCTTCTCATTCTCCGTCGCCGCCATGCTTTTTCCGCCATGTGCGTATGAAAACAAAGGCACTGCGCATACGCGTTTTACCCATATTCTATCGCGATATTTCATTTTCTTATCGTTGCCCAACATTATACCGGTATTACCGTGAACGGTATGATATGGCCCAGCCCTACTGATCAGAACATATTTATAATCCTATCACCACCAAATCCTAAACATCCACAATCCTTGATGTATTCAGAACACAAATAAGAACAAATTCAGCCTTTTGTAAATATTAACAAGCTGAGAGTAGCCATGTAACTGCAGAACATTATATTTCTTCAGAGCTGTACAAGCAAGCTTCATTTTTATGTGCGGGCAGTTTCAAGGCATGCAAAGTCAAAAATCGGAATAGAACCGGGATTCTGTTATAAATCTCAATATGCTGTATGAAAAAGAAATGCCAAAGCCAAAATTCACTAATCACAAAATTTTGTGTATCTACCCAAAAAATTGTTTAAATCCAACACTCAATGCAAAAATTAGAAATTAAAAATGTACAATTTATTAAATGAGTGGAAACTTAAATTGAAAACTAAATAAATATCAGAATTTATACTGCTGATTTATAATTGAATTAAAACAAATTTCAATTTATGTCATATGTCCTTTGTGTGTGTGGGTTGTTTTTTTTTTGCCAGTAGCTGTCAGATGCAGGATCATGTTTTGGTTGTTTGCTATCTGACTATTTTTGTTAGATTAAATATCAGAAACGTTAATAAATTTTTAATCGTAAGCGAAAAGCTTTAGAAAAGAGGAATTTCTGATTAAATTAAAATGTGTAAATAAAGTAAAAGCCTGGCCTTTATCATTTCTCACTGTGTTCCTCAGTGAACCTGACTGGCGTCATCCGTATCTGCTGGGTTTGCGTTTCTGGTTTGTGTGGCAACAAATAAATTATGTTGCCACTGTGAGTTATTTCTCTTTTAGCCAGCTTGTGCTTTTTTCAGCTATCTCATGTGTATTATTGTGGCTTTTCCTTCCTTCCTTTCCACTTCTTTCCTCCCTTCATGTTTCCTAATTGTGTCTTGATCCCCCAGTCAGTCCTTTGTGTATCCCCCTGTCAGTTGATCTGCTTTACAGTGTTTTTGCATGCTTTGATTGCAGCTGCTGATTAATAACTGCGACATTGTTCAATCTTTCGCATAATTAGACCAAAATAAACAAAGGAGTCACAAATCCTTGCAAGCAGCACTGGGGTTATGGTTGAAAAAAAGAACAAGATAATTATGTAAATTGTCAGATGAAGTATGCAGCACTTACGTGATATAGAAAAATGTTGCCACACACTTTCAGACAATAAAAGTACTTTTTTGCTTTTTACTTTTAGTGGTACAGAGGTTTATCATTGAGGCTTTATCCTCTGAGTTGCAGAGTGCGGGGGAGACTTCTTTACACCCTTTGCACATCTGGTGTCAATAAGTGCACATAAGGCTCCCAGAAACAGGGAGAACAGGTGACAGTCCTCTGCAATTCTGCACCTTTAACCTTAAATCTTAAAATGGAAGAGTAAATTTTATATTTCACCTAGTTCTGAAACAGTCACACTAGCACGTTTCAAATTATCTGATTTTATTATTAGACAAAGATAACCCAAGTAAGACACACACAAAAAAGACAAAAAGAAGAGTTAAATTTCATTCATCACACCCAGACCTGATTACTGTGCAACCTGTCGAATCAAGAATTTACTTAAACAGAACCTGTCCAACAAAGTGAAGTAGGCTAAAAGTTGACAAAAAGCAACACATTGTGCCACGATCTAAAGAAACTGAGAAAAAAAATCATTGACCTGTGTGAGTCTTAAATGGTTACATTGTCATTTCTGAGGCTTTGGGACTCCAGTGAATCACGGTGAAGACCATTATTGATAAATAGAGAGAATTTGGAACAGTGGTGAACCTTCGCAGGAGTGGCCAGCATACCAAAATAACCCCCAGCGTCCAGTGACGACTCATCCAGGAGGTCACAAAAGAATCCAAAAGAAAATCTAAATAACTGCAGGTCTCACTTTCCTCAGTTAAGATCAGAGGTCATGAATCAACAATAAGAAAGAGACTGGGAAAAACTGACAGAGTCCAAGTAGAAAAGCACTGAGAAAACACAAGGGCTCGTTTCACATTCACTAAAAAACAAACAAACAAACAAAAAAAACCAAAACATTAATGATCCCCAAGACTTTGGGGAAAATTATTCTCTGGACTAACGAGACTTGCTGTAATTGATGGAACAAGAAAAGCTGGAGGAGAATGTCCGGCCATGACTTCATGCCCTGAAGCTCCATCACCGTTGGGTTATGCAGCATGACAATGATTTGCAACAGACCAGCAAGTCCACCTCAAACAACCCTTCAATGTGGCTGAATTAAAACAACAGTGCCAAAATTTCTCCACAGTGATATGAAAGACTCATTCCCAGTTATCACGAATGCTTGATTCTGCCAAGCTGGCACAGCCAGCCATAAGATTGAGTTTTCACACAGGGCTATGCAGGTTTGGATAGCTTATTTTTCTTAATAAATAAAATCATCATCTAAAAACTACTGCATTTTGCATTTAGCCAGGTTATTTTTGTCTAATATTAAAATGTATTTGATGAGCTGAGACATTCAAAAATAGAATAAGAAACCATTGAGGGGCCAACCACTAAACAGTGCTGCACCCTTTTGGTCCTTAAAAAGGTATATAGTTGTCTTGAAGTCTAATAATTAGCTTAATGGGTGCAGATGTGTGTTGATTATACTTTTAGGGGCAGAAATTGATGTGTTCATTTCTGTGAGTGTCCATGCATTTGGGCTTACAATTATGTAATTATTGCATTAGATGAAAATTCCTTACGAAAGAATGGATGTTAACTCTAACCCTAAACGGATCCCAGCCAAACTGATGGATGTTATTAGGTCACTGTCTCGTTTGCAGCTGACCTGCATCTCTGCTGACTGATAACTGCAACGTCTGTGGATGTTTTGCATAAAAGTATGACCGAAAGGGTCAAACACACACGGATCAGACATTTCTGTGCAAAGAAAATCAATCTGCAAACAATAAGAATAACAGGATATTCCGTCCATGGTCAGGTTCACAGGCCCGCTGCGGCACACGGGAGGTGAAAAACAGGTAAAGACGCTGGCTGGCTGATTCCCAATCACATATCCTGCAGTTTTCCTCTAAAATAATCAATGCATGCTACAAGATTATAGAAATTCCTTTCTATATCAGACTGTGGAACAGTGGCATGTCTGTAACACCAAATTCCCGTCAGATTATCCACCTGCAGCGTGTCACAGCCTGCACAGCACGCACATGGACAAATTAAAGCTCTGCGACAAGCTCTGACAAACAGACCGTAACAAAAGGCATTTGCTGTGCCAAAAAAAAGGATTGCCAGAAAATTCTACCTCCTCTCTGGTGTCCTCCTCGAAAACGGTGGTGGTGCTGCTTTCACTCGCTGTCGCAGCCGATGCTGGAGGAGACATGGTGCTGGGCAGCTACTGGTAGTGATGACAGGGCGTGGAGGAGGAGGAAGAGGGAGAGATTTCACCGCCTTTACTCCACAGCGACCCTCAAATGAGACTCGTCACATCTGCTGTCATTTAGAGGCATTTAGAGGTGAGCCGACGGGGACCGGCTGATCGGTGAAAGACAAAATAAGAGCATCTGTACCTTCCCGGTGCGTAAGAAACGAAAATCAATACGCGAGGGTGTTTCTACAGGAACTCCCACCTCCTGCTGTCTACGGTTCAGCTGTCAGTGCCGCAGTAACATGATGGGAGATGCGCTGTATTAGCTGGTCGTCGTTACTGAAGGAGCGTGCCCTGCCCCTCGGGGTCCGCTGGGTGCGCAGGAGGCGGCCGGAGAGCTGGCGGGGTCGCTGTCCATGGTGCTGACTGAGGTAGACTGAGGTACCGGGAGATGTTGTTGCATAAATCACTTAAAGGGAAAGTCCGACCTAAAATGTGCCGCCCCACTGATTATCAACATATGGAGCAAAAATAAAGTTACTTTTACTTTAGCAAAGTAATCTGATCACTCTTTAGGCTTAACCAACGGTTTTATTTGGACGGCTTAATTGTTCGTAGTGTTGTTGTGACATCGTGATCTTTGGTTACTTAATATGAATGACTTTTGATTTTATTGAAGTTTTGGATTCTCCTGTTTGTTGATTTGTTGTTTGTTGATAATACTGCCTAAGGGAACCATGTATAATTATGTTTACATAAACATGCTTCCCTTAGGCAGTATCATTAGAAGACGTATACATTTTCACTGCTATGCAGATGACACCCGACTTTATCTATCCATGAAGCCAGGTAACACACACCAAATTGTTAAACTGCAGGAATGTCTTAAAGACACAAAGACCTGGGTGACCACTAATTTTCTGCTTATAAATTCAGTTAAAACTGAGGTTATTGTACTCAGCCCTGAAAATCTTAGTAATATGCCCTCTAACAAGATACTTGCCCTGGTTTGCATTACCTTGACCTCCAAACTGCAGCCTTGCTTGTTGTTCCTAAAGTATTTTAAAGTAGAATTGGAGGCAGAGCCTTCAGCTTTCACGCCCCTCTTCTGTGGAACCAGCTTCCAGTTTGGATTCAGGAGACAGACACAATCTCCAAAGGCTTAAAACTTTAATTTTTGCTAAAGTACATATTTAGGGCTGGATCAGGTGACCCTGACTCCTCCCTTAGTTATGCTGCAATAGGTGTAGGCTGCTGGGGGAGTCCCATGATGCAGTGAGTGCTTCTTCTTTAGTCACCTTTCTCACTCACTATGTGTTAACAGACCTCTCTGCATTGAATCATACTTGTTATTAATCTCTGGCTCTCTTCCGCTATTCCACCACCATTCTTGACAGTTGGTGTGACATGTCTGTGCTGATATGCCGTCTTTGGCCTGTGCCATAAAGTCATGCTGCCATGTTTTGTTTTGTTTTGTTTTTAGAGAGAAACGGCTTACTTCTCTCTAAAAGCCATACTTCTTCATTTTTTTTTCTAACTGTAATGCCATGAACTTTAACCTTTAACATGCTGGGTGAGGCCTGAAGAGTCTGACATGTTGCTCTTGGGCTTTTTTGCAGTTTCTCTGAGCACTGCACGGTCTGAAGTTGGTTTGAATTTGCTGGGATGTTCACTACTTTGTAGCTTGTGGCATTTTGTTAACACACTGGTGAATCCTCCAGACCCGCAAACTGCCAAAACATCTGCTTTTATAAAGGTGGTCACACAGCTGCTGTGAATAAAGTGCATTTCATTATCAGCATCCAGCTTCTACTTACCCTTACTTCCAATGGAAAGTAGAAATAAGTGTATACCTACTTTGTTCCAGGACCCTCTATAGAGTAAACATTAAACATTCTTTGAAAAGAAATTAGTTCCATTTGTAGTTTTTGTCAACTTTTGTATATTCAGCTTCATTAAATTTATCTTTACTAGGCATTTCTTTTTGCTGTTTAACTAATTTATGTCTTTTTGATGTGGTTTTTCCCCACTTTTAATTTCACTTCTGTTGCTCTGTTCTATTCTGGAGTCATCAAAGAGAAATGGTAAAAATAAAATACTTTTTATTATTGATTTACATATTTAAATTTAAATATGAATACCATCAGTCACATTACTAATGTTACATCTGTTATACAATGTGTAAAATGTTTTCAAGAACCTCAATAAGCGTTCAAGAAATGTGGTGAACACGGGAGCAAAAGTTTCCAGAAACCATCAAGCATCAAATCTACTGCATGAAAGCTCTTATTTCTTTAAGTCTAATAAAGATATTTGTAAGTAGAGCTCATCCTGTGTGCGAGTCATGTGTCATACTTGATATGAAGCACATTTAATGCTGGCATTATTACCAAAAAACACATTTCTTCACATAATTGGGATACATGAAAGAGAAGACTCCATCAAACATCAAAATTATATCACATTCTGGGTCACAATTAAACTTACAACTCACAACAAAAGTAATGTTTGTGTTATGTATGATCTAAAGCTGCCTGTTCAGCTGTTTGGTTCTAATTTCTCTTTACTGAAACGAGGAGGACATCAGTTCAGCAGGATGTTGGAAAATCTTATGGGTCATTTGGAAGGATTGTGGTGTTACTAAATGACTAAATGTGCTATTAAAATGTACTTTAATGCACTGATAACAGCATTGCAGTACATCATTTCCTTACTTGATACTGAATAAATGTAACTGAGCATCAGTCTTTAGTAAAATAGTCTTCATTTTAACCCTCAAACAACTCGTCTATTACTATTTTCACTGCAAAGAGGAGTTGCACAAATAAAATGACATTTTATTTAGACAATCCTATGATTTTTCTCACAAAACAAATTTTCTTTGTTTCAATAACACTAGAAAAATATGTATGTAAGTATATGTAATATACTTTTAAGCAGATTATGTATCATTTAACACCGAACTATGAAATGGTGACTCCATAATACTTTGATCACCGACAAATTACAGTGAAGTTATCACAGTCAGGAGGTTTGTTTTTCATCTTTTGTTACTCCCAGGCTCAAACTCAATCTGTGTGTAAATGTGTAATGTGATTCTTTCAGCAGAAACACTCAAAATTTCCAGATTACTAAAATATCTAAAAATAATAACGGTCAAAATTGGACTCATAAATATGACATTATTACCAACAAGTCACAAACTACAATAAAATCAAAGCCTATAACGATAAAATAAGAAGAAGGTGGGAAAAAAATCATGGCAAGAAATAGATCTACGGTCAAAAATATCACAAAGGCACATATAAATATAAGGCTGGGGTCATAAATGACTCCACACAGGTCACCTGAAGGCTAAAGAAACAAAAATCACAGAAAAAGATTCTTGACGGAGACAAAACTACAACAAAATCTTCACCTTTGGGGCTCCTCCTCCCTGATGACCACACTGTCTGAAACCCAATACTGGTTACTGCTTTTTTCCAGCATTTCTTTTTCTGGTGATGTTGGGATTCCTTAAAGGAATGTTGGCACAAGTGCAGATGCTGAGGGGGCTTCTAAAGAACACTGAGGATCAGATGATGACTCTGTGGCAGCGCTCACAGTTCTGATGAATCTCGCTGAAGTTGGACGGTCGCTGGGCCAGATCCATGAGGTCAGCCTCTGGGTAAGCAGCTGCTGGTTGGAGCAAATGTGCCACTCCAGTTCTGTAACATCAGTGCTTTTAACTCGAGGTATACGACACCAGTATCGTCGATCAACACATGGCGACACAGGGCGGTAATCATGCCCGAAGACCTTCTCGACACGATAGTGGACGTATGCAGTGCGATACTCCATGAAGACTCTGAGAGGCCAGGAGAACGTGAGGAAGGAGGCAAACCAGAAGACGTAGTGGGACAGATACCAGGGGTGGTGCTTCGGGTCACAGAGCACCAAGACATACTCCTTCAGGTCAATGTTCTTCAGGTTCATGTCTTCTCTGGCTTCCATGTAGTCATCCAGGCCCTCGTTGTCGGTGAAAAACCTCGCCCTTTGTGTGAGATAAGAATTCTCGGACTCTACGTTGGCAAAACTGAAACACTTGGTGAAGCGCATCTTTGTAAGCACAGACTTCTCCAAGCCAAGCAGCTGTTTGGAAACATCTTTGACACCACAGTGGCTGTAGTCAAATTCTGCTTCTGCCACGTGGGTGTCGAGGCGCTCATGGTAAACCTGGGTGCAAGTATAACGGCGGTAGCGTGTGACTTGTCGAGTTCGGCGCACATAGTGATAGCTGAAGGCCTTCCACCAGATGCAGGGCTTAGCCTGCTGCATCTTCTTGATGTGCTCATAGATGCCCTCCACGTCCATTTTGTGCAGCAGCTCATTCTTCACGTGACAGTGCCAGCACTCCAACAGGTAGACTAAATAGAGCATGCCCAGTAGGGCCAAGGGGATGTAGATGTAGCCATCAGAGCAGGGGCTGTCATGGTACATCTTGGATTTCCCTTTGAAGGCACTGTCGAAAGTGAAACGGGTCACCTTGGTGATGTGACACCAAACCATGGCTCCCATGCAGCCATACATGAGAACGGACAGGAGGAAGCATTTCCAGAAACTCTCCCGACATAAGGACTTGCTTAGAGATTGCTTCAGCGGTCTTTGCTGTTGAGCGAAAGCACAAACATAAGAAGAAACATTTTAAAATCTGATCAGGACATATTTATAATCCTATAACCACCTAAACTCTTAGTATTCACAATCTCATGGTGTATTGTACAAGTCCTCAGGTCCTGTGGACAAAATTCAGCATTTTGCAAATACTAATCCAGCCTGCATTATGCAACTTTGGAAGGAGAAGGTTTGCTTTTTTAAAGAACAGTTTGTATTTTCATTCAGACTGCACAACTTTGCAGAGTTTAGGACCGAAATGCAGGACTCTGAGTCTGGCAGATGTAAAAACTACTTTTACTCCAGGCAAGGTAGGCAAACTTCAAAAGTCCAAAGTTCAAACAAACTTAACAACGGTCTGGCCAGAGTAATGTAATGGTATCTTACAGGGTAGAAACACTAATCAGGGCTAATCAGGGGAAGCGAGCACAGCTGGGGGGAAACTGGGCACAGGTTAACAGAATCTAGATAACGAGGTGAGAGAAATAAAGGCGATTTTATTTATATAGCACAGAAAATAAAAACAGAAATCCTTGTAGGTTTACAATTCATTAAGGCAGTGAAAACAATGAGATATAATTTTTTTAAAAGCCAATCAAAATTAAACAAAAAAACAAACTTGAGCGTGGTCCTGTGTGAATAGTAAAGGTAAAGTAAAACTAAAAAGCAAGGCACAAAAGACAAGAAGAAAAGACTTGGCAAAAATATACAAGAGGATGAAGAGGACGTTTGGAACAAGCAAAGACTCAAACATGACTCTAAACACAAACTAGAAAAGAATGAAATTGGCCACAGAGGTGTTACTACAGTAAAACACAATAAACCTACAACATAAGAAACCTAACAGAGATTAATAATGAAGAATTCAAAGTTCAAAAAACTCTAAACTTCATGTTTCAAATGAGGAACATGACAAGTATTTCTATATGTACTTGCTGTAAAGACAAGTTTCATGGTATGGCTCAATTTGAGTAATAAAACTATGATTTAAAGTTAATATACATAAAGGCACACATTAATTTGGTTGAAGAGAACATACATTAATATGCTGTCAGTTGTTTTGTAATTCTTTTTGTAAAAAACAAAATAGGAAATCAAAAGTATTTATGTTTACCGTTTTTGGTCTACATTTTCTCTCATTTCATTTATTTCTATTTGTCAAAATAATTCATAAAAACGAGAAACTGTGAGAAAACATTACTTAAAACATGTTTTAAATAAAATGAACAAATTAATAAATAAAATGGAAACTTAAATGGAAAACTAAATAAACAGGAGGATAAGCAGAGTGAATCGCCACTGCCACACGCACTCCCGTGTTCAAGTTTACACCGGTGACACCTGTCAGATCATCCACCTGCAGCGTGTCACAGCCTGCACAGCACGCGCACGGACACATTAAAAATCAACAACACAGAGAGAGTAAGAAAAAAGAAAAAAGAGAATTGCCAGAAAATTCTACCTCCTCTCTGGTGTCCTCCTCGAAAACGGTGGTGGTGCTGCTTTCACTCGCTGTCGCAGCCGATGGTGGAGAAGACATGGTGCTGGGCAGCTACTGGTAGTGATGACAGGGCGTGGAGGAGGAGGAAGAGCGAGAGATCTCACCACCTTTGCTCCACAGCGACCCTCAAATGAGACTCGTCACATCTGCTGTCGTTTAGAGCCATTTACAGCCGGTGATCGGCCAAAAAAGAGCATCTGTACCTTCCAGCTGCTGGGAAACGGGTTAAGACAAGAAAAACAATACGCGGGGGTGTTTCTATGGGAAATCCCGCATCCTGCTGTCTACGGTTCAGCTGTCAGTGCCGCAGTAACATGATGGGAGATGTGCTGTATTAGCTGGTCGTCGTTACTAAAGGAGCGTGCCCTGCCCCTCGAGGCCCGCTGGGTGCGCAGGAGGCGGCCGGAGAGCTGGCGGGGTCGCTGTCCATGGTGCTGACTGAGGTAGACTGAGGTACCGGGAGATGCTGTTGCATAAATCACTTAAAGGGAAAGTCCGACCTTAAGCGAGTCTTAAAATGTGCAGCTCCGCTGATTTTCAATGCAGGGAAGAAAAAACAGAGATTTTCGCTTTAACTGAGTAATCCGGTGACACTTAAAGGTTCCTTCTCGATCTGCCGGCTCATCAGCTTGATCAAGGTGTCATGGTCCCAGGGTTTTGTTCCATATTCATGACTTTTGATTTCAGTGCTGTTGTAGAGGATTTATTTATATTTTTTTAAGTATTTGGATTCATGGATTCAGGGTTTTTAGTCACAGAGTTTTTCATTCTTAATACATTTGAGTTCTTATTTTTAAAACTCTTTTTTTAATTTATTATCATTCTGCTAGTGAGTTTAAGACATCATCAAGTCTTTGATTGCTGTTTTAACTTTATGATTTTCCAGTTTTGTTATATTGGGTTTTGGTTTTTGATCCTGTGAATTTCAGATTTCTGTGTTTTTTGTTTTCCACCATTATAACAAATCTCGTTTTGTCCTCTCCCTGTGTAGGTCTGTATGATGTTTTCCTGCCATGTTCCCTCCTGAAATAGTTCATTAATTTTTAGAATGTTTGTTTCATGTCTCCTTGTTTGGTCATTTCCTTTTTTCTTATTGATAGTTTCCTCTGCTTGCTTCTTTTGGGTTTTATTTCCTCCTCTTCTGTTTCTATTCCCTGATCAGCCCTCTGGATATTTATAGTCATGTTTTCATCTTTGTTAAAGAGTCTGTTACATCAGCAAAAGTATAAAACCCACAAAAACACAAAGCCCAAAAAAGTTTTGGGTTTCTTCAATTTGTGGATTTTTTAATTATTTAATTATTTTATTATTTAATATTTATTTTTGGTTGAAACTTTCAGCTTATTTCAGTTAGGATTCTGCTTTAGGTTACTTATTTTTAGATTCTTATTATTTTTAACATTTCCTTTGTGTTTAGTTACTTCCTGTGTTATTTTTGACAGTCATGTTTCCTTATGTCTAGAAACTCTAGAAGTTTTCCTGCTGAGCAGTGAAGTACAAAAAGTAGGTAAAAGATTAATTTTTACTGATTTGCTTGTTTAATTTTAAACAAGAATTCCACCAGTAACATCAATTATGTTGCAAATTATATATTATGTAAAATGTTTTCAAAAAATCTTGATAAGTCCAAAATATATATATTTACAGTTCACAGTATTTGTGTGAATCTTGTCTCAGAGATGATATGAAGCACATTCAATCTAGAAATGAATGCAAAATCTTTACAAACAGAAAATACCTGTTCATTCATGAAAGACTCCATGAAATATCAAAATCATGTCAGATTCTAGGTCACAAATAAATTTAAAAAATACAATTTACTTCTCAGAAACTCAGTCTAAATCTCAGAGCAGTGAGTAAAATTGTTTATCAGCTGTTTGGTTTAAATTTTTACTGACACACATGAAACACATGTTGGAAAATTGTGGAACATTTTTGAAGGGCTGTTCATCCATCCATTTTATTCTGCTCATATTCGATCCGAAGGCATGTGGGGTCCCTGGACAGGTCGCCAGTCTGCCGCAGGGCTAACACAGAGACACAGAACCATCCCCACTATCGCGCCTACAGTCAATAACCCACAGACACTCAGGGAGAACACGCAAAGAAAGGCCACAGGGTGGATTCAAACAAAGCATCAATCTCTAGTAAAACTTTCTTTTAATCCTCAACAATCACTTTTTCCATTTTCAATGCAAAAAGGAGATAAAAATGAAATTGTATGAACAAAATCACATTTAATTGGATAATCCTTCTTTGTTTCTTCACACAAAACATTTTTTCTCTGTCAGTAAACCAGAAAACTTTTAAAACTTGAGATTTGTTTGATAGAATCATATGTGGACAGGTTGTTACTTTCAACCAGTTGTAATGAAATAAACGCCAATAAATTCCAAATTGCAATAAAATAAACCTCTGTAGTGTTAAATGTATGTACATATATTAACTCTATCCAGTTTTGTTTCCTAGTTGCCCATAAACAGCTGTGAAAAGTTGTACAAGAAGTCAAATCAAATATATTTGTGGTCAAAAATATCCTGAAGGCACATGTAAATATGAGGCTGGGATCATGAATGACTCCACGTCACGTGAAGAAACAGAAGTCACTGAAAGGGATTCAGGGTGGAGGCAAAGCTGTAAGACAATCTTCTTCCTCAGGACTGCTCCTCCCTGATGTGCCCACAGTGTGAAATCCCACGCTGTTCACTGCTTTTCCCAGGGTCTCCTTTTCTGGTGACGAAGGGAACCCTAAAAGGAAAAATAAATAAAAGTTATTAGTGCATGAAAATCTCTTCATGGTCAGAAATATTCCATAACCTTTCAGTCTGACTTCATACATGTTAATAAAAGAGGATAAAGCTTTATTTAAAATTGTTTCTGATGATGCACTGAGCTACTTACAGAGTACATGTTGGAGAGGTTGTTGAAAAGCACTTGGCCTGCGCTCACTTTGTTCCTCACTCCTCTCACGGTCCCATTCTTGCTGCAGATATTGATCCGCTTGTTGCTAAACAGCATCTCTCTTTTGGCACTGGCGTACAAAAGCAGGTCATCGGGTTCACAGCCGTTCTCGTCCACGGCTGCTTCCACCACCAAACCGTTCAGGTGGCTGTTGGCCTCGCTGGTGGGGAGAGAGCCACCCTGCTGCTCTGCCTCTGGACTGCTGGTCGAGTCAGACTCCACCGAGTCCTCCACCGAGCCGCACCAGGCTCTCTCATCCTTGAACACCTCCGCCAAGACCCGGCCGCTGTTGGCAGACGCTACTCTAAACCTGACTGTTTTCCTAGCCTTCTCGTTCTCCTGTTTCAGTTTTGGCCTCTCCATTGAAATACAAGAATGTCTCACATGTTTTACATCCCATTCAGAAAAGCCAGACGTGCTCTCTCAGTGCTGCGCAATTATCAAACAATAATATCCTCATTGATGTGTCAAAATGAGCTGAGTACAAAAACTAGACACCCAGATGGTTAATAATTAATGAGCTTCTGCCATGGTAACCGCTAAAACAGGCAAACAGTAAATTGATATTACCATGTTCAATAATTGATCAAGGTTAGTTTTCAAACAGCTACAGAAGTGTGTGATCCTTTATGGTCGACTGGGCCAGCAACAAGGATGAATTACACAGGAAACACCAGACAACCTCCGGTGACCTTTTCTGTGACCCCCGTTTTGTTTGTCTGACCCCGAGGTTATCACGAGAGCGCAGACTTGAAAACCAAAGTAGGCAGATTGTTCTTTTCTGTGTTGGCCACTTTATTATATGCATCTGTTCAACTGCTCACAAATATCCAATCAGTTTATCACATGGCAGCAGCTCAGTGCATTTAGGCATTTAGACATGATCAAGATGAAGAAACAACAAATGGCATGACGGTTGGTGGTTCTCCAGAGAGCCTCTCCACTGGAACCTCAGTAAGCTCACTCTTTCAATTCATCTCATAAATATTTTCTTGGAAAACTCTGGACCACTTGGATTAACCCCTGTTCCCTCTCTCTCCCTACACCTGGAAAAGGACCACTGTATTCTAACTCATGCTTCCACTGCTGATACAAGTCAGCAGTGGGAGTCATGACAAATCATGATGTCCTCATAAATACACTGCGTGTCCTTTCAGTCAGTGTGGAAGGTTATTGCTTTGTATTTTGGTTCCTGTTGTGATAGCTTGTTTTGTTGTGTTTCTTTGTTTTCAGTTTCAGTGTTGTTTGCCTTTTAGTTACTTCATGTTTTATTTTGAAGGTTGAGTTTTCCTTTGTGTCTTGTCCTAGTTTTATTTCCAACTTTTTGCAACCTCTGCACTTTGCAGCAGGCTATTTTATTTGTCAGAGTAAAACACAGTAGGTTCAGTTAAGTGACACGAAGTAATGAATAGAGCCAGAGGCAAAACTTTAAGCCTTACCACCATCAAGTTAGCTAGTGGCTACTTAACTGATCTCCTTGACCTGTATAACCCAAAACGAGCACGAAGATCCTCCAGCCAACTGCTCCTAATACAACCAAGGTCTCGTTTAAAAGCCAGAGGTGACCGTGCCTTTGCTATTGACGCATCTAGACTCTGGAATAATCTCCTAGTTGATATCCGTACATCGGAATCTATTCAATTGTTTCAATTGTAAAAATCCACCTGTTCAACTTAGCTTTTGAAGCAAATTAGTTTGACTTTCACTTGGCCTGCACTACACCATGTAATTGTACATTTTAATTGAAATTGTACTATTTGTTTCTTGTTTCTGCCCGCATTGCGGTATTATTGTGAAGCACTCTGATCTACACTAATCTTTTAAAATGTGCTATAGAAATAAACTTTGATTTGATTTGAAGTCTGGTGAGTTTTTTATGTTATGTTATTATTAAATAAGATGGGAAGCTATCCACAGAGACCAGGATTATTTTTTTTATTATTATTATTGGTATTCGGCTGTAATCATGTTTATATCGATTACAAAGTTGATTATTTTAGAATTAGAATCTGTGGCGATTCACCGACTTTTGGAGCCAGCCTCAAGTGGCCACAACAGGAACTGCAGTTTTTTTTTGTTTGTTTGTTTGTTTTTTTCTGAGAATGTAGCTGCTTGTCTTTAAACTATCAGTGGTAACAAAATTCTCATCTTTGCTTCTGAAAGCCTCTCTGGCAGGTTGTTTTTATACCTAACCATGTTTTTCATCAATCAGGTCTTTGTGAGGGTTTTGTTTTTTGTTTTGCTTTTTTTATTGTACTAAACAACTTTCCAGTAATTTAAGTGTCGCTAGGATCAAAGGAAAATAAGTACTAGTTGATTTCTTCTCCATTCTTCTCATGCAACTCATTGCATTTCCTAATGTTGATCCTAATGCAGGGATCGGGCAAATTCGTGGCCAAATAAAATATGCGGATCATAAAGTTCCCTCTAAATGTCGATCCGCCAGCCTGTAATTCCACCCCGCTCCTGTAGATGGCAGGAAGCGCCCGCTGCTGGCTCACAGCAAGAAGAGGAAGAAGCAGACCTCACACGTGTTCCTGCACCAGAGTGTCAACATGGGCAAAAGAAAACAGAATAAGCAGTTTCTAACTACTTTATCCAAAAAACAGAAGAAGCACTTGAAGGAGTTTGGAGAGGAGCATCCTTTTCACGATGTGTAAGCAGCACGACAGCAACTTCCGGTCTGGTTTAAAGGAAGAAGCTGCTTTATATTAGCAAGGCTGCTAATTTCTAGTTTTCTTTCCAATTTTTTAAATGTAACTGTAGTTTTTTCCCCGTATTATCTCGGTGTAAAGTACAAACAGAAATGTAGCAAACATCTTAAGTTTACGTTTTCTAAGGAGGGCAATGTGCTGATGTTTACCTGATGACATGGATTTTTAATATTAGAAACTATCAGTGAGTTAAGCCCCTAGTAATGCCGAAACAGTAGAAGAAGAGTGGCGCATTTTAAGGGGACTCTTTAACTGCAGTCAGAACCGTTTCTCCTGCCCTGGGGAAAGTGACGCAGGTACGCCGGAGAGGCAACAACAGCACAACGTCGCTCCTAATACCTCCTGGCTGATCGTTCTATAGGTTTGCATTTGGTGGTACTTTTTTCTACTGGTAGCTCAGGAGATGGGCTGTTACACAAGGAGAGCTGGACAGAGCCACAGAAAGGCATCAGCACCGGCACAGCACTGATATCTGCTCTGTGTGATTAGAAACTGGTGGAGCACCGCTAAAGCTCTAAATGACGACCTCGTTTATTTTCTGCCTAAACTGTTAGAATAAGACTCCATGAGGACGGCAGGAGGAGCTCACATCTAGTGGGAGCTGTCAGACTCTGTAATTCAGAAAGCCATCCAGTGGGTTGAATTCTATCCTTTGGTGGGTCAGCTCTCTCACCACTGGTACCATCTCTGATCTACATAAGCAGTGGTGCAGGCCAAAAGAACAATGCGTTAAACTATATATAATAAACTGCACTTACTGGTTACAATAAGTGTCAGATTATTAATCATTGTTGTAAAACTAGTACAAAGCTTTACTTTGTCCTAATAATTTCAATATTTTTACAAATATGTTGTCTGAGCAGCTTCATTTAATTTTCTCTCTCTTTCTGTCTCTCTCTTTTTTCTTTTTTTTTCTTTTTACAGAGTTAATGAAAGACCTGAAAAAACTCAAGTAATGGAACTGGTGAGTAGAAAGCCCTGAACAGTTTAGTGCTGTAAAAAGTGTATGGCTTGTCAAAGTCTACTTTTCCTCCCCGACTTCCTGTATATGATTTTATAAATACAGTTTGGAAAAATTTTTCTGTTTGATTTTGTGCCTTTCTTTTTCCTTTTTTACATTGTATCGCACTGTAATGCTTTATTTAAAGTATGTAATAATAGGTGGTATTTATTGTTTTGGCTCCTCTAATACATGAAATTTAAAAATGTCTTATTTTATCAGTTTGGGCTCGTTTTTACCAACGTCGCTGTCAGACTTGTTTTAGAACTTAATGTCTTGTGTGAGCGTGTCCCAATGAAGCCTCGATTATACTTTCCACATCGATGAGTCCCCTCAGGTTAGACTGATGTAAGTTTTATCGTAACACGGCAAGCCTGAGGGTCCGTGTGGACGGCTGCATGCCTGCCTGTTTTTTGTGATCAGCTGTGCATGAGCTCCAGGTGGCGGTCTTCAAAGAAGTGTAACAGGAATGACTGCGGAACAAAATCAAAGCTTTTTAGTAGTGATGCCCAAAGGGTGGGCTAGGCCCCCCCTGGTGGGCTGCCTAAGGAACTGTAAGTGGGCCAGAGTAATAACAGAAATTCAGTTTGAAATTACTTACTAGTATGTTCAGTTACAGACTTGTATAAATGTATTTATTTATATAAAAAGGGAAATAAAACTGGTAGTATGAGGTGGTAGTTTGTGACATTACTGTGACCTAAATTTACTGCATTTGCATTAAAGTTTGTGTCCCAGTGGCAGGTGGGTCACTTGCGTTAGTGTTCACATATGACTGTATAACCAAAAGCCTGTGTGGTTTATGGGTTCTGAGTACATTTTTTAAGGAAATACAATATTTCTGTTGCATTTTGATTAGAGTAAAGTTTTAAGATTGGGTGGGGCCCATGGGATTTTCTGTTTTTTAAGTGGGCCGCACACTATTGACTTGGGGAGTGGCTGCTTTAGCCTAAGGTTTACATTGTTAATTTGTCATTCCAAGCATCTCAGGTCATCTGAAGTAATGAACAAGTAATGTCGTGTATCAAATTACCTTCTTCAGACAGTAAAGTGAGTAAATAAATAGTTACTTTTAAAATAATTAATCTGTAATATACTTTTTTTTAAATATCTATGACACCCCATCCTTGCATAAACCATCACATTTGATCCAGTTTTGAGGTTAGATTTAGGTTCATTATTCACTATTATACACAAAGCGACGATGCCACATTCAGTGAGCAGCAATAATCGTGAACAGCATCAACACAGCGATAATAAATGGATTCATGAGCTACCTTTTTTAATTTTTAGCCGTCAAGTCCAGAACAATCTGAGTCAGAGCCCGATGAGCTGGAACCAGAAGAAGAAGAGGAGGAACCAGAGCAGAAAACAGCCTATCAGAAACTTCTTTCAACTCTCAGCCAACCAAGAGGTGAAGCTCAGAGCGAAGAGGAGGACAACACGGATGATGATGATGATGATGAAGAGGAGGAGGTTCTTGGTGAAGGTGAGCTGTTTGTTTCCAGAGCTCTTTATTTCAACAACCACTTTGGATTTCACTGAATGTGTTTGTGTTTTTTCCACCTCAGATGAGAGCGACGCTGAGGAGGGAAGTGAGGGTGGTGATGAAGATGAAAAGGGAGAAGGAGAACCTGCAGATGGAGAGGAAGCTTTGATGGAAGCAGGAGATGGGGAGGATGACAGGAAGGAGCCGGGAGATGAGTTTGTAGACAAAGAGCATGAGTCCCAGTTCTGTCTGGAGACCAACTTCACGGGAAAAGTAGAACAGGAGGAAACACGGGATGAAGATAGTAAAGGTACTTAAAGGGTTGGAGGGGGGAAAAAGATCTCCTGAATTCTTTAGTAGAATTATTTAGTATCTTAAAAAACAGATTTTTAAATGTTTTCTTGTACATTTGTTTTATCAGCTCTAGATACGAGTATGGTGTGTCTTATAGTTTTGTTCTTTGTTTACAGACATGTTTGTCCAGCATTTGGACACAGAGCTTGATGAAGAGGACGTGCAGAAGATAACATCGGCCTGCAAATCAAAGACTCAGATTACGGTACACCAGTCTCATTAAATACATCTTCATTAAAGGAGACTTCTAATGCTCATCAACAGCTGCATATTTTTAGTCGTAGAGTAGCTTTATGTTGCTGATCCTTGGTGCAGCCCCTCATTTTTAATCCTCTGTCTGACAAAAGCCGTGTTAGCCCCTTCTCCTTTAAGGCCCCCCCCAACTTTTTTCAGATTGGTTCCACCTCTCAAACATAGGGTTTGATTAGCAAGGAGGGGTGGACTTTATGTGCTTTTAGTCCCAAGCCGTGTGCCTGAGGTGATTGTGTTAAGCGTATTTGTGCTCAGTGACATCATACGGAGCCATAAGTAAAACATGAAGCCTAAAACTGAGGTTTTGGCTCACAGGAGCAACTTGCACATGTTCTGGGCATGTTTAATATTGGCATCCATTATTGTATACGCGTATATATATCACATAAAAGAAGTAAAAGCATGATAGGTCATAAAATCTGAATCAGAAATGTTTTATTAATCCCAGAGGAAATTGTGTGGTCTCAGTTGCTCCATGACAATAAGAACATTAACAAACAAGTTAAAATACAAATATTACAAATAATACATTAAAGAATAGCTCTAATACAAATAACTCTAATATAGAAATATCCAGAAGTATTACCAAGAATTGGAATATAAAAGTTGAAATTGAAGTGCCGCTCTTATCATATTACAAAACGTTAAGTTTCAGTCTTTGCCTTTCTCTTTCTTAGTGGCCAAAGCTGGGAGCTCTGCTTTGCACCAATCCCCTGGAGAAGTTTGGCCCTATCGGCCCCCAGACAGACACAAACCTCCCAGTTTTCCATAAACTTGTGGAAACACACTGGAAGGATCTGAACCAGATTTTCAATCATAAAGGGCAGGCCGAAGAGATCAGCCCTCTCCAGCTGGAGTTGCTGGCCCTAATGGGCTCCTATAAAGATCTGTACTACCCGGAGACATGCCCTCTCAAGCAGGGACCACATGTGCGCAGTGCATACTGCCTCCATGTGCTTAACCATGTACTGAAGGCTAATTCTCGGGTCCTGGCTCATAACTCACAGTTGAAAGAGCAGAAGAGTCGGACTAAAGCTGGAGCCGAGCCACAGGATGAACTCCGAGACCAAGGACTCACCAGGCCAAAAGTAATCCACAGAAATGTTCATTTATTCTTCTTCTAGTTCTTGTTCTTTTTAATTACATATTAGTGTTGCTGGGTATCTGCTAACCTGCTGTCATCGCCCTGATGAATCTGTCAGGTCCTGATCCTCGTTCCATTTCGGGGAAGCGCGCTGCAGATCGTCCATACGCTCATCAGCCTGCTGGAGACTAAAGGCAAGAAAGTGATGGTGAGCAACAAGAAGAAGTTCAAGGAAGAATTTGGAGAGGACGAGGATGAGAAGCCGCCCAATTTGCAGAGACCGGACGACTATAACGCTATCTTTACAGGCAACGTGGACGATCACTTCAAGATAGGTACGCGCTGAAAAAAGAACCCTAGCTTCTTTAAAAACCCGAGTTTGTCTCTTTGACCTTCTCCTGCTCTGTCCTCTCCAGGTGTCTCCATTTTGAAGGGCAGCATGCGCCTCTATGCCCCCTTCTACTCATCCGACATCATCATCACGTCTCCTCTGGGCCTTCGCACTGTGCTGGGAGCAGAAGGAGAACGCAAGAGAGACTTTGATTTCTTGTCCTCTATTGAGCTGCTAGTGGTGGATCAGGCAGACGTCTTCCTCATGCAGAACTGGGAGCATGTCCTGGTAAGAATAGGATTTACTGCGGGGAAAACGTAGCGCCCTCTGCTGTCCAGGAAGCAACTTTGGGCATAAGCAACAAACATGTTTGCATTTTAAATGTAAGGAAAGAGATGAAAGCTTCATTTAAGACTCATTCTGACCAGATTTACTTCACTCATGCTTTCACTGCTACCTGCTGTACTCATTTATCACAATCAAAGTCCAAAGTGCACGAGCACCACTGACAGTGATAATTAGGGCTTTAATAACCCACTATTACTGCTGCAATTTAAATCCCATCCAGAGTGATGAAATGTACTTTTTAATCTTTGTTGGAAAATTATCTTTCCTTATCCTGTTTCTTACCCGCGCAGTGTAATAATTAAACTTCAGTGTGATAATGGAGGAAGTTCATTATGTTTTTTTGCAGATTTGATGGAAACAAAAAGCAGCTTACAGACCTAATTGAGTGATTATAAAGGAAACAAAAGCCATTACGAGAATGCCAACCTGTAAAATAATTAATGAGCTGAGTTAAGCTTTCTTTTAAGCCTTTATGTAGGGATAGGCGTCAACGTTATTTAGTATTTACTAAGACCTTTTCACCCGTTCTTCAAGCATAACTTCCCCTACACCCTCACTTTAAATCAGTATGTATAACTGTTATAGAATTATGACATGTTAGCTTTATACAAGCCCTGATTTTCATTTTAGTGCTTTTAATGTGTTCTTCCTTTACTTCTGTTTATTAGTGGCTGGCACATAGTAGCATAGTAATTCTGGAAACGGTTGAAAAACATTTAGCTTTTAATTTAATGACTAGTCGAGCATTTAAACATGGTGACTGTCCTTAGTATTTAACATTTTAACAAGTTGGTACCATTAAAACTATGTTGGATCAGCTATTAGCAGATGCTGCTTACAAAGTACTCTGGATGTAATAACAATAATAATCATTCATTTATGTAGCACATTTAAAAATCCACATTACATTGTTTTTAATAGGAGAAACAACAACGACAAAATCTGGGAAATCCTTCCTCTAAATGTGTGTTTTCAGATCCGATTTAAATGAATAGCAGGAAAATTCTGAACTTTTATCTTCCACCTTCCCCCACAATGTTATTATTTCCTTCCTTTTGTTTTTCCCCCTTATGGCCACCAGCATGTGATAAAGCACATGAACCTGCAGCCGCTGGACTCCCACGGTGTTGACTTTTCCAGAGTGAGGATGTGGAATCTGAACAACTGGGCCCGACACTACAGGCAGACGCTGGTTTTCAGCTCCATTCAGGATCCACAGATCAACAACATTCTCACCAAGCACTGCGCCAACTACCGCGGACAGGTAGGCCACACTTCACACTTTACTATTGCTGAGAGAGAGAGAAGGTGGATGTAAACCCTTTTTTAGAACAAGGCTCGGAAATATCTGCAGGTTCATATTGATTTGATTTTAACTAAGGTGTTATTTTTTTGTTTTCTTTGTGTTTTTTGGCTCAGATTGTCATAAAGAACATACCAAAAACTGGTTCCATCTGCCAGGTCTTGGTCCAGCTGCCTCATGTCTTCCAGATGTTTTCCTCCGCGAGCTTCATCGACCACGATGCTCGGTAAAGTCCAGCGTGTACCTTCACCCTAAACTCTCTCCTGACATTAGTGCTGTTTCTTTTCTCTCACAGCATTCTAACATATAGGTCCTGGCAGCTGATTGGTTGTTTTCTCCGATTTTGTGTATAGGTTTCAGTTCTTTATAGACAAAGTGCTTCCACAGTACAAGGATTCGGTTATGTCACACACTCTGATCTACATCCCGTCTTACTTCGACTACGTTCGGCTGCGTAACTACATGAAGAAAGAGGAGATGAACTTTGCCAGCGTCTGCGAGTACTCCAGCAAATCCGAGGTGTCCCGAGCACGCCACTTTTTCCAAAAGGGGGAGAAACAGTTCATGCTCTTCACGGAGCGCTTTCACTTCTACAAGAGGTCAGTTCTTTGTAATCCCCTGTCATGTGGGCCTTTTCCATATTAAATCAAACAAATCTGAAGAAAAAAAAAACCCCACCTGACCACCTCTGAGTCATCTGATTTATTTTGTACAATAACTTTGGTATGTTAAATATGGTGGGAATTTCCTAAGTTGGTGGTCAAAATTTAGCTTTGTTTAATCTGTATGTTTTTCAGGGCTTTAAAAAGACATTTAAGATCTGGTTTGGATTTTTGTTTGTTTGTTTGTTTGTTTGTTTTTTTCAAACAGCAACCAAATAAATTTTATACCCACTCAAAGTGTCACAATCTAAAGCCAAAAAGCATCCCTTTTGTGGGAGTTTCAATAAGAAGTCTGTACCAGCTTTTACCAGTTGGTCTCTTATTGCCTGTTCAGTTTGTAACACTTTTCTTTTGGCTTTACTAAACGTTAGAGATTCAACTGTAAGAGAACTTTTAACCGTGGCTTCTGTCAGCTGTGAAGGCTTTAAAGGCACTAATCTTTAGAGTTAACATCACCAGATAACTGATATGTAATCCATTTTATTGCACTCACCTGATAGCTGCATATGACAAGTTGCCAAGAGAGAAACTGTGGTACTGTATGATGAAGTCACAAGTGGCAGAGAAGTATGTGAGCCTGGTACAGGGCATGAATGTGGGGGTGGGATTGCATCAGGGATCATCTCTGAGCCCCCTGTTGTTTGCAGTGGCGATGAACAGGTTGACAGACGGGGTCAAGCATGAGTCTCTGCAGATTGTGATGTTTGCAGATGACAGGACAGAATGTGTGTGTGTGTGTGAATAAGGGGAGAGACAGGTGAAAAGGTGAACAGGCAGATTTTAAATACCTGATAGAAGAATAGCAGAAAGAGTGAAAGGGAAGTTTTACAAGATGGTAGTGAGAGCTGCTATGATGTGTGGTTTGTGAGTTGGTGGTACTGACAAAAAGACAGGAGGCTGAGCTGAAGATGGTAGGATTTTCATTGGGAGTGACCTGGACAAGATTGGAAATAAGTAAATCTGGGGGACAGCTCAGTTTGAAAACAACGTTAGAGAGCCAATGCTGAGCTTGTTTGGAAATATAGGATATATTTGACAAAGGATGGAGAAGCCAGGCAGGAGGCAAAGAGGAAGACCTCGAGAAGAACTGTGAATAAAGTGAAGGAGGACATGCAGAGGTTTGGTGTAACAGAGGATTCTTGGGCTGGGCTGAAATGGAGCCAGATTATCTGCTGTGGTGACCCCATAGGGGAGCAGTCAGAAGAAGAATTGTAGTACTGTCAGGTGTTTTCATCTTGTTGTTGCTTTGATGCTTCTTCTTTTTTTTGTAATTTAGAGCACATAGATGCCTAATCATGAAATAACTCCTAAATATTTCAAAAGAAAACACGAAGGCCTTTTTCTGCTAGATTTATCCAACTAATTTCCTCCTTATTTAGAATTACTGCAACGTAAAAAAAAAAAAAAAGCCTTGCATTCATGGCTTATCTCAGCCGATCGGAAATAAAAATTATTTAAATTAAAGGTTGCAGCTACTCCAACAGTTATTACTAAGCAAATTAAGTTACATTAAACCCTTAAATGCACTTTGATCAATTAATACAGCTCATGACCTCCATTTAGTAAGCTTATATAAATCTATGCTCTCAAGGTAACAACTTGATAAGATTTTATTACACCAGCGTGATAGTGTAATAGTTCTGTGTGATCGTTCAGCGTGATAGTTCAGCTGGGGGTTAAACAGGCTGTTGAAAAGTCAAATCGCATCAGCAGTGCATGTAATTATGTTTCTTGTTATAGAAACTGGTTTAGTATATCCTCTGCTGTAGGAGATAATAAAAGACAGTTTATATCAGTTCTATCCTCTCGCTTAAAGAAAATAATCACTCGGCTTTAGCCAGTTTCTTGTCCCATTAATGTGCTCCCCTTGATCCGTTTTAAAGAGCTCTGGAAGACTATTGGACCAATCGTTCAGACCACTGTTTAAAATAAATAGGCCGTTCAGACTGATGTTAATAAGCTGTGGTACTCCTGCCGATGAAAACACAAATCCTAATGCTTTGGTTTTCTCTAATTTTAGACTTATTTAAAAACTGCCACATATACCTAAAGTTTTAGAGAAAACTGTACTTTTTAAAACAGCAGTTTCTTTTTAGGCACTCACAGTATTTTGGAAGTTTTCTAGTCTGTTCTGAAAATCATCCATGTTTTTGTGAATTCTAAATGATCTTTTACTAACAAACTTGCATGACTTCACTATTATTGTGCTTTTAAATCTTACTGATGCTTCTGACGCAGTGAACCACACCAGTCTCATGTCCCGTGTAGAACACTAGGGCATCAAGGCTGGTTTAGGTCCTATTTATCACAGAGAACCTTCTCGGCTCGTCTTGGTGACCGACCTTCTTCCTCAGCCACTCTTGCATGTGGAGTCCCACAAGGTTTAATGCTTGGGCCAATTCTCTTCTCTCTTTATTTTTTCCCTATGGGACTAATTGCAGATGACACCGTAATTTATGTGCCAATAAAAAGAAACTATGTCAGCTCCCTTAAACCACTGCTGGTGGCTCTAAATACTTAAAAGCATGGGTGGCCTTAAAGTTTTTTTCATTTAAGTAAACTGAGGTCATTCTGTTCACATCAAGTGGTGTCTGTACTACTCCTCTCTTGGACCTGGGCCTTCAGCTAAACCTACAGTGACAATCCAAAGTGTCAAACTAGATGGGCAGATCATTTCTGTTCTTGAAGCAAGATTTTACCTGCTGAGCCTTTTATTCAAGGTGAAATCTACTTAAGCTTTTTTTTTTTTTTTAATGAATGTCTTAGTCATGCTTTTATAAAGCACCTGGACTACTTTAATGCACTTTACGTTGCCTTTAGCAACACTTCAATTGCTCGTCTGTAGTTAGTCAGGTTTTTTGTTTTTTAAATCTTTGAAAGATCAGCACCAACTTGGGTATCCAAGCTGCTGACTATTAATTTTAATAGAATTTTATTACTAAATCTTACTAGTCTAACTCAGGTTGCTTCCCTCAGTTTGGCTTCTTTCTAGGTAAAACTGTTTCACTGCTTTTTTTCATCACCCGACCAGGCCTGTATCCTCTCAAGGGCATTCAAATGTGTGTTGAAGTTTATCCAACCAGTCTACATGCGTTTTGTGGACTTTAAGGGAACTGGCCTATTATTGCAGGGAATTTGGTCCTTGTATTACCATAGCTTGGTTTGCATCAGCATCAGAAATCCAGCTTACAGACTGGATGACAGTTAGCTCCTCCAAGTATAAAGCCAGGGTTTTTAGCTGGAAAAAACATGAGAAAATGATGGACCATGTTGTCCTTGGTTTAAAAGAGCCTGATCTCTGACGTGCTTCTTTTAGGTACACAATCAAAGGGATCCAGAACCTGATATTTTACGGATTGCCCTCCTTCCCACACTTCTATAGCGAGGTGTGTAACATGCTGGCAACAGCAAGTCAGGGGGAGGAGGCCAGCTGGACCTGCACGGCACTCTACTCGCGCTACGACGCTCACAAACTGGCCGCCATCACCGGAGCACAGCGAGCAGGACAGATGCTGAACTCCAACAAGGCTGTTCACCTCTTTGTCACTGGAGGGGAAGACAAAAATGTATGATGACACTGGATGAATATGAAAAGGACCACTGGAGTAAATTGAGCATAGGTGTTTACCATGCTTAATAATCAAGAAAGTTTCCAAATGCACCAGAAAACATGTTTATTGGCTTTGTTGTTGCAGGAGACCATAAAACATTCCTTTCATTTGTAAAGAGATCATTAAGTTGTCACTGATAAGAAGAGTTGGATGTTTATTATTAAAAACTTTCCTTATCTTTTACTTGATTAAAGTTCATGCATAGCAAAATGTCACCTAACACAGCCATGAAGTGCCAAAATAATTGCATAATAGTTTTCATGAGGTGATCATGCAGTAATTTAATGAGAATTTCAAGCCAAAAAAACCTGCTAGAGTAGCTTTGCATGATTTATAGTTCAGATTAATCCTCATAAAATAGGAGCAAAATGGAATTAAATAAACAACCTGTAAAAATAGTGTTCACCTTCAATGATCTGTCTGAAATGGGAGTCTTCTCCTAGCTTTGAACCCTCAACATCAACATTTACATGTTGAGTTTGTGAGTTTTAGTCTCTCCATATTTATATCCATGACTGTCATGGTGACATTAAGGTTTTAATCTACACTGTCCTTGTTTGAGTTTTATGACTACTAAACAAGCAAAGGTGGGGAGATAACAACTGTCTTTAAGCATCAAGAAACCCCCAGCAAAGCAAGGCTAGTGGAGGGGTAACAATCTATTACATCAGGTTTGGGGCATGAGGGAAACAATGAGAGAGCTGGAGGAGTATATAGAGGCCACTATTAATTGAAACAATACATTAAAGAGACAACACAAAAGATGATGCATGCAGAAATGTGTAAAAATACTGGTGAACCATAGATTATGAGCCATTTTTTTCTCCTCTTTTTATTAAATGCAGCTGATCTAAGTGGGTGTCACTGATAAGTCCTAGGCTTAAGTTATCCTGGGGTTAAGGAGACTATTTTAGAGCTTTAAATTGGTCTTTTTGTAAAACAGTCTAACTTCCATTAGAGTAACAAATGCACAAAATGAAGTCTAGTCTTACCCTAAAAGTTGATCTAGAGTATGTTTGTGAAACCAGCCCTTGTCTAGAGGAGACTGAAAGCTGAAGGCTCTACCTCCCATTTTGCAGTCTCATCGTGATGTGCTCTGTTGGGATAATATGTTATTAGCGGGTAACATAACATCTCAAGGCCAATGGAGGAGTACAAGAGAGTCTTTGCGGTCTGATTTACATATTTCTGACTCAGGGCTGCTTAGGTGCTGTGCATCCCTGTCGTCCCTGAAGCAGCCAATCCGTAAAGCCCAACAAACATGTGAGAATACCAAGCAAAACAGGTGGTTGTATGAGCCGCCCACATAATTAACTCCTTGTGTTGATGCAATAGTGACTTTGGTCACGCTATTATAGTGTTTTCTCCGCTGTTAAAGGTGTCAGATTGTAGGCAGCTGTTTAACTGCAGTGATGACGGAAGAAAAGCCGCAGAAGCTCAAACTAAAGCGGGAGCTGGGGATGCTGGGAGCCGTGTCCCTCATCGTGGGGACGGCGGTCGGATCTGGGATCTTCATGACCCCACAGACGGTGATCAGCTCCGTTGGGAGCCCCGGTGCGAGCCTGGTTATATGGGCGTCTTGCGGCTTGCTGGCGATTCTGGCGTCTTTCTGCTACGCCGAGCTCGGCACAGTTATAAAAGAATCAGGCGGCGAGTACATCTATATTCTGAGGACTTCAGGTCCAGTGCTTGCCTTCATGTTAATCTTTAGCTCTGTGCTCTTTGTGAGACCTGCAGCCATTGCTGGCATGGGACTGAGTTTTGCTACCTATGTTGTGACTCCTTTCTACGGAGACTGCCCCCCTCCGGTGCTGGTGGTGAAGTGCGTGGCTGCAGCGGCAATTATCACGCTCGCCATCGTGAACTGCATGAAAGTGCGCTTTGCAATGTCAATCCAAGTTTTCTTTACTGTAGTCAAAGTCTTGGCTCTGGCAGGGATTATCATAGGAGGTGTGGTGATGCTTATCAAAGGCCACACTGAGAATTTTGAAAACTCCTTTGAGAACACAAATGTTGGCGTCAATTCAATAGGAATTGCTTTCTACCAGGGGCTGTGGTCATACGACGGCTGGAACAATCTGAACTCAGTGACTGAAGAGTTAAAACGTCCCGAGGTAAGTGGGAGGGTCTTCAGAGGCTGACCCACGCCCTGACTGTAAAACACAATCACCCCGAATAAATAAGTAATGGGTTCTCTGCAGGGAGAAAATAATTTATTTTTATTGCTGAGAAATTTACAAATGTTTAACGTGAACTTTGAGCTATAACCGGCTGAAACCTTTGTGTTGAGGCCAGAGAAGTACAGTAGCGACAGAGGTAATAAATAAATAAACGGTTTAATTTTAGACCTAACAGAAAGGTTATCTGTGACTAGTGTGCATTATGAACATCACATAAAAAACGGGTTTTTTTCTGTTGATATTCTTCCTATTTCTAATCTTCCGGCAGCATAATAAGACCCTAAACTTAAATCAATAGTTTTTTTTTTTTAATAAAACTTGTCCTGTTGAAACCCATTTTAATAAACAACATAATTTGAGTATAATTACTTTTTATTTCCCTTCAGCCATAAAATGCAGATGAGGTATTCATCACACAGGCGGGCAGGCGACGTAGACGCCCAAGTTTGGGAATGCAATAACGACGTCGGAGTAGGCGTTGATTTAATTATTTGGTCAAATTAATCTCTGTTTAGGAATAAAGACCAAGAGAAAAAGAATATGATCACTTTTTTTCTCTCTTATTAAGGAACATTGTACATGTATCACATTGTTATGTATTTAAACGGTTATAACCTGTTACTCAGTTCTGACACATTTTAAATCTTGGTACCTTTAAGAGTCAGCTTGTCAATTTTCAGCCAATAAATTATTAAGTTGACCTTGAGGATAATTTAATGATTTAATGTCTTACAAAGATGGATGTAGCCCAGATGTTGGATGATAGATTGATTTATTTGGTAACATGAGCCCATTAAATGATTATTGTGTTTTTCTCCTGAAGTCCAGGTTCACTCTGTGCTCCTGTGTTCAGGTTTAGATCTGTTTGCATTTATTTATTTAGTTTATTCGGCTCTATTATATTTTAAAAGATTTGATTTTTAATGTATTTATTTAAATGGGACAGTGCATCTTTATGTAAATATGTCAGAGTTAGCCAAACAGCAAACAGCAAGTCAAGCAAAAGCAATAGAAAAGACATTTAACACAACATCAGACAATGAGCAAGAAGCTTGCTCAGACAACAACAATATTAGAGGCTGTTCTTTTCTTTCTAAACATTCAGCAGGGGATCAAATACATTATTTCTCCCCTATAAAAAAAATGTCTTTTCCCTTTCAGAATATAACAGAATAATAGTTACTCATTTTCCTAATCTATTGGTCCACACTAGTTTATCCCAGAGTAGACAAATATTTATAGGAATCGGTTTCCTGATAAGATGTGGCTCAAGATTAAAATCCCCAAATAAATATTTTTGCGTGCAACGGCAACTTTAAATCTGGTGTTTTGTGTGTTAGTTGGGGCATCTCGCAGCAAGAAATTGAGTGCCTTTAAACAATTCATAATGCAAAAATCTCATCTCAACCCACAGTTTGCACTGGAGAGTTTGTGGTTTTGCAGGATTTACAGCGCTATAACCTGGTAGTTAGGATTGTGCTAAGTCATGCAGAACTGCTCATGCTGTTCATGAGAGCATATTGCTAAGCAGTTTTATTTTTCTCGTATTTTTATTTTTAGCTTTTTAGTTTCTGGAGTGGCAGTGGTTATTTAAGATCCTCACTTATTCATTCATTCCATAGTTATACATTTATTTTTGTTAAGCTACAGTGTAGCTTGCGATCACCAGTGTGTGAATGACTGAATGTAGTGTAAAGCGCTTTGGGATCCTTAGGGACTAAGTAAAGCGCTATACAAATACAGGCCATTTACCATTTTTACCATTTAATGTTACAGTTTTGTTACAAGTGTATGGGTATTTCTAGTATATATACATATATTTTTGTACCCCCAAAATATTTAGTTAGTTTTTATATTTTTCTAAAGTACATAGTAACTACTAAAATATTTTGACACTATAACTAATAACGCGGAACTAGGTAAAACACGTGAATTAAACACCTAAAAGTCAGAACTGAACATTGAAGTAATTTCTTCATATACAGATGGTGATACCGACCGCCTGTATTTTATTTATTTATAAGTTGTTTTGTTTTGAAAAGCTTATGTTTAAGTAGTTGAGTAATGAGAGAACAAACACAGAGTAACTGCATTAAATATGCACTCTCAGAACTGATAAAACCCGGTCAATAAAAAGCAAAGTACACTGAGGACAGACTGAGCTGTGAGTCATAGAATAACTTGATGTCTTTACTTGGCCATGTCCTTTCTATGATAACATTGTTAAGCAGATGTTCATGTCTTCTCTCAGATTAGGTATTTTTCTGCTGACAGTGCAGCTCTCCATAGTATTCATGTAGGTCCAGACTCAAGAAAACATTATATCGAGGACTGAAGACAAAGTGTTTCTCTGACTTCGAGGAAGCTAGTAGAATCCATTCGGTTTGCAGGGACTTTTACTGTAGTAAAGCAAGACTGAAATGATTTAAAACATGATTGTTTTTAATGTTTTAATTCCCTGTCAGTGTTTTATACAGAACCTAAAATAAATTACTGCTTATGTGAAACCTAGGAGAAAAGAACAACTTTAAACAGCCATGCATATGACAGCCATGCTGATGATAGCCTCACCTTACTTTCGTAGCTGTATAATTAAGTGTGCTCCTCCTCTTATGTAACAGACAACGCTTTACAGCTACAGGTGTTTATTCTTGTCTGCTGCTTCTAAGAAGACAAAACCTTCTGAACATGGGACATGACACACATGGACTCAATCTGCAGAGGGAAGTGGGGATCATAGGAGCAGTTTCCTTCATTGGTGGAACCATGATTGGATCTGGGATCTTCATTTCTCCCCAGTACGTCCTTTCCACTATTGGGAGCCCAGGGGCCAGCTTCATTATATGGTCCTGCTGTGGACTGATAGCCATGCTGGGGGGTCTGTGCTATGCTGAACTGGGCACTATCATACCAGAGTCTGGAGCCGAGTACATTTACATACTGCGGACTGCAGGGAAAGTGGTGGCCTTCATGTTCGTCTTTAGCTTCATCATGGTCATGAGGCCGGCTAGTGGCACAGGAATCGCTCTCAGCTTTGCTGAATATGCCGTGGCCCCCTTTTACAGCGGCTGCACTCCTCCACAGCTGGCAGTGAAGTTCGTGGCTGCCGGATCAATCTTGGTGCTGGCTATAATCAACTGTCTGAACGTCCGCTTGGCCACAGGCATCCAGGTGGTCACCATGGCAGTGAAGGTGGTTGCCCTGGTGGTGATCATCCTGGGAGGCATTGTGATGCTTTTCCAGGGCCGCACTGAGAACTTTGAGGACTCCTTTGACGGAACCAATGTAGGGGTCAGCTCCATTGGCATTGCTTTCTATCAGGGCTTGTGGTCGTATGATGGCTGGAACACTTTAAATTATTTAACTGAGGAGGTGAAACATCCAGAAGTAAGTCTGCATGGGTTTGAGGTAATCTAAGTCATGGTAGTCTTAAGAGCTTCAAAAACTGTTACTTTTTTTTAACAATTTGGTTCATGTGATGGCACACATGATTAATAGTAGATCAACAACTCCCTCCAATGGGGATAACCGCCACTGTGGTTTAAATACCTGGAACTCTTCACCTTTTATTTTTAGAACGTTAGAAGCCTCAGGGATGACAGGTAAAATGTTCTTAAGACATCAAAAAAATCAGAATTTCAACATTTACTGTTTGTGGTTTATAGAAATACAAAAAAATGAGCTAAATCGAGCCAAAACTTTGGCTTTTTAGTCAGGATTGTATATATTTTATCTTCTTATGAGTGATGGGTGGACCGGACAAAGTAACACGAAAACTGATATTACTTTTAGATATGATAACCAAGCCTGTTGGCCCTTTGGTGCAGTGGTTAGCACTTTTTCTATACTGCAAAAAAACAAAAACAAAACGTAGAGTTAATATTTAAATGAGGGTAATGATTAGGTTTTACAATCCCTTGATAACACTGAAAGCCTTTTCTACGCAGTTTGTGGCGTCTGAATTCTTTGTGATCTTTCTCAGTCTGCTCTGTAGACGTGTCGTTTTGTGCTCCCTGCTCTCTCTGACCATGGCGGACAAAACCCCAAAAAACGAAGGCCTGCAACTGAAGAGGGAGATTGGATTGATTGGCGGAGTAGCAATAGTTTCTGGAACCATGATTGGATCCGGCATCTTCATGTCCCCACAGTATGTCCTGGCGTATGTGGGAAGTCCTGGGGCCAGCATGTTAATCTGGGTTTTTTCAGGTGTTGTGGCTTTGTTTGCAGCTCTCTCCTACACTGAGCTTGGAACCCTCATTTCTGAATCCGGTGGGGAATTTACTTACATCCTGAGGATCTATGGTTCATTCCCAGCCTTCTTTGCGGCAATCACTTTTATCCTGCTTGTAAAACCTTTCAGCATAACAGCAATGGCAATGGGCATTGCACAGTATGCCATGGCTCCCTTTTACCCAGGCTGCCCACCTCCTCAGCTGGCTGTGAAATGCTTTGCAGCATTTAGTATTCTGGTAGTTGCCATTACCAACATCCTGAATGTCCGATATGCTCTGAGAGTGCAGGTTATCTTCTTGGTGGCCAAAGTGTTTTCACTCACTTTCATTGTAATTGGAGGGCTAGTGAAAGTCATACAGAGCAGCACTGTGATCGAGGAAAATTTTGACGTTGAGAATGCTTTTCAAGGCACCAAGTATTCTGTGGGCACTCTGGGAATGGCTTTCTATCAAGGCCTCTGGTCTTACGCTGGCTGGTACAACTTAAACTATGTGACTGAGGAGCTGAACAAACCAGAGGTGAGGCTGAAAGGGTCTGAAGTGACCTGAAATAATAGCATTTATTCATGCTAAATTTTTAAAATACAGCTTAAAACCTGTCAAGAATGATTTGATGCTTTACTGCAAAAGATGCCTATATGCTGCTATATTTTCTTCCTTGACTCTGACTTTGTATCTCAGGTAATTTATTGACTTTGTCCTAACACAGGATGTCTATAACACTCTGTAAATCAGTGACCAAAGAGTCTGAGGTGTTGTGTGGGGATAATAAAGGTACACGAGAGGACAGTATGTTTGGATTGCTATCATTTCGGTCCTAACTCCAATGAGGTGTGACTCCGAGATATCAAAGACTGTATATAAAGATGTACAGTGAATATAATATATGAGGATCAAGTATCAGAATATATTTTGACAACAAGAAGCATTTTGACCAACATTTTTCTGTACCTCCAGCTTTTCCAGAACATATACTTTATTTTTAGTTGCAGCTCCTTACAGCATTTTATATAATAATATTACTGTTTAAATAGGAATTTATTATTTTTAAAGACTTGGAGTATTTTTAAAGAATTTCTCAACTTATGACAAACTTAATTTATCCTTATCTTAAATGGTTAAAACTTCAGTGTGATTGTCCTTTTTGTTCACGCCAGTTCATAATAATTCACCCATTTCCACTGACTGCTTTTTGCAACTTGGTGCTTGGTGTTCTTTTCTATTATATCATACTTGAGTCCAATTTAATTAAAAGAAGAGTATGGGCAGAACTTTGTGCCATCAGAAACTGAACCTGAATTGTAACTTGAATAAAGGCTTTTTAAAACTGAATTTGAATTAGTCTAATTTGAAATTCAATGTATAGGTTTGAAAATTATCGTCACTAAATTGAAATTGAATTTTATATTTTGAAAATGAATTCATTTACTTTAAAAGTGTATTTTATCCTTTAAAAGTGTAGCTCTCGAATAATTTCAGTTTCACTTCTATCATTCAGATTCAGTTCCAAAGTTCAGTTTTTTGGGACTTACATCCATACAACTAAATGGTTTAGCAAAGTATTAACGAAAGTAAATATTCAACTTAGTTTTATGTTATTCTGTTGGACTGCTTAAATTGGTACAAGGGAGAACCAGGTCAAGTCATGTCCTTCCTCTGATAACATTGTTATGCAGATACTCTGTTCATTTCTTCACTCAGATGAGGCCCTGTCTAATCTTTTACTGAAAGTACAGGGTTTTTTTTATCTTCATGTAGGTCACGTAGATCCAGACACAAGTAAACATAATATGAACAAACACCAGAGAAAGAATTGAGGACACCAGAAGAATCCACTTGGCCTGCAGGGACATTTCCAGTAGACTGGAAATATTCAAAACAGTCTCTATTTTTCATTTTTCCAACTGTGTTTTATAGAGCAGAACCTAAAATAAATCACTGTTTACGTGAAACCTAAGAAAAAAACAACTCTGGACAAGCAGACATTCTTAAAATCTGCTTAAAAGTAGCCTCATTTAATTTCATAACAGTTTAATTTTTTGCAGTCCTCCTATTGTGCAACAGGCAGCATTTTGTAACTGCACATGTCTGTTCTTCTCTGCTGCTTCAGAGAAGGCAAAAGCTTTCTGAACATGGCACATGAGACACATGGACTTAATCTGCAGAGGGAAGTGGGGATCATAGGAGCAGTTTCCTTCATTGGTGGAACCATGATTGGATCTGGGATCTTCATTTCTCCCCAGTACGTCCTTTCCACTATTGGGAGCCCAGGGGCCAGCTTCATTATATGGTCCTGCTGTGGACTGATAGCCATGCTGGGGGGTCTGTGCTATGCTGAACTGGGCACTATCATACCAGAGTCTGGAGCCGAGTACATTTACATACTGCGGACTGCAGGGAAAGTGGTGGCCTTCATGTTCGTCTTCAGCTTCATCATGGTCATGAGGCCGGCTAGTGGCACAGGAATCGCTCTCAGCTTTGCTGAATATGCCGTGGCCCCCTTTTACAGCGGCTGCACTCCTCCACAGCTGGCAGTGAAGTTCGTGGCTGCCGGATCAATCTTGGTGCTGGCTATAATCAACTGTCTGAGCGTCCGCTTGGCCACAGGCATCCAGGTGGTCACCATGGCAGTGAAGGTGGTTGCCCTGGTGGTGATCATCCTGGGAGGCATTGTGATGCTTTTCCAGGGCCGTACTGAGAACTTTGAGGACTCCTTTGACGGAACCAATGTAGGGGTCAGCTCCATTGGCATTGCTTTCTATCAGGGCTTGTGGTCGTATGATGGCTGGAACACTTTAAATTGTTTAACTGAGGAGGTGAAACATCCAGAAGTAAGTCTGCATGGGTTTGAGGTAATCTAAGTCATGGTAGTCTTAAGAGCTTCAAAAACTGTTACTTTTTTTTAACAATTTGGTTCATGTGATGACACACATGATTAATAGTAGATCAACAACTCCCTCCAATGGGGATAACCGCCACTGTGGTTTAAATACCTGGAACTCTTCACCTTTTGTTTTTAGAACAAGCCTCAGGGATGACAGGTAAAATGTTCTTAAGACTGAATTTGAACATTTGCTGTTTGTGTTTTATATTATACAAATAAAAGTAGACAAATCGAGCCAAAACTGTGGCTTTTTAGTCAGGATTGTATATAATTTATCTTCTTACTGATTTAGATGAGCGGACCAGACAAAGTACCACGAAACTGATATTATTTTTAGATATGATAACCCAAGCCTGTTGGCACTTTTGTGCAGTGGTTAGCACTTTTCCTATAGAGCAAAAAAAAAAACGTAGAGTTAATATTTAAATGAGGGTAACGACTAGGTTTTACAATCCCATGATTACATTGGAACCTTTTTTTTTTTTTTTTTTTTAAAGCTTTCTACGCAGATTGGAGCGTCTGAATTCTTTGTGATCTTTCTCAGTCTGCTCTGTAGACGTGTCGTTTTGTGCTCCCTGCTCTCTCTGACCATGGTGGACAAAACCCCAAAAAACGAAGGCCTGCAGCTGAAGAGGGAGATTGGATTGATTGGCGGAGTAGCAATAGTTTCTGGAACCATGATTGGATCCGGCATCTTCATGTCCCCACAATATATCCTAGCGTATGTGGGAAGTCCTGGGGCCAGCATGTTAATCTGGGTTTTTTCAGGTGTTGTGGCTTTGTTTGCAGCTCTCTCCTACACTGAGCTTGGCACCTTCATTCCTGAATCCGGTGGGGAATTTACTTACATCCTGAGGATCTATGGTTCATTCCCAGCCTTCTTTGCGGCAATCACTTTTATCCTGCTTTTGAAACCTTTCAGCATTACAGCAAAATCAATGACCATTGCACAGTACGTCATGGCTCCCTTTTACCCAGGCTGCCCACCTCCTCAGCTGGCTGTGAAATGCTTTGCAGCTTTTAGTATTCTGGTAGTTGCCATTACCAACATCCTGAATGTCCGATATGCTCTGAGAGTGCAGGTGATCTTCTTGGTGGCCAAAGTGTTTTCACTCACTTTCATTGTAATTGGAGGGCTAGTGAAAGTCATACAGAGCAGCACTGTGATCGAGGAAAATTTTAATGTTGAGAATGCTTTTCAAGGCACCGAGTATTCTGTGGGCACTCTGGGAATGGCTTTCTATCAAGGCCTCTGGTCTTACGCTGGCTGGTGCAACTTGAACTATGTGACTGAGGAGCTGAACAAACCAGAGGTGAGGCTGAAACGGTCAGAAGTGACCTGAAATAATAGCATTTATTCATGCTAAATTTTTAAAATACAGCTTAAAACCTGTCAAGAATGATTTGATGCTTTATTACAAAAGATGCCTATATGCTGCTATATTTTCTTCCTTAACTCTGAATTTGTATTTCAGGTAATTTATTGACTTTGTCCTAACACAGGATGTCTATAACACTCTGTAAATCAGTGATCAAAGTGTCTCAGGTGTTGTGTGGGGATAATAAAGGTACACGAGAGGACATTATGTTTGGATTGCTATCATTTCGGTCCTAACTCCAATGAGGTGTGACTCCTTGATATCAAAGACTGTATATAAAGATGTACAGTGAATATAATATATGAGGATCAAGTATCAGAATATATTTTGACAACAAGAAGCATTTTGACCAACATTTTTCTGTATCTCCAGCTTTTCCAGAACAAATACTTTGTTTTTAGTTGCAGCTCCTTACAGCATTTTATATAATAATTAGTGCTGTCAGCGTTAATCTCGTTAAAATGACGTTAACGCCATAACCGCATTAATGCGGCAAATCTCTGTCAGCGAGTTACCACGGATCGCCCGGTGCGTGGGGCTGCACGGTCTCATTGCATTAGCGCAGCTGGCTCATTAACATGTTGACTGCCACAGCTGGCAGTGAAGTTCGTGGCTGCCGGATCAATCTTGGTGCTGGCTATAATCAACTGTCTGAGCGTCCGCTTGGCCACAGGCATCCAGGTGGTCACCATGGCAGTGAAGGTAGTGGCCCTGGTGGTGATCATCCTGGGAGGCATTGTGATGCTTTTCCAGGGCCGCACTGAGAACTTTGAGGACTCCTTTGAGGGAACCAATGTAGGGGTCAGCTCCATTGGCATTGCTTTCTATCAGGGCTTGTGGTCGTATGATGGCTGGAACACTTTAAATTGTTTAACTGAGGAGGTGAAACATCCAGAAGTAAGATTTTCAATATTTACTATTAGTAGTTTATAGAAAGTCAAAATAAAGATGAAGCATGCCATCACTGTGCGACTCCACTCATGATTGTGCATTTTTTATCTTCTTACTGATTTAGATGAGTAGGCCAGGACAAACTGTAGTAACATGAGAACTGATATTGGTTTAGGATATAATAATCCAAACCAACTGGTGGCTCATTGGTGCAGTGGTTAGCACTTTTTCCACACAGTTAGAAAACTGTAGAGTTAATATTTAATTGAAGGCAAAACAATTATATTTTACACCACGTGATTTCTTTTGAAAGCCATTTCTACGCAGTTTGTAGCGTCTGAATTCTTTGTGATCTTTCTCAGTCTGCTCTGTAGACGTGTCGTTTTGTGTTCCCTGCTCTCTCTCACCATGGCAGACAAAACCCCAAAAAACGAAGGCCTGCAGCTGAAGAGGCAGATTGGATTGATTGGCGGAGTAGCAATAGTTTCTGGAACCATGATTGGATCCGGCATCTTCATGTCCCCACAATATATCCTAGCGTATGTGGGAAGTCCTGGGGCCAGCATGTTAATCTGGGTTTTTTCAGGTGTTGTGGCTTTGTTTGCAGCTCTCTCCTACATTGAGCTTGGCACCTTCATTCCTGAATCCGGTGGGGAATTTACTTACATCCTGAGGATCTATGGTTCATTCCCAGCCTTCTTTGCGGCAATCACTTTTATCCTGCTTTTGAAACCTTCCAGCATTGCAGCAAAAGCAATGACCATTGCAAGGTATGCCATGGCTCCCTTTTACCCAGGCTGCCCACCTCCTCAGCTGGCTGTGAAATGCTTTGCAGCTTTTAGTATTCTGGTAGTTGCCATTACCAACATCCTGAATGTCCGATATGCTCTGAGAGTGCAGGTGATCTTCTTGGTGGCCAAAGTGTTTTCACTCACTTTCATTGTAATTGGAGGGCTAGTGAAAGTCATACAGAGCAGCACTGTGATCGAGGAAAATTTTAATGTTGAGAATGCTTTTCAAGGCACCGAGTATTCTGTGGGCACTCTGGGAATGGCTTTCTATCAAGGCCTCTGGTCTTACGCTGGCTGGTGCAACTTGAACTATGTGACTGAGGAGCTGAACAAACCAGAGGTGAGGCTGAAAGGGTCTGAAATGGCCTGAAATAGTAGCAATTATTCATGCAATTTCTTTTAAAATACAGCTTAACACCTGTCAAGAATGATTTGATGCTTTACTGCAAAAGATGCCTATATGCTGCTATATTTTCTTCCTTAACTCTGAATTTGTATTTCAGGTAATTTATTTACTTTGTCCTAACACAGGGTGTCTATAACACTCTGTAAATCAGTGCAGTTAGCTTGTTAATGTTTAACGCCGTGCAGCCCCACACACACGGCGGTAACGGAGATTTGCCGCGTTAATGCAGTTATGGCGTTAACGCCATTTTAACGAGATTAGCGCTGACAGCACTAATAATACTATTACTGTTTAAATAGGAATTTAATATTTTTAAAGACTTGGTAAATTCTTTAAAAATACCTCAACTTATGATAAACTTAATTTATCCTTATCTTAAATGGTCAAAACTTCAGTGTGATTGTCCTTATTGTTCATGCCAGTTCATAATAATTCACCCATTTCCGCTGACTGTGTTTTGCAACTTGGTGCTCTTTTCTATTATATTAGACTCGAGTCCTATTTAATTAAAAGAAGAGTTCAACTTTGGAGTGCATTTTTAACTAAATGGTTTAGCAAAGCATTAAAGAAAGTAAATATTCAACTTAGTTTTATGTTATTCTGTTGGACTGCTTAAATTGGTACAAGGGAGAACCAGGTCAAGTCATGTCCTTCCTCTGATAACATTGTTATGCAGATACTCTGTTCATTTCTTCACTCAGATGAGGCCCTGTCTAATCTTTTACTGAAAGTACAGTTGTTGTTTTATCTTCACGTAGGTCACGTAGATCCAGACACAAGTAAACATAATATGAACAAACACCAGAGAAAGAATTGAGGACACCAGAAGAATCCACTTGGCCTGCAGGGACATTTCCAGTAGACTGGAAATATTCAAAACAGTCTCTTTTTCATTTTTCATTTCTCCAACTGTGTTTTATAGAGCAGAACCTAAAATAAATCACTGTTTACGTGAAACCTAAGAAAAAAACAACTCTGGACAAGCAGACATTCTTAAAATCTGCTTAAAAGTAGCCTCATTTTAATTTCATAGCAGTTTAATTTTGTGCATGTCACCGCTAAGACTGGTGGACCTAAATCTTCACCTCCAAGTCCGTTCACATACAAGAGGACGGGGAGTGAGTGGGTCAGAGCTCAGGGCACAGAAACTAAGCTGAATTTGAACACACACCATTTATTTCCATAAAAAAAAAAAAACCACAGCCAGAATCACAAATACAAGTTAAAATCCCCCGTATACAATAAAAAGAGTGTTCTCAATACGCTAAAAACCCTGCCGGCAGAAATAACTATAAACTATTAAAACAAAGCTAAACAAATGTTTCTCATATGCTAAAAACTCCCCCCCACAGTCCCATAATCCCACAGTCCACCCACACGCGGGCGAATGTTCCTTATCTGAAACAGGAGCGTAATTTCTCTTCCGGGATGGAAACCACGCCGGCCAGAAGAACAAGGAGGGGGCTCCTGTCGCAGACCTGTCTCCTCCTGACAGCGCGTCGCCGCACAGTCCCGCCCCACTCCACACCTGAACACGGCCTCTCTCGTAGCACCGTCAGATGCAGGCAGAGGGGCACCCCTGCCCTGCTGTGAATTGCGGCCATCACCACCCACTGTTGCTGTTCCTGCCATTGGGACTGGATCGCTGAACGACTCGTGGCACCCCACAGTCAGGCAGCAGTTCCTCCAACACATGTGCGGGCTTACACGCGTTCCTTTTTCTCCTGCTCACCTTTCGTGCGTCGCTCTTTTGTCTCTGTGCTCACTATCCCCTTTAACAGGTCTGTCTGGCAGCTGATAGGCCACCTCGGGGAACACCCCCACCTCACAGGTGCCTACAATTGTCTGCTTAGTCCACAGTGGATTAGAAGAATATTGTGCAACAACACTAAAATACATCATATAAATATGAGGATAAAACGATGCAATATAAATATCAATAAACAAACATGCAATATAAATATCACAATAAAATCATGCAAATAAAATCAACACTATGTACCAACATGCAGTCTGATCCAAAACAAAATATAAATCACAATTTTCCACTGTGTGACATGCATTCCTATTGTGCAACAGGCAGCATTTTGTAACTGCACATGTCTGTTCTTCTCTGCTGCTTCAGAGAAGACAAAAGCTTTCTGACCATGGCACATGACACACATGGACTTAATCTGCAGAGGGAAGTGGGGATCATAGGAGCAGTTTCCTTCATTGGTGGAACCATGATTGGATCTGGGATCTTCATTTCTCCCCAGTACGTCCTTTCCACTATTGGGAGCCCAGGGGCCAGCTTCATTATATGGTCCTGCTGTGGACTGATAGCCATGCTGGGGGGTCTGTGCTATGCTGAACTGGGCACTATCATACCAGAGTCTGGAGCCGAGTACATTTATATACTGCGGACTGCAGGGAAAGTGGTGGCCTTCATGTTCGTCTTTAGCTTCATCATGGTCATGAGGCCGGCTAGTGGCACAGGAATCGCTCTCAGTTTTGCTGAATATGCTGTGGCCCCCTTTTACAGCGGCTGCACTCCTCCACAGCTGGCAGTGAGGTTTGTGGCTGCCGGATCAATCTTGGTGCTGGCTATAATCAACTGTCTGAGCGTTCGCTTGGCCACAGGCATCCAGGTGGTCACCATGGCAGTGAAGGTGGTTGCCCTGGTGGTGATCATCCTGGGAGGCATTGTGATGCTTTTCCAGGGCCGCACTGAGAACTTTGGTTCCCTCAAAGGAGTCCTCAATGTCGGGGTCAGCTCCATTGGCATTGCTTTCTATCAGGGCTTGTGGTCATATGATGGCTGGAACACTTTAAATTATTTAACTGAGGAGGTGAAACATCCAGAAGTAAGTCTGCATGGGTTTGAGGTAATCTAAGTCATGGTAGTCTTAAGAGCTTCAAAATCTGTTACTTTTTTTAACAATTTGGTTCATGTGATGACACACATGATTAATAGTAGATCAACAACTCCCTCCAATGGGGATAACCGCCACTGTGGTTTAAATACCTGGAACTCTTCACCTTTTGTTTTTAGAACGTTAGAAGCCTCAGGGATGACAGGTAAAATGTTCTTAAGACATCAAAAAAGTAAGAATTTCAACATTTACTGTTTGTGGTTTATAGAAATACAAAAACAAATGAGATAAATCGAGCCAAACTGTGGCTTTTCAGTGAGGATTGTATATATTTTATCTTCTTGCTGTTGGCCCTTTGGTGTAGTGGTTAGCACTTTTCCTATAGAGCAAAAAAAAAAAAAAAAAACGTAGAGTCAATATTTAAATGAGGCTAACGACTAGGTTTTACGATCCTGTGATTACATTGGAACCTTTTTTTTTTTTTTTTTTTTTTAAAGCTTTCTGCGCAGTTTGTAGCGTCTGAATTCTTTGTGATCTTTCTCAGTCTGCTCTGTAGACGTGTCGTTTTGTGCTCCCTGCTCTCTCACCATGGCGGACAAAACCCAAAAAAACGAAGGCCTGCAACTGAAGAGGGAGATTGGATTGATTGGCGGAGTAGCAATAGTTTCTGGAACCATGATTGGATCCGGTATCTTCATGTCCCCACAGTATGTCCTGGCGTATGTGGGAAGTCCTGGGGCCAGCATGTTAATCTGGGTTTTTTCAGGTGTTGTGGCTTTGTTTGCAGCTCTCTCCTACACTGAGCTTGGCACCTTCATTCCTGAATCCGGAGGGGAATTTACTTACATCCTGAGGATCTATGGTTCATTCCCAGCCTTCTTTGCGGCAATCACTTTTATCCTGCTTTTGAAACCTTTCAGCATTACAGCAAAATCAATGACCATTGCACAGTACGTCATGGCTCCCTTTTACCCAGGCTGCCCACCTCCTCAGCTGGCTGTGAAGTGCTTTGCAGCTTTTAGTATTCTGGTAGTTGCCATTACCAACATCCTGAATGTCCGATATGCTCTGAGAGTGCAGGTGATCTTCTTGGTGGCCAAAGTGTTTTCACTCACTTTCATTGTAATTGGAGGGCTAGTGAAAGTCATACAGAGCAGCACTGTGATTGAGGAAAATTTTAATGTTGAGAATGCTTTTCAAGGCACCAAGTATTCTGTGGGCACTCTGGGAATGGCTTTCTATCAAGGCCTCTGGTCTTACGCTGGCTGGTGCAACTTGAACTATGTGACTGAGGAGCTGAACAAACCAGAGGTGAGGCTGAAAGGGTCTGAAATGGCCTGAAATAGTAGCAATTATTCATGCAATTTCTTTTAAAATACAGCTTAAAACCTGTCAAGAATGATTTGATGCTTTACTGCAAAAGATGCCTATATGCTGCTATATTTTCTTCCTTAACTCTGAATTTGTATCTCAGGTAATTTATTGACTTTGTCCTAACACAGGATGTCTATAACACTCTGTAAATCAGTGATCAAAGTGTCTCACGTGTTGTATGGGGATAATAAAGGTACACGAGAGGACAGTATGTTTGGATTGCTATCATTTCGGTCCTAACTCCAATGAGGTGTGACTCCGAGATATCAAAGACTGTATATAAAGATGTACGGTGAATATAATATATGAGGATCAAGTTTCAGAATATATTTTGACAACAAGAAGCATTTTGACCAACATTTTTCTGTATCTCCAGCTTTTCCAGAACAAATACTTTGTTTTTAGTTGCAGCTCCTTACAGCATTTTATATAATAATTAGTGCTGTCAGCCTCCAAGAGTTGATTCTTTTCATCTGGACGTAGCGTTTTGTGGGAGAAACGTTTCATCACTCATCCAAGTGACTTCTTCAGTCTCAGCTGACTGCAGGTTTCCCCAATCTTATAAACAGTACATTTGCATAATGACTGAAACCAGCCCACTGAAAGAACCAATGGGCTGGGAGGTCAGGGAGGTCAGGGAGGTCAGTGGCCAGGGAGGCAGAAGAACAGCACATCAAGAAGGCCCTGAGTAAATGTGGTTATCCCAGCTGGACTTTTGTCAAAGCTGGAAAGGCACCTAAAGAAAGCTCCAGCCGATCCAGGAGAGAAGGACAACCGCTGCCTAAGCGAAAACCTGTAGTGATCCCGTATGTGTCAGGAGTATCGGAGCAGTTGAGACGCATTTTTTCTAAACACCGGATCTCTGTGGCTTTTAAACTCCAAAACACGCTGCGCCAAAAATTGGTCCACTCCAAGGATCGGGTCCCCCGACACAAACAGAGTAACATAGTGTACGCTGTTAAGTGCCAGGAGGATTGCCAGGATTTATACATCGGGGAAACCAAACAACCTCTGGCGAAGCGGATGGCACAACACAGAAGAGCTACCTCGTCAGGCCAGGACTCTGCAGTCTATTTACACCTACAGGCCAGTGGACACTCTTTCAAGGATGAGGATGTACACATCCTGGACAGGGAGGAACGCTGGTTTGAGCGCAGAGTCAAGGAGGCCATTTACGTGAAAAGGGAAAGACCATCTCTGAATCGAGGAGGGGGCCTAAGGGTACATCTTTCACCATCTTACAACGCTGTGATTGCAGCCATTCCCCAACTCTCTGTGAATGGTACTCATGGCCATTGATCAGTGGGCTTTGATCAGTGGGTTTTGGTCAGTGGTTGTTGATCAATGGTCATGAGAATTTGCATAATTAAGATTAAGGAACTGACCTCCCAGCCCATTGTTCCTTCAGTGGGCTGGTTTCAGTCATTATGCAAATGTACTGTTTATAAGATTGAAACCTGCAGTCAGCTGAGACTGAAGAAGTCACTTGGATGAGTGACGAAACGTTTCTCCCACAAAACGCTACGTCCAGATGAACAGAATCAACTTTTGGAGATTTACTTACCTGAATGATTGAGCATGCATCTAGTGCTGTCAGCGTTAATCTCGTTAAAATGACGTTAACGCCATAACCGCATTAATGTGGCAAATCTCTGTCAGTGAGTTACCACGGATCGCCCGGTGCGTGGGGCTGCACGGTCTCATTGCATTAGCGCAGCTGGCTCATTAACATGTTGACTGCCACAGCTGGCAGTGAAGTTCGTGGCTGCCGGATCAATCTTGGTGCTGGCTATAATCAACTGTCTGAGCGTCCGCTTGGCCACAGGCATCCAGGTGGTCACCATGGCAGTGAAGGTAGTGGCCCTGGTGGTGATCATCCTGGGAGGCATTGTGATGCTTTTCCAGGGCCGCACTGAGAACTTTGAGGACTCCTTTGAGGGAACCAATGTAGGGGTCAGCTCCATTGGCATTGCTTTCTATCAGGGCTTGTGGTCGTATGATGGCTGGAACACTTTAAATTGTTTAACTGAGGAGGTGAAACATCCAGAAGTAAGATTTTCAATATTTACTATTAGTAGTTTATAGAAAGTCAAAATAAAGATGAAGCATGCCATCACTGTGCGTCTCCACTCATGATTGTGCATTTTTTTTATCTTCTTACTGATTTAGATGAGTAGGCCAGGACAAACTGTAGTAACATGAGAACTGATATTGGTTTAGGATATAATAATCCAAACCAACTGGTGGCTCATTGGTGCAGTGGTTAGCACTTTTTCCACACAGTTAGAAAACTGTAGAGTTAATATTTAATTGAAGGCAAAACAAGTACATTTTACACCACGTGATTTCTTTTGAAAGCTTTTTCTACGCAGATTGGAGCGTCTGAATTCTTTGTGATCTTTCTCAGTCTGCTCTGTAGACGTGTCGTTTTGTGCTCCCTGCTCTCTCTCACCATGGCGGACAAAACCCCAAAAAACGAAGGCCTGCAGCTGAAGAGGCAGATTGGATTGATTGGCGGAGTAGCAATAGTTTCTGGAACCATGATTGGATCCGGTATCTTCATGTCCCCACAATATATCCTAGCGTATGTGGGAAGTCCTGGGGCCAGCATGTTAATCTGGGTTTTTTCAGGTGTTGTGGCTTTGTTTGGGGCTCTCTCCTACATTGAGCTTGGCACCTTCATTCCTGAATCCGGTGGGGAATTTACTTACATCCTGAGGATCTATGGTTCATTCCCAGCCTTCTTTGCGGCAATCACTTTTATCCTGCTTTTGAAACCTTCCAGCATTGCAGCAAAAGCAATGACCATTGCAAGGTATGCCATGGCTCCCTTTTACCCAGGCTGCCCACCTCCTCAGCTGGCTGTGAAATGCTTTGCAGCTTTTAGTATTCTGGTAGTTGCCATTACCAACATCCTGAATGTCCGATATGCTCTGAGAGTGCAGGTGATCTTCTTGGTGGCCAAAGTGTTTTCACTCACTTTCATTGTAATTGGAGGGCTAGTGAAAGTCATACAGAGCAGCACTGTGATCGAGGAAAATTTTAATGTTGAGAATGCTTTTCAAGGCACCGAGTATTCTGTGGGCACTCTGGGAATGGCTTTCTATCAAGGCCTCTGGTCTTACGGTGGCTGGTGCAACTTAAACTATGTGACTGAGGAGCTGAACAAACCAGAGGTGAGGCTGAAAGGGTCAGAAGTGACCTGAAATAATAGCATTTATTCATGCAATTTTTTTTAAAAATACAGCTTAAAACCTGTCAAGAATGATTTGATGCTTTACTGCAAAAGATGCCTATATGCTGCTATATTTTCTTCCTTGACTCTGAATTTGTATTTCAGGTAATTTATTGACTTTGTCCTAACACAGGGTGTCTATAACACTCTGTAAATCAGTGCAGTTAGCTTGTTAATGTTTAACGCCGTGCAGCCCCACACACACGGCGGTATAGGAGATTTGCCGCGTTAATGCAGTTATGGCGTTAACGCCATTTTAACGAGATTAGCGCTGACAGCACTAATAATACTATTACTGTTTAAATAGGAATTTAATATTTTTAAAGACTTGGTAAATTCTTTAAAAATACCTCAACTTATGATAAACTTAATTTATCCTTATCTTAAATGGTCAAAACTTCAGTGTGATTGTCCTTATTGTTCATGCCAGTTCATAATAATTCACCCATTTCCGCTGACTGTGTTTTGCAACTTGGTGCTCTTTTCTATTATATTAGACTCGAGTCCTATTTAATTAAAAGAAGAGTTCAACTTTGGAGTGCATTTTTAACTAAATGGTTTAGCAAAGCATTAAAGAAAGTAAATATTCAACTTAGTTTTATGTTATTCTGTTGGACTGCTTAAATTGGTACAAGGGAGAACCAGGTCAAGTCATGTCCTTCCTCTGATAACATTGTTATGCAGATACTCTGTTCATTTCTTCACTCAGATGAGGCCCTGTCTAATCTTTTACTGAAAGTACAGTTGTTGTTTTATCTTCACGTAGGTCACGTAGATCCAGACACAGGTAAACATAATATGAACAAACACCAGAGAAAGAATTGAGGACACCAGAAGAATCCACTTGGCCTGCAGGGACATTTCCAGTAGACTGGAAATATTCAAAACAGTCTCTATTTTTCATTTTTCATTTCTCCAACTGTGTTTTATAGAGCAGAACCTAAAATAAATCACTGTTTACGTGAAACCTAAGAAAAAAACAACTCTGGACAAGCAGACATTCTTAAAATCTGCTTAAAAGTAGCCTCATTTTAATTTCATAACAGTTTAATTTTTTGCAGTCCTCCTATTGTGCAACAGGCAGCATTTTGTAACTGCACATGTCTGTTCTTCTCTGCTGCTTCAGAGAAGACAAAAGCTTTCTGACCATGGCACATGAGACACATGGACTTAATCTGCAGAGGGAAGTGGGGATCATAGGAGCAGTTTCCTTCATTGGTGGAACCATGATTGGATCTGGGATCTTCATTTCTCCCCAGTACGTCCTTTCCACTATTGGGAGCCCAGGGGCCAGCTTCATTATATGGTCCTGCTGTGGACTGATAGCCATGCTGGGGGGTCTGTGCTATGCTGAACTGGGCACTATCATACCGGAGTCTGGAGCCGAGTACATTTACATACTGCGGACTGCAGGGAAAGTGGTGGCCTTCATGTTCGTCTTCAGCTTCATCATGGTCATGAGGCCGGCTAGTGGCACAGGAATCGCTCTCAGCTTTGCTGAATATGCCGTGGCCCCCTTTTACAGCGGCTGCACTCCTCCACAGCTGGCAGTGAAGTTCGTGGCTGCCGGATCAATCTTGGTGCTGGCTATAATCAACTGTCTGAACGTCCGCTTGGCCACAGGCATCCAGGTGGTCACCATGGCAGTGAAGGTGGTGGCCCTGGTGGTGATCATCCTGGGAGGCATTGTGATGCTTTTCCAGGGCCGTACTGAGAACTTTGAGGACTCCTTTGACGGAACCAATGTAGGGGTCAGCTCCATTGGCATTGCTTTCTATCAGGGCTTGTGGTCGTATGATGGCTGGAACACTTTAAATTGTTTAACTGAGGAGGTGAAACATCCAGAAGTAAGTCTGCATGGGTTTGAGGTAATCTAAGTCATGGTAGTCTTAAGAGCTTCAAAAACTGTTACTTTTTTTTAACAATTTGGTTCATGTGATGACACACATGATTAATAGTAGATCAACAACTCCCTCCAATGGGGATAACCGCCACTGTGGTTTAAATACCTGGAACTCTTCACCTTTTGTTTTTAGAACAAGCCTCAGGGATGACAGGTAAAATGTTCTTAAGACTGAATTTGAACATTTACTGTTTGTGTTTTATATTATACAAATAAAAGTAGACAAATCGAGCCAAAACTGTGGCTTTTTAGTCAGGATTGTATATAATTTATCTTCTTACTGATTTAGATGAGCGGACCAGACAAAGTACCACGAAACTGATATTATTTTTAGATATGATAACCCAAGCCTGTTGGCACTTTTGTGCAGTGGTTAGCACTTTTCCTATAGAGCAAAAAAAAAACGTAGAGTTAATATTTAAATGAGGGTAACGACTAGGTTTTACAATCCCATGATTACATTGGAACCTTTTTTTTTTTTTTTTTTTTAAAGCTTTCTACGCAGATTGGAGCGTCTGAATTCTTTGTGATCTTTCTCAGTCTGCTCTGTAGACGTGTCGTTTTGTGCTCCCTGCTCTCTCTCACCATGGTGGACAAAACCCCAAAAAACGAAGGCCTGCAGCTGAAGAGGGAGATTGGATTGATTGGCGGAGTAGCAATAGTTTCTGGAACCATGATTGGATCCGGCATCTTCATGTCCCCACAATATATCCTAGCATATGTGGGAAGTCCTGGGGCCAGCATGTTAATCTGGGTTTTTTCAGGTGTTGTGGCTTTGTTTGCAGCTCTCTCCTACACTGAGCTTGGGACCATTATTCCTGAATCCGGAGGGGAATTTACTTACATCCTGAGGATCTATGGTTCATTCCCAGCCTTCTTTGCGGCAATCACTTTTATCCTGCTTTTGAAACCTTTCAGCATTACAGCAAAATCAATGACCATTGCACAGTACGTCATGGCTCCCTTTTACCCAGGCTGCCCACCTCCTCAGCTGGCTGTGAAATGCTTTGCAGCTTTTAGTATTCTGGTAGTTGCCATTACCAACATCCTGAATGTCCGATATGCTCTGAGAGTGCAGGTGATCTTCTTGGTGGCCAAAGTGTTTTCACTCACTTTCATTGTAATTGGAGGGCTAGTGAAAGTCATACAGAGCAGCACTGTGATCGAGGAAAATTTTAATGTTGAGAATGCTTTTCAAGGCACCGAGTATTCTGTGGGCACTCTGGGAATGGCTTTCTATCAAGGCCTCTGGTCTTACGCTGGCTGGTGCAACTTGAACTATGTGACTGAGGAGCTGAACAAACCAGAGGTGAGGCTGAAAGGGTCAGAAGTGACCTGAAATAATAGCATTTATTCATGCTAAATTTTTAAAATACAGCTTAAAACCTGTCAAGAATGATTTGATGCTTTATTACAAAAGATGCCTATATGCTGCTATATTTTCTTCCTTGACTCTGACTTTGTATTTCAGGTAATTTATTGACTTTGTCCTAACACAGGATGTCTATAACACTCTGTAAATCAGTGATCAAAGTGTCTCAGGTGTTGTGTGGGGATAATAAAGGTACACGAGAGGACATTATGTTTGGATTGCTATCATTTCGGTCCTAACTCCAATGAGGTGTGACTCCTTGATATCAAAGACTGTATATAAAGATGTACAGTGAATATAATATATGAGGATCAAGTATCAGAATATATTTTGACAACAAGAAGCATTTTGACCAACATTTTTCTGTATCTCCAGCTTTTCCAGAACAAATACTTTGTTTTTAGTTGCAGCTCCTTACAGCATTTTATATAATAATTAGTGCTGTCAGCGTTAATCTCGTTAAAATGACGTTAACGCCATAACCGCATTAATGCGGCAAATCTCTGTCAGCGAGTTACCACGGATCGCCTGGTGCGTGGGGCTGCATGGTCTCATCGCATTAGCGCAGCTGGCTCATTAACATGTTGACTGCCACAACTGGCAGTGAAGTTTGTGGCTGCCGGATCAATCTTGGTGCTGGCTATAATCAACTGTCTGAGCGTCCGCTTGGCCACAGGCATCCAGGTGGTCACCATGGCAGTGAAGGTGGTGGCCCTGGTGGTGATCATCCTGGGAGGCATTGTGATGCTTTTCCAGGGCCGTACTGAGAACTTTGAGGACTCCTTTGAGGGAACCAATGTAGGGGTCAGCTCCATTGGCATTGCTTTCTATCAGGGCTTGTGGTCGTATGATGGCTGGAACACTTTGAATTATTTAACTGAGGAGGTGAAACATCCAGAAGTAAGAATTTCAATATTTACTATTAGTAGTTTATAGAAAGTCAAAATAAAGATGAAGCATGCCATCACTGTGCGTCTCCACTCATGATTGTGCATTTTTTATCTTCTTACTGATTTAGATGAGTAGGCCAGGACAAACTGTAGTAACATGAGAACTGATATTGGTTTAGGATATAATAATCCAAACCAACTGGTGGCTCATTGGTGCAGTGGTTAGCACTTTTTCCAGAGTTAGAAAACTGTAGAGTTAATATTTAATTGAAGGCAAAACAATTATATTTTACACCACGTGATTTCTTTTGAAAGCCATTTCTACACAGTTTGGAGCGCCTGAATTCTTTGTGATCTTTCTCAGTCTGCTCTGTAGACGTGTCGTTTTGTGTTCCCTGCTCTCTCACCATGGCGGACAAAACCCCAAAAAACGAAGGCCTGCAACTGAAGAGGGAGATTGGATTGATTGGCGGAGTAGCAATAGTTTCTGGAACCATGATTGGATCCGGTATCTTCATGTCCCCACAGTATGTCCTGGCGTATGTGGGAAGTCCTGGGGCCAGCATGTTAATCTGGTTTTTTTCAGGTGTTGTGGCTTTGTTTGGGGCTCTCTCCTACATTGAGCTTGGGACCATTATTCCTGAATCCGGAGGGGAATTTACTTACATCCTGAGGATCTATGGTTCATTCCCAGCCTTCTTTGCTGCAGTCACTTTTATCCTGCTTTTGAAACCTTCCAGCATTGCAGCAATGTCAATGACCATTGCACAGTACGTCATGACTCCCTTTTACCCAGGCTGCCCACCTCCTCAGCTGGCTGTGAAATGCTTTGCAGCTTTTAGTATTCTGGTAGTTGCCATTACCAACATCCTGAATGTCCGATTTGCTCTGAGAGTGCAGGTGATCTTCTTGGTGGCCAAAGTGTTTTCACTCACTTTCATTGCAATTGGAGGGCTAGTGAAAGTTTTACAGGGCAGCACTGTGATCGAGGAAAATTTTGACATTGAGAATGCTTTTCAAGGAACTCAGTTTTCTTTGAACACACTGGGAAAGGCTTTACTTCAAGGTCTCTGGTCTTACGCTGGCTGGAGTAACTTGAACTATGTGACTGAGGAGCTGAACAGACCAGAGGTGAGGCTGAAAGGGTCAGAAGTGACCTGAAACAGTAGTATTTATGCACACTATATTTTTTTAAATAGAGCTTATAATATTTGATAAAGATTCTGCCGGGAATTATGATTGTTGTCTTGCTGCTATCCTGAGAAAAATGACCACTTGCCTCCCCCCCTAAACTCTAAATTTGTGTTTCAGGTAATTCATTGACTTTTTACCAACACATACCCCTACAATGCTGTAAATCAGTGTTTAAAGTTTCTGAGGTGACTAAAGAGGTACACTAGTTGGCATTGTTAGGATTGTTGTAATTGCAGTTCCAGCTTATCCTGACTGCATGAAACTTGGTGCTTGGTGTTTCTTGGGGAGCTTTTTTCCCCCCATGGTTTGGCAAAGTATTAAAAAAGTTAATATTCAAGGAGGCTTTGTTTTATCATGAGAGACTGCTTTGTTAATATTTGTAATCAAGGTTTAGGCAAACATTACAACCATGTTATGTCATTTCATTTCATTTCATGTCTTTTTTTCTTTTTCTTGTACAGGTGAATCTTCCTCGGGCGGTGCTGATAGCCATTTCTCTTGTGACTACTTTGTACCTGCTGGTGAATGTGAGCTATCTGACAGTAATGACGCCTAAAGAGCTCATGTCCTCAAGCGCGGTAGCAGTTACCTGGGGGTAAGACAACACCTGTTCTCAGCCTGATAAGACCTTTTTTTTTATTACTTCTTCCATAGAACAGGAAGCAAACCTGAAGAAATCCTCTTCTCTGTACAATCATTTGATATGTGCCTTAAAATTACTGATGGTCAAACAAATGGGGCTTTTGTAAGTTGAAAATACAGACTGTCTCCATTTTGAATCCTCTGTATTAGCATTTTAGCTCCCTGCCATGTTGATACCAGAGATTAAATCATCCAGCGGGATTAATAGGTGATTAATAGTTAATTTAAATCTACCCACTGTGCAAGTAATTATGAAACTTATCTTACACAGTTGATGTGATTTCTCGCAAGACTCATCAATCCACTGTAAGGAAAATTACTTAAGAGTCACCTCCAAACACTTCAAACATAGAAGGAATGGCAGCAAAGAGCATCACTACAGTTAGGTGCTCACTTCTAGTGTCACACAAATACCAAGAGATATTGGACCCCTTCTCTTCACCGTCTCTATGTTCCTCCTTGGTCTGATCATCCGCCGCCATGGTCTCTGCTTCCATTCCTATGCTGATGATACACAACTTTATCTCTGTACTAAACCCTCTACCCTGCTCCCCCACGATCACTTCTCAACTGTCTGCATGAAATCAAAATATGGATGTCAATTAACCTACTCAAGCTCAACAGTAATAACGCAGAGGTCTTGGTTGAGGCCCCCAAAGCCCTACTCCAGAAGACTGGCCATCTACTTATTGATATAGACCAGGGGTAGGCAACTCCAGGCCTCGCGTGCCGGTCTCCTGCAGGTTTTAGATGTGTCCTTGATCCAGCACAGCTGATTTAAATGGCTACATTAACTCCTAAACATGTCTTGAAGTTCTCCAGAGGCCTGGTAATCAACTAATCATTTGATTCAGGTGTGCTGACCCAGGGTGAGATCTAAAACCTGCAGGACACAGGCACACGAAGCCTGGAATTGCCTACCCCTGATTTAGATGGTTTCCTCATCTAGCCTTCCTTCAACATTTGCAATCTGGGTGTCATTTTGGAACTCTCTCCCATATGAACTTCTCAACAACCCGTCACTGGAGTCCTTCAAGAAACTTCTCAAAATTCACCTCTTCAATAAAACCTTCGATCTCTAAACCTTTTTTATTTATTCTGTTTTGTAAAGCGTCCTTGGGTTTCTTGAAAGGCGCTTTACAAGTCTAATGTATTATTATTATTATTATACAGGCAGAAGGGGCCTCAGAACAGATGTTTGTAGTGTTAAACCTGGTCACACCAGCAAAGGCCCCATTCAACACCTTTCAAGACAAATATTACATTGAGGTGACATCACATCCTGTCCAAAAGGTTTATTCCTAAATAGGTCCACAGAAGATGTTTTTGATTTAATTTGTTAAATTACTGAAATGTATATAGAAAAGGGTCAATTGATATGCACTATAAGATGTTTTGTAATAGAAACGGTTTTCCTGCAGGAATAAGGTGCTGGGCAGCTGGGGCTGGGTCATGTCTGTGGCCGCAGCCTTGTCAGCTTTCGGTTCTCTAAACGGGACGTTCTTCAGCGGCGGCCGTGTGTGCTTTGTTGCTGCCCGGGAAGGACACATGGTAACAGTCTCTGTGTCTTATGAGAATGCATACACCTGTTTAAAATAAAGCTATGTGCAGATTTTCACACAGACCTGTGCTGGTTTTGCAGCCAGATATTCTGTCCATGGCCCACGTCCACAGACTGACTCCGTCTCCGGCGCTGATCTTCACCACAATAATCTCTCTGGTGGTGCTGATTCCTGGAGACTTTCAGAGTATCGTCAACTACTTCAGGTGAAGGCTGACTCTGTTTCTGCTCCATTTCTACTTTGTTTGGGGTTTTTTTTAGCACACATTGCTTTTTTTGTTTGTCTTTAATTTCTCTTCCTTTGCCGTTTTCAGTTTCACCGCCTGGTTTTTCTATGCCATTGTCCTGTCTGGGCTCATCTATCTCAAAATCAAGAAGCCAGACCTCCCAAGGTCGTACAAGGTTAGTGTCATCATTGTTTTCACATTACATGACAATAACATCTTGTCCTCACGCCTGGTTATTCCTCTCCCCACAGGTTCCCATTGTAATTCCTATACTGGTCCTCGCTGCAGCAATATTCCTCGTGCTGGCACCCATCATAGACAATCCTCAGATTGAGTACCTCTACGTGGCTTTATTTATCTTAAGTGGCGTTATAGTCTACATACCCTTCATCCATTACAAGCTCTGCCCAGGAGTGCTGGACAAGTTAACAGTGTTCTTGCAGCTCTTCTTAGAGGTCGCCCCTGCAGACAAAAACCTGTAATTTCTACTGAACACACATGGATAGCATCTTTGATAACATGCAGATAACTGAAAGCTACCAATAAAATAAGCCTTTTTCCATGAATTATCCTTACATGTTAAATTACATCTGATAATGAGTGTTGCTGTTTTATGTAAAGGTGCATTTAAAGTGTTTTACTTGCATTTTTAAATTGATGTTATTGTAAATTCACAACTTTCATCTAAGCTTATTGTAAAAGATTGTTTGCAAGATGTTTAAGTTCAAAACTCATTAAGATTTACAGGGGGACACAAATCCATATTTGTCATTGAAAGACGTTGATTATCTTTTTTTTAATACAATAAACACTAAAACACGCTATAATTCAGCATTGCAGGGGACCTTACAGCTCTGCCATTTACTGCATGTCAGTCATACCTTGCTGTCACTTTATAATCAACAAAAAATAAAGTATTTCAAACATATCAGCAAATTTAGTGCTCCTGACATTTCCTGATTTCTTGCAGTATTCAGATTCTGTTTGTATTCGTCTGTACTCGCTATAAGTTTGCGTGAATAAGCATCACAAAAGCATCTGAATGGAGCAGATCTTCATGAAGTAGATGTGCTTTTTGGGTCTGAGAACACTCGTACAGACGTGTGAATTAAAAAGAAAATAAAAAGTTTATTAAATATTTTTCACCAAATTGCTAAAACAAGACATGGTCAATTTATAGTGCAACTTTCACGAGACAGGGCATAAATCAGGGGAAAGCAAGGAAAAGAGAGCGTGTATGAATATGCTGTTTATTCATATTTAGACCACTTTTGGATTGGCGTTCAGAGAAGTTTGGCAGTTTGTGTAAAAGCCACATTCTCAAAATTAAGACTGGAAATTTTCTTCAGCTCTAATTTTCAGATACTTAATATATTTCATGTTGACAGTTTGGAAAAAGCATTTTCCTCCTCAAAGCTTAAATTATTTAATACCATTAAGATCCAAAAAAAGCTTTTCCAAACAAAACAAAAAATTTAAAGTCTTTTTTTACGCATTCTTTATGTGTGTGAATGTCTTTTAATGACAATCTGGCTGATCCATCACTCTACTCCAGTTTTCTTCTCTGTGCCATTAGCAGCAGTTGACCTGTTTTCGCCACTCTGCTCGCCTGTCTCGCCTTTGCCCCCCAGTGGCGACTGGTGGTACAGCTTGTAAAGCCTCTCTGCATACTGGCCTGCATCCTCCACCCCCTCACAGCACCTTATCCAGGACTGAGGGATGGTCTCGATGCCATAGTGGGCCCCCGCGATGGCCCCAGCCATGCAGGCTATGGTATCAGTGTCCCCTCCCAGCGCCAGGCTGTACGCTATCGTCCTCTCCACGCCGCCGTAGCTCTCTGGGAGGCATTCCCGGGGCTGCAGGCAGTGGAGCACACAGAAGATTGCAGTGGGGACGGAGTGAAGAGCTGCAATGCCATTACCTGGTAAAAGTCATAAAGACAGGGGCGTGTTTTTGTGGTGGCAGTCAAGAGAAACAGGAAATGTCATGTAAAGAAAGGAAGTGGATCGGGGCCTTATTGCACATGTGGCTTGCTCCCTAACCCCCATTAATACTTCTTCATATACTAAAAGATAAATAAGATGGGGAAATTTACTTAGAATAAATCAGGAGAAATATATCTAAAATGTAAAAAAAATATAGTAATGGTGTTTTTTTTATCAAGTTCTTTGTCTTTATAGTGTTTATTTGATGATGGTTTATTCAACCAAGTTGGTAATAACCTCTCTATTAAATTTCACTCCCCCTCTGATATTCAGCTACCAACAGCAGTGTCTCACTGTCTCCACAGAAAAATGGGGGCGTGGCAGATAGCAGTAATAGTCAGAGAGTGGTGGTTTTGAATGACTGATTCCGTAACAGGGGCACGGTGGTATGAACAAAACTGGGCAGGCTTCATGAATCTAAATGTAATTTTGCATTTACACTTCCTAAAAAACCCAGATTCAGATTGACTCTTAAAGTCACCTCTAATTTTAGATCAAACCCAAAATCTGTCAATAAACCTTTCTTATGGAATTCTTTAAATAAATGTTTCTGTAATCCTGAAAACAAACAAACCCGATCACATACCCCTCCTCATCAGCGATAAATAATCATACTGACCCAGTTCAGAGATGACTTCCTCTATGCTAACTTTGCTCCTGTCCATCAGGTCTCTGATTCGGTGGAGACGTTCACAGAATGGCTTCTCTGCTTCTTTTAAACTGCAAAAGCATACATTAAAAATATATACATCTCACACAGCATGAAAAGGGATGTTTCAACCTTTAAAAACACATTTTGAAAGCCATAAATCCCTCCTAAGGTTATTTTTTCTGACTCAGAATTTGCCTTTTGATGTGAAAGTTTAATTTAAAAAGTAATTGAGTCTGAGTTACCTTGTTACAAAGACTTGTAAGATAAATGTCTATTATGCTTCAGGGAATAAAACCTCAAATAAAAAAATAAGTTACAGAAAAACTACACTGTTTTCCTTTGGAGGAAAAACCCTGTTCGCGTTCGCTGCCTGTGACCAGTCTACTCACATTCTTGCATCATTGCGTGCAGTCTCATCACCTTCCACTTCCTCCATCTCTTTAATTAGCCTGCTGATGAACTGGTGAGGCAAGTCCAGTGCCCCCTGCAGAGAGAGGTGCACAGCTAACGCTTGCAGCACCGCCCCATTATAACCCAGAGAGCAGGAGTGCGTCAGCATGGCGCCCAGATGGGCAAACTGCGGAGGAAGAGAGCAAATTTAAAGATGTTGTTTCTATCCGATCCATATAGAGAGAGAAAACTCAACATTCAAAAGACCCCTGCTCACCCTTTTAACATCAGACAAGTCCGGAAAGGCCAGGGCGAAGGGAGCTGCTCTCATGGCCCCTCCATTTCCAAAGGAGCCCCGACCGTTAAACTGGTCCCTCGCTGGCTGATACACATCATTTAACTGGGGGGATGAGAGCTTCTTCAACACCTGGATCACTCCAGCACCATAACCACGATGTGGGGATGCACTGTACTCCTTCGCAAACCTAAAAATAGTGAGACACCGAGGTAGGAACCATTATCAGTTTACCCGAAGAGCCTTTGGATCCATATTTAACTCCTTAAATCCTTTTCTTTATTTTCTATCATATATACACACTGCTCCAAATGTGGAGCCTCACATTAAACATGTGCAAAATTTCCAAAAATTAATTTGTTGTAATACAAATAACGCCTGTGAGACAATTTTTCTACTCTTGGCTATGTACACAGAAGACCCACCCTTCTGCTGTTTAAACCTTTTGTTTACAACAGGGGTAGGGAACTCCAGGCCTCGAGAGCCGGTGTCCTGCAGGTTTTAGATGTATCCTTGATCCAACACAGCTGATTCAAATGGCCAAATTACCTCCTCAACATGTCTTGAAGTTCTCCAGAGGCCTGGTAATCAACTAATCATTTGATTCAGGTGTGTTGTCCCAGGGTGAGATCTAAAACCTGCAGGATACCAAGTGTCGAGGCCTGGAGTTGCCTACCCCTGGTTTACAAAGAACAACCAATCAGAGGAAAGTTGGCTTAATGCAGGAGAAGGAAGGAAGGAAGAAGATGATGATGATGGTGAAGTGATGGTTTTCACAAAGGCAAAGGATAAATAAGGCTTATTTTAGATGAAGATGATTCCTCTACCTGCGAGCCATGTCGTGCTCATCAAAGCCAGTCCTGGTGAGTAGAGACTGAGCCACACAGCGTGCCATGGCTGTGTCATCACTGTATTCAAGGATACCTAAAACACAAAAACATAAATACACACATTTTAACAAATAATAAGAGTAATTCAGCACTGGAAATAAACAGCTAACACCAATTTAATCATCCTGAAATTGTAATCACTTTATCGCCTAATCTAGTGGACTGGCTGGAATCCTTAGCCAACAAAGACACCAATATAATTTGCGGATAATAAAATGAACATATCTACAGATGGTGATTGTTTACACAGGAAAAATTAATAGTTTAATTTACTTCCCCCTGTTACTCATATAAGATTTAAATGAAGTATAACCAAGCATATTTATAGAAATACAGTGTGGATGTATTTTTGCTACTTTCTCAAAGAATCCTGACTACAACAAAAAGAAATTGAGGGGAATACCTTAATGCAAAACATGGTCTCATCTCACGTCCTTCCCTAAAGAGACAATCAACAGCCTAAACAGGAATCACAAGGCCCAATCAGTGGGGCTTTACACAACATTTGTTCTGAGATCTGATGAGATGAGCAGAGACATCGACACAGATGACCTATTTATCAGTTGAATGCTGATTGGTTGACAAGTCAGCCAGAATAGGTTGTATTTATTTTATGAACCATAATCATACATGAAACATGGTAAAACACTGTAAGAGCAAATGTGTCTTATAGGGCAACTTTCATTTCAGGGGGCTAGTGCCTCCTCATTCCCCCCTTGGAGAGACCCCTGCCGGTTTCAGACGTGATCTTTTCTTTCTTTAGTAATTTCAAACCATGTTGATCCCTTGAAGCTGCTCTGCATGTCAGCTTTGCTTCACGGTGCAGTGGGCTTGTTATGAAACCTCCTCCTCCTCTCACTGACCTGTTCCTTTAGTTTCGTCGTCCAGGCTGCTGAGGTGCTGCAGCACACTCTCCATGGGAACCTCCTCCGCCCCTTCAAACTCTCCTCCGATACAGTCTCCTAGCACACCCGCGACCAGCGCTCCCCTGAAGCGGGACAAAGACGCCGGACCTCCCGCGGCTGCCGCCGCTCTCACCGCCGTGACTGCCATTCATCCGACGGGGAAAATGACTTCAGCCTGCTCGTTTCTCCGCTGACCCTACTCCCAGACAGCTGTCGAGCGGATCCAAAGCAATCCACAACAACAACAAACGTCGACCTGAAGCTCTCTCTGCACGGCTTCCGGAAAACGTTCAGATCACCGTTTGACCCCCGGTGAAAGTTCGCACATAGAAGTGCAGCCAAGCAGAGAAGACCTCCATTAAACGACAGCATTGAGTCTGATCTAGTTCACCTATTTCTATGCAACGGATACCGAAACTGCTATAATAAATGCGCATGAACTTTATACAGTATTTTTCTTAATCGGAATCAGATTTATTGACCAAGCATGTGTTCATAAAGAATTGGTCCGTGTCTTTTTGCTCTCAATTTACTTCACAGAAGAGACACCTGACACTACCGACAACAGCAACATGAGCCAGACATTAACAATAGTAGAACTGGCCTTTTAAAAATACAGAAATTAACAACAGTGAAAATCATAATCAAATCAAAATTTTAAATAAAAGTTCTAGATACTTATTGGGGCTCACCAGGACATAAAAGCTGTGTGTGAAGGATCTACAGCTAGATCTAATTATTAAAATGCTTTGAAAGTTTACAGGCTTTGCCATGAGTTATAGCTACTAAAAGAACATTTTCCCTGCTCACTCACTTTTCTTTTTCATTTAATATATTACAGTTATTTTATTTATTAGTTTTCCTGATAAATACCGCTTTAAAAATGCATTTATATAATAAGATTGCATCAGTATGCTCAGGCAGCATACTGAACAGCACAGGAGCACCAGTGAGAATTGTCTAATCACTTTTTCTCTTCACCTTCTACACCTCAGACTCAAGGTACAGATCAGACTTGTGCCACCTACAGAGATTTCTAGACAGCTCTGCTGTTGTTGGCTGTATCACTGATGGAGGTTAAAATCTAGAAGTACACATAGACAAAACGATTAGGAAGGTTCTGGTTTAGTTCTGAGAGTGGTACCTGAGATGGTAGAGGTGTCTGAGCGGAGGATGCTGAAGAATCTCCTCAGCATCATAAACAATTCACTCTAGCCCATGGGTGATTGGTCCTCGTATTACACACAGCAAAAGGCTCATTGCCCGAAGCAACAGGACTGAGTACTGCATGAGATCTTTTCTACTTGTGGCTATTAGACTGTACAACTCCACATCCACACTTTAAAATATCATACTCCTACACAATCTCAGCTGTTCTTTACCACGTGGAAGGACCGTTATTATTTTTACTGCAGTAAATATATATATTTACGTATATATTTTGCGCAAACACACTAATACTTACGGTAGGGTCGTACATTGCCCCGTTCGGACAGGAGAAGCGACCTCTGAAAGGATGAACTGCAGAGGGCAACTTTAAGGAGAGAACTGTTATAGTAAGGTGTGCACCTCCAGATAAGCCTCGGTGCTCCTTTGGGGACTGACTGTTCAATACTGTGGAGAATTATCTGAGTGACTTCACGCCATTCCTCCACAGATATCTCCTTATTTTGGTGTTTTGATGATGGTGGTCGAAAGGGCTTTCTAATAAAATCTCTTATTAATGTAAAACTGGGTTGACAGCTGGAGACTGAAGGCCGTGGCACATCATTCACATCATGTTTATGTAATCCTGGGAGTGATTCTCCATTAATAATAGGTGATCAATCAAAACAGCTCTGCGCTGATTTGCACTGTAAGGATCAGGTTCTTTAATTTGTCACCCACCTGACAGTATACTGACACATGCACATAAATATCCACTGTGTTACCAAACTGGGGGAAAGGAATATGGAGGATGCGCAGGAATGATGAAACAAACGCTTGTCATTTATCTTCAGTAAGAAATGCAGCATTTCATAGTCACTTACAAACAGGGCTTACCGTAATGACCACAAAATAGCAGCAATAAAAATTTTTGCCATGGAGACTGCTTTTTTAAAAGGCAAGTGTCTGATGTGTGAGTTTGAGTATTAAAAACTAAAGTTCAAGACGTGCTTATAAGAAAAAACTGTGCAGCGCTACTTGACATTTTTGATGCTTACAGTTTCAGGAGTAAAAAGAAAGGAACGCTTATCTAGTCATTACGGTAATCTTAACCCACATCTCTTCTACGAAAGTACTTTTGTTTCTTCTGTAGTAGTCTTTGGATTCACTTTAAAAGTAGCCTAATACACAAGTTTTTCCCTACGAAGTGAACTCCTCTGCGTCTGTTGTCGGTCCACTCGTTTCCTCGGTGAACTGCAGCATCCTCTGCATACATACATGACCCATAACCCCGAGAGGAGGTGGGCGGCTGGGTGCGAAGCGCGGCGTCTGCAGCATAATTAAAACATGGCGGACTCGGAGGAATATAGACTTAAACGATTAAAGGTAAGGCATTCACAACCAGGCTGTAGTTATAGCGGCACTCAGCTGGACGCTAAACGGATTAGCTGATCCAGCTATACACTGTGTTGTTTAGTTGCTGTGGGCCGGTCGAGATTCGCACATTCAGGCTAGTGTTAGCGGCTAGCTTGCTGCTTTGCTATTCAGTGCTGATGCATGCTGAGAATTTGCAGAGCAGCAAACGAACATGTTGAGAACATTGTGTCCACGGGCCTTTGATGTGCACCTTGGGAGCTGGTTATTAAACCAGCCGCAGACCAACTTTTGGGTTGCAGCAGTGTCCACGTAGCTCGTAAAGGCATCGGCCAGGACTGCTGAGAATAATGAGAAGTGGGGGGGGGTATTGAAATTATCTGTGGCTACATTAAAGCCGTTTTTTGTATGAGGAGTGTAGCCATCACCAACATTATTTTTTTATTTTTTGGGGTGTGTCTGAACTCAAAAGTATGAGTGAGTTCAGAATATGGCTGAATTTTAAATGGAGTTTGGTGGGACGCCCCCCCCCCCCCCCCCTTTCATACAACTAATAATTAGACATGAGGCCTGGAGCCTTTAAAACGGCACTAAAACGTGAAAGCTAACGTTTAACTCGCATTGGTCTTAATGATATTTGTATAATTAAAAGATTAGAAGCAGTAAAATGTTATTACATTTATATACAGGTACCAGAGTTATAGCATTGGTACTCTTCGGGGATTTTCTGGTACATTTTTTGATTGCCACATGACAAAAAGTGTAGTTCCTCTAATGGCCACTTGAGGCCGCCTTCGAAAGAGCCATGAACTCCATGTTTTTTGCATCTGCACATAGTTTGCCCCTCAATAAAGAAAATGCTACAGAGAGTATTTTTCCGCCTGGATACTGGAGTTAAGGGTATAGCCACCCAACAGGTTTAGCTAACCAGAGTTATTGAACTGGTCATTAGCAGGTATGTGATATAAATGCAGCTTGTTAACTAAAGCTACGTCTAAACTGGAAGAAGTTTGCAGCAAGAATGTGAATGACATTCATGACTGCAGGAGAAATAACCACTGACTATACGTTGTAGGCACAATCCAAAATTGACTTAAATCAACTTCCCGGCGAGCGATTGAAGTGACAACCAGTGAGTGCAGGATACTCCTGTTTGGAGAGTGACCTGGTTGTTACATTTGATGGATACCTAATCAATCGAAATCTAGGGGGAGGTCCACAAGCAACCAGGCTTTGGCTTCAAAACTACAAACACCGAGCAAATGGCTTCCAACGTGGATGTAGCCCAAGTTAGCTGACTTAAGTTAGCCCTACAACCTCTAAACTCCACATATACAGTTGTGGTCACAAGTTTTCATAGACTCATCATGGGCATAAATTTCATGATATTTTGGGGATTTGTAAGTATTTCTTTGAACTGTTCTTTTTCCAGCATGTAATGACTGTACAGCACACATCTTTAATGACTTTAAAAACCAAGAATTGGGTGCACAAGCTTAATGTATTTTGGATTTTTTCTAATCCATTCAGGGTCCAATTTATACATATACTCACTTCCATCTTTTAAGTGAATGGTGCTGAAGGTTCTATAAATGAAGGTTCTTATCTTGACATGGCCAAGGTTTGTTAACTTCTCATTAGTATACATGATTGACTAAAACTGTGTGGCAGCTAAGGCTGCCACGATTAGTCGACTAGTCACGATTACGTCGACTACCAAAATCGTCGACGACTAATTTAATAGTCGACGCGTCGTTTGAAGCTTTGTAAAATCCCAAAAGAAGCAGGAATAAGTAGTAGGATTTAAGAGTGTAATAACGGACTAAAACAGAAGATGGCAGCACTGCATGTACAAGGATGCCAGCTGCCGTTAAACCCCGAAGAAGAAGCTGTGTCCCAGGATTCATAGCGCGGTCCAGCGCGGCCCTGCTCAGTTTCCAACAATGGCGGCAGCTAGTTAGTTTTAATATTACTCTTAATTATACTTTCTGGGTCACAAAATAAACGTTTAACATATTTTCAGGCGAGAATGTAACTGTGTAAACTTCAAATATCTGCTCAGTTTATCAAGACACCACATATTTTCAAAAGCGCCCCGACGTTTTGGGAGACGTCTGTTACCCACCAGCTCGATAGCTAGCCAGGGTTCAAGGCTCACTAGAGCTGGTGAGAACATCGGACTCCCGGCAAATCGTTTTCAAACCCACCGCCGTCTTTCGCTACTCAGGTTAAACATAATATATAAGTCACTTAGATAACTTAAAAATGTTATTGTTTGGCTTTTTTTCAGTATTTTATTTGCTCCTGAGTAAATAGGTTTGGCTGAGATTAAAGTTAGTTTTTACACAGCTGAATAAATGTCAAGCAGACAACTGATTATCAGAAGTGTGAGATGCTCGAGAATATACTCCGGTGTCCTGTTATATTTTAGATAGCAAGGAGCAGACGGCTGAGTTTATTAAACTCCAACGAATAATCTGCAAATTTCATTAAACTTTAATAAACTGTCATCTTGTCTTTATTTTTAGTTAGCACATATCTTAAACACTTAAAGCTGTAAGCTAATGATAGTTATATAAGAGCAGATGCATGCTGGCACAATAAGCTCTAGTTGTACGTCCAATGGATGCATGATCTGATTAGTCGACTAATCGCAGAAATAATCGGTGACTAGTCGACTATCAAAATAATCGTTTGTGGCAGCCCTAGTGGCAGCAGTCATTGGATTGGCCAGTACTCAGAACAATGGGAAAGTCTAAGACACTCAGTGAGTATCTATCTATGATCAAATAATACAAAGATTGAGATATTTAGTCCCAATGACAAGAGGTATGTTTTAGGGGTAAACATGAGGTTTTCAAACCCAAGAACATTATCAGCTGTCAAGCATGGTGCTGTTAGCATCATGCTCTGGTTTGTTTTGCTGCCAGTGGTACTGGTACATTACATAAAGAGTGGATGAAGGAGGAGGACTATCTCCAAATTCTTCAACTTCACCTCAACTCAACAGCTAGACAGCTCAAACTCCAACAGGACAACAATCCTAAACATATCAAAACTAGTTTTAGAATTGATAAAACAGGCTAATATTAAACTTCAGAATGGCCTTCCCAAAGCCCTGACCTCAATCCTATTGGAAATTTGTGGACTACACTTAAAAAGCAGAGTTTGTGCCAGCAAATCAACACATTTAAATTAACTCTACCAATTCTGCTAAGAAGAGAGGTCAGATATCTATTCAGAAGCTTGTGGATGACTACCTAAAGCATCTACTAGAACTGCAGCTTGCCAAGAGACCTTTAACCTCCTAGGATGGACATATGTGGACATCACATTTTGGGTTGTCTAGACCAAAATACTTAATTTGCTCTACAAGGGCCTGATATCCACTTACGTGGATATTATACTGCCACTGTTCTATCAAAATTTAAAGCTAATGTCCTCATATGTGGATCTTATTTTTCTCAGGAACAAAAATCAGGTATAAAAAATTCACATAACTCTTTGTTTTTACATTGCTCAGGTCCCAAGCAGCCCAAACAGCAAAGAGAAATTAAAAAAGCATGCCATGACAGAGTTCGGGTCTTAGGAGGTTAAACACATTTCAGTGGATGTGTATCTAAGAAAAAAATCAAAAATTCATTCAAACCTGTGCACTCTGTGTTCTTGTTCATTCACGTCATTAAAGATGTATGCTGTACAATTATTCAACCCTGTCAAAAATAAGAAATCATTAATATCCCCCATATTACCATGATAGTCACACCCATGATGAGTGGATGTAAACTCCCCTACTGTAAATGTTTTTTAGAATATTTAAGACTGCTTTTAAATAATACCTTTAAAGTAAGGTTAAGACATTCTCTCCTTCTCTTTTAGGAACAAAAGAAACATGATCTCAGTTTGGAAAAAGTATTTGAACAAGTCTTGTTTGTGTGGTCCATCATCAGTGTGATCATCTTCACCTGTGGTTGCTCTGCAAGAGCCAGGTGTTTATACTCTGTGCTAATTGGCCTTGTTCATCCATTATAAACTACCATGAAACTGGTCAGCAACTCCCATTTAACAAAAAGAAAATTATGGTAACGATAAGTGAGGTGTGCTCAGAGAAACAAATAAACATTGTTTATTTGCACACACTGGGACACTCTGTTCGTCAGATTAGCAAACAAATCAATGTCCCGTCCTCCACAATATTATCAGAAAGTTAAAAAAAAAAATGATGGCCTCATTATTGAGAACAGAAGACGTTCGAGCAGACCCAGAAAGACCAGGACAAGGTCCATAACTGTGAGTAACATCAAGAAAACCCTCAGAGTCACATCTCCGCTCACAGAGAGAGAGTGATGAGAAGGTTGCCAGTGTTGGGGAGCCATTTCAGTTCCTGTTATTTTATTTACAGAAATGTGCCACAATTCAGCCTGGAGCCCAGCAGAGGGTGTGCTCAACATAATCCTCATTCCAGAATATAATGATTTACTCTTGATTCTAGTTAAAAAGTTGAAATGTAAATTTTTGCGAAAAATAGTTTTGATAATATGTAATTGAAATAAAACGGCACGTGTCCTTAAGCTCTTCTTGCAGGGAAGGCTGTTTTGTTTTTTTTCCCCCACAAACCCATAACACTCGGTTAAAAATGGGACATGCTGCCTTGACGATGTGTGTTTCCATACAATAGGTAGATCTTTGAGGCATAGTCAAACTACAACAGAAGCTCCTGTGTGTGCGCGCACAGAGGCCGCTGGTTGTGGTGAATGTAAGATACTGCTGTCAAGAGGTTGCTGGCTCAATGGGTGCTGTAAAGTGTCTTATGGTCTTTACCAGCAAATCCAGGTAAAAATTATCAGATTTGGGCTACAGCTCCACAGGTCTGATAACTTTTGATTTCATGGCCAGGTTTTCTGAGGGTCCCACTTAGGGATGGGTATTGATAAGATTTTCATGATTCCGATTCCATTTTCAATTCTGTTTAACAATTCGATTCTTTATCAATTCTCTTATCGATTCTTTTTAAAAAAGGAGAACACTAAGGTCGATTAGCTTAGAACGTTGTTTTATATCTTCTCTTTGAACAAGATAGAAATTTAGGAGTAACATGGCCTTACAAACCCAACAGTGAGATCTTAAGAGATCCACAGCCTACGGCTCTTCAATGGGGTGTCACAGGGTCCCCAGGAAAAAAAATTGTAAATGTAAAATAATAAAATAAATATTCTTCTGTAGCAATAACAAAGTATTGCTCTGTAGCAATTACACAAGAATATCCAGTAATGTCCCTGCCTACAATTAAACACATTCACTTACCAAAAATCGGGGGCATCTGGCAAATGGGTGCAAGCCTTTTACCACAAACTTAGTCACTGCTCGGTGACATTCGTCTATCCTGGCCTGAAAGGAGACGCTACCGGTAGACTGCAGCAAGAACTGCCAGCATCTGAGCCAGCCAGACTCTGTCTCTCTCATCATGGTCACCTAAATGCACAGTAATGGCAGGTTTTGTAATAAGGCAGATCGCGCTAACATAATATGCACTGTTAGTTGATTATTTACCTGCCGCATTAACGGGAGAGGACGTGCAAACGTTACCGCTGCTGCTGGGTTGAGATTCACGAGTCCGGAGCAGAATTTAAAACACGACATTCATTTAGGGTTATCACGTGTTTGGTGAGCAAATGCTTTTGCATATTCGTAGTGTTTCCTCCCTTAAATGAAATATCTACTTTGCAAGTATTGCAAGTTGCCCTGTTGTCATCCGTTCTCTTAAAGTATAACCAAACTTTTGAGCGAGGCGCCATGTTTCCTGCCAGGTAAATGACGCTCCGCAACGTGGTGACGTCATTCGGGGCAACTGGAATCAATAAGGGAATCGTTTGCAAAAATGGCAAACAATTCCAAGGAAATGAAATAGTGGGAACCGGTTCTCAACAAGAACCGGGTTTCGATACCCAACCCTAGTCCCACTGGGTGTCCATATGCTTTTTGGGTCTTAATTTTGACCTATGTGTTATCATCTTAAGCAGGTTTTCGTTGATTTTTTTTGTGTTTTTCTTTAAATTGATTGTTATTTGCTTGGATGTTTGAAGATTGTCTATTGTATAGAAATTAATACTTAAAGTCATAATCAAGAGTTTATTTTCTTACCATGGGAGTCTCTGGGGACTGACTCCCTGCTAGATGTTTTTAGATTAATGAATTATAAAAAAATCTTTGTGCTTTATTCAAGATTGGCAGAAATAACAGAAAAATGCATTAACTCGAGTAAGACACCAGCAGCCAGTCATGCTACGTGTTTGGTTATCTCTAGAATATGTGTTTTTAGTCAGAAAACTGGTGTATGTTAAACTAAAATGGCACTTGATGCCTTAATTATATCTCTGATTGTGTGTATCAAGTTTCTTAACTAATTATCCAATTTGGGGTTGTATCAAGGATGTATTTTATGTTTTCACTGAACATATTTGGCCCTTATCTGTCAAAAGTTGTATTGTATATGGATGTGATGTGAGAAATTATGATGATCTCTCTCCTCTGCAGCATGAGGAGCACATGTCCAGGGTGTTTGACGAGGTGATGGGGCTGGGAGACTTCGCCGACTCCTCCAGGGGCTCCAATGCATCTTCCAAGAGTGGTGGACAGGACGAGACGAAGGGAGTGGACCAAACCTCAGGACAAGAGGAGCAACAACCAATGGAGGAGGAGGAGGTGGAAGAGGAGGAGGATAGCAACAGCAGCAGGAAAGAAGAAAAGACAGACAAAGGGGCGGGCGAGTCATCACTTCCTCGCATTGCCTCACCCACCACTGACCCACAGGATTCTTTTAAAATGGGGACCAGCGAAGGGGGAGGTGGACGAGGAGGAAGCGGGGCAGCGGCTTTTGATGACGCGCTGGATGGCCTTCCTTCATTTGGGCAGGAGGAAGATGATGAAGACTGGCACTTTGCCCTACCCATGGGCACCCTGGAGGATGTAGATGTGGATAAGGCCGGCAGGAAAAGTAGCCAGCGGGAGAACAGCGAAGCTCCGAGCAATACCTTTGGTTCTGAGCCAAAAGTAGGGGAGGCTGAGGAGGAGGAGGAGGAAGAGGAGGAGGAGCAAGAGCAAGAAGAGAGGGCAGGGAGCACCGGTTCCGCTAACACCTTCCACTCGTCACAAGACAACAGCAGAGGTAACGCTGCTTATTTTTGAAGGACACGATAATTAGTGACTCATCTGTTTGCTTATTTTTTTATTTCTACTCCACTGTTTTTATACAGTTAGTCACAGAGCGTACCATTCAGCTCATAAAACAGTCTTTGAGTTGAGGGTGGAGCTTAATAAAAGCAAAAACAACCCTCATGAGGTCACTATGATGTCAATTTAATTCCGCTTTATCTGTGTAACGCCAAATGACAACAATCGTCACCTCAAGGCACTTTATACGGTAAGGTACAATAACATATGTTATTACTGCATATGCAGGTCAGTTTAGATATAATTGCTTCACAGATGAAAGATAAGCAGATGATTAGAAGAAAAACAAACAAATATTCAGTAATTTAAAATACCATATAAATAGTATGCTTAGTAAAAATGAGAAACCTAAAAAAAAACAAGCAAAATGGTAACATTAAAGATAAATTGAGGCTGGAGTAATTGCATTAAAATTTTTAAAAGGCAGTCCTAAATAAATACTTTTTAAAGGAATATAAATATTAGTCGAAGCAAAGGACATAAATACAGTGATGTGTAGGCTCATGTCATGTCACACACATTTCTAATAACAAGGGGAGGCGAAAGCTCACAATCTGGCAGCACTGTCTGATTACATCACATAACTTGACAATTAAACAAGAATGAATGGCAGCATTTGAAATGTAATAGATTGACTATTTGAAATCCAAACATTTTACTTGCAGACTGACGGTTTTAACAGCACATGGATGGGGCTTCTCAAGTGTAGAAGCAGCCAACTTTCATAACCTTCACTAACTTTGAGTGATTTGGGGACTTTTGAGGCCGAGAAGTGGCGAAAGCAACAGAGGTTACCTGTTACCAGCACAGAAAAGTCTGTTAAGCCTGCAGGTCTGCAGCTAACAGGAGTGAAACGCCAGCTATTTCTTTAAAGAGGACTGCATGAAGAGAAGCCTTATAAGTGCAGGATGTTCTCCTTGAAGCCTACTTTTAGTCCAAGAGACAAATGATTTGAATCCCGGCGAGCTGCTCTGCAGATGTACCTCAGAAATGTGAAGACAGGAATGAGGTTAGCTCAGACTCACTTTGTTTTCTAACCCTACTAAATGATTTAGAATTTGGAAAATGTCTGTGCAGTGAGGTAAAGGACTAAAATAAATATTTCTATCATCCTCTTGGATCGTCATTTAAGATCCGCTGAGCCATTACAAGTTGTAACCTGCACATGTCCTGAAAGAAAAGTGAAAATGGTTTCAGAAGGTGTCACAGATTTTTTTTTTAAAACTGTGAAGTACACACAGTGCAAATACCTACATATGAAAAATATAAATACTGAATTCCTACTTCCAATCAAACCCACTCCATTGCAACAGATGGCTGCCCCGCCCTGAGCCTGGTTCTGCCAGACTTTTCTTCCTGTTAAAAAGGAGTTTTTCCTTCACACTGTAGCCAGGTGCTTGCTCACAGGAGTTGTCTGGTTGTTGGGCTTCTCTTTGTGTTATTGTGTCTTTACCTTACAATATAAAGCGCCCGGGGAGCTGACTCGTTGTGATTTGGTGTCATAATTCAGTTGAATTAAATGTAACCTTATAGACAGTAGAAAAGTGCTAAAACATTAATTTAACAAGTGCATGCCCGTGCTACAATTAGAATAAGTGGCAGTCAGTTCCTGCGTGTGACCAACGACATATCGATCGGGTATCGGGTAATGCACTGACAGAAGGTCTCAGTGGAAGTACTGCCAGTCAACAAGCCATTCTTAAAGAAGAGAAGTTAAACAAGAACCCGTCATGAATCCAGATTTGAAGTTTTTAGCTCAAATCATCAGATAGGTACAACAGAGCATCTACAGCCATCTGTGAAATACAGTGGAGGCTCCGTCATAGTCTGAGGCTGCTTGTCAGACAGTGGTGTTGGGATTGATCGAATTACAAAAGCAGAAAGATACAATCTGATCCACCGTGTAATACCATCTGGAAAGCATCTTGATTGGCATCTATTTCCTCTGCATATCATATTTGTTCCTACTTATTTAAAGTGTTTACTAAAAAAAAAAAAAAAACGAAAACAATAATACATGCTGTTTTATTTGTTTTTTTTCCCCCCCATCCATGTTTAGATGCGGGCGTCCTGAACCAGACAGAGGAGACGGAAGACAGTGAGCAGGGAGAGGTGAGGGTTGGAAAACACTGTCAGTTAACTGCCTTTTCAGCTCGGGTAGTTATGGACGCTTTCTATTATTTCAGACGTCAGAGGCAGCTCCGGTGGAGGACAGCAATCCCCCAATTTCTCCGAGTGTGAATATAAAAGAGGAGCCTATTGATGAAGGCTACGATGCTGCGTTATTGCCTCAGAGCTCCATCAGACAGATCAAAGAGGAGCTCGAACACCAGGAGGTTGGTATAGAGAAAAGGCAAAGATTACCTCACTGTATTTGGATTGAAGCTGCTAACAGACTAAATTGTTTCATAACAATACATAGACTCATTATTTCGGTCGTCAAGTTTAAAAATATCCCACCCAGTCACCTCAGAATCAGCCGATTGCTTTTGCACAATAACATGTCAAATTTTATTTTCATACTATGTTAATATTTTCACAGTTTCAGGCCTTTGAAGTGCAGTGAGGTGGGTCAAAATTGTGTGCTTTTAAATTTAAGTCATGTTTTTCAGCATTTTGGAGCACACGAGCACTATCCCATGCTCTTATATAGTCACAGCATGAAGATCAAATTTTACCTGCCTTCATTAAATATACTGAAGTTATTGTACCAAAAATGGCTGATTCTGAGGGTCTTTTTAAATAAATGATTTTTTGACCTTTTGTATGTGATTTATAGCAGTATGAAAGACAGACAGAAATGCGCAGTCTGATTTCTTATTGTTTTATTGTTGCAGGAGGAGCTGAGGATCAGCTCCGTCTTCTCTGTAGGTGGAGGCAACACCTTCGCCTCTCCTACCAGTGAGTGCATTTGTTTTAACATTAGTGGTGATGTCTTATACACTATGTTGTAGTTTATTTGATTTTAACTGTAATAACAAGAATTCAAATTGTGTTATAATTATTATTATTAGTCCTGTTAATAATGCACCATAGAGTTTCAGTGAACCAAAGAAGATCTTGGTCTGAAAATTGGCCTGAAATTGGACCTAATGATAAACCACGGATTAGTGGCAGAAAGGAAAAATCTGCGAATTATCTAAGGGTTAATAAATCTGCCTGATAGCTTTGTTAACCTCTTGTCCACCTCAGTGCCAGCAGCAGTCCCAGCCCCGACTCCGACTGCCATTTTTATCCCTGGTAGAGGAGCTGTCCTACAAGCCATGGCTCCCCTCCCCATCAGACCTCCAGTTCCAGTCCCAACTTCACTACCAGCTCTGACACCAATACCGCCGCGCCCACCACAACCCCCAGTTCCTGGTAGCGTTCGCTGCAGCGGTTGCTCTAAGGTATTAATGCAAAAATGCACATTGTTAAAGGAAAACTACAATTTGAAAAGCTTCACGTAACTCTGTATTTAGCTTATCTGCTGAGAATTTGTACAATGATGTGACTTTACATTTTCAGGTTCTGCTGAAAGGTCAAACGGCTTTCCAGAGAAAAGGATCGACGCAGCTCTTCTGCTCCACCGTATGTCTGACGGGCCATCTTCCTCTGCCCACTAAAAACCGATGCTGTTTCCAGTGCAACAGGTACACACTTGTTTCCACTGGGCATAGATATGAACTCACTGCCTTGTGGTGCTATGAAAACCGTATACGGATGGTCACTTGAGAGTCTAACGAAATGCTACTTTATTTTACATGATCTGCTTTTAAATTTTTAAATGTCACTGAAATGTGAGACCCTTTAGTGCATAGCATAACTTTCTCTCTTTGCCTCTATCTTCACATTGCTTTGGAGCAGCTGGTTAGAGATAGCAACATGTTCATCTTACTAGAAGATAGCCCCCTCACTTTTATTTTAAAATTTCAGTTGTTGCTCCGTCCAGTCTTATTGGTCATTGTGGGTCTGCTACTCCAGTTTCATTTGATGTCATTCAGCTATCGGACAAACTTAAAACTCGATCTATGATTTTAGGTGGCAATGATAGTCCTTGTTCTGATCTGGACAGCAAGCCTGCAAAACAAGGGCTTCCTGTGCTACCTGTGAATCAAAAGATTTGATTTATTCCATTTAAACCAGCACAGGGATCCACATGTCAGAATTTTGAATCCTCATTTTTCTGCAGTGTTATAAGCAGTAGTTTTTGAGGGTTACATATGAATGCTGTTATATTTTATGCAATTTTTTTGTATATTTTGTATGCTTTGTCCAGCTCATGCACTGTGTGACCTTCAAAACAGCTTAAACTTCCTGTTAGCAATCCACAATGGCAGGACTACTCAGGCCCTATGACATTGTACACGCATGGGTGATATTTTGAGTCTGTGTTGTTTTTAGTTCTTGTTTTACTCTTTGCAGGGAGATTGTTCAACCCAGGGACATGATCACGATCCCAGCAGACGACCGCACCTTCATGCACTTTTGTGGCCAGTTCTGTTTGTCCGTCTTTAGACACAAGAAGAAACAGACTGACAAGATTCCTGACAAATGGGCTGATAAACAAGTGGAGAGAAAGCCAGAGAAGCCGCCAGAGAAACCAGCAGAGCGCCAGACTGACAAACCCTTCTGTAGTGTCTGTAAAGTCTCCAACAAGGTAAAAGACCGCACGTGTGTAACATAAAGATCCAATTTTAGGTCAGCGTCTCTTCATTTTGGTTGTATTTATTGCTTCTCCACGTTTTGATTGTGATCATCTCTACAGCCAATTGAGCACGAGGTCACCCATCAAGGCCGCTTACACAGACTGTGCAGCGACGCTTGCTTTGTAACCTGGCGCAAGATACGTCAGTTAGCTATGAACTGCTGTGAAGGCTGCGGTCTTTACTGTAACACCAAATCAGGTTCCTGTCAGACACTCACGATCGAGAAGTCTCAGCTCAACTTCTGTGGTCCCACCTGCATTAGCACCTACAAACAGGTATAAATATCTTTGTATCAGTTAAGATAAGATAACCTTTATTAGTCCCACACGTGGGAAATTTGTTTTGTTACAGCAGAAAGTGGACAGTGCAAAGTTACATAGAAAAATTTAAAAAAACAAAACACTGGAATAAGATAAGAATAAGATACAGCTCTATACATTTAACTTTTTAGAGGCATGTTGTTTATTTATGACAAAACCTGTTTTTGTCTTTTGTTGTTTTTTTGGTTTTTTTGCCACCTTATTGCTCAGGGGCAGCTATGCCCCCTCATATGTGTCCAAATTATCAGAACCTGCTGAATTTTGAAGATATATGCTTCATGAATGCTAGACTTGAATTGATGTTTTGGCATACTTGGGTGGTTCAGTGGTTTGTCCTGTCGTATCATATGAAGAGGGATCTGTCCTGGGCAGTGTGAAGTTTTTTCGGGAGTTACAATAATCGATCCAACTTCTTAGTTTAAAAAAAAAAGTGTTTTTCATAACAAAATGTTTTATAGTCAGTCTCTTTGAGCAAAATGGGAGCAGCACAGACTATCCTCGCAAGCACAGCTGCTGCTTCTGTGTGCATATATACATGCATTTGTTCTCATGATTCATTATGTCAGAAAAATCATGCTCGGCACCCTCGTATCGTTTCCTCCACAGACCTGTAGAAAGACAACAGAGTGCGCGTACTGTCACAAGACAGTGGTCGTGTCCACCACCATCATGGAACGAGACCAGAAGGGAAAAGTTCAGCTTTACTGTTCAGTGGTCTGCGTGGAACAGAGTCGACCACCTCAGCATAATCTCACTGGTATGACAAACACGCGTCCACATGTGTCAGGGTCATGTCACAAGCACAGGGTTTACAGCAGTATATTTATTACAAATTAAGATATCATGCAGAATAGAAAATAATTAGTTAGCTTAATTAGTTAGCCTCCTGGCTCCCTTGGAGGAAAAATCTCAAGTTTTTGTTTTTAATGACTGTTTTATTTTTTTATTTTTTTGCAGGTACTCCATTCCCATGTTCCCTGTGTAAAGTGACCGCCGTTCCTCAGTATCACCTTGCCATGGTGGACGGCACCATACGTAACTTCTGCTCCTACACCTGTGTGTCTATCTTCAGGGTAAGGCAACAGTGGCGTTAATAAATTTAACGATGGCACACATTGATGGTCTAAGCCGTCTTGTACTTTTTTCTTTTTTTTTCTTTTCCTTTAATGTCTCATAGAAATCTGGCCACATATCCCAGCCAGACCTGACCAATGGAGCCTCTTCTCTCAGGGACCCCTCCGTCAGAGATGCCCCCAAACCGGGGCCTTCTGCCGGAGCCAGCTCAGTCCCTCCCGTCCCTCAGGATTACCCATCCTCAGTTCCCTATCCAGGCAATCATCCCAGTCATACCTCAGTGCCCCCACTAGTGCCTCCCCATCCGGCCATCTCCTCCTCCCCTTCTGTGCCAGGACAAACGCAGGCCGGTCAGCCACTGAAACCGGCAGAGGGCCGGCTAGGTGACACCTCCAAACTGACCTGTCATCAGTGCAGCAAACAGTTCAACACCAAGCCGCTATTATTCAGCCACCAGGTAAGTAAACTCACTCATATCCTTCTGCATGACCAGTGCCGCACCATAAAAAAGGAATATACTAGTTGTTGTTTTTGCCTGCAGGGTCGAATTTCTGTGTTCTGCAGTAAGATGTGCTGTGAGCAGTATAAAACCCAGAAAAATATCCTTGCTGTGTGCGAGTGGTGTAAGCAGGATAAGGTGATCTTTGACACCATCGCCTACAACCAGCAGGACCTGGTCTTCTGCAGTGAAAGTGAGTAATGCTCAAAGATGGCCTTCATCCTGTTCTACACTGTTGATGCTAGTCAAGTTTCGTCATGTTGGTTACTAAACATAATTCAGCCATGTGCCGCTCTATTGCTGTGATCCTTTGGAAATCCTTCTCATCAGAGGTCATCTCGGTTATTATTTTTTACCCTCAAACTCTAACTCACAATCTACTTGTACTTTTTTATTTTTAAAATTTTGAAAGTACAAGATAATTCTTATCTCTTAGGAACTATCTGCATTTTCTCTCTAGCTTTTCTCTCTGTTTTAATTTCCAGATTTGCTTGCTTAATTGTGTTTGTAGTAGAGATGGACCGATCCGATATTAAGTATCGGTATCGGTCCGATACTGACCTAAATTACTGGATCGGATATCGGCGAGAAATTAAAAAATGTAATCCGATCCATTAAATATCAAAAAAGCACCTCACAAAACTTGCGACACGACGTAACTCGGCTTGTAACCATAGCACATCGAAGCAGTGTGCTCACGATAGAGCGGCTGTGTTTATTTGTAGCCTCGCTAGCAATCCAGCATTTCATCTCCGAGGAAGTTATCCCAGAGAGAAGTAAAGCAAGTGTGTAAGTTCATCTCTGAATGTTTGTAAAGCGTACCTACGTTAAGCTTAACAACCGATATATGAAGCCTCTTCTCTCTCCCTCTCTTGCTGCTACTTCAATCATGAAACTGCTTAATGATCAGCTGATCGGCTTTTCTGTCGCGAGTCCGTCTCTCTTCTTTGTTTTTGGCCCACTTTGCACCAGAAAGAGGAAACCAGCGGCTGAACAACAGCAGCACGTTTAACCTTGATAAGCTGTTGTTAGAATTTATTTAATATTACTTTCTACACCAGGATCCTTTTCTACGCAGCTGACGGCTGGTAACTGTGCAGGGGCGGATCTAGCAAAGTTTAGCCAGGGGGGCCGATAGGGCATTAACAGGGAAAAGGGGGCACAAAGACATACTTATCTTTCTTATTCTCATTTAAAATGCCTAGCTTTTAATAAATAATTATCTGAATCTTACACCCAAAGTTTTAATCTGATGTAAAATGTATAGAAGTCATTACTGTATATAGTAACTGTTAAGTCTAATATACCCTAGTAAGCTATACTACTTTTTCCTTTGGGAACCATCTGTGCAGTCTGCAATTCTGTAGAAGAAAGATGTTGAATATATTTAATTATTCTTGAAAAATAATTTATTTCTGTGCATTTTTTTCACACTGCATCAAATTAAAGTTGATTACGTCGATTAAGCATCATGAGGTGGAGGGTGGGGGTGGTTCCCTTTTTTTTTTTTTTTTTTTTTTTTGCTGGGAGTTTGCAACCCTATTAGTTAGGTTGCTTAATATTTCTGCTAAGTACTCTTTAAAATACCAGAATAGGAAGGATGGAGTAGGTTTAAGTTTATTAGATTGATCAGTATTGCTGAACTATGAAATATTTTGGGTGCAGTGTATTTTTTACATACAGGTATAACAGAATAGCTTTAGTGTTGTTGTTTATTTAAACTTGAGTATGAACTTATACAAAATGCAGCAAGATATAAAAAAAAAAACAGTTTTATTGATTAAAAAACACACTATATCGGATTAATATCGGTATCGGCAGATATCCAAATTTATGATATCGGTATCGGTATCGGACATAAAAAAGTGGTATCGTGCCATCTCTAGTTTGTAGTAGTGCTGAGTTAATAGCCCTCCTGCTGTGTTTTCCAGACTGTAAGCTGCTCTTCAAGCATGACCTGACTTCTCGTAGCAAGGAGCATGTCTGGCGTCCCTGCACCTACTGCTCTGGCATTGCGCAGAAGATGCTGCACAGTCACTACGGAGGCAAGCTGGAGGAGTTCTGCAGACCCCACTGCATGTCCCAGTACACTGTACTCTACTACGGGGTGAGAATACGGCTGCCCCACTGCACTATACACCGAACCACACGATGCCTCTTGCAGCGTGTTGAATGTGGTCGTGTCTTCCTATGTCTTGGTGCAGATGGGTCGGTGTGACAGTTGCAGGAAGCAGGGCTACATGACAGAGAAGCTGCAGTGTTTGGGTTCGGTGCGTAACTTCTGCAACCTGCCCTGCCTACAGCAGTACTGCCACCTTCACTTTGAGACGAGCCAACACAGCAGCGGTAACGGGACGGCGCCACAGACACCATATGGTAAACAATGTTCAAAACTGTAAAGCACATGAACACGCGCAGTAATTATTTCAAATCTGCAAAAACTTAGAAAGCTACAGAGCTGCTTCTCAAATGGTGTTTAAATCAAAACATACCAAGTAAGGTCTGCGTGGTAAACACTGAAGCATCTGGGTGAAGGGATTGCATTCACTATTCTGGGTTTGACCCCGTTTGTCTCTACTTCCAGCTCCAACCCAACCCCACCACTCCTCAAAGATGAATCCAGTCATAGCTGACGTCGTCTCATTGGCCAACGGCTCTGCCACACAGCCCAGCGTGTCAGCAGATACCACTCTGACTGGTTAGTACATGCACACATCCATAAAACCAGTGTCCTAATATTCTAATATTTTTTGTGTATTTAGTGTCTTTAGATTTGGTTTTTAAACGTTTTATCCTTTCTAGAGTGAGTATTTGCAATAAGTGAGAAGCTCTCTTATGTAAATGTTTTCTCTGTAATGAGCACAGTACAGATATTTAAAAAAGATAGCTACCGCTAAAGCAACTGATAATATTTAAAGTCATTGAGGTTTGTGTTTGTGATGTCAGATCTCATATTATCATATTATTAATTATAACCATATTATTGGGGTTTTGTGTTTTGTCTGTTTGTTTTATTTTTTAGGAGCTCTACCGACCTCCAATGTAGACGGCAAGAATCTCGACCACGTATGTACTGTTTCTGTGTGTAGTTGTTCTCTCAGGTTAGATGATTTTGCCTGACATTATTAGAGAGGATCAATTGTGTATATTACTGGGTCCATTTTCATTTATTTTCTTTACTCTGTGGCATTCTGTACTCAAGTGTCAACTTCCCGAGCACGTTGCAAAGATCGCAATTAACCTCAGCAGACTCTGTATGAAAAATGGCCGTAGCCACGGCGACATCACCTGTCACTTGCATTTTTCATTGACCTCAAAGATCTAAAAGAGAATAAATAAAGAAAACTGCTTTGTTGAAACTACCTGAAGATTTTCTCCAAATGGTGCATCTTAGATACTTCACCCAAAATTTGTGATCATGTTTCAAGCATGCTGTGTAAAGAGAGTCCACAAAGATCAAACAATGTGTGTTCACACTGTACAACTAAGTGTCAGTATGCAGTCCGAGTGACTCCAGTATCCATTCCTATTCTTAATGATGCAGTGAGTGAAGAGGGGGGAGAGAGTGGGGAAGACACGCAGAGGGTCATCTGCTCAACCTGTGAGCTAAACTGGTGCCCCAGTATCCATTGTTATTCTTAATAGAGCTGTAGTTCAGAAAGGCTGAAACCTGATGTTTGGACTTGCAGAGAGCAGTTTCACATTAAGGTGGCCTCAAGATTTACATCTCTGATGTCAAACAGCACAGACTGCTAAAAAAATGGCACCCTTTTTGACACTCCAATGATTCCTGTTGGAGAAACTGTCCACTGTAACAAATTTATGATTATGAGTCAGATCCGCCTCGTTTATTGTTGCTGTTTGATACTTAATATGCAGGCCAGTACCCAGACCGATGCCATGCGTGTGCCTTCATCCCGTCGGCGTCAGATGAAGAACAAGTCCGTTCTCTGCAGGCCCTTCACCATGGACCAAGAGAGCATGTGCCAGCTGCCTTCTACTGAATCAGGAGGTAATTGCAGGAATCACCTCAACATGTTTTGCCTGTTGATTAGTGAGATTTGGGAGCTGAGCTGCACCACTTTCAGTAACTTCCTGACAGTAAAACTCAGTACAGCACAGCAACAAACACCTGGTGAATACACAGTGCACTAACAGACATGTACGGGTAATGCACCTTTAAAAAAAATTTATAATTTCTGAAAGTTTTTAAATGGACATATGTTGATTTTTACACAAACCTACTACATTGTCTTTGTTTATTGGGGGTGTTTTACAAGTCACAGCTTTGCATGTTTGTCTCAACAGCAATGATTAGATAATTTAAAAGATGTTTTTCCATATATTTAAATATTTATGAATCCCAGTGTCCTTACTTCTTACTGGAAAACTGTTCCATTAGCATTACCAGTGTTAAATTTATCAGCATTATTCCTCTTGTCAGCCAACAACAGACAGAGAATCAATATTTTATGTATTAAACGTCTGCCTCACATAAAACTAATATTTTATATAAGTCAACATCAGGGTCTCAGCTTAATTTTCTCAACTTTGTAAGACGAAATGTTAACAAAAAAAGAGAAACCAGTATGACTCAATAAAATTGTTTTTCCTAGTGAAACTTAAAAAAGGGAATCAAGATAAATAATCTAAAAGTTATTCACAGTATTAAAAATAATCATGTTCTTTTAATGCTGTTACTGTGAGTGCACTGGGGTTTTTTCTAATTAGTTTTTACTCTTATGTTTTTGACTTTGTGCTTTCAGATTTATTTCATTTCAGCAAGTTTTCCATAGTGGATTCGTACAGTGGCTTTGAGGCGTCAAATACACTGCAAATTAAGAAAACACCAGCAAATGGCGCAAAAAGCACATAAAACAATGGAAATAGAAAAAAATTCACATTGGGTTTTTCTATTTCTTTTCTATTTCTTCTGTGTTTTGTGTTGTTTTGTAACACTTTTCTGTTTGCTGGTGTTTTCTTAAGTTCCTGTTCGACCTCTCAGGGCCACTTTAGGTTTGCTGATTTTCTTATAGATTTTATTGTTGTAAATATTTAGTTTGGGTTTAGTTTTTATTAGTTTCAGTTTCAGTCCTTCAGTGTATGAGAGACATTATAATAAAAACACTGAACTTTCGAAAGTGTTGCAGACGTTGAGACAAGTCTCAACAAACACTTTCCCTGAAGCATCATCAGACAGACTAAAACTATTACAGTTTCCTCTTTGTTTTTAATTTATTTAGATTTATATAAAGTTTAGCTCAGTGGGCTAATATTCTGATAGACTTGCTGCCATTTGTGCCATCATTCACTAAGAGTTGACATTTGATGTGTATCAGTCACTGCTCTATCTAAACACCATGCACCTAAAATAAAAATGAATCCTATGCTCAGCAGCAGCGTTCCCGCAGTCCACAGCTGGTGTTTCTTTTTTGATTTATTTATTTTTCTTCAATCTTTGCTCACAATTAGCTGTTTTTAACAATTGCACCAGCTCTGCTAGATAGCTCCTCGCAGTCTGACCAACCGTCAGCTCAAGCTTCCACGCCAGCGCAACCGTGCCCAAAATGTCAGGGAGAAACACAACCGTGTGATGGCTTGCCAGCGCGTCTAACCGGGCGCCATTTCCTGGGCAAGAGAGAGACTTACTCAGACTGCAAGGTTTGCAGACAGCACAAGAGGAAGAGGGTGGAGGAAGAAGAGGGAGCGGAGAAGAAGCAGAAGAGGGCAGAGGATGAGGAGACGGAGAAAAAAGAAGAAGACGAGGAGGAGGGGGAGCACCTTGAAAAGACAGATTGTGAGAGCAGGAGCGAGCTGTCGGGCAGGCAGACGTCGTATTACTGTAAGACGTGTTCAGGAGAGCCCAGCCTCTGCCCCGTGCCCTGTTTTGAGCTCTATCACACCCGACTGATCTACAAAATGATTCCCGAACTGGAAACTGAAGGTGAGTCTTCCGAGCACACACAAATTCCCTTCTGCTTTATAACATGTAAAGAATAAAGCTTGTGAATTCAGCATGTGTGAATGTTTGTGAGTCTTAAAACAACTACAGCCCTTTTTTGTTTGTTTGTTTGTTTGTTTTTTAAACCTGTTAATGCTGTGCTTCTGTGATTTGTTGAAATGAATTTGCATTTTCCAGCTGACTTCTTGAGAGGGTCGAGTGTGTCACCCGAGTTTTTCTCTCCACAGCCTCCTGATCTGCCAACGTGAGACGCTCTCCTCCTCTTCCTCCTCCTCCTCCCCTTCTCCCCTGAGCTCGGACACAGATTGAAAACTACAGGGTTTAACCGATGTTTCCACACTACTTCATATATATATTGTTTTGTTGTTTATGATTACCTCCAGAGCCTTAAGAACAAAGGCAAAAAAACCTCATTTCATTTCAGTACTTTTGTGAATTCATACTTGTAATCTGGCACTACAAAGAAATGATGCACTTAAAGGGGCTTTCTGTGTATTTTTATATGAAGTAAAGACAGCAATATTTATGACCTAATCACATGGCTGAGTATTTTCTTTCCGCTATGAGTATTTAGTTTGTATGGTGGGTATTTGCAAGAGATCCACAAAAGACCAGTCACTGACCTTACTCATTTAAAGAAAGAAAGAAAGAGAAAAATTGTGTCAAATAATTAAAACCTGTTATTAAATTTGGATTTCATTTTTTTTTTAAATTATTATTATTCATGATGGCACCTCATCCATACTACTATTCCTCCATTTCCTGTGATGTGAGAGTTTTTTTTCTTCTTTATAAGCTGAAAGGTCTTTTTTTTTTAAACTCTTCTAGCTTCTCAATAAGCTTCTCATGAAGATGATACCCCATTTGGATGCATGTGGTTTTATTGTGTAGGATGGTGACTGCATTAAAGAGGACCTATTACCCTTTTCCATATATACTGTAACAACTGTGGATGCTCACAATTAAAACAGCCCGTGACTTCAGTTTATTTGCAAGTAAAACATCCGGCTTCAGACTGCTCTTAAGAAACATTAAGTTTCAGGCCTTTTGTTTTTTTTTTTGTAACTCTCAGCTCTGTATGATGTCATTGAGAGTGGTTATTCCCTTATGGTCCGTTTAGGCACAGACCCCACCCACCTGTTGTTAAGATCACAGGGGAGGGGCTAAAGCGGCTACATTCTGAGGGATGCTAGAGCGAGGGGCTGCAGCCAGGCCTAGTAAAAGATAAATGGGGATTATTTTCAACTGTGAATCATGCAAAGCTACTCTGGTAGCTGGTAGAGTCCCGGAGTAAAAATCTACTACCATCTGCTTTAAAGCATTGGCATTAAATACTTGAATTATAAAAACAACAGATCCCCCTTTTACAAGTGAGTAAATCTATTAAAATCCAGCTGGAGTATGTGAGCAGTTTGAAGGTTTGTAAATCCCCAACTGAAACCTCAGGTAGGCGTTCCATCTTTGAGGTTAAAACTTGCACTCACTTGAATGTCTGACCGGTCTCGAGTCTGGCAAACCTCATTCATTCATTTATTTGATGTCAGTCTAACTTTATATCCTGTTACACTTTGTTTGATATGAATGTGTGATTCTTGAAAATTACCTCACTACTGATACAGTCTCGCGAACCAAGTTTGGTTTCAATTCTGACTTGAGTTGAAGTCGAACTGATTCCAGCTGTTTGTAACATTACTGAACTTTATTTAACGACCCATTGTACACTGTTTTATTTTTAATATTTATTCCACTTTGCCGTACGTGCATCTGCATGTTTCATTTCCTCCTCATTTTCTCTGTTTTTTGAAAGTTTTGGTTGAAAGCAAGAACTGCAAATAAATTATATTTGCGAAAAAACAAACAGTTGTGATGGTTTATTTCTTTTCTTTTTTTTATTGACATGTACAAATTTAAGATAGCAGACATATTTGAACCTCATCTCGGCCGCTTGCCAACAAATGCTGACAAAATGATCAGGATGGAGCTCAGACTCTTAACATTGTGGCTCAGTTAAGGCAGTTAATAGTTTTAAGAGCCCAAAGTCTTCTGCTGGGATCGACATGTGTTACAGGAGGTGTTTTGTGGCCCAAATGCCACAAAGCATCTGATATTTGACTCAGGTGAAATACCTAGACTCCTCTCCACCTAATGAGGTGGCTGCAGGTGACTTACAGCTCTCTTGTTTTCGTCCTTTCGGCACATTTGGGTCCTCTCGGCTGTTTTTTTTTTAGGTATAAAACAATCAACAGTAACAGTGTCTTGATAAAATATGTATCTTAAACATCTAAAAAGTACAGTCTGTATATATGTGAGGATGTCAAAATAATAATAAATGTCAATGAAGCAAACCATGCACGCCAGAGGTTTTTTTAATAAGTGGTGGGACTTCATGATGGTCTTATTTTTTTAATAAAAATAAAAACATTTGGACATTTTTCTGAAATTAAACCAAAAGAATGATCATTTTGAACTGACATCAACATTTGATGTTTATTTCCAAATCAATTGTAATCATTGAAGTGATATTAAGAAAGGTTTTAAAGTCTTACATTTATTGTGATTATGTGAAGGTTTATTGCTGTCTGGGATTTTTTTCAGTCTGATAATAAATGCATGTCAGCTCACAGAAGGCATGTCCTGACATGAGGCAGCTGGCTTTATTTGCCATCCCTGATGGTTCAGAAATGCAGGAGCAGTGATGAGAAATCAATTTTTTCTGATGGAGTGAGCTGACACTATCAGAAAAGTTAGCTACATCTTAGTGGCGACATCTGCTGGCCACATGTTTGTTATTGCGTTTATCAGAAAAATCAAAAAACTGCTGTTCCAATAAATCAGAAGACTCTGCAAACAGCAGATCTTTTAGGGTCACATTGGTAGCATTTTAACTTTTATCATAAGACTGTGAAAGGAATCTCTCTTTCCACTTTTCCCTGTGCCCTAATCCCAGATTTTCTCTGTGTAATCTTTGTAGCCGACTCCATCAGTTGGGTGTTTTTTGCTGTTGGTTTCTGTGGGTCACCTATAATCCTAATGATCAGCTGGTAGCAAAGACAGTTTGGTTAGGTCCAGAGCAGCTAGTAATGCTGGCACCAGCAGGATTTCCTTTTATTTCATTCAGATGTTTTTATTAATAAATGCCACCTTTTTGTACATACACATACACCTACTTCTTTAAGATCCCTTTCTGGAGTGAATTAATAACAGCTGCTCCTTAGAGTCTGAGTGTGACTGTAAGCTCAGTAATCTCAGAGGATTCATTTTTATTGTTTTTGTTTTTAATTTTGTTTCCGTTGTGCAATGAGTATCGTATGGGGAAACAATAAAAATTAATGGTAGCTTTTTTTTTTAATCAATTTCATCAGACAGGAGCACAAACAGCTGGTTAAGATGAGGCCCCGACTAAGATTAAAAATGATTATTACAAACCCTGAATCATGGGAAAACTACTCGGGTAGAGTGCAGGAATAAAAACGTGGAGCTGGGAAGTAGTTTTAAGAGGTCCACTTTTATTCCTCTTGGCTAACCCCAAACTGTCACTTTTTGGTCTCTTGTAAAGTTTGTTTAATTGGCCCGTGATGTCCACTCCTGTGTCTCACCTTTAATTTTCCTCTTCTTCAAATCATTTGCTTCACATAAAAACAGGATTAACTCTTTCTTTATCTCCCTTTCATCCTCCTCTGGCAGCAGGAGAGGAGAACGTGAAGGTGTTAATGGTTCCAGTCCCAGTGCCGGTCTTCATTCCAGTGCCTATGAACATGTATTCCCAGCACACACCTGTTCCACTGCCTATGCCCATGCCTGTAGGTCCTCTTACTTTATATTCACAATCTGTAACGTTTAAATAATTGTTTCAGTAAATCAAACACTTCTTTCCATTTTTTTCTTTAAGGTTCCAGTACCTATGCTGGTTCCACCACTGAACAAGGACACGAAAGATGCAGCTGTCCAGTCAGAGGCTTCTTTGGTGGAGGAAGAAAAGCAGAGAGATGAGTCCGGTGCAGGTGAGCGTTCTGATCCTGGTTTTAATAGATGTAACACTTCCAGCAGTGTTTTCATGATCCTCTGGGTTTGTATGTGACTGCTCTAGACCAGAACACCTCTGAGAGTGGAGCCATGAAGTCTGAAGTGGTCGCTCCCACAATCCCTCATCACGGGGAAACTCTGAGGGAAGAAGAAGACCGAGCTGACCTACCACTTACTCAGACTTCAGATAAGAATCCAGAGGCAGCTGATCCAGAGCCAGAGACGAGCCAAATGACAACCGACCCTCCTGCCAGCTGTGCCGACGATCAACCACCAACCTCCCCGATGATGGACTTGGAAAATGACTTCCCTTCTAGTGAGATGTGACATCACTGATAGTCAGCTGAAGAAAGCATAACATATACTTGATTCAGATTTGCTTTAGCGGTATATGCTAAGTTCAAGAAGAAATCCAGACAGACAAGATAAAATATAAAAAGCACAGCAAAAAAAATAAAAACAGAAATTCTCAGTATAATAGCTCCATAAGTTTGATTTTGGAGGGTTTTTTGTTATTTTTTTAAGCTGCTTCTCCTTCCAGACTCAAACCAGGAATCCTGTGCTTGTTAGGTGAACATTAAGCCACTAGAAATTTTGGCTGATTAATAGATATTAATAAAAGAATAGAATTAATACAGAAGAAAGATGAAAATCATCCACTAACAACAGAAGCAGGATAATTGGAAATGTTTGTTTTTGCAGAGTCGCTGGATCAGAAGTCATGTGCTCCACAGCGAGGAGTGAAGAGACCCAGAGAGGGCTCGTCGGGCCGGAAACGGGTACGACATCATTGATCATGAGTCTCTTTTTTCCCCCTATGATGGACTTTGGAATTTGCCAGCTTATTTTATTACTTGTATATTTTAAAAGACAACAAAAAATCACCTAAGCCATGTTTAATCATGTATGTTTTGAATTATACTGTAAGAGCATAACAAATCTTCCTCGCTTCTATTTCCACTCCTGCCAGTCAAGGGTGCTTAGGGAATTGTTTTAAATGTGGAGGCACTGGGCAGAGAACCCATCAGGATGGGGGCGGGGTTTATTTCCCCATACCCTGTCTGATAATGTAGCTGAAAACTCCTACTGATCCAAAAACCAGGACTCAAAACAAAGAATGCTTCCCTGTACTTCCATGTTATGTTGTTATGATGTTTAAAATGCACCTAATCTGGCCATAAAAACCTTTTTTTTTCCATCAACTATTCAGGGTCGTCGGAGGACTGGTTCTCTGGAGCGTGGCACAGCCATGGCACTTTCTGCCGCCTCCAAACTGAACCACCTGTACGGGGTTAAAGCCTGGAGAAGCTGGGTCCAGCAACGCAACAAGCAGCCACAAAAATGTGAGTTTTTTTCCTCGTTCTTGATTAATTTTCTGTTTAATCTGCACTGCCTGCGCTTTATTTCATTATCCCCGTAACAGCCGATCCAGTTGAAGTGAAAGAAGACGTCCTTGACTGCAACTCCGCTGAGCTGAGCTTCGGTCTGTCTTGCTTCATAAAAGAAGTGCGACGCCCCAACGGAGAGCCCTACAGCCCGGACAGCATCTTCTACCTCTGTCTGGGGATACAACAGGTGCCCACAAAAAACTGCACAACTGGTTTCCATCATGTTTCTTTATTTTTTTTCCTAAAACAACCCTCTCCGTCCCCCACCCTCTCTGTTTGGACAGCATCTGTTTATGATGGGTCGCATAGAGAACATCTTCACCGACCAGCTGTACAATCAGTTTGCCTCCGAGATCTCTGGGATGCTTCAACTCTGGAAACCAAAACTACTACCTAGTGGTACGATGAATAAAATAGATTTTATTCAATTATTCCTCGTCTATTTTCTTTAATAGACATATCATTGTAGCAAAAATAAGAATTAATTCACTCTTGATACATATTTACAGTATGTTTATCTTGCTTTAAGCACCAACCAGCAAACAAAAAGATCCAGACATCTCTCTTCCTCCAGGTGGCGTTGTTTCCTCCCGTGTCGAGGAGTCCTACCTGTGGGAGTGTAAGCAGCTGGGCGCCTATTCACCCATAGTGTTGCTCAACACACTGCTCTTCTTCTGCACCAAATACTTCCACTTCAACACCGTGGAGAAGCACCAGCGCCTGTCTTTTTCCAACTTCACCCGCCACTCTAAACCCTGCAGCCGAGCTGGCAAAGTCTACTACCTCCAATTCCAGAGAAGCAGTGCCAGTGCGCCCAGCTCTGAAGAGACAGGTGGGCATCGTTGACTGAAATCATGTGAATGACTTTAACTAAAGTATGCACAGAAGTAGTGATCGGCTGGGTTTTTGTGTCCCGTTATGTCCAGAACGACTCAGAAAAAGGCAGACGGAGAATGAGGGGGACCTGGAGATGATGGAGAACGTCACCAACCCTCTGCACTGTCCTGTCCGACTTTATGAGTTCTACCTCTCCAGATGGTGAGACTCACACACAGACAAACTTGCAATCACTGCTGCAGGAATGAAAACTGAGCGCATTACTTTCTTTGTGCACCACAGCCCGGAGTCTGTGAAGAAAAAGACCAACATGTTTTACCTGCAGCCCGAACAGAACGTCCACACACACAGGTCAGAGCGTCGTTGTTACCCCAAGCTTAGCTGTGAAACCATACGTGTAGGCGTTGCTTCTTGAATTGGTTATGGGTGTCTTGTTATTTTTGTTTCTGTATTTTCTACAAAAGCGACACTTCAGCAAGCATTTCAATGCTGTGTGATCAACACAAGCTAACGAGACAGAATTTCCTTGTCATTTTGCATAATTTTTTGAGGGGGGCTCTGGTCCCGCACTCTGATATTTCATTGGATTGCCTTTAGCCTCGGTGATGCCATCCTCATGCAAAGTTTCTTGATGCATGCTCAATCATTTAGGTAAGTAAATCTCCAAAAGTTGATTCTGTTCATCTGGACGTAGCGTTTTCAGTTGGAGAAACGTTTCGTCACTCATCCAAGTAACTTCTTCAGTCTCAGCTGACTGCAGGTTTCCTCATTCTTATAAACAGTACATTTGCATGAGACTCATGCAAAGTTACTTTTTTCTGTCCATAAAATTTCACAAAGATCAGAAAACAGAAAAGAAATTTATGTTGACACTGTAAAGTGAAAATAATCAGTTTTTTATCATTTCCATTTTAACCTCAACAGTCCCCACTGGTACACTTCTCAACCATTGGATGCCGCCACTCTACAGAGCATGCTCACTCGCATCTTGGCTGTCAGAGAGGTTCAGCAGGAAGAGGAAGCAGTGGTTCTCGCGTCCTCGTCTGCGCCTGCCGAATGTGGCGGCTTACAGTGATGCCAAGCGGCGCTCGTCCCGCTCAGAGTCCCCTCTGGGACCTGTTCCCTGAATTAAAACTGTGCTCATCGGTCACATCGGAGGGAGGCTGACAGGGAAACGGAGCGAACAGAGACGCGATGAACAGACCATTCGGGTTTGTTACCTCAGCAGCGGTCACAGAAACGCACAACGAGTTTACAAACATCTGATGTTATTAGGCAGGACAAAGGGAATGTCTCACACAGCTTTCAGTGCCCGGGACGTCAGATGTGCTTTTTATTTCAGATACAGACTGGTGAACGGTGACGCCCATCTGAGTTGTCTTATTAGTGTCTCATTTTTTTGCTTCAACCCTTTCTGTGGAGAATAGTGAACCCGACGCAGAAGGTTGCCTTTCTGGCAACACGCCACATGATCGATAACAGCATTTTGAGCCGATACTGTTGTGTGTTTGTGCACTGCTGCTCCTCAGTTAAAGTGGCTGCTTTTTCCAGATAATTCCCTGGAAGCCCCGTTCTGTCCCTCAGTGACCCTAGAACTTAATTTTGAGGAAGATGATGAAGTCACAGAGCGCCGGGTGTGACGAGAAGGGCGGATGCTGAGCAAAGCTTGTGCTGGCGTGACTGGTGAATGATGCCACTGGCTTTCAGATTTATCTAGAAGTTTCTGCAACTGTTTCTTCTCGTTATGATTTCCTCTCATTTTTACCACCTCTGATACAGATCTACAACAAAAAGATGGTCCCAGTCCACCTGGAAAGTGTTTATCCATTTGTACAGAAACTGGTTGGGGGTGCACATGCTAAATCCCTAAAATAATTATTTACACCTGCTGCTAGACAAAAAAACATACTTGCCGTATTCAAAGCAGCTGGTTGTAGTGCCATCCGTCGTTCTTCTTCCTCTTATCCAGGGCCAGGTTGTGGGGGGAACAGCCTAATCAGAGAAACCCAGACCTCCCTCTCTCCAGCCACTTCCTCCAGCTTAACTGGAGTTGAGGCGTGTTCTGGGTCCATCCCACAGCCTCGTCCCGGTAGGACATGCCTAGCGCACCTCACCTAGGAGGCTATGGATATCATAAAGTGTTACTTTGACATCCCAAATACTCACAGAAAGGTGATTTTTGGGATTAAATTTTAATTTTATGCATTATTTCAGCCCCTAATGTCCCAAAATGTCAAATATCCAGAAGAAATTGTGAAATGTACTAAATGTGCTATACAGGAAATAAATTAAATTTAGACCCATTACAAACTCCGCCACAAGTCTACAGCGGCTGTGTGAACTATTCGCAGTTCACAGTGAATATCTCTGCCTTAAAAAGTCCAACTCTGCTCCTGACCTGATGCTTTCAGAGTTTTCAGCTGAAAATTGGCTGTACCTGAACACCGAGCTCTCCTCAACAACTCATTTTGACACAAAAGTTTCGAGGCCTCCTAAAGCTCGTAACGGGACTTCCATCCAAGAAGAAAGGAAGAGAGATCCAAGAAAATCCAAAATTCAAACTTTGAAGGGGAGATGGGCCAAATGTCAGGTGTGTTTTTTTTAATATATTTAATGGACAGACCTTCTACTCACACCTTGTATTTTAATCCGTTAAACTGCATTACATGTCGAGTGTAAATCCCGCATCATACCCATCACTTTGGATGTGGATGACTCTTAATGATTGAGATCTGATTAAAACTTTAAAGTGAACTTATTCTGCTCCTTTACTAAAATAGCTTTGCATGATTCGCAGTTCAAAGTAAGCAACCCAGTATCAAAGCAAAACATGTAATAGAGATGCTGGACCACCTTGATCATTTCACGCTTTGCCTCTCCAAAATGTGAAATGGACACACCTTCAGAAGTTGCATTACCAGCAGGGGGAGATAATGTATTTAAAGCCACAAAGTCGGTAGTGAGCAAGAAACGTATGAAGTACATTCCAGGGTCCTTAATCTTTAGACTCGATTTAGCTCGGGGGCTAATATGTATATACATGTAAATGTGTTAATAATGTCTGTTTAAAAACTTTCCCGTGATTATTTTCATGTTGGTTGAAATAAAATATCTCCCTCTGCTGTTACTGCAACTTCTGCATGCGTGTACATTTCATGTTTTGGAGAGGCAAAGCGAGAAATGGTGGACCGTGATATCAGGTTGAAATAAGCCATCTCTGTCTTGCTCAAGTAGCTCCTCCCCCTTTAGCCCAGCTATCTTCTCATTGGCAGCTCCTTGTAAAGAGAAAGTGGGCGGAGTCTCTGTTTTGACAGCCAGAAGCTTGTGTCAGAGCTTTCTGCTCTCACTGGGTTCGTAATCTTGCACACACAGACTGGCCATCATTAAAATAATAACCCGCTACTGTAACAGCCTATAAGAGCACAATAGGTCCCCTTTAATATTGATCAGTGTAATCCTTCTGTTAACAGCAAAAAACGCACAGTGCCTCTCATCATTTCTTCTTTTTTTAATGAATTATCAGATATGATATAGTTCCCCCATTTATTTATTTATTCATATATATGTCCCATGTGGCCTTATTTCACTGCTATGAACTTTCCATTTTCCGTGCTGTAGGAGAATCCGTTGATATTTTCTTTCTCCTTGTAGTGAACGGCTCACTACGAGTATATAATCGGCTAAATTCTCAAACCCCGAGGCTGACTTTCCCTTGTCTCCTTTCTTTCCTCTCCACTTTATCCCCTCTGTCCTTCTTGTTTTTCACTCCCACCAGCTGGTTCCCAACTTGAGGAGTTGGCAGATTTTAGAAGAGCAGCAGGCAAATCAAAAGTATAAAAACAATACTCTTACTAACTCTTAAACCGGAGGTTTTCTGTATTTTAAACTCTATGTGTGCTTTTCTTTGGTTGGAGTCATTCCGGATTTCTGTGAGAGACTTTTGATGAGGAATGAACTCTGTGGTTGTTTTATCTTTGTTGCCACACCCAGGCATGTCTCCACATGCTGGACGTTATTAGGCCTAAACCCAATTGTTTTGATTGTATTTTGCTTCTTTTTTTTTCACTCTTTGAACTTCCTTTCATGAGCAGTTCACAGTTCTGCTGTTTGAGCAGGAACTTAGGAAAAACCTCTGGGATAAACTGGGGTGTGTTGCTCTGTTGACCTAATGAAAATATGAATTTGTTCGTTCTCGTCGTGGACGTCGGGGAGCAGGTGCGTTCGTACAGCCTTTGTTGTTACTCATATTGTTTTTGTTGATGGATGGATGGATGTTGCAGCCACTCGCTGACATTTTCCAGCACTTACAGTGTTTACTGATGGTGAATTAACACACACAGACTATTGAGCATAACTGTCACCATTGCTGGTGTAAATGAAATATTACTGTCTCAATATTACAGCTGCTGTCTGAAACCTCCTTTTTTATTTCTTTTTCTTTCCTCATGATTTTTCAGTGAGAAGAGGCCCAAAGATGGTATGATGTTTTATGTCATGCACAAAATGCTGAACTGCCATTAAGTATTTAAAAAACAACAACAAATAAAACAAAATCCATCATATTTCATCATATTTCTTTCTTATTCGTATTTCTTTAAGTGACTTTGGACATAGAGAAAGTACCCAGTGAGAGGCGGTTCTCTGGGTGAAAATCTCTTGTTGATGCCAGAGGTCAGAGGAGTAACTCGACTCAACTTAAGTATGCAGAAGAATCTCTGATGCACAAAACACGTCAACCTTGAAGCAGATGAGCTACAGCAGTAGAAGACCATGCTACAGTGCTCTTGTCAGCTAAGAAATATAAACTGAGGTGACACTTCACATGGCCTCACCAAAATTGGACTCTAGGAAATTGGAAAAATGTTACCGGAGCTGATGGGTCTTGATTTCTGCTGGATGGATGGATGGATTCAGACAGTAGGGTCAGAGTTTGATGTGAACAACATGAAAGCATGGATCCATCCTGCCTGGTGTAATGCTATTTTCTTGGCACACTGTGTGTCAGCTGAGCATCATTCAAACGCCACACCCTACCCGAGTATTGCTGCTAAACATGACCATCCCTTTATGACCACAGTGTACACATCTTCTGATGGCTGCCTCCAGTGGGAAAACTCAAGCTCAACTCATCTCAAACTGGTTCATTCAACATGACAATGAGTTCACTGTACTCAAATTACATCCACAGTCACTCAATCTAATAGAGAAACTTTGGAATGTGGTGGAACAGGAGATTCCCATCATGGACGGGCAGCTGACAAGTCTGCAGCAACTGTGTGACACTGTTGTGCCAACGTGGACCAAAAAGCACGTTGAATCTATGCCACAAATAATTAAGGTGGCCCTGGCAAAACAGTGTCCAAGCAAGTACAAGAAAGTGAGTGGTGAACGTACATATGTGGCTTGTCAGTGTGGTTTATATGGGAAAAAAAAACAGGCATGACTAGTAGTGTCTGTATGTGAAACAGCTGTTTCAAGTTTGTTTGGTATACACACGGCAGGAAATAAGGTAAGGCACAGAAGGTCGATTAATGTTTACTAAATCCTGTCACTGTGTCATGGGTCAGCTGCATAATGGAGTCGCGGTTTCATGACTTCTGGAAAACAGGCATTCCTGTTATTCAAGAGGAGGCAGGCGCCTTTACGGCTGATAAATCCCAAAACTGGATAAAAAAATTTTTAAAAAACAGACGAGAGGAAAAAAAAGTATGAATTCACAATCAAATAAACTTTGTGCATTAGATAACAAACAGTCAGCTTTACTTTGACTTCAAAAACAATGCTCTAACTTATCTTCATATCATCTTATATTAGTTTGAAAGCATTCATGATCATTCCTGTGTATATAGCAATAAAAAGCAAACTACAGGCACACCAGAGGAAAAAAGGGGAGCAGTTTGTGGACCTAGAGCAAACTTTGTAAATGATGTGCATGCTGGTGATTTTCTTTCTTTAGTTTCATGTAAATGAAAGAAACAGGACCAGGAAGTGTCCAATCATAATGACATTTGTTTGTTATCTGTCATTTAAATATTCAGGATTATTTCCCTTCATCTGCAATCGGCAGGTTCTTGTTCTCTCCGATGGCTTCTGATAAATCCCTTTGAATTAGTTAGATGTAAAATCTTCTCATGATCAAATGCAGTTTGATTTCCCCACTTTTTCAAAAGAAACAGTTTGCAAATCTGAATTTTGTCTTGTTCTCTTCAGTCTTTCATTAAATTTAGACTCTAATTTACCCGACACACTGCAGTAAACTTTTCACAATGGTGCATTATTCTGGCCATGATAATTGTGGCAGGTTAAGCAGACTCAGAAATGAAGTCAAATACCCGACATGGATGAGTGTTTGCACTGAGCTTTATTCAAACAAGCACAAAAACATGCTATTGTTAGCTGTGTGGCTGTGCAGCTGGACAAGGGTTAAAGGAAAGTAGCCATTATACTGATGAAGGTGGATAAAGATCAAATCTGTGGCATGTCCGGACAGAACGAGGAAACAAACTTCACATAAGCAGCTTTTATTTTGCATGTACAGATCTGAAACAGAGGTTATCGCCAAATGCAAAATTCCCCCTGATGTAAAACATCTGAGTATGCAGATAAAAATATGGGTCAAGCCTTAGTTTAAAACAAAAAAAGACCTCTGAATGTTGCAGGGAACTCTTTTGCACCAAAACTGACTGACATATATAAAGCTGTGGTCTGAAGTTTGCATCCACTTGTCATGAGCGTGAATGTCGTGTTAGTTTTGGGATTTTACTGATTTCTGTAACGATTATACAGCATACATGTTTAATGACCCAATAAAACAAGATTGTATTTCTACCTGCTGATTTGAAGTGAAACTGAAGAGTTAGGAGGTAATCCTCCTTCATTATTCCATACCTTTTGTGTAATGTACCAGTACCACTGGCATGATGCTACCACCACCATGCCTAACAGTTCACACAGTGTTCTTAGATTTGAAAGCCTCACTTTACTCCTCCAAAGATATCACCAGAAAGCATTTGACTTTGTGTTTTTGTCTTAATCGACATCCTCTCCGTCAATGGTGATATCAAACTTGCTTCTCTGTGGACAGAGATGCAGGAGTTCCAGCAGTTTGCAGTTCATGGCAGGGATAACATCAAATTATGTACAGTCGGTTGAACTGATGATTCAAAAATCTGACCACATTTACACAGACAGGATGAAATGTCTCATTTAAGTTACACCTGCTGCACCAGGTGTTTTGATCTGTGGGTTTTCTAGTTGTTCTGTCTCCTGCGATCTTCCAGAAGCCCCTGGTACTTGGCCAGCTTCCTCTTGAAATGCCTGCTCTATACAATCTTCCCAGATTGCTGTCAGAGCAAGCTGTTTTGAAGTCCCTGGCTCAAGTCTACCATTACCTGCCAGTGTTCATGATGGAAAGTAGACCTGCAGCAGTTTCAGTTGCTCTCCCACTTTGACAAATGTTATGTTTCCTAAGGGGACAGCAGAGCCTGTTTATTGTCACAGCTGGGGAGCGACCCATAGCAACCGTCCCCAAGGGCCTTCAAATAGCAGCTCAGGATGTGTGTGAGTGTCAAACTCCCAGAGCACAGCAGACGGGAAGGTGTTTCTGCCTTGGAAAGGCTAAGTAAGATGTTACATAGAGAGCTTTCAACTCATTGCATTCTCTGGTTATATCCAAGCTCTCTGCTTCTTTCCTCATTCACTGCTGCTATCATCTCCTCTTAATTTCATCCACTTTGTTCCCCATTCTGCATTTTGTTCCTCACTCCACCCCTTAAGTTTGACAGCAGGAGATGAGCAGACTTGGCCACATCAGGCTAACCAGTGATTCAGATATAAACATTTAACTACAATTATCCAGCATTCTGTGAAAATGATGAAATTTGTTAAAAATTAGGGGAAGGTAATGCTAAATCATAAAAATTAAAGAGTAAATCTATAAACTATATCCATTGTTTTTAGTTCTATGATTTAAAACGAGCCACCAGTAATTAGAGAGGCCAGAATCAAATACACACATATTTCACATTGGATCTTAAATTTAACTTAGCTTTTTCCTTTTTTAAAAAAAAGAGAATTTGACATTTACATTTTTATCAATGAAATGCTTTTTAGTCAGCAGCCATGTGTGTATAAAAACTCAGAATATTAAATGTTTTCTTTGCTAAAAGTGAACTTAAATATGGCTCATCTTTACCCCCACTGCACTACTGCACAAACACCTGCACTCATCATGCCGAGAACACATCTGACTCATTTGTTTTTAAGTAGACAAAAAGACAAAAGTAGAAGTAATCCACCATATGTAGCACCAAACTTTATTAACCCCAACAGGGAATTCGCCATTTCAAATTGAGGAAGTTTTGGATGTCACACGCATTTGCTAGGATAGAAGGGATATGAGCAGAAAGATGGCTCATGATAATGTAAAAATATCATGGCTGTACTGCACCCCTCTACAAAAAAAAAAAGACTAACTTTATTTAAATTCTTCTACAAAATCAGAACAAGCACACAAAGTTAGGTGGGAGTGAGGAGTTCCTGACGCTCTCAGTGTTCTTTCATTTAGAATAAATCTTAAATATTTAATTTCACTTAAAAAAAAAATTATGTTCTACATTAAACGTTAAGTGTTACAAATCGGGAGAAAGTGCCATGAATTAGTCAGTGTTACATTCTCTCATTAGCACATGTTAAAGCTGGGTCATGTTCAAAATCTGTGGTGACATCAAACAGTGCAAAGGGTAAGTGATCTACACAAACAGGACATTTAATGTTCTATTTACTGCTACATCTTTTTTAAATGGAGTTTTTTGATCACACCTCCTGTAATAAGCGTCAGGCTCCCTTTAATGACACCATCCATTTAGAAACAGAGTGCAATGATGAGGTGACGCTAACCAGAAAAGAAAGAACAGGCTGAAAACATTCATATTTAAAGATGGGGAACAAAAACAAACATGTAACACATAAAAGCGTGGAGATCACCTGTACGCTCTAAATAACTTGGTGTTATATGACAACTTTTGTTCTTAAAAAAAAGAAAAGAAAAAAGTTGTTTAACTTCTTGACGTCTACCCCGCATTAACCTGAAACTGTTGCATAGAAAGAAGAAAAGGGAGAAAAAGAAGAAAGAGCCGTGGCTGATTTTTAGGCCATGTCCTCTTCACCCTCCTCCTCGAACTCTCCCTCCTCCTCGGCCGTGGCCTCCTGGTACTGCTGGTACTCGGACACCAGGTCGTTCATGTTGCTCTCGGCCTCCGTGAACTCCATCTCGTCCATGCCCTCGCCAGTGTACCTGAAACAGAAGCGGTGAGGTGATTAACGCGTCGCATGAGGGCATGCACTCGGGCTACAAACGGACCAGGGTGTCTCTCACCAGTGAAGGAAGGCCTTGCGGCGGAACATGGCGGTGAACTGCTCAGAGATGCGCTTGAACAGCTCCTGGATGGCCGTGCTGTTGCCAATGAATGTGGCAGCCATCTTGAGGCCGCGCGGCGGGATGTCGCAGACGGCCGTCTTGACGTTGTTGGGGATCCACTCCACGAAGTAGCTGCTGTTCTTGTTCTGCACGTTCAGCATCTGCTCGTCCACCTCCTTCATGGACATGCGGCCTCGGAAGATGGCAGCAACTGTGAGATAGCGCCCGTGGCGTGGGTCGCATGCTGCCATCATGTTCTTGGCGTCGAACATCTGCTGGGTTAGCTCGGGAACGGTCAACGCCCTAGGAAAATGAACAGATATTTTAGTTGAGATTTAATTCAAACTCGAAATAGGCATTGCTAACAGTATTCGGCTGCTCTAACCTGTACTGCTGGCTGCCGCGGCTGGTCAGGGGTGCGAAGCCCGGCATGAAGAAGTGCAGCCTGGGAAACGGCACCATGTTCACGGCCAGTTTTCTCAGGTCTGCGTTGAGCTGGCCTGGAAAGCGGAGGCAGGTGGTAACGCCGCTCATCGTGGCCGAGACGAGATGGTTAAGGTCGCCGTAGGTGGGCGTCGTGAGCTTCAGCGTGCGGAAGCAGATGTCGTACAGGGCCTCGTTATCGATGCAGTAAGTCTCATCCGTGTTCTCTACCAGCTGGTGGACAGAGAGGGTGGCGTTGTATGGTTCCACCACCGTGTCAGACACCTGAAGAAGGAGAAGGCGCAATTAAGGGCGGGCAGAGCCCCACACAGTTAATCTGGAATGATGTGGATGTCGAATACGGACCTTGGGGGAGGGAACCACGCTGAAAGTGTTCATGATGCGATCCGGGTATTCCTCGCGGATCTTGCTGATGAGCAGCGTGCCCATGCCGGAGCCCGTACCTCCGCCCAGGGAGTGCGTGAGTTGGAAGCCCTGGAGGCAGTCGCAGCTCTCTGCCTCCTTCCTCACCACATCCAGGACTGAGTCCACCAGCTCCGCCCCCTCAGTGTAGTGGCCTTTAGCCCAGTTGTTGCCTGCCCCGCTCTGACCTGTGTATCACAAGCAAATATAGACATCTGACACCACTGACTCCATTTCCATATTTAAAACACAATTTACTTACAGTGAGCAGCCAAACATGAAACATCACTTGAAAACGTACTATTCCACTGGTTTTTTGAACAAACAAATAAGTACATACAGACAAATTAAAACAAACAAACACAGATTTTTTTTCCTTTGGTCAAAATACTTTCCATTTTACTTTTCTACAGCCAGGATGATGAATGAATGAATGTTCAGCTTTCAAAGGCTCACCAAAGACAAAGTTGTCAGGTCTGAACACCTGACCGAAGGGGCCGGACCTCACAGAGTCCATTGTGCCCGGCTCCAAGTCCACCAGGACCGCACGAGGGACATACTTCCCACCTGGTGAAGACAGATGACAAAAAAAAGCCACACTTTTAACTTCAAGATTATATAATTGGTTTAGGGATAGGGCACCTGTTTAATATCAGTTATAAATCCTTAATAATCCTCCGAGCTCTATCAGCAAACTTTTTGCATAAAATACAAATATTTTATGCAAAAAGTTCCTCTGAACATAGGAGTCACCGGTGTTACTGAGTAAGTAACGGCTGTTTTTAACAAGTCCCTTTCATAAAATCCACATGTTGTCATATTGTGCTCACAAAATTGGGAGGTGGTATGATGAATTCTTTACAGAGCTTAAGGAAATTAGTAATAGGAAGTGAACTCATAATAGGCCGTTTTTCCACAGTAACACCGGTGAGGCAACTTCATAGGATCATTACTTTCTTTATACATTTTTATATTTGTTCTACATATCTTACAAATGTAAGATAGACACAATAGACACATATTGTGTCTATTGTATAACTTATTTATTTATTTATTCATTCATTCACTTCTGGACTTCATATGAAATCACAGCGCTTAGCCGCTATAGCTGACTGTGGTGCTTGGGCCACTCTATGACAGATTAAAAACGAACACTGCCAAACTGATAACTCAGGAACTGTTTAAATAACATGTTTATTTTAAACACATAAATAAACTGTAACCCTAAAATGTTTCTGCAAAGGCCGGGGGTGGGGCAGAGACATACGTCACCGTAGAATCACCCAGACTATGACATGAGCAAACCCACTGCAGAAACTAGTATACACACATATTTACTGTACTTAACTATAAAAATTTTACAGTTGTCATAAACTGCATGAACATATTTAACGCGTTTCCCCTTTAACTTAGTGATAATATCACCCCAGTCCAAAGTGTGAGTTAAAGCGGGTACAGTCTAATTTGTGGGCACCATTGCTAGGCGAGGGTTTGTTTTTGTTGTTTTGTCTTGGAAACTGAGTGACGGTAACCAGGAAGGAGAGCCAAGAAAAAGCCCCCTGACTCTGAAAGGCGGGGGGGGGGGGGGTTGATTAATGCCCCCCCTACTGGACGGTGGCTGTACTAACCAGGTTTCTGCTGGCTATTGAATTACCTCAGCTCACCCAGAAATTAGATCAGACTGTGCAGTGTGAAGTTAACCTGTAGCCTCGTTGTAGTACACGTTGATTCGCTCCAGCTGTAGGTCGCTGTCTCCGTGGTAAGTCCCGGTGGGATCGATGCCATGTTCGTCACTTATAACCTCCCAGAACTAGAACACACACACAGGGACAGAATAAAACGATTAAATCAGTCGGCTCAGTCAAACTCAGCAGCGCTATGATTAGCTCTGGCGCTAATTTAATTTAGCGGCCCGCGTACTCGAACTTCAAACACTCAAACTCAACTTTAAAACCACTATCACTCTCACCTTCGCACCGATCTGGTTGCCGCACTGGCCGGCCTGCAGATGAACTATTTCCCTCATTTTTTGCTCGAAATGAAAAACTTCTGAACAGCCAAGCGTAGACACTGATCCAGCGCTCAACCAACAACGGACTAACCTGAGAAGGTAGGAGCGTTGCCAGCTATAGAGACACCGAGAAGGCAATTGGAGGAACTAGGTGTCAAACAAAACAGACTGGGAATCGGATTGGCCCAAACACCTTGGTTTCGGGTTTTGATTGGATAGCGATCCCAGGAGGTCCGTTACCTCGGTAACACGGACAGAACTGTGCACACATTCAGCACACAACGCGTCTCTTGGAGACGCGCAAAAGCTCTGCGTGCGCGTCACTCGGGCTTGAATAACAAACCCAGGAAAGACTTTTCAGAATCAACTTCATTTTCTACACGAGCTCACGACATGAAACCTAATATGGAGACTGAATCTTAACGCCAAAGGAGGCGATCGTTTGTAGTTACCATGTGACATAGTCGAGCACTTTCTAACTTCTGGCTTACATATAAAATTACAGTGCGATGTGCATTCAGTCATTCAATCGGAAGTAAGTCAAATTTAAATACCAGGTTTTATGACGACGTGGGAGCATTTCTAATTTTATTTTTGACAGTACTGTGCAAAAGTGTTGAGTCATCCCTCATTTCTTTATACTTTGCTTCCAAGGAGCCAGGCATTTGTGTGTTTTTAAAAGTCATCTTGAGCATTACATTTCCAGGCTTTCTGGAGGAAATTTTATTTGGACATTGGCTCCTTTTTCACTCATTTTCAGACGAGTCAGTGAAACTGATCATTTAAAAACTGCATTTTGTATTTACTGAGTTTTAGCTTTTTCTAATATTAAAAATAGGATAAGCATTTGAAACATTTAAATGTGACAAATATGCAAAAAATAAAAGAAAATACACAAAGAAAAAAACTGGTAACTTAAAAATCTGGAAAGGGGCAAATACTTTTTTTACAGCACTGGACTGCCTGTCAACTGTCTTCACTATCCAAACAATTTTCAGCCAAGTTCATACTGATTTTGCTAATACGGTTTTAACAAATATGTTTCTTTAGTTATCTGATGTGCAATATAAACTGTAAAAAGTGCCAACCTATTTCATTTTTTAAAATTTCTTTTGCTGAAGCACTGGAACGGATTACATAGCAATAATCACACTAATGCATTTAGAACCTCCTTTATAAACTCTGGTGTCATTAATTGTACACTTCTTCTAATCACTGACGGACCTTTACCTATTTTACTTACAGTATTATCAATATACGTATTTTATTTTAAAAGCAACGAATACACTAATAATAATAATACTTTTGTCTCCTCTTTTTTGTAGTAGGAATATTATAAACACTCACATCTTTTACAGCGTTCAGTCACTCATTAAGCATTAATAAGCTTAACTGATCAGTTGAGGTTTCAGGTCCATATACTGTTGAGTCATCAGTATACATAAGAATCTGAGCCAGTTTTTAAAACAAATGAAAGCTCATAAAAACAAACTGAAAATAATAATTTCCCCAAACAGCTAGGTACTCCACATGTTAAATGCCTTATCATTGATAGTCTGCCTATGATTTGTCAAATAGCTTTGTAACAACTTCAGTGAAGTCCCAGAGAAGCCATAATTTACCACATTATTTAGTAACAGGAAGTAAAAAAAAAAATCAACTTTCCCTTGCCAACCATCTGTCATTTGTGCCAGTGCTGTACAGTTTGAATAGTATTATTTTCCTACTGGATTATTCCATATTAAGTACACGTGGGCAGGAGAGATTATATTTGTGAACTAATAGCCAAAGCTGCCAACGCAGTCATGAATTCGAGCTTTCAGGTCAACAGGGGCTCTTTTAACGTTTTAAATTAGAAAATAATACATTAAAATAAAATCCGAAGTTTTTCCTTCTTATTTCCAAATGTATTATATGTTTACAAAAGACAAAAAAATTAAGTGAGTATATTACGCTTCAACAGAAATGGGATTTAAATTTTTTAACATTTGAAAAATCCCCAAACAGCATTCATGTTTTACTTTGGCGAGCCCAAACGCCGTTGTGACGTCACATTCCTGCGCCCTGTTTCTAAGTGACGCAGCATCATGGCGCTGTTTCCAGCGTTTGCAGAAGAGGCGAGCAACAAAATTAGAGATTCTTCCACAGGTGATCCCGGCTTCCTGTAATACACGGTTTTTAATGTCGGTTAGCAGTCACCTGGACGCTCTGTTAGACTGACAGTCTGCCGGAAAACTAAAATCTGACCGAAACAACGACCTGATATTCGCTGTCAGATCAGCCGCTCGTCGCTGGAACTGAATGACACAAAATATCTTAACTTCTTTTAGTTTTATCTCTCATTTCACGATATGTTTTTCCTTTTGGAAGTCCAAGAAACTCGCTATCTTTGAGCTAAAACAGCGATGATTTTACGTCTTTATAACCTAAACGACTTGTCAGTATCTTTAGATACTTTTTATCCATCCTGCTCGTGTCGTTACACTAACGTTTTATTGACGTATTGAAGCTTCGGGGTTCATTTAATGAATAATCATTCAGTGCCTCCCTCCCGACCCTCTCTAGAGGATTTTTTTTTGTCTCATATTCACTTTATTCTATGTAATGAATAAAAAATGAATGAGGACGAAATTTTGACTTACTGCTATGAATATTTTCAGAGTTGGTATTTCAAAAATTATAATACTGTATAAAAGTCTTGAGCCACCCTGGGTTTTTGATATTTCTCTGCTTGAAAAATGGAAAATAGACTGATGATTTCTTGAAATATATGGGAAAATACATGGAGGTACAGTATATATGGTAAAAACTCAGTTTGTTCAAATTTAAAAAACATCTTGGAACATCTTGGCATGACCAACTTTCTTCTCTCTGAGGTAGCTTTCTTGTAATTTCTTTAAGTACCCTTTAGGAATAGTTTTACAGGCTTCTTGAAGGACATTCAAAGCTCTTCTTTCAATGTTGGCTACCTTTAGATGATCCCACACTGTTTCAATAATTGAGGTCTGGGCTCTGGGGCAGCCAATCCATTACTCATAGTGTTTCATTGTGTGTTTTTCTATCCAGTTGTAGTTTAACTGATTTGACATTAAGCTTGGGATCATTGTCGTGCTTAAAAAGAAAGCTGTTGCCAGTCATACATTTTTCAGATTGTATTACATGGTGGATGAGAATCTGATGGTACTTCTGTGTTCATAATTTCATCAGCTTTGACAAGATCTTCAATACTGCTGGGCGAAATGCAGTTCATCTGCAGTTTTTTTTTTCCGGCCTGTTACTTTTGTTCTCCATTCGTCCAGTTTCCTCAGTTTTGCCCTCAGTTTTCCCTGCACAACATCCAGAGATATGCCATATTTTCAGCTAATACCCCTTAGGGAAGAATCGTGTTGTTGGTGCAAAAATGCCATGTTATGTCTGTTATACTGCACTGTCTTTGCTATTTTCATTGATTCGACTAAAGAAATGGGAAGAAGTTATTGTGTATGCAAAATGTAAATTAAAGTGTTGTGGTCCAAAACTCTTGCACAGTGCAGTATCACTACTTGGGATAGACAGATTGCATTGTTCATGATTTCTAAGTCCTCCTGATTATCTCGTAATTATGTCTTGTCTGCTCTCATTTTCAGAGTTAGATTGGCTGAAGAATAAGAGTTTTCAGACAGGAGATGCGCTCTCTCTTCACGGTCGATTTCTAGAGAAGACCAGCGAGGAGCAAAACAAGAAGGAACCAAGGTAAAAGAATCACAACTCTGGTCACTGAACTGTGAAATGTGTTGGTTCTTCCTTAGAAATTCATTGCTGCCCAGTTCAGTTCCAGGAGGAGACACAAACCTCCTTTGGGTTATGTCAGGAAGAGCATCCAGCTCTAAAAAATCTGCCAAATCAAACTCTTCCTCTCTTCCTCGTTGACCCTCAGTGTTAGCAGAGATTTCAGCTCTGAAGAGGACGGAGAGGATGGTGTGGCACCCAGAAAGAAGAAAAGGAAGAAGAAACAGAAGAAAAAGCACAAAAAAAAGAGCGGGAGGTATTCGCACAGCAGCGCATCTGACTCTGAAACCATCTACCCGAGTGATCTCAAAAAGGAGCAAGAAGCCGAAAGGTACACAAACATCTTTAACATCACTGAGGCATACACTTGTAATTTTATACACTGAGTATAACCTCACTTCTGTTCTGTAATTATGTTTGTGGGAAACAGGCAGGAGGCTCCTCAGTTAGCGAGCCGTTTCTCTTGGTTGGATGACCTCCAGTTGCCCACAGAGCAGCCGTTTTGTGTGGACCGAAAAGCAGACCCCGCCAACTGGACTTACAAGTCTCTGTACAGAGGAGACGTAGCCAGGTAAAAGACACATGACAGAAAAGACTTACACACAAGAAGAGACACAAGGAAAATGACGTTCTTGCAAACATTTGACACAACTACATCATAAACAGTGTTGTTATAGCCCAACTGTGTCTACATTTCCAAACAGTCCATGCTGCACAAAGGGCTTAACAATGTAAAATGCCACTAAAACAAATAAAATGTAAAATAATGATGCAGTAAAATATAGAAAAAAACAAAATAAATAAATAAAATAACTGAATAAAAACAACTAAAACAACAACTAATGCTGTTAAAACCAAAATGTTCAGGTAAAAGTGTGTGAAAAGTCAGTAATTGCCTTTGTTTGTAATGCTGGTATGATAAAACAAGCACACATATTCAGTGAGTTTATTGTCATAGCTTTCTTCTTTTCAAAACTTGTGACATGTTTAAGGGACATCTGTATCAACGGGCTGGTAAAAAATGTGCTAAGCTTAAAAGGATGTAACATCACGGTGTCACATTTATTCCAGGATTTAAGTGGACTGAAATATCTCTGACACCTTCTGATTTTTCCCATGTTGGTCTTTAAAGCTTAACTCTTTAAACTTAACTTAAAATGATCTCAGGTGTAACCATGCTCACATTTAAGGCTGCGTTTGAATAGTTTCCCAACATGGTGCAATATGACAGGACATTATACTTTATTTTTTTAATCTCACAAAGAAAAAGGGGAAAAAGTTTGATCATTTTCAATAAATGAAGCAGTGTAAGAATAAAAAGGATGAGTTGTTTAAAGAGTTTTGTTCAAGGCGCGGTTAGTATTTTCCAGCCGCGTGAGACGCCTTTTTTATACTCTGAAGGTAAAAACACTTCTGCAAAGGATACACTTGTGCTCTTCCTATAAGCCTCCTCTCTCCTTTCTCCTCTGTCCATCAGATGTGTCTTTTAGGAATCCTCATACAGTTTAAGGAGAGCTGAGACTGTAATGTCTGTACTTAAACCATGCTCCAAAAAACTGGGATTCATCCGTTTTTGTTTTTTTTTTTACTTATTAATGACTGGCTGAAGGTTTTATTTTGAACCAAATTATAAAGTTGCATGGGCTGTATAGTTGAGTACAAAAGAAAAGCTACAATCTGAGATGAGCTGCACCATTTTTGTGTTCCAGGTATAGAAGGAAAGGCAGCTCGGCTCTGGGTTTGGACTTTCACAAGCAGGGGGTCAGCTGGGAGGACTCAGAGGTGACTAATAAGAAGAAGAAGAAAGGCGGCGACAGGAAGAAGGCAGCGGACAGATACTACTCTACAGTCAGTCGACAGCTGCTGAAGGCAGCGCCTGCTCTTCCTGCATTACCAGCGAGTTCTGATGGTAGCGATGGCACCAGTTCCGCAATCTTCCTCCCTCTGGGTGACGATAAGGCAGACAATAAAGAAGGAGAGAAAGGTACGGGGTCTAGCTGGGTGTGGCAAAGAGAGAATTCAGCCACTTCATGCTTAATGCGCCATTTTAGTGCTGATCATTTTTGAACTGAAAGTCTCATTTAGACTTGCGCAAGTGACCAAGAAGAAGCAGATTAAACCAGAAAATGTCAGCAGCGTTTGATGATTTTCTCAAGGAAAGAAAACAAGATTAGACCTTCACATTTTTAAGGAGCCATGGCACTACTAATTTGAGAAAATTATGAGCCTGCTTGACTGTTCTTTGACTTTTCTGTTTATTTCATCTCCCTCAAACTTTGGAAATCTGAGTGAGTGAGATCTCAATGAGTTTGAGGTTGTTTGGTTGTTGTCAGTTCTCATATTTTTGGCTAAAATAATTTTCTCTGTTAGAATATGTATTGGGGAAGGGGCAGACATAGTCACACAGTTATGCTTTTGGGTTTTTTTTGTGGGGGTTTGTTAGGATCTTTATCTGCATGCACATCCGTGTCCCAAACTTCTTACTCCCAAGTTAAACCATCCAAAAAAACAAAAAAAAACCCCAAAACGCTTAACACTCATCCTTTAACCCCCAAAAAGGCCTTTAATGGGTGTGGAAACATTAAAAGGTCTGACTTTTATGTAGCTTTGAGACTCTGATGAACTAAAAGCAGTAGGTCAAGTTTCTTTATATAGCCCATTTCCAAACAGTCCATGCTGCACAAAGGGCTTAACAATGTAAAATGCCACTAAAACAAATAAAATGTAAAATAATGATGCAGTAAAATATAGAAAAAAATAAATAAATAAATAAAATAACTCAATAAAAACAACTAAAACAACAACTAAGGCTGTTAAAACCAAAATGTTTTGGTCAAAGTGTGTTAAAAGCCAGTAATTGCCTTTGTTTGTCATGCTGGTATGATAAAACAAGCTCACATATTCAGCGAGTGTATTGTCATAGCTTTCTTCTTTTCAAAACTTGTGATGTGTTTAAGGGACATCTGTATCAACGGGCTGGTAAAAAATGTGCTAAGCTTAAAAGGATGTAACATCACGGTGTCACATTTACTCCATTTATTCCTTAAAATGTAACTGATTTTTAAAAATGTATTTATCTTTTTAGCTCACATAGGGCAGACGTCATCGGTGAATCCCCTCGGTGTGTATGACTCCTCGACGGCCCTCTGGCTGCAGGGGAAAGGACAGCAAGACCAGCAAAAGGAGGACGCTCACACAGAGGAGGGCACTGCACTTTTGGGTGGCAGGACCGAAGATTTCAACAGGCGGCTGAGAGAGCAGCCAGCAGACACACAGCTGTGGATAGAGTTCATACGATACCAGGTACACACGCTGCTTTATAATACTGCTGCAGGAATGTCAGGGCTTCAGAACGTGGTTTCTTTTAACAAAAGTTTACAGACTCCTGATGTGTGCTCACCTCTCATGAGAACATCACAAGAAGCAGTAATCAAATGCATCAAGACAGTGGAAATGTTTTTTTTCTGACTGGCAGCATTTTATTGTCTGACGTCTGAACCTTCCCTCTACTCCTACCCTGGACTCTGAAAGGGCCAGTGAACTTTCAGGGGGAATGTTTCTCTGAGCCAAGTGATCACTCACTTTACCGAGAGGAAATCCTGCAGCATGGGCTCCTTCTGCACCTCTGAAACTGCACTCCTCACACTGGTGCTCCAAAACACTCTCACAAAGATTGAATATTTAGTGTTGACGTTCTTCATTATTACCAAAACAGCAATGAAAGTACAAGAGGGTTGATTTACTTGAATAATGTTCATCCACTGAAGAACCATTTAGGCAACTCAGAAGTAGATTTGATGAACTCCTCAGAGGCTCATTCATCTAAATTGCCTGCAGCAACTGTTCAAAATGCTTCTAGAGCTTTAGAGATGTGCTGGTAAAGGCTTACGCTGGTTAAATCATACACATAAGTCAAACCAGGAGTCTAACTCAGTGTCACTACTAGCCGCAATAGGAAATCAACACAACAGGGGACAGACATAATTAGTTAATTGATATGCTTTCATTTCATGCAAATTGCAAGTTTCACAAAGTCTTCTTGTGTGCATAAAGCCCTCAATCAGTCACAGAAAAGCAAGAGGCATGGAGTTTCCTCCAACATGCTCTTTGGCTTATCAGATAAGGTTTGGGTACTTCATCGCCTCTTCCAATCTCTCCCTCCCTCTCTAGGATGAGGCGAGTGCAGCTGTGTTCAAAGGTGAGGAGGAGCAGCAGGGCAGTGATGCTGCTGAGCGCCGCAAGTCTTCCTACAGGGCAGTGCTGGAGAAAAAGCTAAGCATTGCAGAGCGCGCCGTGGCCACCAACCCCCTCTGCATAGCTCTGCAACTCGAGAGACTCCGCATCTGCCAGGAGCTCTGGGAGCCCTCAGCTCTGGCTAAAGAGTGGAAGAAACTGGTATGTCTATGTATGAAGGTCACAACAAGTCCCTAAAATGCCGAGGAAACCCTCAGGAGTGTCGGAATCTTACTGCTTCTATCAAAAAAATAAATGTCACATACAAGTAATAAAGTTGCTCTTTATTTGTTGTGTTTCAGGTGTTTCTCCACCCAAACAGCACCCCCCTGTGGAGGGAGTATCTGCTCTTCACCCAGAGCTATTTCAGCAGCTTCACTGTGTCCAAGGTCAACACTGCGTACGGCAAGTGTCTGAGCACGCTCAGTGCTGTCCGAGACGGCAGCATGGTGTCTCACCCGGCTCTGCCAGGAATAGAGGAGGATATGTTGGGTAACAGACATTTCAGCATGAGGTTCATTTATTATTCAGTCCTGCTTGCTTTGTATGACTACAAATCCCACATTATTTTATTTCCTCCCCAGATATCTTCACGCAGCAGTGTCACTTTCTGCGTCAGTGCAGTCACTCGGAGAAGGCGACTGCCCTGTTTCAGGCAATGATTGACTTTACCTTCTTCAAGCCTGACAGCGTGCGAGAGCTGTCCACTAAGCAGCAGGTATGTTCTTGCTCAGGTTTAATGTTGTAATCTACTCTTAGAGGACTTGTGTGACATTTCAAGAGTTATACAGTGGCTTGCAAAAGTATTCGGCCCCCTTGAACTTTTCCACATTTTGTCACATTACAGCCACAAACATGAATCAATTTTATTGGAATTCCACGTGAAAGACCAATACAAAGTGGTGTACACGTGAGAAGTGGAACGAAAATCATACATGATTCCAAACATTTTTTACAAATAAATAACTGCAAAGTGGGGTGTGCGTAATTATTCAGCCCCCTGAGTCAATACTTTGTAGAACCACCTTTTGCTGCAATTACAGCTGCCAGTCTTTTAGGGTATGTCTCTACCAGCTTTGCACATCTACAGACTGAAATCCTTGCCCATTCTTCTTTGCAAAACAGCTCCAGCTCAGTCAGATTAGATGGACAGCATTTGTGAACAGCAGTTTTCAGATCTTGCCACAGATTCTGGATTGGATTTAGATCTGGACTTTGACTGGGCCATTCTAACACATGGATATGTTTTGTTTGAAACCATCCCATTGTTGCCCTGGCTTTATGTTTAGGGTCGTTGTCCTGCTGGAAGGTGAACCTCCGCCCCAGTCTCAAGTCTTTTGCAGACTCCCAGAGGTTTTCTTCCAAGATTGCCCTGTATTTGGCTCCATCCATCTTCCCATCAACTCTGACCAGCTTCCCTGTCCCTGCTGAAGAGAAGCACCCCCAGAGTATGATGCTGCCACCACCATATTTGACAGTGGGGATGGTGTGTTCAGAGTGACGTGCAGTGTTAGTTTTCCGCCACACATAGCGTTTTGCATTTTGGCCAAAAAGTTCCATTTTGGTCTCATCTGACCAGAGCACCTTCTTCCATGTTTGCTGTGTCCCCCACATGGCTTGTGGCAAACTGCAAACGGGACTTCTTATGGTTTTCTGTTAACAATGGCTTTCTTCTTGCCACTCTTCCATAAAGGCCAACTTTGTGCAGTGCACGACTAATAGTTGTCCTATGGACAGATTCCCCCACCTGAGCTGTAGATCTCTGCAGCTCGTCCAGAGTCACCATGGGCCTCTTGGCTGCATTTCTGATCAGCGCTCTCCTTGTTCGGCCTGTGAGTTTAGGTGGACGGCCTTGTCTTGGTAGGTTTACAGTTGTGCCATACTCCTTCCATTTCTGAATGATGGCTTGAACAGTGCTCCGTGGGATGTTCAAGGCTTGGGAAATCTTTTTGTAGCCTAAGCCTGCTTTAAATTTCTCAATAACTTTATCCCTGACCTGTCTGGTGTGTTCTTTGGACTTCATGGTGTTGTTGCTCCCAATATTCTCTTAGGCTACGTTCACACTGCAGGTCTTAATGCTCAATTCTGATTTTTTGATCAAATCCGATTTTTTTTGTCTGCTTGTTCACACTACAAATAAAATGTGACAGCAAACGTGCTCTAGTGTGAAGCGGCCCGCATGCGCAAAAGAAGACGTCACACACAACGCGCTCTGTTTAGACCCAGACCAAACAGTATTGTTTGACTGATGGCCTTAATATAAAGACTTGTTTCGGACTTTACGTTTCCCAATTTTGCTTTAAGTTATAAAGTTATTTTGTTATTTACATATGGCCTAATAATTATCCGTATTGCTGTTCTAGAGAGGAGCGGTGCTTCAAAGGATAGTTGCAGATTTCTGTCAGAATCTGCAGATTATACAGTACAAATAAAATGTTCACGGTTCTCCAACGTTGTCTTCCCAATAGTTTCACTAACATCTACACTGGATGGCCAGGAAGCGTTCACGATGTCTTCTTGGGCGCTTCTCCGGTGCTGATAATGGCGTCTGTCTTGTGTCAGTGACGTAAAAGACGGATTTAATGCGACATGACCATTCAAACAGCAGTCGCTTTCTAAAACATCAGATATGTATCGGATTCAGTACCACATACGAAAGTGACCCAGATCGGATTTGAAAATATCGGATTTGTGCCGTTCACACTGTCATACCATGATCGGATATGGGTCGCATAGAGTCAAAAAAGTCAGATTTGATCGCTTTCGCCTACGTAGCCTTAGACAGCCTCTGAGGCCGTCACAGAGCAGCTGTATTTGTACTGAAATTAGATTACACACAGGTGCACTCTATTTAGTCATTAGCACTCATCAGGCAATGTCTATGGGCAACTGACTGCACTCAGACCAAAGGGGGCTGAATAATTACGCACACCCCACTTTGCAGTTATTTATTTGTAAAAAATGTTTGGAATCATGTATGATTTTCGTTCCACTTTTCACATGTACACCACTTTGTATTGGTCTTTCACGTGGAATTCCAATAAAATTGATTCATGTTTGTGGCTGTAATGTGACAAAATGTGGGAAAGTTCAAGGGGGCCGAATACTTTTGCAAGCCACTGTATTTGTTGCTCAGAGTTGGATGTGATGATCAGTGAAGTGGCCTTGGCTGGTCATTTAAATAATAAAAAATAAATTCTAGTTAATAATTCTAGTTAAATTTCTGCCTCTCTGTCCACAGGTCGAGTTCTTTGAGCCGTTCTGGGACAGCGGCGAAGCAAGGGTCGGGGAGCTGGGCGCCAGAGGCTGGAAAGCCTGGATGCTCCAACAAGAGCGAGGAGGTTGGCTACAACCCACTGCAGGTAAAAAACACACACACACTTTACAGTGCACGTGCCATTTCATTTATCCATTAATTTTATACTGCCTATCAGGGTTTGGCTCATGAGCCAACAGTTTAAGCAGAGATCCCCACACCTCCCTCTCTCTCTCTGAGACCAAAGAAGATGAAACTCTGCTATATGACTGCACCTCGAAATTCTGTCTGTGAAGAGTTATTGCAGTTTGTGTGATCCAAGCTCTCTTTATGGGGATGTAATTAATCTAATCTTTCTTTTTGTTTCCACAGAGGAGGAGGAAGAAGAGGAAGAGGATGAAGAGGAGGTGAAGGACAGGACCCAGCCCAGAGGTACCATCTGGCTGGATGTGGAGTCATCTCGTGAAGCCACACACTGGTTGCCCTGGAGACCCGACAAAGCCAAGGGCCAGTCAGAGGAGGACTGTGAGGATCCTGACAGACAGGTGATGTGTTTGATTGTTTTAAGACAAAGTATTCTTTTTGTTGAACTTTACCATGTAGGTTGACCTCTCTGCTGACCTCTATCTCTAATTCCAGGTGTTGTTTGATGACATCGGCCCGTCACTGATTTGTTTGTCTTCGCCAGAGCTCCATCTCCGCCTGCTTCTCCGTTTCTTGAGCTTTTTGGGTTTGCCTGTGGACTCAGTGCTCTCGGTTTCCCCAGGTCAGCCTGGCTTGCTGCTGGAGAACCTTTCTCTGCTCACTCAAGGTAAAACAGTCTAAACAAGCTTTCATTTTTTTAAATCTCACTGAGGTGAAGTCTTAAAAAAACAACTTTTTCCATCCTAGGTAATGCTCCCCAGCGTCCTCTGACCTCCTATGATTTAGCTGATGGTGGCATTAACTCTGTCGGTCACATGACTACTCTCCAAGGAACACGGAAGTGGGTGGGGCTTGGCAAACAGGGCGAGAAGTTCCTCACGAACTTGTTCAATATGCTTCAGCCTGTGCTTCCGCCCCACCACCGAGCCTTCCTGTCACTCAGCTGGATCCAGTATGAGAAACTCAAGGTAGGAGTTGGTTCATTTGACTACATTCAAACTTAAAGTGAGGTCAAACTAACCCTTACACTCTTCTGGTTCTTGGTGTTTGCGTCAGGTCATGCGCTGCCTGCACGGCGGAAATAAAAAGCGCCTTCGTTCTCAGGGGAAGAGCAGCAAGCGAGTTGCCAAGCGGCTGCTCAAAGAACCAGACAATCGCTCATCATTAGTGTTGTGGCGGGAGTACGGCCACCTGGAATGGCTGCTGGGCAACCTGGATGAGGCCCGCAAAGTGTTCTCCACTGCGACAGCGCTTGGGGGAACCAAAGGGCTGAGCAGTCTCGCTCTGTGTGATCTCTGCCTGCTGTGGTCCCAGCTGGAGTTGGAGGATGGAGCGAAAGAGCGAGGGGGTCAACCGGCTGATGTAACAGCATCCCCGGCTGTGTCTGTACTGACCCGGCTAGCAGAAGGAACCTCTGCATCGTCCACTTCATCCTCCCTCTCCACGGTTTCCATCCTGAAAGCCAGAAAATCGTATGAACAGGCTCTGGCTGCCAGTTTATCAGTACTGGACCAAAACAGAAAAGGTTTGTTTTCTGACCCGTTTCCAACTGTTTAACTTCTCAGAGACCTGACATGAACATTTTTACTATAAATCCGCACTCACTGCGCAATCAGAGTAGCAGTAATTTTGTATTTTCTGTTTAATTTTTTCTCTTTTTGGTTTACTCCACTTTATTTTTTTTGTGTTTCATTTTGCTTAATTCAGTAAGTGCTTGGCATATTTATTAGATGATTTATCATTACTTAAGAAGGTCAGAACAGTATAATAATAATAAAATGAAACATGACAAACACAAAAAGCAACATAGCAACCAAAGATAATGGCGTTCAGCGAGTTAAAGCAACAAATGTGAAATGGCTCCCGAGTTGAACTTTTTCTCAACATTGGAGCTGCCAATGAGAGTGGAGGATACAATTGTTTTAAATTTGAAAGGATGGTAAATACATTAGAGGGTTACCTAGGCAGCCAGAGCCTGTAGCAAAGAGTAGTCAGGGACAAAGCGATGTGCTATAAACGCATTGATTCCATTGGACATCGAAGTCTTAAATATCTGCAACAAAGCTTCCTCCGCCTGGTTGTTTACTGATTTGACTAGATCAGAGATTTTCTGGATATTTTTATTTCATTTAGCCAGATTGTAAAAACAAACATCCAGGGTTTTTTTCTATTTATTTCATTTCAGTTAACCAGAATATTTTTTCACTATTTATTCAACTTGCTCTTGTCCTAAAAGCTGAGAGCGTTGTGCTTGACTGGGTCATGCTTTTTGCTGTATGTGAACTCTCTTGTTACCTATTGGATACACCTGAACCAAGCTTTTCTGATGGAAACCCATCTTCCAATCTAATATACCTTGTTGAAAATGTAAGAGTAGTTAAAAATGAGCCCCTTCTCTTTTTGTGCTTGAGCTTTTTGTCTTATCCTTTCTTCTCCAGTCCAAGATGACCTGATGGCAGAGAAGCTGAGGTTGAGAGGTCTGGTTGGCTGCTACACTCTTTTCCAGTACCTCACGGTGAGCGTGCAAGCAGCCAACGCAGTCTACACCCAGGTTAGAGAGAAGATGGAGGAACTACACCGCACGTTAACAGCTGAACAGCAGCTGAACAGCAGCAAGGACGGTAAGCTCGCAAGAGCTGACGCTGACTCAAACAGGCCCTGTGTCAGCAGGGTAGCTGCTGAGTGTGAGGCGTTGGCCTGGCAGCAGGCGGCACTGCTCAAGTACCACAACAGCGTTGCTGTGTTTCCTCTGGTGACACTGAGGCAAACGCTGACATCGGCCCTCCCAGTCTGGACCACCAGCGTCCCTCTCTGGAGCATTTATGTACAGGTCAGGCTAATAAAAGCTCATTTTTCCTCATTCTTCTCTAGATATGTTTCCCAAAGCTTTTTGAGCCCTAACCTTATTTGTTTATTTTGGCCTGACTGACATCTCCATGTGATGTGTGCTTCAGGTGGAGAACCGTTACCATAGCGCTGGCCGGGCACGCCAGTTTTTTCACTTTGTAACCAGAAACTGCAGCAGCGTGGTGCCGCGTCTCTTTGCCATTGTTGCTGAACAGCAAAGGAAGCAGCTGGTAGATGCAGCTCAGAGGTAAAGCGACAAACGATGATCACAAACATCAGACAGCAGGATCACATCAAAGTTCACATATCATTTATATCCTTGTTTCCAAAAAAGTAAAACACCGTGTAAACTACAAATAAAAACAGAAGGTGATGATTTCAAAAGTATTTACAAAAACTACATTTAAATTGCTCATTTCAAAAAAGTCCAGTGAGGGACAACAAAGAGTATAAACATTTTTTAATGCTCAAAAACGTTAATAAATCCATCTGATGGAACATCACAACACAAAAGAGATTCATAAGTAGCATGATGAAAAAAGAGCATCTCAAAAAGTTTCAGTGTTTAATGTTGTTTAAATGCAGATTTAAGTGATTTGCAGTCTCGCATTTAGTTTTACTTAATGCAGCTTTTATAGAAACAGAAACAGTTTGCACATTATCAACTGATAATTAGCACTTACTGTACATTAAACTGTACATGTCTGCGGTATTTATAGATCGTGTTTCCATGATGAGCCCTTATCCATCCTGCCGGAGAATGGCCTCAGCAACCGCATCCGTGGACTGTTTGAAAACGCCATAGCAACAGAAACTGGGGCTCATTGTCCTTTACTTTGGAGAATGTACATCCACTTCCTGGTGAGACCAGTCATACAAACTCACATTGATGCTGTTCTGCCCTGGAGCACTAAAAGTTTTAGGAAGAAGGTAGAGACCTGATCCTGCTTGAATGAGAAAAAAGAAATTTTGTATCTGAACGGTTTAGTGTCTTTTTTTTTTTTAAAGAAGGAATATTAATACGTGCATTTCAGGAAAAAGGACTAAAATGTCCTTTTTTAATAAATATTAAACATGGAAACAAAAGTGTAGAAGCGCTTCTGTGCATGTTGATACACCAATATCATCCATGCTTATATTGTGTATGTAAAATGTGTATGTGTGAATTTGTAGGTGTCTGAAGGAAAAGTGGATAAAGCCACAGGAATCTTCTACAAGGCCTTACAGAATATCCCCTGGTGTAAGGTGAGGCACACATATACTGTGAAAGTGATATTTCCCAAAGCTTGATTTGTAGTTCTGTGCTGAGTCCCTGCAGAGTCGTCAGGTGTTGTTGTACGAGTGAAACTAAGCTATGAGATCATTAACAGCAGCTTGTTTTACCTCAGAACCAGCTGACTTTTATACAGGGGTGCTCAGATTTTGAAAAAGAGGAAATGACTGTGATTTGAAACCTAAACATTAGTGTCTAAGGCACTATGGTTTTGCTGTTTTGAAACCAGAAGTGACCATGTTGTATATACCAGTAACCCTGAAGGGTGCAACCAGTGAATGTATATATTTATAAGTATCAACAGTGTTAAAGAGGATCTGTAGTGATTAGCACTTGGTGACTGTTGGGAGCAAGAACTCCACTTTTGACAGGAAGAACCTGTAGCAGGACCAAACTCAGGGACAGGCAGCTGACAGAGGTGGTAAGAAAAGAGGAGCATAACAAGAATCAGTAGCTGATAGCCACTGCTCCTTATCTTTGTTGGTTACAATTCAGTAAAAACAAAATAAAATCTGTTTATCTTTTATATACAGGTTATGGATGAGACGGGGCTCAATCTTTTACTGTGTTAAACATTTACTGTCTCTGTGTTTAATGCAGACAGACTCATAAAATTGGAGAATTTCTCTCACTAAAACTGAAACTGAAATTTGATGGCACATTAGTACAATTAGCCACACAGTAGGCAACACTATTTGTTATATGATTTCATTAAAGATGTTGCCACTTGATCAATATACTGCCTTGCTCAGCATATTATTACCAAACTAACCAATTACACTTATCGCCCTGTTCTTCTGTCGTGTAGTCATCATTGCAAACTAAATCAACGTCAGTGCTGTATGTCGCTAGTACATAAAATTCTCCCTCCATTTCTTTGTGTGTGTGTGTGTGTGTGTGTGTGTGTGTGTGTGTGTGTGATCAGGGTTTGTATATGGACGCAGTGCAGCTGTTCCCCGATCACCTGCAGGAGTTTGTAGACCTGTTGACAGAGAAAGAACTGCGAGTGCGACTGCCTTTAGAAGAATTGGACATACTGCTGGAAGACTGAGCACACACAATCTTAATTCAAGTGTGTGTTCAAATTGTCACATTTGATGGGAAGAAAAGGACAAGCACAAAGCCAAACTCGACACATATACAGCTGCAGTAATTTTTTTGTTTGTTTGTTTTTGTATAAAGTGACACAAAATGCTTTAATTGCCACAACAAACCACTAAAACTGTAATTTCTTACTTGATATTGTCAATAAATGCAAGATTGATCTATGTGACGTGCCTTTAAAAAAACGAGTAAAAATAACAGTGTTTATACCGGAAGTTGTTACATTCCAACTTATTAAGAAAAAAGTGAGAAAGGAAAACGCTGCCACTCGGCATATTACCATGTTGCCACGTCTTACAGAGTTTTTACCATTTTTTTAATCATAATAAATCAAGTAAGGAGTATATTTTATTATCTTTGTTAACAAAACATCTACTGGACTGCGGAGTAAATGGGGACAAACTTGCAGGATAAAAAAGACGACCTCTGCTGTGTTTCCGAGTAACCGTATTATGGAGAGAAAAAGAGCAACAAAATTCAAAGTGCGGCCGACATGACCGCAGCTGAACACGTGAGAGCTCACTGGACCAGTTTCTCATTGACAGAACGATGGATTTCCGTGCGCGATCTTCTGCCATTTCTTCTGCCACGAGGCTTAACGCGAGCGTTTGCGCATGCGCGAATTTTCGTGCATTCGAACGACTTACCTCATAGAAGTTTTTGATGTGACGTCAAAGAAGTCCTTTAATGTAGGCTTCCTTTGATCCGGGAAGTCCTTAAATAGGAGCCAAGCTAAGTCAAAAGTTATCACTACCAGAGACCCCCTCGACAGTAGTTACATGTCAAACTTACCACGCTCTTTCAATTCAGAAAGTTTAGCATTTCAAGAAGATTATAACAGAGAGAATCCGTGTGAAATAACAATGTCTGCAACACAGGATTATAATACTCAAACCCCACTGGTCGTATCACCAGATGAGCTGTTACCGATTATCAATAACGCCTTCAACAAGCTCTCTGATGTACAGTGGACTTTAATAGAAAATGGAGCTTGGGATTCTGATATTCAAGCAGTTTTGGCTGATATGATTTCTGAAATCATACAGATCACCTCAGCCAACATTTTGAGACGTGCTCTTCCCGTCATTCAGAGCGATGCATCTGCAGATATAGAAACAAATCCATCATTTGGTGACTCCATCTCAATCACTATTGCAAACCTGCTCAAAATCCCAAAGCAGATATGTGAGAGTGCTAAAAAGCTGACCAAGATGGTTGAGGAGGAGATTTCAAAGAAAGTCAAATTGATAGTCACCCTGGTCAGAGACAACCTCAATTTACCATCAGACCCCGCTGTTTACGTCAGTGGGGCAATTCGGAATATTAGAAAACTGCGTGTCATGGTTTCTCATGCTCTCTCATGCTTGAAAAGATACGCAAGTAAACTGAAATGCCCGTGCATGGGAAAGGAAAGCGATTCAAGTAAGTCTGAATCCAGCAAAGATAGCATTGAGTCCAGCATCTCAGTCAAATCGGCCACCCAGCAGGTTAGTGAGATTCTGACCAAATGGAGTCGAGATTCAGATTTTGCAGATGATGAATTATCGGATGATGACAGAGATATGGAAAGTGAGCCACCCGCTAAAATAGAGCAACTTTCAGAAAAGAAAGAAAGTTCAGAAAGTGGGGAATGTGCAGAAGCTGAAAGACAGGCAGAAAGTATTCCACCTGAGACCCCTGTAGAAAAAATTGCAGCTGACATTGTCAATATTATACTTGACAATCTCCAGTGTACTGATACTGATTATTCTTGTCACAGTGAGAAATGTACCTCACCCAAATCTGGATTCAACGGGGGAATCATCTTTGATAAAGTGAGAGAGTTTTTTACCTCACGTGCTCCTTCCGCACCGCAAAAATCACGCAAACTGCATTTTTCCAAGTTTGCAAGAAAACATTTTGAAAAGATGAAGGGGGAGCTGAAAACAACAGCGGAGAAGAGCAAAAACTGTTTTATTAGTCTGTCAAAGGTAACCCACTCCCCTGAAACTGAGAGAACAGGTTCTCACGACAGTATGAGTGTCAGCCTCCCAGGTTCAGCATGCGAAACTCCTCGTTCAAATTCTAGCATGTCTGTCCGTGCCCCTTCTAGAAGCTCATCTACTCTGGAAAGCATGATAAAATCTGCTACTCCAACTAGCTTTAATGTCATCGAATCTGACATTAGTGACATATACAGCGAGTTCACAAAAGAGAAAGAACATGGCATTATCCAAGAAAGGCTCGAAAACATTAAAATAAGCGAGAAAGTGAAGAATTTCTCAAGAGAATTGACAGAGAAAATGTACGACCATTTAATGATAAGTCGTATATACCAAATTCCCACAACTCTTATGGGTAGAAGTCTATCAGACTCTGTCATCTCGAAGACACCACAGCCAGTAGCTGAATCGAGAGTTTTCTTTTCTCCTGAAGTCCTCTATGTAATCATAGAAGACGCAGTTGGAAAGTTTTTGCAAAAGATTCTGCTTTTGGTTGATGGTGAAACAATAGATGAAATTGTTCAGAGCGAAAAAGTGTCTGATGCTGTTGAAGAGATCCAAAAGGTCATTGCAACGGGACAGAAACGGGAAAGAGACACAGAATCAGACTATTCTCAGAAAAGTGGCAGAGAATCTAAAAAACCCTGTCCTTCTAGACCAGCGTCTCCGGAAAAGCAGGTCAAGTCACCAGAGAAAAGCTCAACATCCTCTCGTTCAAGTTCAACACCAGTTCTCGAGAGGATGGAGGAGGAAATGTCTGGAAAGTCAGAGGACAGATTCTCCAAAAAGCTTGAGGACATACCCTCGGAAAAGTCTGAGGAGAAATTCTTGGAAAAGTCTGAGGAGAAATCCTCAGAAAAGTTAGAGGAAAAACTGTCTGAAATGTCTAAAGAGAAACCCTCAGAAAAGTTAGAGGAAAAGCTCTCAGAAGTGTCAGTGTCATCTTCTCAAGCTGAGGAACTATCCCATGACCTTGTCCTGTGTCTTATGGCTAGACTCATGACTCAGTACAAAAAGAGCCTAAAAAAGCGTCTGCTTTCATTACCTAATGAACAATTAAAAGACATCATAGAACATCTCAAGAACTTGGTGCAACCTGAAATCAGCAGTGAGGAGTCTATAACTAGTCTGGACAAGAATGTGACTCAATTAACCAAAAAAATGTGCAAAGGACTCATCAAGGAGTTTGGCTCCCCAGAACAGGTCATGAATGCTGCTTCGGCATGTGATAGTTCATTTGATGAGGCTATTTTGAAGCACTTGAAAATCAATTTGGGTGTCCTCACAAGTCCTCCACAAAAGTCCAGAATTGCCAGGTTCTTTTCAGCAGTGGGAAGAGCTATTATGAAACCCTTCAGATGCTGTTTTAAGGGCAGCGATGACTAAAGACCTTGACCTTTTCCACTGCCTTGCTTCTCTCAAAATCTTGAAGCAGAAATTATCCAAAAACTGACTTGAATCAAATCCTCATAGCGTCAAATCAAAACTTCATCAAATATAATTGGCCCTCAATCAAAATTCCTAAAGGTCTTTACAGTTTTCCTAAAAAACTATTATATCTTCACTGTGTCTCCTTTGTGTTTTCCATCGTACCCAGCCAGCCGCAGCAGATGGCTGCCCCTACATGAGTCTGGTTCTGCTGGAGGTTTCTGCTTTTTATAGCAGTTTTTCCTTCCCACTGTCGCCAAGTGCTTGCTCATAGGGGATTATTTGATTGCTGGAATTTTCTAAAGATGGTGTTTTGAACTGTAAGGTGGAGGTCCTACAGGCCCTCCACCTTACAGTTCAAAACACCTTCGGGAGACTTCTTAGTTTATTGGCACTATAATGAAATAAAAAAAAAAAATCAAAATTAAAAACTGACTTTTGTTGTCTTTTTTGATGTCAACCACAAATTAACAAAGTGTAGCATATGTGTACTCTGGTCATCAGTACTTGTATTTTAATGTATTAAAGTATAATTTGATATAGTGATCATTCTGTGACAAAACCAAACCTTCTGCTCAACTGTTCACAGTAGAAAAGTTGAACATTTATAATGATTGCTGTAAATGTTAGTGTCATATATCAGATACTTTCCTGTTTTTAAATATTGGTTCAATAAGAATCAACATCAGTCTATTTTATTTTATTTATTTATTTAGTTTTTACAAATCTTGCGTTTTCATTTATTTCTCTTGTTTAAATGTTATTGAATCTTTTGTTTGTTGGTGTGCCTTTTCCAGTTCTTCCAGTTGTAATTTATCTATTTGTTTCTGGAATGTTTCTATTCTGGCTTTTTTTGCAAATGGTAAAAGAAATGCTGGTCAGACCTCCTTAAAGCCTCAGTTCTCTCAATATAAGTACGTAAAGTGATAACTGGAGAGAGTGTGTCATGCTCCTGTTAAGGGGAGGATGAAGGGGGGGGGGGGGGGATGCCTCTAACACAGATGATGGTGCGTTGGAGAGAAGGCCAGATTTGGCTTTGATCCATTGTGTGACCCCAGAAACATCAGATGTGATTCATCTGATTCATAAATTTGGAGAATTTCTCTCACCAAAACTGAAACACACTTTTTGATGGCACATTAGTACAATGAGCCACACAGTAGCTGTTTCTCCACCCAAACAGCACCCCCCTGTGGAGGGAGTATCTGCTCTTCACCCAGAGCTATTTCAGCAACTTCACTGTGTCCAAGGTCAACGCTGCATACGGCAAGTGTCTGAGCACGCTCATTGCTGTCCGAGACGGCAGCATGGTGTCTCACCCGGCTCTGCCAGGAATAGAGGAGGATATGTTGGGTAACAGACATTTCAGCATGAGGTTCATTCATTATTCAGTCCTGCTTGCTTTGTATGACTACAAATCCCACATTCTTTTATTTTCTGCCCAGATATCTTCACGCAGCAGTGTCACTTCCTGCATCAGTGTGATCATTCGGAGAAGGCGACTGCCCTGTTTCAGGCAATGGCTGACTTTACCTTCTTCAAGCCTGACAGCGTGCGAGAGCTGTCCACTAAGCAGCAGGTATGTTCTTGCTCAGGTTTAATGTTGGAATCTACTCTTAGAGGACTTGTGTGACATTTCAGGAGTTGTATTTGTTGCTCAGAGTTGGATGTGATGATCAGTAAAGTGGCCTTGTCTGGTCATTTAAATAATAAAAAATAAATTCTAGTTAATAATTCTAGTTAAATTTCTGCCTCTCTGCCCACAGGTCGAGCTCTTTGAGCTGTTCTGGCACAGCGGAGAGGTCAGTGTCGGGGAGCTGGGCGCCAGAGGCTGGAAAGCTTCGATGCTCCAACAAGAGCGAGGAGGTTGGCTACCACCCACTGCAGGTAACACACACACACACACACACTTTACGGTGCACGTGCCATTTCATTTATCCATCCATTTTATACTGCCTATCAGGGTTTGGCTCATGAGCCAACACTTTAAGCAGAGATCCCCAGACCTCCCTCTCTCTCTGAGACCAAAGAAGATGAAACTCTGCTATATGACTGCACCTAGAAATTCTGTCTGTGAAGAGTTATTGCAGTTTGTGTGATCCAAGCTCTCTTTATGGGGATGTAATTAATCTAATCTAATCTTTCTGTTTGTTTCCAGAGAGGAAGAAATAAACTAATATAACTTGTTGAAAATTTAAGAGTAGTTAAAAATGAGCCCTTTCTCTTTTTGAGCTTGAGCTTTTTGTCTTATCCTTTCTTCTCCAGTCCAAGATGACCTGACGGGAGAGAAGCTGAGGTTGAGAGGTCTGGTTGGTTGCTACACTCTTTTCCAGCATTCCAACGCAGTCTACACCCAGGTTAGAGAGAAGATGGAGGAACTACACCGCACGTGCTGAACAGCAGCTGAACAGCAGCAAGGACGGTAAGCTCGCAAGAGCTGACGCTGACTCAAACAGGCCCTGTGTCAGCAGGGTAGCTGCTGAGTGTGAGGCGTTGGCCTGGCAGCAGGCGGCACTGTTCAAGTACCACAACAGCATTGCTGTGTTTCCTCTGGTGACACTGAGACAAACGCTGACATCGGCCCTCCCAGTCTTGACCACCAGCGTCCCTCTCTGGAGCATTTATGTACAGGTCAGGCTAATAAAAGCTCATTTTTCCTCATTCTTCTCTAGATGTGTTTCCCAAAGCTTTTTGAGCCCTAAGCTTATTTGTTTATTTTGGCCTGACTGACATCTCCATGTGATGTGTGCTTCAGGTACCATAGCGCTGGCCGGGCACGCCAGTTTTTTCACTCTGTAACCAGAAACTGCAGTAGCGTGGTGCCGCGTCTCTTTGCCATTGTTGCTGAACAGCAAAGGAAGCAGCTGGTAGATGCAGCTCAGAGGTAAAGCGACAAACGATGATCACAAACATCAGACAGCAGGATCGCATCAAAGTTCACATATCATTTATATCCTTGTTTCCAAAAAAGTAAAACGCTGTGTAAACTGATAATTAGCACTTACTATACATTTGTCTTGGTCGTGTGTGGAGGCGAGGAAGAGATAACCAACACGTAGGACTCTTGTTGCAGAATGAGAAGATTTATTGGAAACGGGGACGACAGAAGACAAGAAGGCTGGCTGAACTGAACACACGACAAGAACAATATTAACATCAATGACACGACAATGAACTGATGGAAACTGAGGACTTAAACAGGAAGTGAGAAACATGAATGTGGGAAATAAACCGAACATAAATATAAACCGGACCCAGGAACCCTGACAACATTAAACTGTACATGTCTGCGGTATTTATAGATCGTGTTTCCATGATGATCCCGTATCCATCCTGCCGGAGAATGGCCTCAGCAACCACATCCGTGGACTGTTTGAAAATGCCATAGCAACAGAAACTGGGGCTCATTGTCCTTTACTTTGGAGAATGTACATCCACTTCCTGGTGAGACCAGTCATACAAACTTACAATGATGCTGTTCTGCCCTGGAGCACTAAAAGTTTTAGGAAGAAGGTAGAAACCTGAGTCCCTGCAGAGTCGTCAGGTGTTCTTATACAAGTGAAACTGAGCTATGAGATCATTAACAGCAGCTTGTTTTACCTCAGAACGAACTGACTTTTATACAGGGGAGCTCAGATTTTGAAAAAGAGGAAATGACTGTCATTTGAAACCTAAACATTAGTGTCTAGGGCACTATGGTTTTGCTGTTTTGAAACCAGAAGTAACCATGTTTTATATATCAGTAACCCTTAAGGGTGCAACCAGTGAATCTTTATAAGTGTCAACAATGTTAAAGAGGATCTCTAGTGATTAGCACTTGGTGACTGTTGGGAGCAAGAACTCCCCTTTTAACAGGAAGAACCTGTAGCAGGACCAAACTCTCTCAGCTGCTGGACAGAGGTGGTAAGAAAAGAGGGGAATTCAACATCAGTGCTGTATGTATGTCGCTAGTACATGAATTTTTTTTTAAACAATGTCTTTTTATTAAGAGGTTTCTTTTTATACACATAAACATCAACATGTATATTATACATATAAAGAGAAAGAAAAAAGAAGGGTTACAGATGATCTGTACATTAAGGTTAAGTAGTACATTTAGGCTGTAAAATGAGTTCAGAAATGTATCTTCAGCTGTGAAATAAAGGGAAAGAAAAAAAAAGAAAAAGAAAAAAGGGAAAGAAAGAGAAAAAAAAGAAAAATATAAACACATGTATAATATATCCCAAAGTAACATAGTCCCTACAAAATAATCCCATTCATTCCCACCCAGGTCACTGCCCTAGACCTGCACACTGTATTTCCACACCTGACTTAAGAGAGTTTGCTGAAAAATTCTTATAGATTTTGAAAAGCATCAAGGAAGGGTCCCCACATGTTTTGAAATTTCCCAGTGGAGTTCTGAAGTGAGTGTCTTATCTTTTCCAGTTTTAGACAGACCATGAGGTCATATAACCACTGTTTGTGAGTGGGAGGGGCAGCGTCCCGCCACCTCAGTAGGATTGCCCTCCTGGCCAACAGGGAACAGAATGATAATGCCTGTTTTTTAGAGGCCGGTAGAAGCACCTCATTCCCACTGATGTCAAACAGAGCAAGAAGGGGGGCAGGGGCCAGCGTCACACTGAGAATCCTGGACAGGGTATGAAAAACCTCTGACCAAAACTGAATGAGATTGGGACAAGACCAGTACATGTGGACCAATGAGGCTTCAGCAGTTTTGCATCTGTCACAATATGGAGTGATTTCAGGATAGATACGGGATAATCTGGATTTTGAGAAATGGGCTCTATGCACCACTTTGAACTGGATTAAACAGTGGCGGACACATAATGATGTTGTGTTGACATGTTTGAGTATAGAGGCCCATGTTTCGTCAGAGATTGACATGTTTAAGTCTTCTTCCCACAGTGTCTTGAGCTTGGATGAAGAGGTATGTGTCAGATTTAACATTTTATTGTAAAGCAAGGAAATCAGCCCTCTATTGGTTGGATTGAGTTGTAGGATAGTTTCTAATAGTGTAGGCTCTGGTGGAGGGCTTGAGCCTGAAGTCTGGGAACAGATAAAGTGCCTGACTTGCAAATATCTGAAAAAGTGTGATGGTGGAAGAATATATTTATTAGCAAGTTGTTCAAATGATGCTAGTTTGTTGTCTATAAATAGGTCCTTAAAGCAAGTTAATCCACTTCTGTGCCACTCCGCAAACCCACCATCCTGGATGGAAGGTTTAAAGAGATGGTTAGATGCAATGGGGCTGAGAAGGGAGAAGTCACAAAGTTTAAAATATTTCCTAAACTGGCCCCATATTTTTAATGAGTGCACCACTACAGGGTTGGGAATGGAGTTGAATGAAGAGGATGAGAGTGGAGAACAAAGTGCAGCTGGTAAGGATATACTGTTGTCACTATGCAATTCCATAGTCACCCAATCAGGACAACCACTCTGATTATGGTAAAAATACCAAAACATCAAACATTGTATATTAGCAGCCCAATAATAAAAATGAAAGTTGGGAAGTGCAAACCCACCCTCAATTTTAGATTTTTAAAGATGGATCTTATTAAGCCTTGGGCGTTTACCCTGCCATAGATAAGATGAGATGACAGAGTCCAGCTCATTGAAAAAGGTGTTGGGAATGAAAATGGGTATGGCCTGGAAAAGGTATAAAAATTTGGGTAGAATGGTCATTTTAATTGAATTGATACGTCCTACCAGAGACATAGAGAGTGGTGTCCAGTGGGTGAGGGACCGCTTCACTTGGTTCAGCAATGCACTCACATTTTCTGTGAAAAGGTTTTTATGTTTTTTTGTAACTGTGATTCCCAAATATGTAAATTTTTTCCTTTCAACTCTGAAGGGCAAGCAGGTGAAGTCTAACATACTTGCTTTGCTACTTAGTGGGAAGAGCTCACTGTTATTAAGGTTCAGTTTATACCCTGAAAACTGACCAAACTGACTAAGCAGATTCAATGCAGATGGTAGTGAGACTAAGGGCTTAGAAATAAAGAGCAGGAGATCATCTGCATAGAGCGAGACCTTGTGTTCTTTATTGTTTCTCCAAATGCCGTGTACCTCTTTGCAACTGCGGAATGCAATGGCAAGGGGTTCTATGGCCAGATCAAAAAGCAGGGGGCTGAGAGGACATCCCTGGTGTGTGCCCTCTGTGAAGTTTGAAAGGTTTTGACAATTGAAGGTTAGTTCGTATTGTAGCAGATGGTTGAGAATAGAGTAGTTTAATCCATGAAGTAAATTTAGCTCCAAAGCCAAATCTATCAAGGACTGCAAAGAGATAATCGAACTCAACTCGATCAAAGGCCTTTTCAGCGTCAAGCGAGACTACACATTCATCAGAGTCTATAGAGCTGGAGTAGACTATGCTAAATAGCCTCCTTATGTTAAAATATGAATGATGACCTTTAATGAAGCCTGTCTAGTCTTTTGAAATAATTTTTGGAAGAACTATTTCTAGTCTACGGGCAAGTATCTTGGCTAATATTTTGGCATCTGTGTTCAATAGAGAAATGGGTCTATAGGAGACACATTCCAACGGATCTTTTCCTTTCTTTGCAATAACTGTAATACAGGCTTCATAGAATGATTGAGGAAGAGATCCTTGTTTGATGCAGTCCGTGAGGGTTGCACTAAGCTGCGTGGACAGTAATGAAGAGAAGTGTTTGAAAAATTCTGACGGAAAGCCATCCGGACCTGGACACTTGCCAGATTGCATTGAAGCTATAGCCAAGGAAACTTCTGACTGGGAGATGGGTTCATCCAGCCTTGTTTTACCCATATGGAAAAGAAATAGTAAAAACTTATATGATTTACTCATGAAAGTGGCCACTTTCTCATTACTTTCATATATTGTTTTAGTAAGTATCCAAAACATACAAGTTTCATTTATATAATTTTTCAAGGGATCTTATATCTGTTTTCACTCTTGTATGCTTTTCATACAAGTTTCACACAAGACAGATACAAACTTTATAAGATTTATATATATCTTTTCCATATGGGTAAGTTCTGGTGGAATTTCAGGAATGTCAAGTTTAGCTAAGAACTCATCAGTTGCATTACAGTCAGTTTGGGACTCTGAGGTGTAAAGCTGTGAATAAAAATCCCTGAACACCTCATTGATTTTTTCGTGATCTGTGACTATGTTGCCATCTTGTTGTTGAATTTTAAGAATACTTTGCCTTGCCCTAGAACCTTTTAGAAGGCTCGCCAGTAATTTATCAGGTTTGTCACCATGCATATAAAATTTGGATTTGTCATGTAAGAGTAAACGTTCAGTCGAGTACGTTGTGAGTAGGTCAAGTCTTGTTTTAAGTTCTACACGCTTTTTAAATATTTCATGACTCTGTTTGAGAGCATACTGTTCATCGGTCTCCTTAATTTGTTGCATTAACTTATTTCTTTCATGGGTGGACTGTTTATTAATTCTTGCTGAATAAGCAATAATCTGGCCTCTGATATACGCCTTAAAGGCATCCCATACGACAAGGCTGGAAGTCTCTGGGGAAGAGTTGGTGGCAAAGTAAAAGCGTATCTCATCCTGGATAAACTTTACAAAATTTTCATCCGACAGGAGGGTCAAATTGAAACGCCATTGTGCAGCTTTAACAGGAGGATGTGGAAGAGACATAGACAGAGTAAGAGGGGCATGATCTGAAATAACTATGCTATGGTAGGCACAGGAGTGGACCTGCTGCAGACAATTAGTGTCAATGATAAAGTAATCAATTCTCGAATATGTATGGTGCACATGTGAAAAATAGGAGTAATCTCTTTTATGAGGATTTAGGGTACGCCAAACATCACACATTCCATATTCTGATAGAAAGGCATGAATGACAGATGCAGATTTGCTTAGAACAGTACTCTTAGTGGATGAGCGATCCAGGGCTGGGTCTAACCAGCAGTTAAAATCACCCCCCAGAAAAAGAGAGTAGATATTTAAGTCAGGTAAAGAGGAGAATAGTTGTTTAAAGAAATTCTCGTCATCTGTATTAGGAGCATACACATTTACTAGGGCAACAAGACTGTTATACAGTTTCCCACTGACTATGACATATCTGCCATATTTGTCTGCTACGACATTTTGGGCCTCAAAGGGAATGTTCTGCCTGACCAATATAGAGACCCCACGTGCCCTAGCTTGGAAAAGTGAGGGAAAACACTGGCCCCTCCAACGTGAGAAGAGACAGACATTATCAGAGGCCCTGACGTGGGTCTCCTGCAGGAAAGCCACGTCAGTGTTATGGTGTTTAACATGTGACAAAACCCTCCTTCTCTTGACTGGATGATTTAGACCTTTAACATTCCAGCTTAGAAAGTTCAATTGCAGACTCATCTGATTTATAGAGCAAAGACAATATGCACACTGGCCTTAGATGATAAGAACAGAATAACTTTACAGTGGGTGGAAATTAGTTCAGAACAGGTTAAAAAAAAGAACAGTGTATGAGGTTCATAGCAGTGACCCTTACCCTCCCCAAACCCTCCCCACAACAGAAAGTGGCTGCCAAAAAAAAGAACAAGAACAAGCAGCGAGCTCTTCAAACTTAGCATATTTAGAGTGTTACTCCTCCTGTCTATGATAGCAATAACCTAGGTGTTGAAGCAATCGAACCACTGCTCCAGTGGCCATAGCATAGTAAGCTGAAACCCCTTATCTTACTGTTAAGTTTTGAAACTGTGTATCAGCCACCAAGTCCAAATGTAATTGCTGGAGTGTTTCAAAGCAGAGTCCAAGTATGTAAACAAACAACCAGACACAAAAAAGATGATGTAGTTCAATAAGTACTACTAGTATAACTGAATTATTGAATGAGAGCAGACAGAAGGTTACGGATAGATAACAAAACTCCCTGTCTCCGTGCAACAGGCACTACGTCATTAGCCAACGGGTAGAGGTCAATGAGGTTGCCTCCTTATTTATCAAAGAAAGAAAAATAATAAAATTATTGAGTTAGATGAAAGTAATAATCAGCATTTCAGTACTATAGCATTCAGACTATATCGCTACACTCGGAGGGGAAAAGCAAAGTCTTACGTGGATCCCGACTGCACCTCTATACATGTATGGAATGTTTGGTACCTGCATTTGGTGTCATTGTTTTATTAGTAATAATTCTTCATGGGGCTTCCGGAGCCTTTGGGAGCCTCTCAATGTACTGTTGAGCCTCGTCCACTGAGCTGAAAAACTTTCTGGCGCTGCTGGCCTGCGTTATACGAAGCCGCGCTGGGAAGAGGAGAGCCGGCCTCAGGCCTCGCCCGTAGAGCTCTGACATAATGTCCTTGTACTGCGCCCGCTGATTGAGGACCTCGGGACTGTAGTCCTCCACAATTCGGATAGGCACGCCTCGGTAGTCAAATTTCCCTCTCCTCCTAGCTTCTCGGATGATGAGGTCCTTGATCTGGTATTGGTGCAGGCGGATGATCACCGGGCGAGGTGGGCGTCCCGCGGGCGGCTTCACTGCAAGGGAGCGGTGCGCTCTATTGAGCTCCGGTGGAGACTGAAGTATTTCTTTGCCCAATAACTCACGGAGAAGGTTGGAAAAAAAGTGAGTGGGGCGCCCACTTTCAGTGTCTTCAGGCAGTCCAAGGACGCGGATGTTCTGAAGCCTGCTACAGCTCTCCAGGTCGGTGACTTTGTTCTTTAGCTGGTTGTTATCTTCACGAAGAGCGGCACACGTGCTTTCAAGGTCAGCGACTCGTTGGCTCAGGTCTTCAGTTGCAAGCTCCAAGGACGAAACTCTCTCGGCCTGTTCCTCTTGGGCTTGTCATACCTGGTCCAGTTTTGAATCGAGGGCGTTAAATGAGGTCTTAAATTCAGACGCCAACTCATCTCGGTGCTGCTGGAGCAGCGTGGTGATAGCCCCCAGTGTTAAGCTAGCGTCCTCCTTTTGTCACGGTTTGTGGAGACAGACTGTGCGGAGATGTGTGTGGTGGACCCAGGTGCGAACACAAGTGAGGATACGGGAGTGAACTTAAACAAAAGCGAGCCTTTTATTGTGGCTGATGATCACGAAAGAAACAAACGAGAATGAGGGCAGCACAAGAGCAATAACTAAACTGGGAACAAACTATGAAAGCTAACTATGGCAATGGCATAGTTTTTGTTCACTTTTGCACTCTTAGAAGCCATTGGAAAGGGTTAAAAGTGTTCAAAACACTAGAAAAGTAGTTACGAGTGTAAGCGACTTAAAGGTGGCAATTGAAGGGGTGAAACTGGTCAAAGCGGAGTTAAGTTCACCGGAGCAGTTTGTTCCTGCGTCTACTCGGGTCGCATGCTGACCGGAAGTCCGCTAGTACATAAAATTGACACCCATTTTCTTTGTGTGTGTGTGATCAGGGTTTGTATATGGACGCAGTGCAGCTGTTCCCCGATCACCTGCAGGAGTTTGTAGACCTGTTGACAGAGAAAAAACTGTAAGTGCGACTGCCTTTAGAAGAATTGGACATTATGCTAGAAGACTGAGCACACACAATCTTAATTCAAGTGTGTGTAACTGTGTGTTCAAATTGTCAAACTTGATGGGAAGAAAAGGACAAGCACAAAGGCAAACTCGACACATATACAGCTGCAGTAATTTGACCAAAACAAAACAGGATCCCAGGAACCCAAAACAAAACATCCCTAACACACACAGGAGCCCGTGAACAGTTCAAAACAGAAGTCCTTGGGCCGACACCACGGAAGACCAGGATGAGACAGTTCAGGGGCGGGCCACGGAGAAGGCAGCGGCGGCGACACAAGTCCGGAGGCCGGCCGTGTGGAAGGCAGCGGCAGCATTCAGGAGGTTGCCCACGATGGTGATGACGTCCAGCCAGCAGCCTAGAAAGTGGCCGGCGATGTAGAGGCGCCAGACGTGGACTGGATGGCGGCATGGCAGCTGCAGTGCCAGGCGAGGATGATGCTGGACCAGGCGAGGCTGAAGCTGACACTGAAGGCGAGGATAAGGACGCAGAGGCTGGACCAGGCGAGGATGAGGACGCAAATGCTGGACCAGGCGCGGATGATGCTGACGCTGCAGGCGAGGCTGAAGCTGATGTTGAAGCTGCAGGCGAGGATGAAGCTAATGTTGAAGCTGCAGGCGAGGATGAAGCTAATGTTGAAGCTGCAGGCGAGGATGAAGCTAATGTTGAAGCTGCAGGCGAGGATGAAGCTGCTGCAGGCGAGCAGCAGGCGACGGCGGGGAAGCCGCAGGTGGTGGTGCTGCAGGCAACGGTGATGGCCGACGGGCTCCTCGGCCCCCCTAGCGAAAGCAGTAGGGATCCTCGGATCCCCCAGGATCTGTGACAGCGAAAGCAGTCACAGAACCAACATACACAGAGGCATCTGGCAAACACAGAGCAGAACCAACAGGCACGGGGGCCTCTGGCACACACGAAACAAAACCAGTCAGCACAGGGGCCTCTGGCACACATGAGGAAGACTGCAGCTGCGCAGAGCACTGACCCTGCTCAGGCAGCGACAGCCAAGTGCAGTCCTCAACTGGCATCTTAGCCTCCAGGGTTCCAGAGTCAGCTTAGGGCAGAAACTCAGCCTCTGGGGAGGCCCTGGAGCGAGTAAGTCTCAAAAATGGCAAGTTCATGAGGAAATATCTCAGTATTAATATGTTTGTCTCTCTGCTCTGAGTGAGCGTTAGAAAAACATTCCAAAATGGGCAGCGTAGGCACAGTCTCCTGAAGAGAGGCAAGTGAAGACTGTGACTGAGCAATTAACTGAGCTACTGACTGAGCTACGGACTGCAATAAAGGTTGAAGTGATGCCGGTTGTGATGGTGGCTGAGTGGCTGACAGAACTGAAGACTGAGCTACAGGTAGCGGAGCTGATTGTGGTTTAGGTGTAGACTGAGCTTGCGGCAACTGAACAGAAGGCTGAACTGAGGGTGACTGAAGTTGAGGTGAAAATGGTGGTGGAGTTGGTGACTGAGCTGGTGACAGAACTACAGGCTGGGAAGTGACCGACACAAAATTACCAGGCTCACGGTAAACAGAGTCACTAGAAATTAATTTGGGCTTAGAAGGGGCAAAACAAATTGAGTCCTTAATAGAGTGTGCATTAGAATGCAAAGAAGTCTAAGAAGAAACAGTCTTAACACCACTTGGCTCAGAAGGAACATAAGTTGCACAGCCTTTAGAGCCCAGAGGGGTGTAATTATTCTCAAAATGAACACTCCTTTTATTATCACGAACAGGAGGAACACAAGCTCTAGAGTTCATAAGGCTGGCGTTAGCAGCCTTGGGGAAAACAGTCCGTTTATCCCTTGACACAAAAGGCGGCACAATTGAGTCTTTGTCACTCATCCCCGCTGGACGTCCCTGAGGGAAGTTGGACTCCCGTTGGAGTTGGGGGTGCCGGTTGCACATACGCTGCGTCCCTGTGGAAGGGGAAGCAGGGGTGTCTGAAGGTGACAAAGAAAAACTCTGCTGTGTCTGCTCCTGCTGAGGTGTGGAAGCGCTGGGAGAGCTGAGTGCCACGATGATAATCCCCAACATTTTATAGAACGCCTGTGCAGGTGTGAGCTGGCTGCTCGCGGGCTCATAGTAATCCTCCCCAGGCTGGCTGGAGCGTTTTCTGCAAGACCGGGGGGCTGGCGTCCAAGGGGAGGAAACAGATGACTGGGCTGAAGGGTAGGCTACGAGTGAGGAATGGAAGGATGGAGGACCTCCAAGGGCTAGCCGGGTCCCATCGAAGGGTGAGCGACGCTCCCCCACCGAATCGGCTGGATCCATTTTCGTGGTCGCGTCGTACTGTCACGCCTGGAGCAGCAGTCGTGTGAAGATGGGAAGGAGAATCCAAGTAGCAGACAGTGGCGGTGATGTGAATGAGTTTATTTACAGTGCGCAAAACATAATAAAAGCAAGGGCTGAACTAAACATAAACTGGGGGAATTAATAAACAAATCTGAAAACTTAAGGACACCGGAGGACACACAGGAAAGGCACAGAGAAAGCAGGGCAGAGAGACGTGGAGGTGACCAAAATACACAGATTAATATTGAGTTACACAGACGACGCGACAAGAAGTACAGGCAGACACACACTATAAATACACACAAGGTAATGAGGGAATGACACACAGGAGGGGAGCACAGCTGAACCTAATTCACAAGATGAGACACAGACCTACAAAGTAAAACAGGAAACACACAGACTGTTTTACAACACAAATTCAGGAGCACGAACAGAGCACAGAGGACAGACACAGGTAGGGCTCACTGAAGCACTAAACACAAGAACCAAACCCTAAGAACTAATACAAAATCAGAATTAACACAAAACACAAGATGAAACCAAAAGGAAACAAAACGCTGGGTCAACGACCCAGGACCATCACAGTAGGCCAGACCTGGGCATATTACGGCCCGCGGGCCACATCCGGCCCTTTGTGTATCCTTTTCAGGCCCGCGTGAGGTCAATAATAAATTACCACTAGATAGATTATGTAAATATATGTAGTGCGTGCAATACGACGGTGCTGCTTTTATTCTGAAAAGCGCTACGCTACTTCCATATTGACGTATCTGCGTGTCGCGAGCTTTGAGTGAAGGTGAACGGCCATAAATGATGTTAGCCTCAAGATGGCAGCACACGCTAAGATGCGAAAAATTGATAACGAATGTTGCGTTTTTAACAGGACATGGACTGCCAAGTCCTTGTTCACAGAAATTAAAGGTAAAGCTGTGTGCTTGGTCTGTGGTACACAGGTCGCTGTCTTAAAAGATTACAATTTGAATCGCCACTACACGACCAAACATGAGGATAAATACCGAAATCTGTCTGAAAAAGAGCGCGCAAGGGTGTCTGATGCATTGCTAGCAAAACTGCAAACCCAACAAGGACTTTTCACCAAACCTCACACCACCAGAGAGGCAGCCGTTCGGACAAGTTATGTAATATCTCACAAAATCGCCAGGAAAAGTAAGGCCTTTTCTGATGGAGAGTTTATTAAGGAGTGCTTATTGGACTCAGTTACAATGATATGCCCAGAGAAAAAGGACGCGTTTGAGAACGTCTCACTCTCCCGACGTACTGTGACGAGGCAGGTTGAGGACATCGCTGAGAACCTGGAGCTTCAGCTGAAGAACAGAGCTGCAGACTTTGAATGTTTTTCTCTGGCTTTGGATGAGAGCTGCAATGTGCATGATACCGCCCAGCTTCTCTTCTTCTTACGTGGAATAACTGCAGACTTTTAAGTCACGGAGGAGCTGGCTGCCATGCAGTCAATGAAAGGAACAACAACCGGCAATGACTTATTCACAGAGGTAAATGCATGTTTGGACAAATTAGGACTGAAATGAGACAATCTGGCAGGTGTAACAACAGATGGTTGTCCAAATCTGACTGGGAAAAATGTAGGACTTTTAAAGAGAATGCAGGATAAAGTGACAGAAATTAATCCTGTGCAGATATTGACATTTTTGCATTGTATTATACATCAGGAAGTGTTGTGTAAGATAGTGTTAAAGATGGACCACGTTGTTGATGTTGTAACTAAAACGGTTAACTTCATCAGAGCAAGAGCATTAAATCACAGTGTCAAGAGATTTATTCTAAATGACACTTCTTCAGCTAAGAGTCTAAGAGGAGAAACACACACAGACGCTGCAGCATTTACTTGTATACAAGGGCGATCACAGAACACTCACACCAGAGTGGGGGCCCTGTGATGCGCGCTCTGCTCTTGCACTTGTCTTTATTTATACACAAGAAAAATGAATACATTTGACGTGAGCATGTGCGTATGTGATTGTGTGTGTGTGTGTCTGTTCGAGGTCAGAACTGCTTGTTTGTCTTCTTACTATCGCTGTGAGAAGACTCAGATACAAATATCAGAACACGTGTTATGAAGAAGAATCAGTCCTGAACAATGAAAAGAACAATCAGTTCTAAGCAAGGAAATGATCATCATGCAGCATTCTATCACAAGCAAACTTATATCATTAAAAGCTTATACTGACTAAAAAATACAATTTTCTATTGACATTCCCTCCTGTTGTCAGTATAACCTTTAAGTGAGATATCAGTATGTAACATCTTGTTGCACATTTTCTGTCACATCATCATTAATCACACAAAGTCTTCACATTCCAACAGGTCGGGATCATCATCATCATCATTTGTCACAGCTATGTATGCAGCTACAGTGGAAACTATTATGCGGTTAATCATGAGTTTTAGACATGGCAGGATACATGTTACAAAAACACAAAATAAAAGTAAAAATACTCCAACTCCGATGAGTAGTCTCTTTAGCACCTGTAGCCAGGAGCCAGTGTAAAGCCAAGAAAACCAGTCACTTGTATTACTCACATAGTCCTGATTTTGGGCCTGCTGGATCTGTCTCAAGGCGTTCTAGGCATCAGTCATGTTTGATGAGTGTACATTGTCTGGTATGTAAGTGCAGCAGGTGTTGTTGAAGAGGACGCAAAGACCCCCTTTCTCTGCCAGAATCATGTCCAAAGCTACTTGATGTTGCATCACTGCGATCCGTAATGCATTGATTTCCTGATTCTGCTGTTCGTTGATCTTGCATGAAGCGTTCAAGAAGAGTCCAAAGTGGTAGTCCAGAGTTTCGATCCTCAGCATGTTTTTTCCGGTTCCCACCCAGGGGAACAATGTGTGGAATACTTTCTGTCCGGTAGTCCACAGTTTGAATTCCTCGGGTACGTTGCTTCCCCATATCAGGTCATGTGGTTGAAGTTCAGGGAACGTAGATCTTTTTTTTTCGGCGTGCTGTAGAAGTGGTGTTTACTGCGGTCATCCTGAAAGTGTGGTCTGACAGGAATACAGGAGCACATGTTCCTGTCCAGCCTGGGGGCAGTATGAAATATGCCCGTTGTCCACATAGCCAGGCCATTCCTTGCACCCAGTACGTGCCGTTAGAAGGTCCACTCATATTCACATGGCCTGCAGTTTGGACACAGTTTGTCGTGTTTCCAACAGGTGTGTTACCTTTCTCTTGTTGATAACACATGGAGTGGTTCTTCCCTGGGAGTTGGTCCAGAAACACTGGGAAATGGATGGAAGTATTCCCGTTTGTCACGTTGAAATCGATCCAGAAGAGTTGATCACATGTTCCATTACTAAGTCCAACAGCATGTGGGATTGAGTCGTTAGTGATGATTCGGCTGTGTTGGAATCCAATGCCAGCGAAGCTGGCTGCACACTTTGCTTGAGTCTTGTTCATATATTCATATGTTTGTTCATATATTGCACAATAAATTGGATGAGCTCACGTCGCTAACCTGGTCACAGAGGGAGTACCGGCAATGTAGCATCATGATGCTAACGGAGTCGTGGCTAACACCGCTAACTCCGGACACGAGTGTGACACTACCGGGATTCCAGCTGCTTCGAGCGGACAGGACAAGAGACAGCGGTAAGAGGAAAGGAGGGGGACTGGCAGTGTTTGTGAATGACAGATGGTGTAACCCTGGGCACATCACTGTAAAAGAACAACTCTGCAGCAGAGACATTGAGCTGTTAGCCGTTAGCATGCGTCCGTACTACCTGCCCCGGGAATTCTCGCATGTTATCGCGATAACAGCGTATGTCCCCCCCCTCGGCCAACGCGGATGCAGCCTGTGACACTCAGTGGTCAGCAGACTGCAAACACAATCTCCGAGAGCCCTCCTCATAATATCAGGGGACTTTAATCATGCCTCACTGGACTCCACACTGCCCACCTTCACCCAGTATGTGACCTGCCCAACCAGAGACAATAAAACACTGGACTTACTGTATGCCAGTGCTGAAGAGGCATACAGTTCATCACCTCTCCCTCCCCTGGGCAGATCTGATCACAACCTGGTGCACCTTGTCCCTGTGTATGAGCCCTTAGTGCGCAGGGAGCCACCAGCCACCCGCACAGTGCAGAGATGGTCGCAGGAGAGCGAGGAGGCTCTTAAGGATTGTTTTGAGTCGACTGTGTGGGAGGTGATCTGTGACGACCACGGAGAGGACATCGACAGCCTTACTACATGCATTACGGACTATATTAATTTCTGTGTGGATAACACCGTACCTACCAGGACTGTACGGTGTTTCTCCAACAACAAACCTTGGATTACCCCGGAAATTAAAGCCGTCCTCAAGCAGAAGAGGAGGGCCTTCAAATCCAAAGACAAAGAGGAGTTGAAAAGGGTGCAGAGAGAGTTGAGGGGACTGATAAGGAATGGGAAGGATAGCTACAGGCAGAAGATGGAGAACCAGCTTCAGCAAAATAACGTTGGTGAAGTCTGGAGAGGCCTCAGAACCATCTCGGGCCACAAACATCAGAACTCTCTGCCTGGGAGGGATGTGAGGTGGGCAAATGAACTGAATCATTTCTTCAACAGATTTGATTCAGCCATGAGGCAGTCTTCAACATCGGCTGCAGACTCACCCACCCCCACTGCTGCTGTTCCACCTCTGACACCTCAGACACTTCACACCTCCTCTATTCACCCTGCTCACTCCTCCCCACCCCCAACAACAGCATCCAATACACAATCAACACAAGGCTCCAGACTGTCTCTCTCAACCACCCAGGTTAGGAGGGAACTGAGGAGGATTAATGGCAAGAAGGCAGCGGGTCCAGATGGCATCAGCTCGAGGGTCGTCAGGTCCTGCGCGGACCAACTGTGTGGTGTGATGGAGCACCTCTTCAACCTGAGCCTGAGGCTGGGAAGAGTCCCACAGCTCTGGAAAACCTCCTGTGTTGTACCAGTGCCAAAGACTTCACGCCCCAAGGACCTCAACAGCTACAGGCCGGTGGCTCTGACATCCCACCTGATGAAGACCCTGGAGCGGCTGGTCCTGGCTCAGCTTCGGCGCCTTGTGAGCTCATCACTGGACCCACTTCAGTTTGCCTACCAGCCTGGCATTGGAGCGGATGATGCCGTCATTCACCTCCTACATCGCTCCCTCGCTCACCTGGAGACCGCTGGGAGCACTGTGAGAATCATGTTCTTTGATTTCTCCAGTGCCTTCAACACTATTCTTCCCTCGGTTCTGAAGGACAAGCTGGAGAACTCTGGAGTGGACCATCACCTCACTACCTGGATTTTGGACTACCTCACCGACCGACCACAGTATGTGAGGACTCAGGGCTGTGTGTCGGACAGGGTCGTCTGCAGTACGGGGGGGCCCACAGGGAACGGTTCTGGCTCCGTTCCTCTTCACCATCTACACTGCAGACTTCTCCCACAACTCCACCCAGTGCTTCCTGCAGAAGTTCTCTGATGACTCTGCTATAGTCGGCCTCATCACTGATGGGGACGACAAGGAGTACAGAGGACTGACTCAGGACTTTGTGGACTGGTGCCAGCTGAACTACCTCCAGATCAATGCCAGTAAAACCAAGGAGCTGGTGGTAGACTTCCGCAGGCACAAACATCCTCCACTGCAACCACTGAACATCCAAGGTATGGACATTGAGACTGTGGACAGCTACAGGTACCTTGGTGTTCATCTGAACAACAAACTGGACTGGACTCATAACTCAGACGCCCTCTACAGGAAAGGGCAGAGCAGGCTGTACCTGCTGCGGAGACTCAGGTCGTTTGGAGTGGAGGGCCCACTCCTGAAGACCTTCTATGACTCTGTGGTGGCCTCAGCCATCTTTTATGGTGTGGTCTGCTGGGGCGGCAGCATCTCTGCTGGGGACAGGAAGAGACTGAACAGGCTGATCCGAAGGGCCAGCTCTGTTCTAGGATGCCCTCTGGACCCAGTGGAGGTTGTGAGTGACAGGAGAATGGTGGCTAAGCTGTCATCCCTGCTGGACAACATCTCCCACCCCATGCATGAGACTGTGACAGCACTGAGCAGCTCCTTCAGTGGGAGACTGCGGCACCCACGGTGTGGGACGGAGAGATTTCGCAGGTCTTTCCTCCCCACTGCTGTCAGACTGCACAACAAAGACTTTAACTGATCATACACACACATCCACAAATGTGCAATAACACAAATGTGCAATAATCTTTCTGGCACTGTTGTATTTTTCACTCTGTTGTATATAGCATTTGTATTCTATTTTTATCCTATTGTATATTTTATTCTATTTTATTCTACTGTATATAGTATTCTAATTTTATTCTATTCTGTACAGTTGTGTACTGTATTTATTCTTATTTTATTTTATTCTAATTGTCCTTCATAACTTTTGCACTGTCCACTTCCTGCTGTGACAAAACAAATTTCCCACGTGTGGGACTAATAAAGGTTATCTTATCTTATCTTATTCACCATATAGTGTGGGGTGTGTCGATGTGCTAGGCATATGAGAACAGACATAACAGTCTGTATTTGCCGATTCCGCCTTGGTCCTTTCGTGGATGTAGCGGTACCAGGCATTGTTCATCCAAGGGTGTATGTGGTCTTGTGTCATGTCTCTTAGGTGAGAGTTGTCGTGCCTCCATCTTTTCAGTCTGCCTCGTGGTTCAGCTGTTGTTGGCGTCAGCTGGGGTCCTGTAAGGGTGAGCGTCGTAGTCAAGGTAACCAAGAGGGTCCACCTTCCCATGGTTGCACACAGGTACGTCACACCTCGCACTTGGTTGCCCTAGAGTTGATCAGAGGCTGGAGGTTGAAGTGCGAGCTTACCCTACGGGGGCCCAATCAGCACTCCCCCCTCACCACTGAAGCAACCAAGTGTGGGTGAGATTTCCCTAATGTGCTGTCTTGGGGGTGCCGGGGTTTTCTGGGACCTCAACCTTTTTGCAGTGGCTCTGATGTATCCAGGAGGGTCTCTCCGCTATTTTGCAGGCAGTTGGAGTGGTCAGAAGCACTTGGTATGGACCCTCCCACCGCGGCGAGCTCCAATTTTTCTTTGGAGTACTCGGACAAGGATCCAATCACCTGGCTTCAACCTGCAGGAAATAGGTGAAAAAGAGCCTTGCGGCAGTTTATTGTTCAAAACAACTTCTCTGTTTGTCAACAATTGAGTCATCCAATCTGCCAGAGTGATTTCACGAATTGATTTATCTATTGGCTCGCTAATAACTGGCAATGGAAAAGGTCGCCCATGTATAATTTCAAATGGGGACAGTTTGTTATTTCCTTGTGTTATTCTCATCCACATTTTGACTAGGCCTACACATTCTGGCCACGGCCTGCCAGTTTCTTCCATTGTTTTCCTGAACCTTTGTTTTATAGTGCCATTTGTTCTCTCCACTAATCCTGCACTCTGTGGATGGTAGGCACAATGGTGTTTTAACCTGAAACCTAGTGCTTCAGATACTTTGCTGATCACGTCATTTACAAAATGGGTTCCATTATCTGATCTTATCAGAGTAGGAATACCATATGTTGGAATGAAAAGGTTGCATAGACACTTTGCAACTGAGATTGCATCTGCTTTTTTTCACTGGGTAGATTTCTGGCCATTTTGAGAAAACATCTATAATTACTAGAGCGTATTTTGAGCCCTGACACTCATTCAATTCAATGAAGTCCATGTGAATTGTATGAAATGGGTGAGGTGGTGTAGGAAAATGTCCTCTTTTTGGCCTTAAGTTACCTTGGGTATTGTGTTTTTGGCAGGTCATACATATTCTCACATATTCTTTTGCTGAAGTTTCAAAATTAATAGTGTAAAATTGTCGGTTTCTAATAAGGACCATTCCTTGGATCACCCCTCCTGATGAGCCATGGCTCAAAACCATGGCTCACTAGAGCGGCTTTTTATGTAGTGATTTGGGAAGAATGGGCTTTCCTGCTATTTTCAATATGTCATTAGTGTCTAGTACTGCTCCGTGTTTTAGCCATTGTTTTCTGTTCTTTAGGTGATGCTGCTTTTTGTTCGTCCTGCAGTACAGACAGACGAGTGGTGTGATTTTCATGAGTTGTTAATAAGACTGTGGTTTTTATGGCTGCTGGTTTTTCAGCTTTGTCAGCAAAATTGTTTCCCTTTCTAATGTCAGAGTCATCTTTCTGATGTGCTGAACATCAGAAGCAAATTGCTAAATGTCGTATCACATGACGAGTTTTCTCCCATGTAAACAGATGTGTGCCATGATAAAATCTTCCTCCACACACTAGAAACAAGAAACTAATTTCACCCCATGATACATTTTATTCACTTATTATATAATCCAGTCATTTTTTCAAAACTAGTATCAATCAACTAATTTGCATATCAGCTCATAATGCGCTAAGTTGATAGGTCAACAGAAATGCACGTTCAAAGAGAATTCCCTTCATACAGTAAATTACTTGTTTTGCATCAATCAAACAAAGCATTCCACAATTTATTGTATTACCAACTAAATTTATTGTCTGATTACTGCTTGGTCTCATACCAGACTCTCTCTCTGTCTTTATTTATTCTTCTCTGTTTTCACAAACGTTTCACCTATTGTCAAGCTGAAGAGTTAAATGTCAGCGGTGGATAAGTTCAGCATTTGATAACGAAACTCTGTTAAGTTCTGCCTGCTGTAACACCAATGAGAGATATAGGCGCATGTATAGTGTGTGCTATAGTGTAAGCTGTTCTTCATTGCATGTATGTATGTTAGTATGCTTGCATGCAGGGCCTGTGGGCTGTCTCACCCAAAAGGGCATTTTCTTAACAGTTGCCTTTCTCTCATGTGTGTTAAGAAAGGCAAATGTGCTACTAGCAGTTGTGAGATTATTATGCTGTTATATATTACATTATACCTGTAATCAAAATGAGTGAATCATGATACTGCTGTAGGCCACATCATACTTCTTGTGTAATCAGTATGTAGTTTTAGTTTGCATCATACTCCTGAGTTAAAAGAAGAATGTGAAAATCATTAGATTAATTAGATAGGGTGGTATTATCCTATACTGCTGATTTACTGTGAGTGAATTAGACTACTTCATGACATTTCATACTGCTGAGTTATAAAGAGACTATTGTGTTCAGAGAGTCAGGGCCCTTTCCCCCCCCCATTGTAGAGACAACAGAGCACATTGGAGTCTGCAGAGGAGTACACACCCCCATCACCATCAACGGCGCCGCTGTGGAGAGAGTGAGCAGTTTCCGCTTCCTTGGTGTACATCTGGCTGAGGATCTTACGTGGTCAGTACACATAAACAAAACAGTGAAGAAGGCGCAGCAGCGCCTCTTCTTTCTCAGGAGACTGAAAAGATTCGGCATGAGCCCCCGCATCCTCAGGACCTTCTATCGCTGTGCCATTGAGAGCATCCTCACTGGATGCATCACCACCTGGTACGGCAACAGCACCGCTTACAACCGCAAAGCTCTCCAGAGAGTAGTGCGGTGTGCTGAACGGATAATTGGAGGTGAGCTTCCCTCCCTTCAAGACATCTACAGGAAGCGGTGCCTGAGGAAAGCGGGGAGGATCATCAAGGACTCCAGTCACCCCAGCCATAAACTGTTCAGACTACTACCATCAGGAAGGAGGTTCTGCAGCATCTGGTCCCGTACCAGCAGACTGAGAGACAGCTTTTTCCATCAGGCCATCAGACTGCTGAACACTTCATAGACACCTCACCCTCACTACTGGAACTTCAACATTATGCACTCCATACTGTATATAAATACCACTGTTTTGCACATACCAACCTCTGTATATTTTATATATCTTATTTTATTGTTTACTTTATTTCATTTGTAAAACATGTATATACATACTGTATACACACTCAAACACACACACGTAGAAAAACATATTTAGTATACACATTCAGTAATGTATATACCTTTACATATTGTACATATATTTATTACTTTTTAGATTAGCCATTTTTATATTTTGCTTGTTTTACATTATTGTATTTTGCACAACTCTGTTGCTTGTGAAGCTCGCACACAAGAATTTCACTCACATGTACTGTACCAGTGTACCTGCACATGTGATGTGACAATAAAAGTGATTTGATTTGATTTGATTTGATTTGCACGGGGGCAGAAAACAGGGAGCCAAGGTCATAACTCAGGCTCACTGACAGAAAGAATGTAAATGCTCAGTTTTGTGGCTGTGGCGCATTTTGTATGGCTTCTTTTCTTTTGTTTAGTATATTTCTGCCTTCACCCGAGAGGGTGTACCCTAAGTATGTGCCTTCAGGTCTCCACAATTAGAGTTCATTTAAAGATACCTTGTGGCCTTAACTCAGCCAAGTGACGTGACACAGCCATAGTATTTTGCTTACACCCTTCCTCTGTGTGGCCAGTCACTAAAATGTCATCTACGTAAAGTAGAAACTGTCTCTGCTGGCAGGAGGCAGGACATCATTGATTTCTTTAAAGCTTCTGCATAGAGAGTGGGGCTGTTTTGAAAACCTAGTGTAGGTGTATCTCTGTCCCTCAAAAGTGAACCCAAACAGATGTTGTGAGCTAGGATGTAAAGGCACTGAGAAAAAGGCGTTTGATAAATCTATAACTGAGAACCATTGTTCTTTTGGGGTGACTTGATTTCATTTATTGCCCGTAGATCATGTACCAAACGATACTTTCCAGTATTAGCTTTATTCACCACTTAAACAAAACATCACTCCTTGTTTGCTTTATTATTATTATTATTATTTTAAATTCTCCTTTCTCAAAAACAGAAAATGAAACTGTAGTTGTTCTTGGCTGAGAAACACAAACCCCCTTTTTTTTTTCTTTTTCTTTTTTTTAGGACAAGAAACTAAGTTTTAACTTTTCTGCCTTATCTGCCTTTCTGCACTTAATTGGTTTAGATATTGTCTTTATTTTCTTCCTCTCATATGTCATTGTACTGAATTTGAGCAACCTTAAGTTTGATGCAGACTACTTCTAACAATTATCCACCTCACATCATAATTGACTAAGGTGCCTCTTCATATTAATATTATTTCATTATTAATGTTATTATCTCTTTATATAACAGCAATAGTGTATCACAATATTTATTTATATTTTATTTGCATCCACCAAGGGCTGAGGGTAATCTGCAGTTTCACCCTCTCCCAAGCTGGAGACATTTTCCTTTTCACACACTTTCCTTGGCTGAACAATGATACAACCTTAATATATCTTATGCGTCTCTCTATTTTATTTAATGTGTTTGTGTGAATCATTCTGTTCATTCTGGGCATGGTCTTCATCCCAACTATGTGTCATTGTTAATACCAGTTTACAGGTTGTTATCCTTGCTATCATCAACTTGAATACATTAAAGTTCTAATTCAATTTAGCCTTTTGTTTATTTTACTTTATTCCTCTTGTATTTACATGTATTGAGTCGGGTCTGTTTCCAGCCCTTTTAAACTTCTACTTTGGTCTTGAATTTTTCACTTGGTGAGGGATTATTATGTTCTTCCTGATCTGAACTATTCTCTTCACCTGAGCTGCTATCCTGTCCTGAGTCACTGTCTTCTTTGTTTGTTAATGCTTTTACTCTTTGTCGCCTGTCTTCCTCTCCATTCCTCTCCCCTTCTTTTGGATTATTCCTGCTCCGGCTTGTTGTTTGTCTAACCATTCCTCATCAGGTGTTAATTTGCTTGTTTATTCCCCATTTTCAAAGATTTTGCTGGGCCTTCACTGGCACGCTTAGACTTCAGAGCGGTTACTGATACGGCCTTCGACTTGACCCTAAAGGTCAAGCGGTATCAGTTTTATGAGACGAAACTCAACCGTTCTCGTCTGTCACCAGTACGTGAGCCTCAAGCAAACAACAAAATAAAATAGAAGTAGTTCAGCAGCGTATTGTGCTGTAAAATCAACTTACTTCTAGACACATACACACATAGACATTTGCGCGCTAATTTGTCACGAAGTATTTCACGGCTACCTCTAAAACCAGTCTAAACACAGTTCCTTTTGGCGAACTTAAACCTATTTTGTTACGAAGTATTTGACGGCTACCTCTAAAACCAGTCTAAACACAGTTCCTTTTGGCAAACTTAAACCTATTTTGTTACGAAGTATTTCACGGCTACCTCTAAAACCAGTCTAAACACAGTTCCTTTTGGCAAACTTAAACCTATTTTGTTACGAAGTATTTCACGGCTACCTCTAAAACCAGTCTAAACACAGTTCCTTTTGGCGAACTTAAACCTATTTTATCTCAGTTCCTTTTGGCGAACTTAAACCTATTTTACTTTGTCAAAATATTTCAATTTGTCGAAACGTATTTTAATTTGTCACGAAGTAATTTTGGCTACTTCTAAAACCAGTCTAAATGCATTTTAATTTGTCACAAAGTAATTTTGGCTACTTCTAAAACCAGTCTAAACGTATTTTACGTTTCTTTAAAAATAGTGTTTCTCACCCTCAGACCTCTCACTGGTGGTTCGGATCGCCAGACTGAATCCCACCGCCGTGGACCAGACTAAAACCACCGGCCTGGACCCGAATTTAACGTCCCAGGTCTTTACGGCCTCATCTAAGAGGGCTGTGCACAGACTTCGGTGCTGGCTTCCCACGGCGTCGGGAGTCAGTGCTGGATCCTGGAACAGAGTCACAGAAAACAGTTCTGATGTTTCTGCCTCGGCTACGAAGGACCAAAATAAATGTCAAGAGATTTATTCTAAATGACACTTCTTCAGCTAAGAGTCTAAGAGGAGAAACACACACAGACGCTGCAGCATTTACTTGTATACAAGGGCGATCACAGAACGCTCACACCAGAGTGGGGGCCCTGTGATGCGCGCTCTGCTCTTGCACTTGTCTTTATTTATACACAAGAAAAATGAATACATTTGACGTGAGCATGTGCGTATGTGATTGTGTGTGTGTGTGTGTGTGTGTGTGAGGTCAGAACTGCTTGTTTGTCTTCTTACTATCGCTGTGAGAAGACTCAGATACAAATATCAGAACACGTGTTATGAAGAAGAATCAGTCCTGAACAATGAAAAGAACAATCAGTTCTAAGCAAGGAAATGATCATCATGCAGCATTCTATCACAAGCAAACTTATATCATTAAAAGCTTATACTGACTAAAAAATACAATTTTCTATTGACACACAGACAATTTATTGCTCTTTTGGAGGAAAATGAGATGGAACATGGTGACATCAGCTACCACTGCTCTGTCAGGTGGCTCAGCCTAAGCAAGGTACTGAAAAGTGTCTGGGATCTGAGAGAACAGATTCAGGATTTCTGTGTGAAGAAAGGACATGCCGTCCCAAAGCTTTCAGACGAAGATTGGGTGGCAGACCTCGGATTTGCTGTGGATGTGACTGCACTAATGAACCAACTAAATGTCAAACTGCAGAGCAGGGGACTTTTTGTGCATGAGATGTACAGTGCAGTAAAGGCTTTCATGAGGAAGTTGCAGCTTATCTCAAGCCAAGTGAAGGACAACTTTCTGACCCACTTGCCAACACTAAAGGAGGCTATTCCAAATGCCAATCACCTCCACAAGTACTCAGGCATGTTAGAAGTACTGCATGCAGAGTTTTCAAGGCGATTTCAAGATTTCAAAGCTCTTGAAAATGAAATGGACATGGTTTCTTCTCCCTTCACCTGCAGTGTGGATAAGGCTTCAAGTGATGTTCAGATGGAACTCATTGACCTGCAGTCTGACACACTTCTGGCAGAGCACTTCAGGTCAGTCTCACTGCTGGACTTTTATTCCTCCCTCAAAGAAGAGAACTTTCCATACCTGAGGAATCATGCTCAGAGGATTCTAGTCCTCTTTGGATCTACCTACAGTGGCTTGCAAAAGTATTCAGCCCCCTTGAACTTTTCCACATTTTGTCACATTACAGCCACAAACATGAATCAATTTTATTGGAATTCCACGTGAAAGACCAATACAAAGTAGTGTACACGTGAGAAGTGGAACGAAAATCGTACATGATTCCAAACATTTTTTACAAATAAATAACTGAAAAGTGGGGTGTGCGTAATTATTCAGCCCCCTGAGTCAATACTTTGTAGAACCACCTTTTGCTGCAATTCCAGCTGCCAGTCTTTTAGGGTATGTCTCTACCAGCTTTGCACATCTACAGACTGAAATCCTTGCCCATTCTTCTTTGCAAAACAGCTCCAGCTCAGTCAGATTAGATGGACAGCATTTGTGAACAGCAGTTTTCAGATCTTGCCACAGATTCTGGATTGGATTTAGATCTGGACTTTGACTGGGCCATTCTAACACATGGATATGTTTTGTTTTAAACCATCCCATTGTTGCCCTGGCTTTATGTTTAGGGTCGTTGTCCTGCTGGAAGGTGAACCTCCGCCCCAATCTCAAGTCTTTTGTAGACTCCAAGAGGTTTTCTTCCAAGATTGTCCTGTATTTGGCTCCATCCATCTTCCCATCAACTCTGACCAGCTTCCCTGTCCCTGCTGAAGGGAAGCACCCCCAGAGCATGATGCTGCCACCACCATATTTGACAGTGGGGATGGTGTGTTCAGAGTGATGTGCAGTGTTAGTTTTCCGCCACACATAGCGTTTTGCATTTTGGCCAAAAAGTTCCATTTTGGTCTCATCTGACCAGAGCACCTTCTTCCACATGTTTGCTGTGTCCCCCACATGGCTTGTGGCAAACTGCAAACGGGACTTCTTATGGTTTTCTGTTAACAATGGCTTTCTTCTTGCCACTCTTCCATAAAGGCCAACTTTGTGCAGTGCACGACTAATAGTTGTCCTATGGACAGATTCCCCCACCTGAGCTGTAGATCTCTGCAGCTCGTCCAGAGTCACCATGGGCCTCTTGGCTGCATTTCTGATCAGCGCTCTCCTTGTTCGGCCTGTGAGTTTAGGTGGACGGCCTTGTCTTGGTAGGTTTACAGTAGAGCTGGGCGATAAAACGATAACGATATGTATTGCGAAATAACTTCTTCTCAATAGAAAAATGAAACTATTGCGATAGACCTCATCCTTCTCTCTTCCTCTCTTAAAAAAACAAAACAAAAAACCAACCAATCCAAATTAAGTAGCGCAGAGCCGAACCACGTCACGTGACTTGTTACGTACAGCACAAGTGCCAAGCCGCACGTGCATATTTGTTTGGGAAGCAGCCGACCGGGTAATGGAGAAAATGAATGTGCCAACTACAGAAACATCAACCGAGAGCTTGGGTGACCAGGTTACCGAAGGGAAAACAGATGACAGTTCGAATGCCGAAGAGATTGTCGAAAAGAAGGGCCAGAAAAGTTCCGTAGTGTGGAGGTATTTCGGATATTTGAAGTCTGATAAAAAACAGAGCAGCGCGCACTGTAAATTGTGCCGAAAGCATGTCCCCACAAAGTCTGGAAATACAACAAACCTTTTTCATCACCTGAAGCAGTGCCACCCACTGGAGCACGCTCAATCTCTGACTGAAAGCGCTAATTTATCATCGAAAACAACCAGGGGAATCCCTGCGAAGCAGCAACAGTCAATGACCTTGTAGTGCCATATCACCCTATTAGAGCACTTCGCTCTCGCTCTGCAGGCCTACTTGCTGTCCCTAGAGTATTTAAAAGTAGAATGGGAGGCAGAGCCTTCAGTTTTCAGGCCCCTCTTCTGTGGAACCAGCTTCCAGTTTGGATTCGGGAGACAGACACTATCTCTACTTTCAAGATTAGGCTTAAAACTTTCCTTTTTGCTAAAGCATATAGTTAGGGCTGGACCAGGTGACCCTGAATCCTCCCTTAGTTATGCTGCAATAGACGTAGGCTGCCGGGGATTCCCATGATGCATTGAGTTTTTCCTTTCCAGTCACCTTTCTCACTCACTATGTGTTAATAGACCTCTCTGCATGGAATCATGTCTGTTATTAATCTCTGTCTCTCTTCCACAGCATGTCTTTATCCTGTTTTCCTTCTCTCACCCCAACCGGTCGCAGCAGATGGCCCCGCCCCTTCCTGAGCCTGGTTCTGCCGGAGGTTTCTTCCTGTTAAAAGGGAGTTTTTCCTTCCCACTGTCGCCAAAGTGCTTGCTCATAGGGGGTCATATGATTGTTGGGTTTTTCTCTGTATTTATTATTGTGCTATCTACTGTACAATATAAAGCGCCTTGAGGCGACTTTTGTTGTGATTTGGCGCAATATAAATAAAATTGAATTGAATTGAGTCGGCTTTCTCCAGCGTTTTACCATATGACAAAAAAGCTAAGAGACATAGCGACATAACGAATGCCATAGCTTACTGTCTTGCTAAAGACATTCTACCAATAAACACGGAAATGAAGGATTCAAGCAGCTAATTAAGGTAATGGATCCTCGTTACCAACTCCCTGGACGTAAACATTTCTCTCAGACAGCGTTTCCAAAGCTATATAGAGAGTGCCGTGAGGCTGTTGAGAAGGAGCTACAAACTGTGTCGTTCTTCGCTACTACATCCGACATGTGGTGAAGTCGCACGTCAGAACCTTACCTTAGCCTTACTGCCCACTATATCGACCAAGACTGGAATCTGAAAAGCAAATGTCTTCAAACTGCCTACCTTCCCGACGACCATACGGTTGAAGTAATTGCATTAGGACTGTCAGAAGCGCGTGCATCCTGGGGACTGAGTGAAGACAAACAAGTCTGCATCACAACCGATAGTGGGACAAATATAGTGAAGGCCACATCCCTGAACAACTGGACCCGGCTGCAGTGCTTCGGACATCGACTTCACTCAGCTATCGGTAAGTTGGGGAGCAGAATAAAATTAAAAATGCCCCTTTAATTGTGTTTTTGAGCCCATGTAAATATATTAAAAGCTAGAGATCTAAATCACTTCCATTGTTATTGTTAAAAAATAAACATCAGAAAGAATATTCTTCATGTCAGCCTATTTATTTGAGGTAATAGTTGCTGTTGGCTTGCATAATAGGCAAATATTCAGTCACTCCTCAGTGTAAATCAAGTTGACAAAATATGCCAAATAAAATTTAGAATTTTTGGGTTCTATCAGGATCCCAATTGGCTAATAAAGAACCTCAGCTCTTTTTACTATAAAGAACATTAAATCATGATTCCACCCAATGGGGCAATTCAAGACAAAAAGAACAAGTGATGAAAACGGCAAATATAACAATGATGTTGATAACACCAGCCTCTGTCACGTTTTTAAATATAAGAAAAAAAATTTTGGTCAGTCTGTCAGCAAAATTTAAAAAGTTATGTTTTAGAAAAGTACAATCAAAAAAGTACAATCATAGCAAGTAAGTGGGTTTTCAGGGCTGTGAATTTTATTTGTGACTGAAAAAAAAAATCAAAGATCTTAAATTAATTTCTGAGGTTAATATGTGCTATTATTTACCTTTTTATCCACAGAAAAAGCCGGCAAAGACAAGAGGGAGGAGCGAGCTGTGGCTGTGTGTAAGAGAGTGGTGGCCACCTTCAGTTTCTCTTGGAAGAAGAAAAGGGAATTGGCTGCTGCTCAGGAGGAGCTTCACCTACCCCAGCACAAGTTAGTGACAGAGTCGCCCACCAGGTGGGGCTCACGCCAAAAAATGGTTGGGAGGGTTCTGGAGCAACATAAAGCTATCTCTCAGGTCCTCAGTGCAGATAAGAAGACCAGGCACTTGGTTCCCTCCTGGCAAGATCTAGATGTTCTGGAGTCTGTGCATGTGGCCCTGAACCCACTACTGGAATTCACAGATTCACTTTCTGGAGAGTGTTACGTGAGTGTGTCCTACCTCAAGCCGATGCTTCACCTTTTCAGAACACAGATTCTGAAACCATCTGAGGATGAAACACAACTTACAAAAGACCTTAAGATGACAGTCATGGCATACCTTGATGAAAGGTACAATGACCAGATTACAAATGAACTGCTTGATGTTGCAACCTTGGTAGATCCGCGCTTCAAAGTACAATACATTAATGCAGAACATGTTGATGCCATCAAAATGAGAGCAGTGTCTGAGATGTTGGGGCAAATTGAGCACCCGTCCACTTCAGCAGGAACGGAGGAAACAGAAGATGGTGGAGCTGCTGCAGTAGTACCAACCCAGAAGAAACAGAGAAAGTCACTGGGCAGTTTCTTTAAGAAATCCCACCCCACCAGCACAGGGCTCACTAAGAAAGAGACAGTTGAAAAGGAGCTTGAAAAGTACTTGCTGGCACCTGATGCAGACAGTGAAATGGACCCACTTGAGTGGTGGAAAATCAACCACAGAAGCTTCCCAAGAGTTAGCTGCCTGGCAAAGCGCTACCTGTGCATCCCCGCAACCAGCAGCCCCTCTGAGAGGGTATTTAGTACAGGGGGTAATATTGTGACTTGCCACAGGGCCGCTTTAAAGCCTGAAGCAGTGGATAGACTTGTCTTCCTGTCGCACAACCTATAGGCTTTTGTCAGACTAAAGAGATATATATGTATATGTGTGTGTGTGTGTGTGTGTGTGTGTGTGTGTGTGTGTGTGTGTGTGTGTGTGTGTATATATATATACACATACATACACACACACACACATATATACATATATATATAGTTGCACCTAGGATTTAAAGAATGTTCTGTTAGCATCTTCATTTTAAAACTGTTCGAAAAGCTAAGTTAATTTCCTTTTAGTTCTCAGTTTATTTGATATTGACATCTGCCCTGTTGTTGTGAAGTTATTATGGGAAATAAATATTTAAATCAAAAAAAGCTGCTGATTATTTCACATTTTACTTGTGAGCAACGGCACATTTAAATCTTACAAATATAGTTATTTGGCTTATATCGTGATATATATCGTTAGCGCCTGAAATGAAAAAAACATATCGTGATATGAAAAAATCTTATATCGCCCAGCTCTAGTTTACAGTTGTGCCATACTCCTTCCATTTCTGAATGATTGCTTGAACAGTGCTCCGTGGGGTGTTCAAGGCTTGGGAAATCTTTTTGTAGCCTAAGCCTGCTTTAAATTTCTCAATAACTTTATCCCTGACCTGTCTGGTGTGCTCTTTGGACTTCATGGTGTTGTTGCTCCCAATATTCTCTTAGACAACCTCTGAGGCCGTCACAGAGCAGCTGTATTTGTACTGACATTAGATTACACACAGGTGCACTCTATTTAGTCATTAGCACTCATCAGGCAATGTCTATGGGCAACTGACTGCACTCAGACCAAAGGGGGCTGAATAATTACGCACACCCCACTTTGCAGTTATTTATTTGTAAAAAAATGTTTGGAATCATGTATGATTTTCGTTCCACTTCTCACGTGTACACCACTTTGTATTGGTCTTTCACTTGGAATTCCAATAAAATTGATTCATGTTTGTGGCTGTAATGTGACAAAATGTGGGAAAGTTCAAGGGGGCCGAATACTTTTGCAAGCCACTGTATGTATGTAAACAGACATTCTCGGTGATGAAGTTCAACAAATCCAAACACAGGTCCTCTGTCACTGATGACTAGGGATGGGTATTGATAAGATTTTCACGATTCCGATTCCATTTTCGATTCTGTATAACGATTCGATTCTTTATCGATTCTCTTATCGATTCCTTTTTTTTTTTTTAAAGGAGAGCACTAAGGTCGATTAGCTTAGAACTTTGTTTTATATCTTCTCTTTGAACAAGATAGAAATTTAGGAGTAACATGGCCTTACAAACCCAACAGTGAGATCTTAAGAGATCCACAGCCTATGGCTCTTCAATGGGGTGTCACAGGGTCCCCGGGGAAAAAATTGTAAATGTAAAATAAAATAAATATTCTTCTGTAGCAATAACAAAGTATAACATAAATTATTCTGTAGCAATTACACAAGAATATCCAGTAATGTCCCTGCCTACAATTAAACACATTCACTTACCGAAAATCGGGGGCATCTGGTGTGGCAAATGCCTTTTACCACAAACTTAGTCACTGCTCGGTGACATTCTGGCCTGAAAGGAGACGCTACCGGTAGACTGCAGCTAGAACTGCCAGCATCTGAGCCAGACTGTCTGTCTCTCTCATCATGGTCACCTAAATGCACAGTAATGGCAGGTTTTGTAATAAGGCAGATCGCGCTAACATAATATGCACTGTTAGTTGATTATTTACCTGCCGCATTAACGGGAGAGGACGTGCAAACGTTACCGCTGCTGCTGGGTTGAGATTCACGAGTCCGGAGCGGAATTAAAAACACGACATTCATTTAAGGTCATCGCGTGTTTTGTGAGCAAATGCTTTTGCATATTTGTAGTGTTTCCTCCCTTAAATGAAATATCTACTTTGCAAATATTGCAAGTTGCCCTGTTGTCATCCGTTCTCGTAAAGTATGACCAAACTTTTTAGCGTTTGAGCCGCCATGTTTCCTGCCAGGTAAATGACGCTCCGCAACGTGGTGACGTCATTCGGGGCGACTGGAATCGATAAGGGAATCGTTTGCAAAAATGGCAAACAATTCCAAGGAATTGAAACAGTGGGAACTGGTTCTCAACAAGAACCGGTTTTCAATACCCATCCCTATTGATGACCACCTCTCAGCTGTTCTTCGCATGGCCACTTCAGACATTCAGCCAGATTTCAATGCCCTTGTTCAAATCCAAAACAGGCTGGATTATTCTCACTGAAAAGGAGGAAAGCATGACACAAGTCATTGTAATGTTGCATTTCTATAAACTTCGTTTGTTGAGTTAAACATGTTAAAATAAAATGACATTGATTCGGTGGTTGTTTTTGTTTTATTTAGAATATGCGCCCCATTTTCTCATAGCATAGCCCAATATAAATATTTACATTATTTGTCTTTAGTTTTATTCTTCTGATTACCAGTACCAGCTATTCGTAATATATAATTTAGTGAATTTTACAATTTAAGAAAGTTAACCAGACTTGGGTTCAAGATGTCGTTGATGTGGCCCTCTGACGCAACTCGGGTTTCTCATGCGGCCCCTTGTAAAAATTAATTATCTAGAAGGACATCAAGTCACCAGAGAAAAGCTCAACATCCTCTCATTCAAGTTCAACACCAGTTCTCGGGAGGATGGAGGAGGAAATGTCTGGAAAGTCAAAGGACAGAATCTCCAAAAAGTTTGAGGACATACCCTCGGAAAAGTCTGAGGAGAAATTCTCCAAAAAGTCTGAGGAAAAATCCTTGCAAAAGTCTAAGGAGAAACCCTCAGAAAAGTTAGAGGAAAAGCTCTCAGAAGTGTCAGTGTTATCTTCTCAAGCTGAGAAAATATCAGAGAACCTTGTCATCTGTTTTTTAGCTAGACTCATGACTCAGTACAAAAAGAGCCTAAAAAAGCCTCTGCCTTCATCAGTTAACGAAAAATTAAAAGACATCATTGAACATCTCGAGAAGTTGGTTCAACCTGAAATCAGCGGTGAGGAGTCTATAACAAGTCTGGACAAGAATATGAGTCAGTTGACCAAAAAAATGTTTAAAGGACTCATCAAGGAGTTTGGCTCCCCAGAACAGGTCATGAATGCTGCTTCGGCATGTGATAGTTCATTTAATGAGGCTATTTTGAAGCACTTGAAAATCAATTTGGGTGTCCTCACAAGTCCTCCACAAAAGTCCAGAATTGCCAGGTTCTTTTCAGCAGTGGGAAGAGCTATTATGAAACCCTTCAGATGCTGTTTTAAGGGCAGCGATGACTAAAGACCTTGACTTTTCCACTGCCTTGCTTCTCTCAAAATCTTGAAGCAGAAATTATCCGAAAACTGACTTGAATCAAATCCTCATAGCGTCAAATAAAAACTTAATCAAATAGAATTGGCCCTCAATCAAAATTCCTAAAAGTCTTTACAGTTTTCCTAAAAAACTATATCTTCACTGTGTCTCCTTTGTGTTTTCCATCGTACCCAGTAGTGCTGGGCGATATGGAAAAAAATATTTATCACGATATGAATTATTTTATATCACGATAACGATATATATCACGATATACGACCTGACCTGTGGTCATCTAGAAAGTACGCAGTCTGTAAACAGCGAGTGGAGAGGGTGCAGTCTTTGTTTTGAGTTACCGTAGAGTATGTCGCAAATCCGGGTGCATGTACAGCAGCACCAGCTCGCAAACCACGAGACGGAGTTTCTTTGCGAAAAATATCTTTTTTTTTATACTTTATTTTTTCTTGCATAAAGTTAAGAGCATGTATAGTGAGAAGAGAACACTAATATATTTGCCACAGGCTATTTAACCCTTTAAGACCTACCATAGAACCAAGTCCGCCAGAGCTATCTTTATGTTTTTACATGCTGTAGTGCCACTTGTGGGAATATTTCAAGTTTCCATATATCAATACAACCGTTATAGCCCAAATTTTAATAATATGTATGCATTAAGTCCATAGTAACTACATAAATTGCAAAAACTTGTAGTGCAATAAACTACAAAAAAATTGAAAATCGTTTTTGTTTTGTTTTTTACATATATTTCTAGTTTAAAAAAAATTTAAGAGGTGTATCCCTCAAAACTGTAAATACAAAAGTTTCCAACCACGAGAAATTTATTTTGAGTGTCTTCATAGTTTTATTTTTGAGATACACTAATTTTTATATACTACAGGAAAAATGAAAATAAATATTATAATGCATCAAAATAAACTATTTCCAACAGTGTAATTTGAGTTCTAAGCATCCCAGAAACGATACAGAAAAGCATAAAGTCAAACATGTCTTTTAAAAACACCAACATAGGCTTATAAGGCCCTTTCGCGAAAATGACGTCACTTCCGGTTTCGGGCAGGTAATGGCGGACATGTGATAGTTCGCGCTGACGTATATGCCAAGGTAGGAAGTCTTATGACCATCGGCAAAGCGTGTTTCTGGAATATTATCTTTTTGTTGCTGCAAGTTTGGAATATTATGTTTTTGTTGCTGCAAGTGCTTCTTATGCAATTTTTGCAAAGTTATATGTGGAAGGAAACCGTGACCTTGGACAAGCTAATGGCATTAGATGTAAGTACAACTCCTACGGTTTCACATGCAAAAAAAAAATATTGCACTACCTTACGTGGTTCCAGTTCTACAGGGATTTAAAAATAGTTAGGTAAAACGGAGTGTGCCTGCTCCGACCGGTTGTAAAGGGTTAATTATATATTTTATGTAATAATTTATAAAATTTGGGTTAGTACGATATAAACGATAGAAGACAAATGGCACGATAGACACTTTTCTATCGTCCACACGATATATATCGTCATATCGCCCAGCACTAATACCCAGCCAGCCGCAGCAGATGGCTGCCCCTACATGAGTCTGGTTGAACATTTGCAAAGTTGAACATTTACAATGATTGCTGTAAATTTTAGCTTCATATATCAGATACTTTACTGTTTTTAAATACTGGTTTAATAAGAATCAACATCAGTCTACTTTATTTTTTTATATATTTTTTTTATTTTACAATTCTTGCATTTTCATCTATTTCTCTTGTTTAAATGTTTTTGAATTGTTTATTGGTGTGCCTGTTCCAGTTCTTCCAGTTCTTTTTTTGTTTTTTTGTATTTTTAAGTTTTTATTTCTGCGTTTTGCAGTTTACAATGCTAGGTACAGGCACTGGTTAATACAATTTGCAGTCTTTGGCTGATATGGTCCACTCCGCACCAAACTGAACCAAAAAACACACCCTACTCCAAGCAGCAAAAAAATACTTTTCTGTATTTTTTTGCTGCTTGGAGTAGCCGAAATACATGCATCTCACCATTATTTGAGACACTGAACTTAGTAGTGTCTCAGATTATCTTATGTATATAAGATAATCTGAGATGGCCAGAACAAAAACACACACCAAATCCCCTCATCCCCTCAAATCACCTCAGCCAACATTTTGAGACGTGCTCTTCCCGTCATTCAGAGCGATGCATCTGCAGATATAGAAACAAATCCATCATTTGGTGACTCCATCTCAATCACTATTGCAAACCTGCTTAACATCCCAAAGCAGATATGTGAGAGTGCTAAAAAGCTGACAAAGATGGTTGAGGAGGAGATTTCAAATAAAGTCAAATTGATAGTCACCTTGGTCAGAGACAACCTCAATTTACCATCAGACCCCGCTGTTTACGTCAGTGGGGCAATTCGGAATATTAGAAAACTGCGTGTCATGGTTTCTCATGCTCTCTCATGCTTGAAAAGATACGCAAGTAAACTGAAATGCCCGTGCATGGGAAAGGAAAGCGATTCAAGTAAGTCTGAGTCCAGCAAAGATAGCATTGAGTCCAGCATCTCAGTCAAATCGGCCACCCAGGAGGTTAGTGAGATTCTGACCAAATGGAGTCGAGATTCAGATTTTACAGATGATGAATTATCGGATGATGACAGAGATATGGAAAGTGAGCCACCCGCTAAAATAGAGCAACTTTCAGAAAAGAAAGAAAGTTCAGAAAGTGGGGAATGTGCAGAAGCTGAAAGGCAGGCAGAAAGTATTCCACCTGAGACCCCTGTAGAAAAAATTGCAGCTGACATTGTCAATATTATACTTGACAATCTCCAGTGTTCTGACACTGATTATTCTTGTCACAGTGAGAAATGTACCTCACCCATATCTGGATTCAACGGGGGAATCATCTTTGATAAAGTGAGAGAGTTTTTTACCTCACGTGCTCCTTCCGCACCGCAAAAATCACACAAACTGCATTTTTCCAAGTTTGCAAGAAAACATTTTGAAAAGATGAAGGGGGAGCTGAAAACAACAGCGAAGAAGAGCAAAAACTGTTTTATTAGTCTGTCAAAGGTAACCCACTCCCCTGAAACTGAGAGAACAGGTTCTCACGACAGTATGAGTGTCAGCCTCCCAGGTTCAGCATGCGAAACTCCTCGTTCAAATTCTAGCATGTCTGTCCGTGCCCCTTCTAGAAGCTCATCTACTCTGGAAAGCATGATAAAATCTGCTACTCCAACTAGCTTTAATGTCATCGAATCTGAAATTAGTGACATATACAGCGAGTTCACAAAAGAGAAAGAACATGGCATTATCCAAGAAAGGCTCGAAAACATTAAAATAAGCGAGAAAGTGAAGAATTTCTCAAAAGAATTGACAGAGAAAATGTACGACCATTTAATGATAAGTCGTATATACCAAATTCCCATAACTGTTATGGGTAGAAGTCTATCAGACTCTGTCATCTCGAAGACACCACAGCCAGTAGCTGAATCGAGAGTTTCCTTTTCTCCTGAAGTCCTCTATGTAATCATAGAAGACGCAGTTGGAAAGTTTTTGCAAAAGATTCTGCTTTTGGTTGATGGAGTTTGTACGTGCTTCTGAGTTTTTACGTGTTTTGGAGTTTGTACGTGCTTCTGAGTTTTTACATGTTTTGGAGTTTGTACGTGCTTTGTCTCTAAGGGCCAACGTAAATATACTTTTATTTATTCACTCCGCATAAAATGTAATAAATAAATCATATAATACAAAAACCAACTATTTACATTTCAACTTTTAACTAGATTATACATAAGATAATCTGAGATGGCCAGGACAAAAACATTTCAGGAAATAATGACATCTTTCCAAAAATGTGCTCAATCAGTCAAAAAACTCTGTTGATTATCTTTTTATAATTTTTTCCTGATTACCCATGACCATACCTTTATGAGTATGATGATATTATTTTGATGAACAGCAGTTCAAGAGGTGATTCATTTGTAACATAATTTTTACAGTTCAGCGCAGAGCAACTTACACCCCAACACTGAAACCGGATAAGTAAAAAAAAAAAAAAAACTAATAAGAAAAACAAACAAAAGGAAAGCAATGAACAATCGGGAGTGACCAGTTACCAAAGTAATGATTTTAAAATTTGAGAATTAAATTCAGCTTTATGTGTATTAGTGTATTGGACCCACTTTTCCCAGCATGACAAAAACCAACTTTCTCTGTTATTCACATAAGCGGTTAACTCTTCCATCCTTTAAATTTCAAGTGTTATTTCCCACCACGGTGATAAAGTTGGTAACCATTTGTTTGTTATACATTTTTTACTTGCAACTAGCAAGGCACTTAGTAAACATTTATCCTGTTTAGACCATTCTTGTGGCATACATCCAATATAAATTGTTTTTATTCCAAAAGGGAATGTACAGTTGAAAATTTCTTGTAATATTTTATGAATGTCTTTCCAGTATACTTCTTGGCTTGTATAGCCACTAGGTAACAAAAGCTCAACACTGCCCCTAGCATCCTAGAGCACTTCCATTGTCTTTAGGAGTTTGTATGTGTTTTGGAGTTTGTACGTGCTTCTGAGTTTTTACGTGTTTTGGAGTTTGTACGTGCTTTGTCTCTAGGGGCCAACGTAAATATACTTTTATTTATTCACTCCACATAAAATGTAATAAATAAATCATATAATACAAAAACCAACTAGTCACAGTTCATCTTTTAACTATTTAAATTTTCAGCTTTTTCCTTTTAAACAAATTTAAAATGAAACAACACAAAACACTACAAACCACAACACAATTAAATATAAATTAAAATATGAAAACAAAAAGAAGATGCGTATTCTCTGTCTTATGGGCCTGCATGAATAAACTTTCTGAATCCTTTATCATCCGCAACTGAAAATAGTTGTGGATGATTTCTATACCTTTATAATGTGACGTTGCCCCTGGCTCTCTTTCACTTTCTTTCCCTCCTGCTCTGTTCCTGTGCTCATGCCAGTGTAACTACCCCCCACAACTATTTTCAGTTGATTTTCAGATGATAAAGGATTCAGAAAGTTTATTCATGCAGGCCCAAATGACAGAGATTTTATTTTAATTTATATTTAATTGTATTGTGGTTTTGCAGTGTTTTGTGTTGTTCCACTTTAAATTTGTTTAAAAGGAAAAAGCTGAAAATTTAAATAGCTAAAAGTTGAAATGTGAATAGTTGGTTTTTGTATTATATGATTTATTTATTACATTTTATGTGGAGTGAATAAATAAAAGTATATATTTACGGTGGCCCCTAGAGACAAAGCACGTTAAAAACTCCAAAACACGTAAAAACGTCAAAACACGTACAAACTCCAAAACACGTAAAAACTCAGAAGCACATAAAAACTCAAAACACGTACAAAATACAACAGAAGTGCTCCAGGATGCTAGGGGCAGTGTTGAGCTTTGTTACCTAGTGGCTACACAAGCCAGCAAGTACCAACGACCGGATTTGGTGTGTGGTAGTAACAGGTAAATTAACAGTTTGTTTGTTTTTTTAATTATTTGAATATATATGAGTGCTGGTGTATAAATACACAAACAATACACATATATCTTCAATTGTGTAATTTAAGTGATCTAGGTAGCTCTGTTTTGGAAGTTCAGTTAACGCTAGAAATGTGTTTTGGAGTTTGTACATGTTTTGGAGTTTGTACATGCTTTTTGGAGTTTGTATGTGTTTTGTCTCTAGGGGCCACTGCATATATTTATATATAAACATATATAAATAAAACCACTTCTTTTTTTTACATTAGTAATTCCTTTTGTGCGTAATTTTATATTATTGTTAATAATAAATTAATTAAAGCAACAAAACAACCTGAAGAGTCGGTTCAGAGCCGAAAGAGCCAGCTCTTTTTAGTGAGCCGAGCCGAAAGAGTCGGTTCTCTAAAAAGAGCCGGAAATCCCATCACTAGTACAAACCTCCCCTCTTTGTCCTTAATTTCAGACAACTTTTCAAAATTTAGAGTACTAGAAATTAAGATCACCACACCTCGCCTGCGGCCAGATTTGTATGATGAGGAGAACATGTTTGTAAAGCCTATTCTCTTGAGTTTTTCATGTTCATTATTATTCAAGTGGGTTTCTTGTAAATATATGATTTCTGCTCAATAATTCTTCATTTTAGTTAATAAGGTTTGTAAGCCCATTTACATTAAAAGAAATAACCTTTACCCCTTTGGTACTCATTTTTCATAAAATAAAGTGTCAGAACTTGAATAACATATTGACTGGTCAACTCCCTTTGAGAACACGAACAATGAACAGTAATACCTACGCAAAACCAAACAAAAAGAGAAAAAATGTGTTTCCAAGGAGGGGGTCCTTTCTTTCAGACCCTGGCACATATGTTGTGTTAGTCCCACCAGCAGGGGGAAGCCTCTCCTTATAAAAAGATACGGACCCCTGAATTCGCCTTTAAGGTGCATTTGTCCTTCGTCTCTCTGATAGTCTTACCTTTCCCTTTGTAGATGAATAGTTATCTTTGTCGCACCCGCATTAACAGAGTAGCATGTCCTCATTGTGTCACGTTCCTGGGTTTGTTGAACCAGCGTTTTGAGTTTTAGTTTATTTGGATGTTATGTTTAAGTTCTTTAGGGTAGCTAAGTTCATTTGTTTATTAGATTCCCTTTGTTTTCTGCCCCTGTATTTAAGTTTCCCTCTCCCTTCAAGTGTTTCATGCTGCGCGTCTTATGTTGTCAAGTTTGTATTGTCATGTCTGCGTCTCATGTTTCCTGTTTTATTTTGAAGGTCTGTGTGATTGACTGTAGAAAAGATGGACGACGCGACACCGCCTCCTCCCATTGTGGTCCTACATCCTGGTAACATGGAAAGTTTAAAAAAAAAAGCAGCAGAAAGTTTCAGTAGTGTAGTCTAATTTGTTCTTTTCATTTAATCCATATTATATCAACAGCTACATTCACCCTGGAGAGAAACTAGTGAGGGAGACCACCAGGACCAAGCTGGGTTTCCTGAGTCCAGAGGTTTGGAGAAACTTCTTCTCTTTCTTTCATCACAGCTGTTCTGTGCCAGAAGTTCTGTTGACCCACTGAAAGAGACATCATTTAAGAAGTAACAGGAACACTGAAGCTCATCGCATTGATCAAGCAGGACTCACGATCTTCACCAGCAGCTCCCTCACAGGGAAATCTTCAGCACTCCTCCGTAGGCCCGATCCAGGAGATGGATACACCCAGCATTTCATGAACACTGTGATGGAGACCTTTGGTTTGTGCAATGTTATAAATACTCGGATACTCCCCAGAGGCTCCAGGCTTTTACATAAAGATATTATATTCAGTCCTGTAGAAAGTTATATATTTAAAAATATATGATCCTCTCTGGTTACTCTGGTATGAATAACTCTGAATCACTTTATGGTAAATAACACATTATCTGCAAAAAACTGTGAAAGAATTCCAGATGACAAGTTTGTAGTTCAACATGCAAGTGACGACCTTCGACCTTGATCAGGTTTTATTTAATTGTGTTAGAGAAAATCTCATGTGCTCTTCATGTAGCTGAGAGCATCAAGTGTTTAAAACAGAAGCTGTGCAGGTCTGAGATCAGCATCTTTATGAAACACCAAACTGAGGTCCTGTTAATGCTGATATATAGTGACACAGTTACATGAGTGATTAATCCTTTTGTTTTTTGTCTTTAACTTTATCAATAAAGCTGCAGCTTTCACTACAGCACGTGTGGTACTTTAACCTTTGTACTGTTTTCATCAGTTCATTTTGCAGTTAACATGTGAACATGTTGGATGATCTGTCTGCTGTCACTGGGTGGTGCTGAGGTCTGAATCTGAGGGCAGCTCCTGTAATCACAAAGAGAACAGAACCATCACAAACTCAAATATAAATTTTATCCCTCAAAATTGAAATAAAGCTGATTCTTCTGTCCTCACACACTCAGGATCTGAAGTTCTCTTACATTTTTTCAGTATTACAGTACACTACAGTACTTTAATCCATAGTTCCTGATTAATGAGGACTTACTGAAGTACAAGCTTTTAAAAAAGATGTTACTGTCTTTACAGATGTGGCAAGAGACTGAAAACATGCTGCTGTTTGCACATATTTAATATTCAGCTCTGCACAGGAGCTGAAGCAGAGTGCAGCCTGTTGCTTTTACAGTATAATACTTGTAATAAAAGTACAGTAATTGGTGTCTGAGTAGCCCGGGGCGTTTCTCTTGATTCTTTAGTAAATTCAATCACCTGCACAGATTAGCTAAACGAACCCTGACAGCCGAGTGTTCATTTTAGCTAGCTAGGTCTCAGGAGCTAGCTAAGGACGGTAGTTACGGATTAGCTTACAAATACGTTTAACTTACCGAAAAAGTGCAGCGGGGCCTCGGGTCCTTCTGTCAGGTAGTCCAGTTTACTGAAGAACACCTCAGGCTGTCAGGTTAAAACACTCGGTCGTGTTTTCGTAGCGTAAACACTGGCCCTCCTCTCAGAGCCTACGCTCTATCTGCTATTCCCGAACAGAGATACGCAAGTTTCTCCGTGACTGCAGCTGTCAGTCAAAGCTGCTATGATGACGTTACACCCCAATTTAACATCAGCGCGGTAGGAATTAGAATCAGCCTTATGGGAAAGGAGACCCCTTGGACATCAATCAGCATGATGAGAACTATTGATAACAAAAGAAAGAATCTTTGGAAAAAAATTATCTAAGAAGAATTAACTTATTTTAGTCTGACCCCAGTCCCATCCGCTAACATAGAGGAGGCGGGTTTATGACCTATACTGCAGCCAGACACCAGGGGGCGATAGAGACGTTTTGGCTTCATTTTTGGAGAGCTGTCGCGTCGTCCATGTTTTCTACAGTCAATGGTCTGTGTCCAATGTCAGTGTAGTCAGCTTTGCTTCCTTTGGCTCCTTATGTCAGACTAGTGTCAGCTGTTTCCCCATGTGTTTCAACTTCCCCTAATCACCCTTGTGTGTATTTAGTCTGTGTGTTTCTGTTCATTCCTTGTCAGGTCGTCTATTGTTCTTTGTGCCACATTTCCATGTTCTGTGCTCCAGGTTTCAGGTATCCTTGTATCCACGTTGAGTTTCATGTTTTGATTTTTTTTATGTTTTAGTTTCCCAAGTTTAGGTTATTGTTTAGTAGTGATGGCCAAATGAAGCGTTGAAGCTTGTATTGAAAAACGGTTCATTACTTGAAGCTTTTCAACACAGTCCTCTCTGGTGACATCCGGTGGCCAAAAATATGAAGCGCAGCTTGAATCCACAAAATAAAACCAACTGCTTCATTATGATTGCACTCTACAGAGTGTAATTCTGTCTGATATTGGGCTGCCGTTGTGTTGCTTTAAACGTGTATTTTTGGGGGTGAAAAAAAAGGTTGTTTATTTGTTTAATAAATAATTTTGACCAGTAAACTTTTCTTGTTTAAATATGCACCATGGTTTGGTCTTTCTTTACGTGTGACTTCTTGATGTTGGTAAATACAATAATTGAAAAATACAATGCTACATATAATATACATATAATGATGTACAACACATTATGGAGTATGCTTCTGCTGTGAGGTCCTGCCTCCATGTATTTATGCAATTAATCGCTAGACGGGTATATTTATAAATAATATTCTATTAGGGAAATTGTCCTATACATATTTTTGACCTGGGGGTAGATTTGATTGTGAAATGGAAAGGGAAAATGCTTATGAACTTGAAAATTAAAAACATGATGCATTTACGGTAACCCTTTTAAATTTTTATTTAAGAAGAGAATTTGTTCCACTGTGTGATGGCCGAACCTGTTCCTTTTCGTGGAGATAATTTCTCCTGCCTTAAGGAAAATCCCTCCACATGGCACAAAGGAGGCTGGAGTGCAGAGAAACTGGTAGAGATGCAGTTATACATTCCACCTGGGCCCCACAAACTATCAGCTAAAGAGAATAAATAAATTAAATTGCTGCACATTTTGCAGACTAACAGTTTAAGATTATTTTAAAAATAAAATATATCTTTTTATAACATTAAATGTAAAGAGTCAAATTGAAGTCTTTGTAAAGTTATTTAATTATATTTATATTATGAAAAGCAGATTTTTGGCATTTTTTTTTTCGTTTTTCCCGTTTTCAGATCAAATAAACACGCACAAAACAAAAGCAAACAGCCAGAACACAAAGCTGGAAAACCGACCAGATTGACCAAAATCAACTCAAAATACTCCCACACAACAGAAACTCCTGTATTCCTCGCTGGCTCCAAATCTCTCAGTATAAATATCAGTGGTTTGCTATCTGTCACCATCAAAACACTCCACGGCTGTGTCCCAATTCAGGGTCTGCACGCTTGAAGTACGCATTTTAAGTGCGATTACGTCACCGCCACGCGACGACGGCTGTCCCAATTCGAAGTGTACTTCAAATGCATACTCCAAATGCGCCGTCGATTTCCTCAAATATCAAGCGTGGTCCGGTGCACGCTTCGTGGTCCCATATATCCCACAATTCATAGTGCGGCGGTGGGTGTGGATAATTTTGCCACAAAATACGGCAGAAGGGAGCGGCCGAAGAGTGAACTGTCAAGAGTAAGTACTGAATATGATGTCACTTATTTATGTGCGAATGTTTAATAACGAAGAACATTAAAACATTACTGTTGGCCACATGTCGGCAAAGTTATGTGACATTAGTGATGTTTGTACTAACTTGGTTTTAAAGCCTTTACTTTAAAATATACGCCGTTCAATAGTTGACCTTAATCTTACAGAGAATGTGATGATTTTATGGATAATTAAAGTCAGTCATATATCCACAAACACAACAAGCTGAAAGTCAGTGATGCAGCTCGGTTTGCAGTCCTGAATATCACGGCACAAGCAGGATTCACTGCACTGTTAATGTTAGCTATGTTATATTGCTGCCTCTGTTCGGTGGTGTCGAGCCAAACGGACTTTAACGTGTGTTTGAACGAGCTGACGGTTCACTCGTTAAGCTGAAAGAAAGATGCTTTAATCACAGGAGTCACACATGTGTCCACTGGACCATCTGGGAACTCTTCTTGTTTAGCACTCGTAATAACACAAACACTAAATCCTCCTTCTCTTGTGCTGTTTTGTAGCAGTGTATACACCTGAGACTGTCACCTGTCTGTCTGTCCTGCACTCTCTCTCTCTGTTTCTTTCTCTCTGATTGTAGAATAAAAGTATGAACATGTGTTTATAAGTTACACTTGTGTTTGAATCCTGCAGCTTATCACACATTTGATTTCCTTGTGTGACAACTGCAAGTGTCCAGAGTGAGGACAGACTGAGGGACCCACTGCTGCACATCATCTGTGAGGCTTTGCACCCCTGATGATCCACCAGGACAAACTCAGCAGTGTGTGAGGAAGAGGAGGAGGAAGAGCCAGCAGCAGCTGACAGATGGAGAGAATAGACAGACTGTTCCCTGTTTGTGAAGGGCTGCTAGGAAAGTTTAACATAACTAATTGTCTGTCCTGAATCAGTCTTATTAGGTAATGTTCAAATAATTTTATCATTTGTCAGTGTGGGAGAAAGTACTCAGGGCCTTCAGGTTACACACTATGAAAGGCAGCAACAAGTTTAATATTCAGAAACCTAAAGTATGTATCAGCAGCTGAATGGAGCTAAAAATAAATGTTTGTTTCAGTTCTATGAAGCTTTGAGTATTTTGGATTAGTAGTACTGCTGTGTTTGTTGCATCATATTGCTGTAATTGTTTATATGCTTTATATATTCTGAGGTAAGTTGATCTATAGTGTTACAGTGTTAATAAATGTTGTATCTGAAAGCTTTGGTGTTGTTTTTAAAAAGAATAAAAAAGAAGGAATATTAATAGGTGCATATCAGGAATAAGGACCAAAATTTCCTCTTTTTATAAAGATTGACCATGGAAACAAAAGTGTAGAAATGCTTCTGTGCATGTGGATACACCAATATCATCCATGCTTATATTGTGTATGTAAAATGTGTACGTGTGAGTTTGTAGGTGTCTGAAGGAAAAGTGGATAAAGCCACAGGAATCTTCTACAAGGCCTTACAGAATATCCCCTGGTCTAAGGTGAGGCACACATATACTGTGAAAGTGATATTTCCCAAAGCTTGATTTGTAGTTCTGTGCTGAGTCCCTGCAGAGTCGTCAGGTGTTCTTATACGAGTGAAACTAAGCTATGAGATCATTAACAGCAGCTTGTTTTACCTCAGAACCAGCTGACTTTTATACAGGGGTGCTCAGATTGTGAAAGGAAGAGGAAATAACTGTGATTTGAAACCTAAACATTAGTGTCTAGGGCATTATGGTTTTGCTGTTTTGAAACCAGAAGTGACCATGTTTTATATACCAGTAACCCTGAAGGGTGCAACCAGTGAATGTATATATGTATAAGTGTCAACAGTGTTAAAGAGGATCTGTAGTGATTAGCACTTGGTGACTGTTGGGAGCAAGAACTCCCCTTTTGACAGGAAGAACCTGTAGCAGGACCAAACTCAGGGACAGGCAGCTGACAGAGGTGGTCAGAAAAGAGGAGCATAACAAGAATCAGTAGCTGATAGCCACTGCTCCTTATCTTTGTTGGTTACAATTCAGTAAAAACAAAATAAAGTCTGTTTATCTTTTATATACAGGTTATGGATGAGACGGGGCTCAATCTTTTACTGTGTTAAACATTTACTGTCTCTGTGTTTAATGCAGACAGACTCATAAAATTGGAGAATTTCTCTCACTAAAACTGAAACTGAAATTTGATGGCACATTAGTACAATTAGCCACACAGTAGGCAACACTATTTGTTATATGATTTCATTAAAGATGTTGCCACTTGATCAATATGCTGCCTTGCTCAGCATATTATTACAAAACTAACCAATTACACTTATCGCCCTGTTGTTGTGTCATGTACAGTGTTGGGAAGGTTACTTTTAAAATGTATTCCATTACAGAATACTGAATACATGCCCCAAAATGTATTCTGTAACGTATTCCGTTACGTTACTCAATGAGAGTAACGTATTCTGAATACTTTGGATTATTTAATATATTATCATGCTTTTTACAACTACGTGAATGTACTATTGCTGTGATTTATTACTGTTACTGAAGGTTCGTGGCTCCGAACCGTAGTAAAGGGACCTCTTGACTAATATGGGTTCCATGTCGGGCTCGTAGCCGAAAACTAGCTTTACTTTGTTGTCTGGGTCAACTTTGCTTGCGAGAGACAAAGAGAGGCGTTGAAAGGCTGCTCCAACGGAACTTATTGTTTCGGAGGAAAAACGAACACAGCGTACAGTCGAGTCTTAATAGCTTACTTACAACTGGGCTCGTCAGGCACTCTTCTTGGCTGCAGTGGTTATTATTATATTTACATGCTTCCAGCTCCCGTTTCTGCTCGGTGACAGCTCAGACTTTTCCACTGGCCTTTTTCTCCCTCCTCGCGCGCACAGACACATAACGAGTATGGCAGTCCATTCTCCCTGCAGCACGGACTACACTGCCCATGATGCTACATTCTTTAGAGCTATACCTGTAGCATTCTGCCTATTAGCTTAGCACAACAACAACAACAACAAAAAGGCGCTCTCTCACCCAGGAAACAAGCAGAGAGAGAGAGCGTCAACCGTAACGCTGCCGCCTGGAACAACAGAACGTAGCTGTCAAACAAAACCCAAACAGTCCTGACCCGCCACAATATGAAACAGGAAAGTACCGCCGTGTAATCCATTTATTTCAACAAAGTAATTGTATTCTAAATACCACTTTTTTAATCGGTAACTGTAACGGAATACAGTTACTCATATTTTGTATTTTGAAAACGTAACGGCGGTACATGTATTCCGTTACTCCCCAACACTGGTCATGTAGTCATCATTACAAACTAAATCAACGTCAGTGCTGTATGTATGTCGCTAGTACATAAAATTCTTCCTCCATTTCTTTGTGTGTGTGTGTGTGTGTGTGTGTGTGTGTGAGAGAGAGAGAGAGAGAGAGATCAGGGTTTGTATATGGACGCAGTGCAGCTGTTCCCCGATCACCTGCAGGAGTTTGTAGACCTGTTGACAGAGAAAGAACTGCGAGTGCGACTGCCTTTAGAAGAATTGGACATACTGCTGGAAGACTGAGCACACACAATCTTAATTCAAGTGTGTGTTCAAATTGTCACATTTGATGGGAAGAAATGGACAAGCACAAAGGCAGACTGGACACATATACAGCTGCAGTAATTTGAGCAAAGAGCTGGGTTTTGATTGTTTTTTTGTATAAAGTGACACAAAATGCTTTAATTGCCACAACAAACCACTAAAACTGTATTTTCTTACTTGATATTGTCAATAACTACAAGATTGATCTATGTGACGTGCCTTTTAAAAAAACGAGTAAAATTGACAGTGTTTATACCGGAAGTTGTTACATTCCAACTTATTAAGAAAAAAGTGAGAAAGGAAAACGCTGCCACTCGGCATATTACCATGTTGCCACCTCTTAAAGAGTTTTTACCATTTTTTTAATCATAATAAATCAAATAAGGATTATATTTTATTATATTTGTTAATGCAACAAAACATCTACTGGACTGCGGAGTAAATGGGGACAAACTTGCAGGATAAAAAAGACGACCTCTGCTGTGTTTCCGAGTAACCGTATTATGGAGAGAAAAAGAGCAACAAAATTCAAAGTGCGGCCGACATGACCGCAGCTGAACACGTGAGAGCTCACTAGACCAGTTTCTCATTGACAGGACGATGGATTTCCGTGCGCGATCTTCTGCCATGCGCACCCGAGTTACGAGCTTAACGCGGACGTTTGCGCATGCGCGAATTTTCGTGCATTCGAACGACTTACCTCATAGAAGTTTTTGATGTGTTACGTCAAAGAAGTCCTTTAATGTAGGCTTCCTTTGATCCGGGAAGTCCTTAAATAGGAGCCGAGCTAAGTCAAAAGTTATCACTACCAGAGACCCCCTCGACAGTAGTTACATGTCAAACTTACCACGCTCTTTCAATTCAGAAAGTTTAGCATTTCAAGAAGATTATAACAGAGAGAATCCGTGTGAAATAACAATGTCTGCAACACAGGATTATAATACTCAAACCCCACTGGTCGTATCACCAGATGAGCTGTTACCGATTATCAATAACGCCTTCAACAAGCTCTCTGATGTACAGTGGACTTTAATAGAAAATGGAGCTTGGGATTCTGATATTCAAGCAGTTTTGGCTGATATGATTTCTGAAATCATACAGATCACCTCAGCCAACATTTTGAGACGTGCTCTTCCCGTCATTCAGAGCGATGCATCTGCAGATATAGAAACAAATCCATCATTTGGTGACTCCATCTCAATCACTATTGCAAACCTGCTCAAAATCCCAAAGCAGATATGTGAGAGTGCTAAAAAGCTGACCAAGATGGTTGAGGAGGAGATTTCAAAGAAAGTCAAATTGATAGTCACCCTGGTCAGAGACAACCTCAATTTACCATCAGACCCCGCTGTTTACGTCAGTGGGGCAATTCGGAATATTAGAAAACTGCGTGTCATGGTTTCTCATGCTCTCTCATGCTTGAAAAGATACGCAAGTAAACTGAAATGCCCGTGCATGGGAAAGGAAAGCGATTCAAGTAAGTCTGAATCCAGCAAAGATAGCATTGAGTCCAGCATCTCAGTCAAATCGGCCACCCAGCAGGTTAGTGAGATTCTGACCAAATGGAGTCGAGATTCAGATTTTGCAGATGATGAATTATCGGATGATGACAGAGATATGGAAAGTGAGCCACCCACTAAAATAGAGCAACTTTCAGAAAAGAAAGAAAGTTCAGAAAGTGGGGAATGTGCAGAAGCTGAAAGACAGGCAGAAAGTATTCCACCTGAGACCCCTGTAGAAAAAATTGCAGCTGACATTGTCAATATTATACTTGACAATCTCCAGTGTACTGATACTGATTATTCTTGTCACAGTGAGAAATGTACCTCACCCAAATCTGGATTCAACGGGGGAATCATCTTTGATAAAGTGAGAGAGTTTTTTACCTCACGTGCTCCTTCCGCACCGCAAAAATCCCGCAAACTGCATTTTTCCAAGTTTGCAAGAAAACATTTTGAAAAGATGAAGGGGGAGCTGAAAACAACAGCGGAGAAGAGCAAAAACTGTTTTATTAGTCTGTCAAAGGTAACCCACTCCCCTGAAACTGAGAGAACAGGTTCTCACGACAGTATGAGTGTCAGCCTCCCAGGTTCAGCATGCGAAACTCCTCGTTCAAATTCTAGCATGTCTGTCCGTGCCCCTTCTAGAAGCTCATCTACTCTGGAAAGCATGATAAAATCTGCTACTCCAACTAGCTTTAATGTCATCGAATCTGACATTAGTGACATATACAGCGAGTTCACAAAAGAGAAAGAACATGGCATTATCCAAGAAAGGCTCGAAAACATTAAAATAAGCGAGAAAGTGAAGAATTTCTCAAAAGAATTGACAGAGAAAATGTACGACCATTTAATGATAAGTCGTTTATACCAAATTCCCATAACTGTTATGGGTAGAAGTCTATCAGACTCTGTCATCTCGAAGACACCACAGCCAGTAGCTGAATCGAGAGTTTTCTTTTCTCCTGAAGTCCTCTATGTAATCATAGAAGACGCAGTTGGAAAGTTTTTGCAAAAGATTCTGCTTTTGGTTGATGGTGAAACAATAGATGAAATTGTTCAGAGCGAAAAAGTGTCTGATGCTGTTGAAGAGATCCAAAAGGTCATTGCAACGGGACAGAAACGGGAAAGAGACACAGAATCAGACTATTCTCAGAAAAGTGGCAGAGAATCTAAAAAACCCTGTCCTTCTAGACCAGCGTCTCCGGAAAAGCAGGTCAAGTCACCAGAGAAAAGCTCAACATCCTCTCGTTCAAGTTCAACACCAGTTCTCGAGAGGATGGAGGAGGAAATGTCTGGAAAGTCAGAGGACAGATTCTCCAAAAAGCTTGAGGACATACCCTCGGAAAAGTCTGAGGAGAAATTCTTGGAAAAGTCTGAGGAGAAATCCTCAGAAAAGTTAGAGGAAAAACTGTCTGAAATGTCTAAAGAGAAACCCTCAGAAAAGTTAGAGGAAAAGCTCTCAGAAGTGTCAGTGTCATCTTCTCAAGCTGAGGAACTATCCCATGACCTTGTCCTGTGTCTTATGGCTAGACTCATGACTCAGTACAAAAAGAGCCTAAAAAAGCGTCTGCTTTCATTACCTAATGAACAATTAAAAGACATCATAGAACATCTCAAGAACTTGGTGCAACCTGAAATCAGCAGTGAGGAGTCTATAACTAGTCTGGACAAGAATGTGACTCAATTAACCAAAAAAATGTGTAAAGGACTCATCAAGGAGTTTGGCTCCCCAGAACAGGTCATGAATGCTGCTTCAGCATGTGATAGTTCATTTGATGAGGCTATTTTGAAGCACTTGAAAATCAATTTGGGTGTCCTCTCAAGTCCTCCACAAAAGTCCAGAATTGCCAGGTTCTTTTCAGCAGTGGGAAGAGCTATTATGAAACCCTTCAGATGCTGTTTTAAGGGCAGCGATGACTAAAGACCTTGACCTTTTCCACTGCCTTGCTTCTCTCAAAATCTTGAAGCAGAAATTATCCAAAAACTGACTTGAATCAAATCCTCATAGCGTCAAATCAAAACTTCATCAAATATAATTGGCCCTCAATCAAAATTCCTAAAGGTCTTTACAGTTTTCCTAAAAAACTATTATATCTTCACTGTGTCTCCTTTGTGTTTTCCATCGTACCCAGCCAGCCGCAGCAGATGGCTGCCCCTACATGAGTCTGGTTCTGCTGGAGGTTTCTGCTTTTTATAGCAGTTTTTCCTTCCCACTGTCGCCAAGTGCTTGCTCATAGGGGATTATTTGATTGCTGGAATTTTCTAAAGATGGTGTTTTGAACTGTAAGGTGGAGGTCCTACAGGCCCTCCACCTTACAGTTCAAAACACCTTCGGGAGACTTCTTAGTTTATTGGCACTATAATGAAATAAAAAAAAAAAATCAAAATTAAAAACTGACTTTTGTTGTCTTTTTTGATGTCAACCACAAATTAACAAAGTGTAGCATATGTGTACTCTGGTCATCAGTACTTGTATTTTAATGTATTAAAGTATAATTTGATATAGTGATCATTCTGTGACAAAACCAAACCTTCTGCTCAACTGTTCACAGTAGAAAAGTTGAACATTTATAATGATTGCTGTAAATGTTAGTGTCATATATCAGATACTTTCCTGTTTTTAAATATTGGTTCAATAAGAATCAACATCAGTCTATTTTATTTTATTTATTTATTTAGTTTTTACAAATCTTGCGTTTTCATTTATTTCTCTTGTTTAAATGTTATTGAATCTTTTGTTTGTTGGTGTGCCTTTTCCAGTTCTTCCAGTTGTAATTTATCTATTTGTTTCTGGAATGTTTCTATTCTGGCTTTTTTTGCAAATGGTAAAAGAAATGCTGGTCAGACCTCCTTAAAGCCTCAGTTCTCTCAATATAAGTACGTAAAGTGATAACTGGAGAGAGTGTGTCATGCTCCTGTTAAGGGGAGGATGAAGGGGGGGGGGGGGGGGGATGCCTCTAACACAGATGATGGTGCGTTGGAGAGAAGGCCAGATTTGGCTTTGATCCATTGTGTGACCCCAGAAACATCAGATGTGATTCATCTGATTCATAAATTTGGAGAATTTCTCTCACCAAAACTGAAACACACTTTTTGATGGCACATTAGTACAATGAGCCACACAGTAGCTGTTTCTCCACCCAAACAGCACCCCCCTGTGGAGGGAGTATCTGCTCTTCACCCAGAGCTATTTCAGCAACTTCACTGTGTCCAAGGTCAACGCTGCATACGGCAAGTGTCTGAGCACGCTCATTGCTGTCCGAGACGGCAGCATGGTGTCTCACCCGGCTCTGCCAGGAATAGAGGAGGATATGTTGGGTAACAGACATTTCAGCATGAGGTTCATTCATTATTCAGTCCTGCTTGCTTTGTATGACTACAAATCCCACATTCTTTTATTTTCTGCCCAGATATCTTCACGCAGCAGTGTCACTTCCTGCATCAGTGTGATCATTCGGAGAAGGCGACTGCCCTGTTTCAGGCAATGGCTGACTTTACCTTCTTCAAGCCTGACAGCGTGTGAGAGCTGTCCACTAAGCAGCAGGTATGTTCTTGCTCAGGTTTAATGTTGGAATCTACTCTTAGAGGACTTGTGTGACATTTCAGGAGTTGTATTTGTTGCTCAGAGTTGGATGTGATGATCAGTAAAGTGGCCTTGTCTGGTCATTTAAATAATAAAAAATAAATTCTAGTTAATAATTCTAGTTAAATTTCTGCCTCTCTGCCCACAGGTCGAGCTCTTTGAGCTGTTCTGGCACAGCGGAGAGGTCAGTGTCGGGGAGCTGGGCGCCAGAGGCTGGAAAGCTTCGATGCTCCAACAAGAGCGAGGAGGTTGGCTACCACCCACTGCAGGTAACACACACACACACACACACTTTACGGTGCACGTGCCATTTCATTTATCCATCCATTTTATACTGCCTATCAGGGTTTGGCTCATGAGCCAACACTTTAAGCAGAGATCCCCAGACCTCCCTCTCTCTCTGAGACCAAAGAAGATGAAACTCTGCTATATGACTGCACCTAGAAATTCTGTCTGTGAAGAGTTATTGCAGTTTGTGTGATCCAAGCTCTCTTTATGGGGATGTAATTAATCTAATCTAATCTTTCTGTTTGTTTCCAGAGAGGAAGAAATAAACTAATATAACTTGTTGAAAATTTAAGAGTAGTTAAAAATGAGCCCTTTCTCTTTTTGAGCTTGAGCTTTTTGTCTTATCCTTTCTTCTCCAGTCCAAGATGACCTGACGGGAGAGAAGCTGAGGTTGAGAGGTCTGGTTGGTTGCTACACTCTTTTCCAGCATTCCAACGCAGTCTACACCCAGGTTAGAGAGAAGATGGAGGAACTACACCGCACGTGCTGAACAGCAGCTGAACAGCAGCAAGGACGGTAAGCTCGCAAGAGCTGACGCTGACTCAAACAGGCCCTGTGTCAGCAGGGTAGCTGCTGAGTGTGAGGCGTTGGCCTGGCAGCAGGCGGCACTGTTCAAGTACCACAACAGCATTGCTGTGTTTCCTCTGGTGACACTGAGACAAACGCTGACATCGGCCCTCCCAGTCTGGACCACCAGCGTCCCTCTCTGGAGCATTTATGTACAGGTCAGGCTAATAAAAGCTCATTTTTCCTCATTCTTCTCTAGATGTGTTTCCCAAAGCTTTTTGAGCCCTAAGCTTATTTGTTTATTTTGGCCTGACTGACATCTCCATGTGATGTGTGCTTCAGGTACCATAGCGCTGGCCGGGCACGCCAGTTTTTTCACTCTGTAACCAGAAACTGCAGTAGCGTGGTGCCGCGTCTCTTTGCCATTGTTGCTGAACAGCAAAGGAAGCAGCTGGTAGATGCAGCTCAGAGGTAAAGCGACAAACGATGATCACAAACATCAGACAGCAGGATCGCATCAAAGTTCACATATCATTTATATCCTTGTTTCCAAAAAAGTAAAACGCTGTGTAAACTGATAATTAGCACTTACTATACATTTGTCTTGGTCGTGTGTGGAGGCGAGGAAGAGATAACCAACACGTAGGACTCTTGTTGCAGAATGAGAAGATTTATTGGAAACGGGGACGACAGAAGACAAGAAGGCTGGCTGAACTGAACACACGACAAGAACAATATTAACATCAATGACACGACAATGAACTGATGGAAACTGAGGACTTAAACAGGAAGTGAGAAACATGAATGTGGGAAATAAACCGAACATAAATATAAACCGGACCCAGGAACCCTGACAACATTAAACTGTACATGTCTGCGGTATTTATAGATCGTGTTTCCATGATGATCCCGTATCCATCCTGCCGGAGAATGGCCTCAGCAACCACATCCGTGGACTGTTTGAAAATGCCATAGCAACAGAAACTGGGGCTCATTGTCCTTTACTTTGGAGAATGTACATCCACTTCCTGGTGAGACCAGTCATACAAACTTACAATGATGCTGTTCTGCCCTGGAGCACTAAAAGTTTTAGGAAGAAGGTAGAAACCTGAGTCCCTGCAGAGTCGTCAGGTGTTCTTATACAAGTGAAACTGAGCTATGAGATCATTAACAGCAGCTTGTTTTACCTCAGAACGAACTGACTTTTATACAGGGGAGCTCAGATTTTGAAAAAGAGGAAATGACTGTCATTTGAAACCTAAACATTAGTGTCTAGGGCACTATGGTTTTGCTGTTTTGAAACCAGAAGTAACCATGTTTTATATATCAGTAACCCTTAAGGGTGCAACCAGTGAATCTTTATAAGTGTCAACAATGTTAAAGAGGATCTCTAGTGATTAGCACTTGGTGACTGTTGGGAGCAAGAACTCCCCTTTTAACAGGAAGAACCTGTAGCAGGACCAAACTCTCTCAGCTGCTGGACAGAGGTGGTAAGAAAAGAGGGGAATTCAACATCAGTGCTGTATGTATGTCGCTAGTACATGAATTTTTTTTTAAACAATGTCTTTTTATTAAGAGGTTTCTTTTTATACACATAAACATCAACATGTATATTATACATATAAAGAGAAAGAAAAAAGAAGGGTTACAGATGATCTGTACATTAAGGTTAAGTAGTACATTTAGGCTGTAAAATGAGTTCAGAAATGTATCTTCAGCTGTGAAATAAAGGGAAAGAAAAAAAAAGAAAAAGAAAAAAGGGAAAGAAAGAGAAAAAAAAGAAAAATATAAACACATGTATAATATATCCCAAAGTAACATAGTCCCTACAAAATAATCCCATTCATTCCCACCCAGGTCACTGCCCTAGACCTGCACACTGTATTTCCACACCTGACTTAAGAGAGTTTGCTGAAAAATTCTTATAGATTTTGAAAAGCATCAAGGAAGGGTCCCCACATGTTTTGAAATTTCCCAGTGGAGTTCTGAAGTGAGTGTCTTATCTTTTCCAGTTTTAGACAGACCATGAGGTCATATAACCACTGTTTGTGAGTGGGAGGGGCAGCGTCCCGCCACCTCAGTAGGATTGCCCTCCTGGCCAACAGGGAACAGAATGATAATGCCTGTTTTTTAGAGGCCGGTAGAAGCACCTCATTCCCACTGATGTCAAACAGAGCAAGAAGGGGGGCAGGGGCCAGCGTCACACTGAGAATCCTGGACAGGGTATGAAAAACCTCTGACCAAAACTGAATGAGATTGGGACAAGACCAGTACATGTGGACCAATGAGGCTTCAGCAGTTTTGCATCTGTCACAATATGGAGTGATTTCAGGATAGATACGGGATAATCTGGATTTTGAGAAATGGGCTCTATGCACCACTTTGAACTGGATTAAACAGTGGCGGACACATAATGATGTTGTGTTGACATGTTTGAGTATAGAGGCCCATGTTTCGTCAGAGATTGACATGTTTAAGTCTTCTTCCCACAGTGTCTTGAGCTTGGATGAAGAGGTATGTGTCAGATTTAACATTTTATTGTAAAGCAAGGAAATCAGCCCTCTATTGGTTGGATTGAGTTGTAGGATAGTTTCTAATAGTGTAGGCTCTGGTGGAGGGCTTGAGCCTGAAGTCTGGGAACAGATAAAGTGCCTGACTTGCAAATATCTGAAAAAGTGTGATGGTGGAAGAATATATTTATTAGCAAGTTGTTCAAATGATGCTAGTTTGTTGTCTATAAATAGGTCCTTAAAGCAAGTTAATCCACTTCTGTGCCACTCCGCAAACCCACCATCCTGGATGGAAGGTTTAAAGAGATGGTTAGATGCAATGGGGCTGAGAAGGGAGAAGTCACAAAGTTTAAAATATTTCCTAAACTGGCCCCATATTTTTAATGAGTGCACCACTACAGGGTTGGGAATGGAGTTGAATGAAGAGGATGAGAGTGGAGAACAAAGTGCAGCTGGTAAGGATATACTGTTGTCACTATGCAATTCCATAGTCACCCAATCAGGACAACCACTCTGATTATGGTAAAAATACCAAAACATCAAACATTGTATATTAGCAGCCCAATAATAAAAATGAAAGTTGGGAAGTGCAAACCCACCCTCAATTTTAGATTTTTAAAGATGGATCTTATTAAGCCTTGGGCGTTTACCCTGCCATAGATAAGATGAGATGACAGAGTCCAGCTCATTGAAAAAGGTGTTGGGAATGAAAATGGGTATGGCCTGGAAAAGGTATAAAAATTTGGGTAGAATGGTCATTTTAATTGAATTGATACGTCCTACCAGAGACATAGAGAGTGGTGTCCAGTGGGTGAGGGACCGCTTCACTTGGTTCAGCAATGCACTCACATTTTCTGTGAAAAGGTTTTTATGTTTTTTTGTAACTGTGATTCCCAAATATGTAAATTTTTTCCTTTCAACTCTGAAGGGCAAGCAGGTGAAGTCTAACATACTTGCTTTGCTACTTAGTGGGAAGAGCTCACTGTTATTAAGGTTCAGTTTATACCCTGAAAACTGACCAAACTGACTAAGCAGATTCAATGCAGATGGTAGTGAGACTAAGGGCTTAGAAATAAAGAGCAGGAGATCATCTGCATAGAGCGAGACCTTGTGTTCTTTATTGTTTCTCCAAATGCCGTGTACCTCTTTGCAACTGCGGAATGCAATGGCAAGGGGTTCTATGGCCAGATCAAAAAGCAGGGGGCTGAGAGGACATCCCTGGTGTGTGCCCTCTGTGAAGTTTGAAAGGTTTTGACAATTGAAGGTTAGTTCGTATTGTAGCAGATGGTTGAGAATAGAGTAGTTTAATCCATGAAGTAAATTTAGCTCCAAAGCCAAATCTATCAAGGACTGCAAAGAGATAATCGAACTCAACTCGATCAAAGGCCTTTTCAGCGTCAAGCGAGACTACACATTCATCAGAGTCTATAGAGCTGGAGTAGACTATGCTAAATAGCCTCCTTATGTTAAAATATGAATGATGACCTTTAATGAAGCCTGTCTAGTCTTTTGAAATAATTTTTGGAAGAACTATTTCTAGTCTACGGGCAAGTATCTTGGCTAATATTTTGGCGTCTGTGTTCAATAGAGAAATGGGTCTATAGGAGACACATTCCAACGGATCTTTTCCTTTCTTTGCAATAACTGTAATACAGGCTTCATAGAATGATTGAGGAAGAGATCCTTGTTTGATGCAGTCCGTGAGGGTTGCACTAAGCTGCGTGGACAGTAATGAAGAGAAGTGTTTGAAAAATTCTGACGGAAAGCCATCCGGACCTGGACACTTGCCAGATTGCATTGAAGCTATAGCCAAGGAAACTTCTGACTGGGAGATGGGTTCATCCAGCCTTGTTTTACCCATATGGAAAAGAAATAGTAAAAACTTATATGATTTACTCATGAAAGTGGCCACTTTCTCATTACTTTCATATATTGTTTTAGTAAGTATCCAAAACATACAAGTTTCATTTATATAATTTTTCAAGGGATCTTATATCTGTTTTCACTCTTGTATGCTTTTCATACAAGTTTCACACAAGACAGATACAAACTTTATAAGATTTATATATATCTTTTCCATATGGGTAAGTTCTGGTGGAATTTCAGGAATGTCAAGTTTAGCTAAGAACTCATCAGTTGCATTACAGTCAGTTTGGGACTCTGAGGTGTAAAGCTGTGAATAAAAATCCCTGAACACCTCATTGATTTTTTCGTGATCTGTGACTATGTTGCCATCTTGTTGTTGAATTTTAAGAATACTTTGCCTTGCCCTAGAACCTTTTAGAAGGCTCGCCAGTAATTTATCAGGTTTGTCACCATGCATATAAAATTTGGATTTGTCATGTAAGAGTAAACGTTCAGTCGAGTACGTTGTGAGTAGGTCAAGTCTTGTTTTAAGTTCTACACGCTTTTTAAATATTTCATGACTCTGTTTGAGAGCATACTGTTCATCGGTCTCCTTAATTTGTTGCATTAACTTATTTCTTTCATGGGTGGACTGTTTATTAATTCTTGCTGAATAAGCAATAATCTGGCCTCTGATATACGCCTTAAAGGCATCCCATACGACAAGGCTGGAAGTCTCTGGGGAAGAGTTGGTGGCAAAGTAAAAGCGTATCTCATCCTGGATAAACTTTACAAAATTTTCATCCGACAGGAGGGTCAAATTGAAACGCCATTGTGCAGCTTTAACAGGAGGATGTGGAAGAGACATAGACAGAGTAAGAGGGGCATGATCTGAAATAACTATGCTATGGTAGGCACAGGAGTGGACCTGCTGCAGACAATTAGTGTCAATGATAAAGTAATCAATTCTCGAATATGTATGGTGCACATGTGAAAAATAGGAGTAATCTCTTTTATGAGGATTTAGGGTACGCCAAACATCACACATTCCATATTCTGATAGAAAGGCATGAATGACAGATGCAGATTTGCTTAGAACAGTACTCTTAGTGGATGAGCGATCCAGGGCTGGGTCTAACCAGCAGTTAAAATCACCCCCCAGAAAAAGAGAGTAGATATTTAAGTCAGGTAAAGAGGAGAATAGTTGTTTAAAGAAATTCTCGTCATCTGTATTAGGAGCATACACATTTACTAGGGCAACAAGACTGTTATACAGTTTCCCACTGACTATGACATATCTGCCATATTTGTCTGCTACGACATTTTGGGCCTCAAAGGGAATGTTCTGCCTGACCAATATAGAGACCCCACGTGCCCTAGCTTGGAAAAGTGAGGGAAAACACTGGCCCCTCCAACGTGAGAAGAGACAGACATTATCAGAGGCCCTGACGTGGGTCTCCTGCAGGAAAGCCACGTCAGTGTTATGGTGTTTAACATGTGACAAAACCCTCCTTCTCTTGACTGGATGATTTAGACCTTTAACATTCCAGCTTAGAAAGTTCAATTGCAGACTCATCTGATTTATAGAGCAAAGACAATATGCACACTGGCCTTAGATGATAAGAACAGAATAACTTTACAGTGGGTGGAAATTAGTTCAGAACAGGTTAAAAAAAAGAACAGTGTATGAGGTTCATAGCAGTGACCCTTACCCTCCCCAAACCCTCCCCACAACAGAAAGTGGCTGCCAAAAAAAAGAACAAGAACAAGCAGCGAGCTCTTCAAACTTAGCATATTTAGAGTGTTACTCCTCCTGTCTATGATAGCAATAACCTAGGTGTTGAAGCAATCGAACCACTGCTCCAGTGGCCATAGCATAGTAAGCTGAAACCCCTTATCTTACTGTTAAGTTTTGAAACTGTGTATCAGCCACCAAGTCCAAATGTAATTGCTGGAGTGTTTCAAAGCAGAGTCCAAGTATGTAAACAAACAACCAGACACAAAAAAGATGATGTAGTTCAATAAGTACTACTAGTATAACTGAATTATTGAATGAGAGCAGACAGAAGGTTACGGATAGATAACAAAACTCCCTGTCTCCGTGCAACAGGCACTACGTCATTAGCCAACGGGTAGAGGTCAATGAGGTTGCCTCCTTATTTATCAAAGAAAGAAAAATAATAAAATTATTGAGTTAGATGAAAGTAATAATCAGCATTTCAGTACTATAGCATTCAGACTATATCGCTACACTCGGAGGGGAAAAGCAAAGTCTTACGTGGATCCCGACTGCACCTCTATACATGTATGGAATGTTTGGTACCTGCATTTGGTGTCATTGTTTTATTAGTAATAATTCTTCATGGGGCTTCCGGAGCCTTTGGGAGCCTCTCAATGTACTGTTGAGCCTCGTCCACTGAGCTGAAAAACTTTCTGGCGCTGCTGGCCTGCGTTATACGAAGCCGCGCTGGGAAGAGGAGAGCCGGCCTCAGGCCTCGCCCGTAGAGCTCTGACATAATGTCCTTGTACTGCGCCCGCTGATTGAGGACCTCGGGACTGTAGTCCTCCACAATTCGGATAGGCACGCCTCGGTAGTCAAATTTCCCTCTCCTCCTAGCTTCTCGGATGATGAGGTCCTTGATCTGGTATTGGTGCAGGCGGATGATCACCGGGCGAGGTGGGCGTCCCGCGGGCGGCTTCACTGCAAGGGAGCGGTGCGCTCTATTGAGCTCCGGTGGAGACTGAAGTATTTCTTTGCCCAATAACTCACGGAGAAGGTTGGAAAAAAAAGTGAGTGGGGCGCCCACTTTCAGTGTCTTCAGGCAGTCCAAGGACGCGGATGTTCTGAAGCCTGCTACAGCTCTCCAGGTCGGTGACTTTGTTCTTTAGCTGGTTGTTATCTTCACGAAGAGCGGCACACGTGCTTTCAAGGTCAGCGACTCGTTGGCTCAGGTCTTCAGTTGCAAGCTCCAAGGACGAAACTCTCTCGGCCTGTTCCTCTTGGGCTTGTCATACCTGGTCCAGTTTTGAATCGAGGGCGTTAAATGAGGTCTTAAATTCAGACGCCAACTCATCTCGGTGCTGCTGGAGCAGCGTGGTGATAGCCCCCAGTGTTAAGCTAGCGTCCTCCTTTTGTCACGGTTTGTGGAGACAGACTGTGCGGAGATGTGTGTGGTGGACCCAGGTGCGAACACAAGTGAGGATACGGGAGTGAACTTAAACAAAAGCGAGCCTTTTATTGTGGCTGATGATCACGAAAGAAACAAACGAGAATGAGGGCAGCACAAGAGCAATAACTAAACTGGGAACAAACTATGAAAGCTAACTATGGCAATGGCATAGTTTTTGTTCACTTTTGCACTCTTAGAAGCCATTGGAAAGGGTTAAAAGTGTTCAAAACACTAGAAAAGTAGTTACGAGTGTAAGCGACTTAAAGGTGGCAATTGAAGGGGTGAAACTGGTCAAAGCGGAGTTAAGTTCACCGGAGCAGTTTGTTCCTGCGTCTACTCGGGTCGCATGCTGACCGGAAGTCCGCTAGTACATAAAATTGACACCCATTTTCTTTGTGTGTGTGTGATCAGGGTTTGTATATGGACGCAGTGCAGCTGTTCCCCGATCACCTGCAGGAGTTTGTAGACCTGTTGACAGAGAAAAAACTGTAAGTGCGACTGCCTTTAGAAGAATTGGACATTATGCTAGAAGACTGAGCACACACAATCTTAATTCAAGTGTGTGTAACTGTGTGTTCAAATTGTCAAACTTGATGGGAAGAAAAGGACAAGCACAAAGGCAAACTCGACACATATACAGCTGCAGTAATTTGACCAAAACAAAACAGGATCCCAGGAACCCAAAACAAAACATCCCTAACACACACAGGAGCCCGTGAACAGTTCAAAACAGAAGTCCTTGGGCCGACACCACGGAAGACCAGGATGAGACAGTTCAGGGGCGGGCCACGGAGAAGGCAGCGGCGGCGACACAAGTCCGGAGGCCGGCCGTGTGGAAGGCAGCGGCAGCATTCAGGAGGTTGCCCACGATGGTGATGACGTCCAGCCAGCAGCCTAGAAAGTGGCCGGCGATGTAGAGGCGCCAGACGTGGACTGGATGGCGGCATGGCAGCTGCAGTGCCAGGCGAGGATGATGCTGGACCAGGCGAGGCTGAAGCTGACACTGAAGGCGAGGATAAGGACGCAGAGGCTGGACCAGGCGAGGATGAGGACGCAAATGCTGGACCAGGCGCGGATGATGCTGACGCTGCAGGCGAGGCTGAAGCTGATGTTGAAGCTGCAGGCGAGGATGAAGCTAATGTTGAAGCTGCAGGCGAGGATGAAGCTAATGTTGAAGCTGCAGGCGAGGATGAAGCTAATGTTGAAGCTGCAGGCGAGGATGAAGCTGCTGCAGGCGAGCAGCAGGCGACGGCGGGGAAGCCGCAGGTGGTGGTGCTGCAGGCAACGGTGATGGCCGACGGGCTCCTCGGCCCCCCTAGCGAAAGCAGTAGGGATCCTCGGATCCCCCAGGATCTGTGACAGCGAAAGCAGTCACAGAACCAACATACACAGAGGCATCTGGCAAACACAGAGCAGAACCAACAGGCACGGGGGCCTCTGGCACACACGAAACAAAACCAGTCAGCACAGGGGCCTCTGGCACACATGAGGAAGACTGCAGCTGCGCAGAGCACTGACCCTGCTCAGGCAGCGACAGCCAAGTGCAGTCCTCAACTGGCATCTTAGCCTCCAGGGTTCCAGAGTCAGCTTAGGGCAGAAACTCAGCCTCTGGGGAGGCCCTGGAGCGAGTAAGTCTCAAAAATGGCAAGTTCATGAGGAAATATCTCAGTATTAATATGTTTGTCTCTCTGCTCTGAGTGAGCGTTAGAAAAACATTCCAAAATGGGCAGCGTAGGCACAGTCTCCTGAAGAGAGGCAAGTGAAGACTGTGACTGAGCAATTAACTGAGCTACTGACTGAGCTACGGACTGCAATAAAGGTTGAAGTGATGCCGGTTGTGCTGGTGGCTGAGTGGCTGACAGAACTGAAGACTGAGCTACAGGTAGCGGAGCTGATTGTGGTTTAGGTGTAGACTGAGCTTGCGGCAACTGAACAGAAGGCTGAACTGAGGGTGACTGAAGTTGAGGTGAAAATGGTGGTGGAGTTGGTGACTGAGCTGGTGACAGAACTACAGGCTGGGAAGTGACCGACACAAAATTACCAGGCTCACGGTAAACAGAGTCACTAGAAATTAATTTGGGCTTAGAAGGGGCAAAACAAATTGAGTCCTTAATAGAGTGTGCATTAGAATGCAAAGAAGTCTAAGAAGAAACAGTCTTAACACCACTTGGCTCAGAAGGAACATAAGTTGCACAGCCTTTAGAGCCCAGAGGGGTGTAATTATTCTCAAAATGAACACTCCTTTTATTATCACGAACAGGAGGAACACAAGCTCTAGAGTTCATAAGGCTGGCGTTAGCAGCCTTGGGGAAAACAGTCCGTTTATCCCTTGACACAAAAGGCGGCACAATTGAGTCTTTGTCACTCATCCCCGCTGGACGTCCCTGAGGGAAGTTGGACTCCCGTTGGAGTTGGGGGTGCCGGTTGCACATACGCTGCGTCCCTGTGGAAGGGGAAGCAGGGGTGTCTGAAGGTGACAAAGAAAAACTCTGCTGTGTCTGCTCCTGCTGAGGTGTGGAAGCGCTGGGAGAGCTGAGTGCCACGATGATAATCCCCAACATTTTATAGAACGCCTGTGCAGGTGTGAGCTGGCTGCTCGCGGGCTCATAGTAATCCTCCCCAGGCTGGCTGGAGCGTTTTCTGCAAGACCGGGGGGCTGGCGTCCAAGGGGAGGAAACAGATGACTGGGCTGAAGGGTAGGCTACGAGTGAGGAATGGAAGGATGGAGGACCTCCAAGGGCTAGCCGGGTCCCATCGAAGGGTGAGCGACGCTCCCCCACCGAATCGGCTGGATCCATTTTCGTGGTCGCGTCGTACTGTCACGCCTGGAGCAGCAGTCGTGTGAAGATGGGAAGGAGAATCCAAGTAGCAGACAGTGGCGGTGATGTGAATGAGTTTATTTACAGTGCGCAAAACATAATAAAAGCAAGGGCTGAACTAAACATAAACTGGGGGAATTAATAAACAAATCTGAAAACTTAAGGACACCGGAGGACACACAGGAAAGGCACAGAGAAAGCAGGGCAGAGAGACGTGGAGGTGACCAAAATACACAGATTAATATTGAGTTACACAGACGACGCGACAAGAAGTACAGGCAGACACACACTATAAATACACACAAGGTAATGAGGGAATGACACACAGGAGGGGAGCACAGCTGAACCTAATTCACAAGATGAGACACAGACCTACAAAGTAAAACAGGAAACACACAGACTGTTTTACAACACAAATTCAGGAGCACGAACAGAGCACAGAGGACAGACACAGGTAGGGCTCACTGAAGCACTAAACACAAGAACCAAACCCTAAGAACTAATACAAAATCAGAATTAACACAAAACACAAGATGAAACCAAAAGGAAACAAAACGCTGGGTCAACGACCCAGGACCATCACAGTAGGCCAGACCTGGGCATATTACGGCCCGCGGGCCACATCCGGCCCTTTGTGTATCCTTTTCAGGCCCGCGTGAGGTCAATAATAAATTACCACTAGATAGATTATGTAAATATATGTAGTGCGTGCAATACGACGGTGCTGCTTTTATTCTGAAAAGCGCTACGCTACTTCCATATTGACGTATCTGCGTGTCGCGAGCTTTGAGTGAAGGTGAACGGCCATAAATGATGTTAGCCTCAAGATGGCAGCACACGCTAAGATGCGAAAAATTGATAACGAATGTTGCGTTTTTAACAGGACATTGACTGCCAAGTCCTTGTTCACAGAAATTAAAGGTAAAGCTGTGTGCTTGGTCTGTGGTACACAGGTCGCTGTCTTAAAAGATTACAATTTGAATCGCCACTACACGACCAAACATGAGGATAAATACCGAAATCTGTCTGAAAAAGAGCGCGCAAGGGTGTCTGATGCATTGCTAGCAAAACTGCAAACCCAACAAGGACTTTTCACCAAACCTCACACCACCAGAGGCAGCCGTTCGGACAAGTTATGTAATATCTCACAAAATCGCCAGGAAAAGTAAGGCCTTTTCTGATGGAGAGTTTATTAAGGAGTGCTTATTGGACTCAGTTACAATGATATGCCCAGAGAAAAAGGACGCGTTTGAGAACGTCTCACTCTCCCGACGTACTGTGACGAGGCAGGTTGAGGACATCGCTGAGAACCTGGAGCTTCAGCTGAAGAACAGAGCTGCAGACTTTGAATGTTTTTCTCTGGCTTTGGATGAGAGCTGCAATGTGCATGATACCGCCCAGCTTCTCTTCTTCTTACGTGGAATAACTGCAGACTTTTAAGTCACGGAGGAGCTGGCTGCCATGCAGTCAATGAAAGGAACAACAACCGGCAATGACTTATTCACAGAGGTAAATGCATGTTTGGACAAATTAGGACTGAAATGAGACAATCTGGCAGGTGTAACAACAGATGGTTGTCCAAATCTGACTGGGAAAAATGTAGGACTTTTAAAGAGAATGCAGGATAAAGTGACAGAAATTAATCCTGTGCAGATATTGACATTTTTGCATTGTATTATACATCAGGAAGTGTTGTGTAAGATAGTGTTAAAGATGGACCACGTTGTTGATGTTGTAACTAAAACGGTTAACTTCATCAGAGCAAGAGCATTAAATCACAGTGTCAAGAGATTTATTCTAAATGACACTTCTTCAGCTAAGAGTCTAAGAGGAGAAACACACACAGACGCTGCAGCATTTACTTGTATACAAGGGCGATCACAGAACACTCACACCAGAGTGGGGGTCCTGTGATGCGCGCTCTGCTCTTGCACTTGTCTTTATTTATACACAAGAAAAATGAATACATTTGACGTGAGCATGTGCGTATGTGATTGTGTGTGTGTGTGTGTGTGTGTGTGAGGTCAGAACTGCTTGTTTGTCTTCTTACTATCGCTGTGAGAAGACTCAGATACAAATATCAGAACACGTGTTATGAAGAAGAATCAGTCCTGAACAATGAAAAGAACAATCAGTTCTAAGCAAGGAAATGATCATCATGCAGCATTCTATCACAAGCAAACTTATATCATTAAAAGCTTATACTGACTAAAAAATACAATTTTCTATTGACATTCCCTCCTGTTGTCAGTATAACCTTTAAGTGAGATATCAGTATGTAACATCTTGTTGCACATTTTCTGTCACATCATCATTAATCACACAAAGTCTTCACATTCCAACAGGTCGGGATCATCATCATCATCATTTGTCACAGCTATGTATGCAGCTACAGTGGAAACTATTATGCGGTTAATCATGAGTTTTAGACATGGCAGGATACATGTTACAAAAACACAAAATAAAAGTAAAAATACTCCAACTCCGATGAGTAGTCTCTTTAGCACCTGTAGCCAGGAGCCAGTGTAAAGCCAAGAAAACCAGTCACTTGTATTACTCACATAGTCCTGATTTTGGGCCTGCTGGATCTGTCTCAAGGCGTTCAAGGCATCAGTCATGTTTGATGAGTGTACATTGTCTGGTATGTAAGTGCAGCAGGTGTTGTTGAAGAGGACGCAAAGACCCCCTTTCTCTGCCAGAATCATGTCCAAAGCTACTTGATGTTGCATCACTGCGATCCGTAATGCATTGATTTCCTGATTCTGCTGTTCGTTGATCTTGCATGAAGCGTTCAAGAAGAGTCCAAAGTGGTAGTCCAGAGTTTCGATCCTCAGCATGTTTTTTCCGGTTCCCACCCAGGGGAACAATGTGTGGAATACTTTCCGTCCAGTAGTCCACAGTTTGAATTCCTCGGGTACGTTGCTTCCCCATATCAGGTCATGTGGTTGAAGTTCAGGGAACGTAGATCTTTTTTTTTCGGCGTGCTGTAGAAGTGGTGTTTACTGCGGTCATCCTGAAAGTGTGGTCTGACAGGAATACAGGAGCACATGTTCCTGTCCAGCCTGGGGGCAGTATGAAATATGCCCGTTGTCCACATAGCCAGGCCATTCCTTGCACCCAGTACGTGCCGTTAGAAGGTCCACTCATATTCACATGGCCTGCAGTTTGGACACAGTTTGTCGTATTTCCAACAGGTGTGTTACCTTTCTCTTGTTGATAACACATGGAGTGGTTCTTCCCTGGGAGTTGGTCCAGAAACACTGGGAAATGGATGGAAGTATTCCCGTTTGTCACGTTGAAATCGATCCAGAAGAGTTGATCACATGTTCCATTACTAAGTCCAACAGCATGTGGGATTGAGTCGTTAGTGATGATTCGGCTGTGTTGGAATCCAATGCCAGCGAAGCTGGCTGCACACTTTGCTTGAGTCTTGTTCATATATTCATATGTTTGTTCATATATTGCACAATAAATTGGATGAGCTCACGTCGCTAACCTGGTCACAGAGGGAGTACCGGCAATGTAGCATCATGATGCTAACGGAGTCGTGGCTAACACCGCTAACTCCGGACACGAGTGTGACACTACCGGGATTCCAGCTGCTTCGAGCGGACAGGACAAGAGACAGCGGTAAGAGGAAAGGAGGGGGACTGGCAGTGTTTGTGAATGACAGATGGTGTAACCCTGGGCACATCACTGTAAAAGAACAACTCTGCAGCAGAGACATTGAGCTGTTAGCCGTTAGCATGCGTCCGTACTACCTGCCCCGGGAATTCTCGCATGTTATCGCGATAACAGCGTATGTCCCCCCCCTCGGCCAACGCGGATGCAGCCTGTGACACTCAGTGGTCAGCAGACTGCAAACACAATCTCCGAGAGCCCTCCTCATAATATCAGGGGACTTTAATCATGCCTCACTGGACTCCACACTGCCCACCTTCACCCAGTATGTGACCTGCCCAACCAGAGACAATAAAACACTGGACTTACTGTATGCCAGTGCTGAAGAGGCATACAGTTCATCACCTCTCCCTCCCCTGGGCAGATCTGATCACAACCTGGTGCACCTTGTCCCTGTGTATGAGCCCTTAGTGCGCAGGGAGCCACCAGCCACCCGCACAGTGCAGAGATGGTCGCAGGAGAGCGAGGAGGCTCTTAAGGATTGTTTTGAGTCGACTGTGTGGGAGGTGATCTGTGACGACCACGGAGAGGACATCGACAGCCTTACTACATGCATTACGGACTATATTAATTTCTGTGTGGATAACACCGTACCTACCAGGACTGTACGGTGTTTCTCCAACAACAAACCTTGGATTACCCCGGAAATTAAAGCCGTCCTCAAGCAGAAGAGGAGGGCCTTCAAATCCAAAGACAAAGAGGAGTTGAAAAGGGTGCAGAGAGAGTTGAGGGGACTGATAAGGAATGGGAAGGATAGCTACAGGCAGAAGATGGAGAACCAGCTTCAGCAAAATAACGTTGGTGAAGTCTGGAGAGGCCTCAGAACCATCTCGGGCCACAAACATCAGAACTCTCTGCCTGGGAGGGATGTGAGGTGGGCAAATGAACTGAATCATTTCTTCAACAGATTTGATTCAGCCATGAGGCAGTCTTCAACATCGGCTGCAGACTCACCCACCCCCACTGCTGCTGTTCCACCTCTGACACCTCAGACACTTCACACCTCCTCTATTCACCCTGCTCACTCCTCCCCACCCCCAACAACAGCATCCAATACACAATCAACACAAGGCTCCAGACTGTCTCTCTCAACCACCCAGGTTAGGAGGGAACTGAGGAGGATTAATGGCAAGAAGGCAGCGGGTCCAGATGGCATCAGCTCGAGGGTCGTCAGGTCCTGCGCGGACCAACTGTGTGGTGTGATGGAGCACCTCTTCAACCTGAGCCTGAGGCTGGGAAGAGTCCCACAGCTCTGGAAAACCTCCTGTGTTGTACCAGTGCCAAAGACTTCACGCCCCAAGGACCTCAACAGCTACAGGCCGGTGGCTCTGACATCCCACCTGATGAAGACCCTGGAGCGGCTGGTCCTGGCTCAGCTTCGGCGCCTTGTGAGCTCATCACTGGACCCACTTCAGTTTGCCTACCAGCCTGGCATTGGAGCGGATGATGCCGTCATTCACCTCCTACATCGCTCCCTCGCTCACCTGGAGACCGCTGGGAGCACTGTGAGAATCATGTTCTTTGATTTCTCCAGTGCCTTCAACACTATTCTTCCCTCGGTTCTGAAGGACAAGCTGGAGAACTCTGGAGTGGACCATCACCTCACTACCTGGATTTTGGACTACCTCACCGACCGACCACAGTATGTGAGGACTCAGGGCTGTGTGTCGGACAGGGTCGTCTGCAGTACGGGGGGGCCCACAGGGAACGGTTCTGGCTCCGTTCCTCTTCACCATCTACACTGCAGACTTCTCCCACAACTCCACCCAGTGCTTCCTGCAGAAGTTCTCTGATGACTCTGCTATAGTCGGCCTCATCACTGATGGGGACGACAAGGAGTACAGAGGACTGACTCAGGACTTTGTGGACTGGTGCCAGCTGAACTACCTCCAGATCAATGCCAGTAAAACCAAGGAGCTGGTGGTAGACTTCCGCAGGCACAAACATCCTCCACTGCAACCACTGAACATCCAAGGTATGGACATTGAGACTGTGGACAGCTACAGGTACCTTGGTGTTCATCTGAACAACAAACTGGACTGGACTCATAACTCAGACGCCCTCTACAGGAAAGGGCAGAGCAGGCTGTACCTGCTGCGGAGACTCAGGTCGTTTGGAGTGGAGGGCCCACTCCTGAAGACCTTCTATGACTCTGTGGTGGCCTCAGCCATCTTTTATGGTGTGGTCTGCTGGGGTGGCAGCATCTCTGCTGGGGACAGGAAGAGACTGAACAGGCTGATCCGAAGGGCCAGCTCTGTTCTAGGATGCCCTCTGGACCCAGTGGAGGTTGTGAGTGACAGGAGAATGGTGGCTAAGCTGTCATCCCTGCTGGACAACATCTCCCACCCCATGCATGAGACTGTGACAGCACTGAGCAGCTCCTTCAGTGGGAGACTGCGGCACCCACGGTGTGGGACGGAGAGATTTCGCAGGTCTTTCCTCCCCACTGCTGTCAGACTGCACAACAAAGACTTTAACTGATCATACACACACATCCACAAATGTGCAATAACACAAATGTGCAATAATCTTTCTGGCACCGTTGTATTTTTCACTCTGTTGTATATAGCATTTGTATTCTATTTTTATCCTATTGTATATTTTATTCTATTTTATTCTACTGTATATAGTATTCTAATTTTATTCTATTCTGTACAGTTGTGTACTGTATTTATTCTTATTTTATTTTATTCTAATTGTCCTTCATAACTTTTGCACTGTCCACTTCCTGCTGTGACAAAACAAATTTCCCACGTGTGGGACTAATAAAGGTTATCTTATCTTATCTTATTCACCATATAGTGTGGGGTGTGTCGATGTGCTAGGCATATGAGAACAGACATAACAGTCTGTATTTGCCGATTCCGCCTTGGTCCTTTCGTGGATGTAGCGGTACCAGGCATTGTTCATCCAAGGGTGTATGTGGTCTTGTGTCATGTCTCTTAGGTGAGAGTTGTCGTGCCTCCATCTTTTCAGTCTGCCTCGTGGTTCAGCTGTTGTTGGCGTCAGCTGGGGTCCTGTAAGGGTGAGCGTCGTAGTCAAGGTAACCAAGAGGGTCCACCTTCCCATGGTTGCACACAGGTACGTCACACCTCGCACTTGGTTGCCCTAGAGTTGATCAGAGGCTGGAGGTTGAAGTGCGAGCTTACCCTACGGGGGCCCAATCAGCACTCCCCCCTCACCACTGAAGCAACCAAGTGTGGGTGAGATTTCCCTAATGTGCTGTCTTGGGGGTGCCGGGGTTTTCTGGGACCTCAACCTTTTTGCAGTGGCTCTGATGTATCCAGGAGGGTCTCTCCGCTATTTTGCAGGCAGTTGGAGTGGTCAGAAGCACTTGGTATGGACCCTCCCACCGCGGCGAGCTCCAATTTTTCTTTGGAGTACTCGGACAAGGATCCAATCACCTGGCTTCAACCTGCAGGAAATAGGTGAAAAAGAGCCTTGCGGCAGTTTATTGTTCAAAACAACTTCTCTGTTTGTCAACAATTGAGTCATCCAATCTGCCAGAGTGATTTCACGAATTGATTTATCTATTGGCTCGCTAATAACTGGCAATGGAAAAGGTCGCCCATGTATAATTTCAAATGGGGACAGTTTGTTATTTCCTTGTGTTATTCTCATCCACATTTTGACTAGGCCTACACATTCTGGCCACGGCCTGCCAGTTTCTTCCATTGTTTTCCTGAACCTTTGTTTTATAGTGCCATTTGTTCTCTCCACTAATCCTACACTCTGTGGATGGTAGGCACAATGGTGTTTTAACCTGAAACCTAGTGCTTCAGATACTTTGCTGATCACGTCATTTACAAAATGGGTTCCATTATCTGATCTTATCAGAGTAGGAATACCATATGTTGGAATGAAAAGGTTGCATAGACACTTTGCAACTGAGATTGCATCTGCTTTTTTTCACTGGGTAGATTTCTGGCCATTTTGAGAAAACATCTATAATTACTAGAGCGTATTTTGAGCCCTGACACTCATTCAATTCAATGAAGTCCATGTGAATTGTATGAAATGGGTGAGGTGGTGTAGGAAAATGTCCTCTTTTTGGCCTTAAGTTACCTTGGGTATTGTGTTTTTGGCAGGTCATACATATTCTCACATATTCTTTTGCTGAAGTTTCAAAATTAATAGTGTAAAATTGTCGGTTTCTAATAAGGACCATTCCTTGGATCACCCCTCCTGATGAGCCATGGCTCAAAACCATGGCTCACTAGAGCGGCTTTTTATGTAGTGATTTGGGAAGAATGGGCTTTCCTGCTATTTTCAATATGTCATTAGTGTCTAGTACTGCTCCGTGTTTTAGCCATTGTTTTCTGTTCTTTAGGTGATGCTGCTTTTTGTTCGTCCTGCAGTACAGACAGACGAGTGGTGTGATTTTCATGAGTTGTTAATAAGACTGTGGTTTTTATGGCTGCTGGTTTTTCAGCTTTGTCAGCAAAATTGTTTCCCTTTCTAATGTCAGAGTCATCTTTCTGATGTGCTGAACATCAGAAGCAAATTGCTAAATGTCGTATCACATGACGAGTTTTCTCCCATGTAAACAGATGTGTGCCATGATAAAATCTTCCTCCACACACTAGAAACAAGAAACTAATTTCACCCCATGATACATTTTATTCACTTATTATATAATCCAGTCATTTTTTCAAAACTAGTATCAATCAACTAATTTGCATATCAGCTCATAATGCGCTAAGTTGATAGGTCAACAGAAATGCACGTTCAAAGAGAATTCCCTTCATACAGTAAATTACTTGTTTTGCATCAATCAAACAAAGCATTCCACAATTTATTGTATTACCAACTAAATTTATTGTCTGATTACTGCTTGGTCTCATACCAGACTCTCTCTCTGTCTTTATTTATTCTTCTCTGTTTTCACAAACGTTTCACCTATTGTCAAGCTGAAGAGTTAAATGTCAGCGGTGGATAAGTTCAGCATTTGATAACGAAACTCTGTTAAGTTCTGCCTGCTGTAACACCAATGAGAGATATAGGCGCATGTATAGTGTGTGCTATAGTGTAAGCTGTTCTTCATTGCATGTATGTATGTTAGTATGCTTGCATGCAGGGCCTGTGGGCTGTCTCACCCAAAAGGGCATTTTCTTAACAGTTGCCTTTCTCTCATGTGTGTTAAGAAAGGCAAATGTGCTACTAGCAGTTGTGAGATTATTATGCTGTTATATATTACATTATACCTGTAATCAAAATGAGTGAATCATGATACTGCTGTAGGCCACATCATACTTCTTGTGTAATCAGTATGTAGTTTTAGTTTGCATCATACTCCTGAGTTAAAAGAAGAATGTGAAAATCATTAGATTAATTAGATAGGGTGGTATTATCCTATACTGCTGATTTACTGTGAGTGAATTAGACTACTTCATGACATTTCATACTGCTGAGTTATAAAGAGACTATTGTGTTCAGAGAGTCAGGGCCCTTTCCCCCCCCCATTGTAGAGACAACAGAGCACATTGGAGTCTGCAGAGGAGTACACACCCCCATCACCATCAACGGCGCCGCTGTGGAGAGAGTGAGCAGTTTCCGCTTCCTTGGTGTACATCTGGCTGAGGATCTTACGTGGTCAGTACACATAAACAAAACAGTGAAGAAGGCGCAGCAGCGCCTCTTCTTTCTCAGGAGACTGAAAAGATTCGGCATGAGCCCCCGCATCCTCAGGACCTTCTATCGCTGTGCCATTGAGAGCATCCTCACTGGATGCATCACCACCTGGTACGGCAACAGCACCGCTTACAACCGCAAAGCTCTCCAGAGAGTAGTGCGGTGTGCTGAACGGATAATTGGAGGTGAGCTTCCCTCCCTTCAAGACATCTACAGGAAGCGGTGCCTGAGGAAAGCGGGGAGGATCATCAAGGACTCCAGTCACCCCAGCCATAAACTGTTCAGACTACTACCATCAGGAAGGAGGTTCTGCAGCATCTGGTCCCGTACCAGCAGACTGAGAGACAGCTTTTTCCATCAGGCCATCAGACTGCTGAACACTTCATAGACACCTCACCCTCACTACTGGAACTTCAACATTATGCACTCCATACTGTATATAAATACCACTGTTTTGCACATACCAACCTCTGTATATTTTATATATCTTATTTTATTGTTTACTTTATTTCATTTGTAAAACATGTATATACATACTGTATACACACTCAAACACACACACGTAGAAAAACATATTTAGTATACACATTCAGTAATGTATATACCTTTACATATTGTACATATATTTATTACTTTTTAGATTAGCCATTTTTATATTTTGCTTGTTTTACATTATTGTATTTTGCACAACTCTGTTGCTTGTGAAGCTCGCACACAAGAATTTCACTCACATGTACTGTACCAGTGTACCTGCACATGTGATGTGACAATAAAAGTGATTTGATTTGATTTGATTTGCACGGGGGCAGAAAACAGGGAGCCAAGGTCATAACTCAGGCTCACTGACAGAAAGAATGTAAATGCTCAGTTTTGTGGCTGTGGCGCATTTTGTATGGCTTCTTTTCTTTTGTTTAGTATATTTCTGCCTTCACCCGAGAGGGTGTACCCTAAGTATGTGCCTTCAGGTCTCCACAATTAGAGTTCATTTAAAGATACCTTGTGGCCTTAACTCAGCCAAGTGACGTGACACAGCCATAGTATTTTGCTTACACCCTTCCTCTGTGTGGCCAGTCACTAAAATGTCATCTACGTAAAGTAGAAACTGTCTCTGCTGGCAGGAGGCAGGACATCATTGATTTCTTTAAAGCTTCTGCATAGAGAGTGGGGCTGTTTTGAAAACCTAGTGTAGGTGTATCTCTGTCCCTCAAAAGTGAACCCAAACAGATGTTGTGAGCTAGGATGTAAAGGCACTGAGAAAAAGGCGTTTGATAAATCTATAACTGAGAACCATTGTTCTTTTGGGGTGACTTGATTTCATTTATTGCCCGTAGATCATGTACCAAACGATACTTTCCAGTATTAGCTTTATTCACCACTTAAACAAAACATCACTCCTTGTTTGCTTTATTATTATTATTATTATTTTAAATTCTCCTTTCTCAAAAACAGAAAATGAAACTGTAGTTGTTCTTGGCTGAGAAACACAAACCCCCTTTTTTTTTTCTTTTTCTTTTTTTTAGGACAAGAAACTAAGTTTTAACTTTTCTGCCTTATCTGCCTTTCTGCACTTAATTGGTTTAGATATTGTCTTTATTTTCTTCCTCTCATATGTCATTGTACTGAATTTGAGCAACCTTAAGTTTGATGCAGACTACTTCTAACAATTATCCACCTCACATCATAATTGACTAAGGTGCCTCTTCATATTAATATTATTTCATTATTAATGTTATTATCTCTTTATATAACAGCAATAGTGTATCACAATATTTATTTATATTTTATTTGCATCCACCAAGGGCTGAGGGTAATCTGCAGTTTCACCCTCTCCCAAGCTGGAGACATTTTCCTTTTCACACACTTTCCTTGGCTGAACAATGATACAACCTTAATATATCTTATGCGTCTCTCTATTTTATTTAATGTGTTTGTGTGAATCATTCTGTTCATTCTGGGCATGGTCTTCATCCCAACTATGTGTCATTGTTAATACCAGTTTACAGGTTGTTATCCTTGCTATCATCAACTTGAATACATTAAAGTTCTAATTCAATTTAGCCTTTTGTTTATTTTACTTTATTCCTCTTGTATTTACATGTATTGAGTCGGGTCTGTTTCCAGCCCTTTTAAACTTCTACTTTGGTCTTGAATTTTTCACTTGGTGAGGGATTATTATGTTCTTCCTGATCTGAACTATTCTCTTCACCTGAGCTGCTATCCTGTCCTGAGTCACTGTCTTCTTTGTTTGTTAATGCTTTTACTCTTTGTCGCCTGTCTTCCTCTCCATTCCTCTCCCCTTCTTTTGGATTATTCCTGCTCCGGCTTGTTGTTTGTCTAACCATTCCTCATCAGGTGTTAATTTGCTTGTTTATTCCCCATTTTCAAAGATTTTGCTGGGCCTTCACTGGCACGCTTAGACTTCAGAGCGGTTACTGATACGGCCTTCGACTTGACCCTAAAGGTCAAGCGGTATCAGTTTTATGAGACGAAACTCAACCGTTCTCGTCTGTCACCAGTACGTGAGCCTCAAGCAAACAACAAAATAAAATAGAAGTAGTTCAGCAGCGTATTGTGCTGTAAAATCAACTTACTTCTAGACACATACACACATAGACATTTGCGCGCTAATTTGTCACGAAGTATTTCACGGCTACCTCTAAAACCAGTCTAAACACAGTTCCTTTTGGCGAACTTAAACCTATTTTGTTACGAAGTATTTGACGGCTACCTCTAAAACCAGTCTAAACACAGTTCCTTTTGGCAAACTTAAACCTATTTTGTTACGAAGTATTTCACGGCTACCTCTAAAACCAGTCTAAACACAGTTCCTTTTGGCAAACTTAAACCTATTTTGTTACGAAGTATTTCACGGCTACCTCTAAAACCAGTCTAAACACAGTTCCTTTTGGCGAACTTAAACCTATTTTATCTCAGTTCCTTTTGGCGAACTTAAACCTATTTTACTTTGTCAAAATATTTCAATTTGTCGAAACGTATTTTAATTTGTCACGAAGTAATTTTGGCTACTTCTAAAACCAGTCTAAATGCATTTTAATTTGTCACGAAGTAATTTTGGCTACTTCTAAAACCAGTCTAAACGTATTTTACGTTTCTTTAAAAATAGTGTTTCTCACCCTCAGACCTCTCACTGGTGGTTCGGATCGCCAGACTGAATCCCACCGCCGTGGACCAGACTAAAACCACCGGCCTGGACCCGAATTTAACGTCCCAGGTCTTTACGGCCTCATCTAAGAGGGCTGTGCACAGACTTCGGTGCTGGCTTCCCACGGCGTCGGGAGTCAGTGCTGGATCCTGGAACAGAGTCACAGAAAACAGTTCTGATGTTTCTGCCTCGGCTACGAAGGACCAAAATAAATGTCAAGAGATTTATTCTAAATGACACTTCTTCAGCTAAGAGTCTAAGAGGAGAAACACACACAGACGCTGCAGCATTTACTTGTATACAAGGGCGATCACAGAACGCTCACACCAGAGTGGGGGCCCTGTGATGCGCGCTCTGCTCTTGCACTTGTCTTTATTTATACACAAGAAAAATGAATACATTTGACGTGAGCATGTGCGTATGTGATTGTGTGTGTGTGTGTGTGTGTGTGTGAGGTCAGAACTGCTTGTTTGTCTTCTTACTATCGCTGTGAGAAGACTCAGATACAAATATCAGAACACGTGTTATGAAGAAGAATCAGTCCTGAACAATGAAAAGAACAATCAGTTCTAAGCAAGGAAATGATCATCATGCAGCATTCTATCACAAGCAAACTTATATCATTAAAAGCTTATACTGACTAAAAAATACAATTTTCTATTGACACACAGACAATTTATTGCTCTTTTGGAGGAAAATGAGATGGAACATGGTGACATCAGCTACCACTGCTCTGTCAGGTGGCTCAGCCTAAGCAAGGTACTGAAAAGTGTCTGGGATCTGAGAGAACAGATTCAGGATTTCTGTGTGAAGAAAGGACATGCCGTCCCAAAGCTTTCAGATGAAGATTGGGTGGCAGACCTCGGATTTGCTGTGGATGTGACTGCACTAATGAACCAACTAAATGTCAAACTGCAGAGCAGGGGACTTTTTGTGCATGAGATGTACAGTGCAGTAAAGGCTTTCATGAGGAAGTTGCAGCTTATCTCAAGCCAAGTGAAGGACAACTTTCTGACCCACTTGCCAACACTAAAGGAGGCTATTCCAAATGCCAATCACCTCCACAAGTACTCAGGCATGTTAGAAGTACTGCATGCAGAGTTTTCAAGGCGATTTCAAGATTTCAAAGCTCTTGAAAATGAAATGGACATGGTTTCTTCTCCCTTCACCTGCAGTGTGGATAAGGCTTCAAGTGATGTTCAGATGGAACTCATTGACCTGCAGTCTGACACACTTCTGGCAGAGCACTTCAGGTCAGTCTCACTGCTGGACTTTTATTCCTCCCTCAAAGAAGAGAACTTTCCATACCTGAGGAATCATGCTCAGAGGATTCTAGTCCTCTTTGGATCTACCTACAGTGGCTTGCAAAAGTATTCAGCCCCCTTGAACTTTTCCACATTTTGTCACATTACAGCCACAAACATGAATCAATTTTATTGGAATTCCACGTGAAAGACCAATACAAAGTAGTGTACACGTGAGAAGTGGAACGAAAATCGTACATGATTCCAAACATTTTTTACAAATAAATAACTGAAAAGTGGGGTGTGCGTAATTATTCAGCCCCCTGAGTCAATACTTTGTAGAACCACCTTTTGCTGCAATTCCAGCTGCCAGTCTTTTAGGGTATGTCTCTACCAGCTTTGCACATCTACAGACTGAAATCCTTGCCCATTCTTCTTTGCAAAACAGCTCCAGCTCAGTCAGATTAGATGGACAGCATTTGTGAACAGCAGTTTTCAGATCTTGCCACAGATTCTGGATTGGATTTAGATCTGGACTTTGACTGGGCCATTCTAACACATGGATATGTTTTGTTTTAAACCATCCCATTGTTGCCCTGGCTTTATGTTTAGGGTCGTTGTCCTGCTGGAAGGTGAACCTCCGCCCCAATCTCAAGTCTTTTGTAGACTCCAAGAGGTTTTCTTCCAAGATTGTCCTGTATTTGGCTCCATCCATCTTCCCATCAACTCTGACCAGCTTCCCTGTCCCTGCTGAAGGGAAGCACCCCCAGAGCATGATGCTGCCACCACCATATTTGACAGTGGGGATGGTGTGTTCAGAGTGATGTGCAGTGTTAGTTTTCCGCCACACATAGCGTTTTGCATTTTGGCCAAAAAGTTCCATTTTGGTCTCATCTGACCAGAGCACCTTCTTCCACATGTTTGCTGTGTCCCCCACATGGCTTGTGGCAAACTGCAAACGGGACTTCTTATGGTTTTCTGTTAACAATGGCTTTCTTCTTGCCACTCTTCCATAAAGGCCAACTTTGTGCAGTGCACGACTAATAGTTGTCCTATGGACAGATTCCCCCACCTGAGCTGTAGATCTCTGCAGCTCGTCCAGAGTCACCATGGGCCTCTTGGCTGCATTTCTGATCAGCGCTCTCCTTGTTCGGCCTGTGAGTTTAGGTGGACGGCCTTGTCTTGGTAGGTTTACAGTAGAGCTGGGCGATAAAACGATAACGATATGTATTGCGAAATAACTTCTTCTCAATAGAAAAATGAAACTATTGCGATAGACCTCATCCTTCTCTCTTCCTCTCTTAAAAAAACAAAACAAAAAACCAACCAATCCAAATTAAGTAGCGCAGAGCCGAACCACGTCACGTGACTTGTTACGTACAGCACAAGTGCCAAGCCGCACGTGCATATTTGTTTGGGAAGCAGCCGACCGGGTAATGGAGAAAATGAATGTGCCAACTACAGAAACATCAACCGAGAGCTTGGGTGACCAGGTTACCGAAGGGAAAACAGATGACAGTTCGAATGCCGAAGAGATTGTCGAAAAGAAGGGCCAGAAAAGTTCCGTAGTGTGGAGGTATTTCGGATATTTGAAGTCTGATAAAAAACAGAGCAGCGCGCACTGTAAATTGTGCCGAAAGCATGTCCCCACAAAGTCTGGAAATACAACAAACCTTTTTCATCACCTGAAGCAGTGCCACCCACTGGAGCACGCTCAATCTCTGACTGAAAGCGCTAATTTATCATCGAAAACAACCAGGGGAATCCCTGCGAAGCAGCAACAGTCAATGACCTTGTAGTGCCATATCACCCTATTAGAGCACTTCGCTCTCGCTCTGCAGGCCTACTTGCTGTCCCTAGAGTATTTAAAAGTAGAATGGGAGGCAGAGCCTTCAGTTTTCAGGCCCCTCTTCTGTGGAACCAGCTTCCAGTTTGGATTCGGGAGACAGACACTATCTCTACTTTCAAGATTAGGCTTAAAACTTTCCTTTTTGCTAAAGCATATAGTTAGGGCTGGACCAGGTGACCCTGAATCCTCCCTTAGTTATGCTGCAATAGACGTAGGCTGCCGGGGATTCCCATGATGCATTGAGTTTTTCCTTTCCAGTCACCTTTCTCACTCACTATGTGTTAATAGACCTCTCTGCATCGAATCATGTCTGTTATTAATCTCTGTCTCTCTTCCACAGCATGTCTTTATCCTGTTTTCCTTCTCTCACCCCAACCGGTCGCAGCAGATGGCCCCGCCCCTTCCTGAGCCTGGTTCTGCCGGAGGTTTCTTCCTGTTAAAAGGGAGTTTTTCCTTCCCACTGTCGCCAAAGTGCTTGCTCATAGGGGGTCATATGATTGTTGGGTTTTTCTCTGTATTTATTATTGTGCTATCTACTGTACAATATAAAGCGCCTTGAGGCGACTTTTGTTGTGATTTGGCGCAATATAAATAAAATTGAATTGAATTGAGTCGGCTTTCTCCAGCGTTTTACCATATGACAAAAAAGCTAAGAGACATAGCGACATAACGAATGCCATAGCTTACTGTCTTGCTAAAGACATTCTACCAATAAACACGGAAATGAAGGATTCAAGCAGCTAATTAAGGTAATGGATCCTCGTTACCAACTCCCTGGACGTAAACATTTCTCTCAGACAGCGTTTCCAAAGCTATATAGAGAGTGCCGTGAGGCTGTTGAGAAGGAGCTACAAACTGTGTCGTTCTTCGCTACTACATCCGACATGTGGTGAAGTCGCACGTCAGAACCTTACCTTAGCCTTACTGCCCACTATATCGACCAAGACTGGAATCTGAAAAGCAAATGTCTTCAAACTGCCTACCTTCCCGACGACCATACGGTTGAAGTAATTGCATTAGGACTGTCAGAAGCGCGTGCATCCTGGGGACTGAGTGAAGACAAACAAGTCTGCATCACAACCGATAGTGGGACAAATATAGTGAAGGCCACATCCCTGAACAACTGGACCCGGCTGCAGTGCTTCGGACATCGACTTCACTCAGCTATCGGTAAGTTGGGGAGCAGAATAAAATTAAAAATGCCCCTTTAATTGTGTTTTTGAGCCCATGTAAATATATTAAAAGCTAGAGATCTAAATCACTTCCATTGTTATTGTTAAAAAATAAACATCAGAAAGAATATTCTTCATGTCAGCCTATTTATTTGAGGTAATAGTTGCTGTTGGCTTGCATAATAGGCAAATATTCAGTCACTCCTCAGTGTAAATCAAGTTGACAAAATATGCCAAATAAAATTTAGAATTTTTGGGTTCTATCAGGATCCCAATTGGCTAATAAAGAACCTCAGCTCTTTTTACTATAAAGAACATTAAATCATGATTCCACCCAATGGGGCAATTCAAGACAAAAAGAACAAGTGATGAAAACGGCAAATATAACAATGATGTTGATAACACCAGCCTCTGTCACGTTTTTAAATATAAGAAAAAAAATTTTGGTCAGTCTGTCAGCAAAATTTAAAAAGTTATGTTTTAGAAAAGTACAATCAAAAAAGTACAATCATAGCAAGTAAGTGGGTTTTCAGGGCTGTGAATTTTATTTGTGACTGAAAAAAAAAATCAAAGATCTTAAATTAATTTCTGAGGTTAATATGTGCTATTATTTACCTTTTTATCCACAGAAAAAGCCGGCAAAGACAAGAGGGAGGAGCGAGCTGTGGCTGTGTGTAAGAGAGTGGTGGCCACCTTCAGTTTCTCTTGGAAGAAGAAAAGGGAATTGGCTGCTGCTCAGGAGGAGCTTCACCTACCCCAGCACAAGTTAGTGACAGAGTCGCCCACCAGGTGGGGCTCACGCCAAAAAATGGTTGGGAGGGTTCTGGAGCAACATAAAGCTATCTCTCAGGTCCTCAGTGCAGATAAGAAGACCAGGCACTTGGTTCCCTCCTGGCAAGATCTAGATGTTCTGGAGTCTGTGCATGTGGCCCTGAACCCACTACTGGAATTCACAGATTCACTTTCTGGAGAGTGTTACGTGAGTGTGTCCTACCTCAAGCCGATGCTTCACCTTTTCAGAACACAGATTCTGAAACCATCTGAGGATGAAACACAACTTACAAAAGACCTTAAGATGACAGTCATGGCATACCTTGATGAAAGGTACAATGACCAGATTACAAATGAACTGCTTGATGTTGCAACCTTGGTAGATCCGCGCTTCAAAGTACAATACATTAATGCAGAACATGTTGATGCCATCAAAATGAGAGCAGTGTCTGAGATGTTGGGGCAAATTGAGCACCCGTCCACTTCAGCAGGAACGGAGGAAACAGAAGATGGTGGAGCTGCTGCAGTAGTACCAACCCAGAAGAAACAGAGAAAGTCACTGGGCAGTTTCTTTAAGAAATCCCACCCCACCAGCACAGGGCTCACTAAGAAAGAGACAGTTGAAAAGGAGCTTGAAAAGTACTTGCTGGCACCTGATGCAGACAGTGAAATGGACCCACTTGAGTGGTGGAAAATCAACCACAGAAGCTTCCCAAGAGTTAGCTGCCTGGCAAAGCGCTACCTGTGCATCCCCGCAACCAGCAGCCCCTCTGAGAGGGTATTTAGTACAGGGGGTAATATTGTGACTTGCCACAGGGCCGCTTTAAAGCCTGAAGCAGTGGATAGACTTGTCTTCCTGTCGCACAACCTGTAGGCTTTTGTCAGACTAAAGAGATATATATGTATATGTGTGTGTGTGTGTGTGTGTGTGTGTGTGTGTGTGTGTGTATATATATATACACATACATACACACACACACACACATATATACATATATATATAGTTGCACCTAGGATTTAAAGAATGTTCTGTTAGCATCTTCATTTTAAAACTGTTCGAAAAGCTAAGTTAATTTCCTTTTAGTTCTCAGTTTATTTGATATTGACATCTGCCCTGTTGTTGTGAAGTTATTATGGGAAATAAATATTTAAATCAAAAAAAGCTGCTGATTATTTCACATTTTACTTGTGAGCAACGGCACATTTAAATCTTACAAATATAGTTATTTGGCTTATATCGTGATATATATCGTTAGCGCCTGAAATGAAAAAAACATATCGTGATATGAAAAAATCTTATATCGCCCAGCTCTAGTTTACAGTTGTGCCATACTCCTTCCATTTCTGAATGATTGCTTGAACAGTGCTCCGTGGGATGTTCAAGGCTTGGGAAATCTTTTTGTAGCCTAAGCCTGCTTTAAATTTCTCAATAACTTTATCCCTGACCTGTCTGGTGTGCTCTTTGGACTTCATGGTGTTGTTGCTCCCAATATTCTCTTAGACAACCTCTGAGGCCATCACAGAGCAGCTGTATTTGTACTGACATTAGATTACACACAGGTGCACTCTATTTAGTCATTAGCACTCATCAGGCAATGTCTATGGGCAACTGACTGCACTCAGACCAAAGGGGGCTGAATAATTACGCACACCCCACTTTGCAGTTATTTATTTGTAAAAAAATGTTTGGAATCATGTATGATTTTCGTTCCACTTCTCACGTGTACACCACTTTGTATTGGTCTTTCACTTGGAATTCCAATAAAATTGATTCATGTTTGTGGCTGTAATGTGACAAAATGTGGGAAAGTTCAAGGGGGCCGAATACTTTTGCAAGCCACTGTATGTATGTAAACAGACATTCTCGGTGATGAAGTTCAACAAATCCAAACACAGGTCCTCTGTCACTGATGACTAGGGATGGGTATTGATAAGATTTTCACGATTCCGATTCCATTTTCGATTCTGTATAACGATTCGATTCTTTATCGATTCTCTTATCGATTCCTTTTTTTTTTTTTAAAGGAGAGCACTAAGGTCGATTAGCTTAGAACTTTGTTTTATATCTTCTCTTTGAACAAGATAGAAATTTAGGAGTAACATGGCCTTACAAACCCAACAGTGAGATCTTAAGAGATCCACAGCCTATGGCTCTTCAATGGGGTGTCACAGGGTCCCCGGGGAAAAAATTGTAAATGTAAAATAAAATAAATATTCTTCTGTAGCAATAACAAAGTATAACATAAATTATTCTGTAGCAATTACACAAGAATATCCAGTAATGTCCCTGCCTACAATTAAACACATTCACTTACCGAAAATCGGGGGCATCTGGTGTGGCAAATGCCTTTTACCACAAACTTAGTCACTGCTCGGTGACATTCTGGCCTGAAAGGAGACGCTACCGGTAGACTGCAGCTAGAACTGCCAGCATCTGAGCCAGACTGTCTGTCTCTCTCATCATGGTCACCTAAATGCACAGTAATGGCAGGTTTTGTAATAAGGCAGATCGCGCTAACATAATATGCACTGTTAGTTGATTATTTACCTGCCGCATTAACGGGAGAGGACGTGCAAACGTTACCGCTGCTGCTGGGTTGAGATTCACGAGTCCGGAGCGGAATTAAAAACACGACATTCATTTAAGGTCATCGCGTGTTTTGTGAGCAAATGCTTTTGCATATTTGTAGTGTTTCCTCCCTTAAATGAAATATCTACTTTGCAAATATTGCAAGTTGCCCTGTTGTCATCCGTTCTCGTAAAGTATGACCAAACTTTTTAGCGTTTGAGCCGCCATGTTTCCTGCCAGGTAAATGACGCTCCGCAACGTGGTGACGTCATTCGGGGCGACTGGAATCGATAAGGGAATCGTTTGCAAAAATGGCAAACAATTCCAAGGAATTGAAACAGTGGGAACTGGTTCTCAACAAGAACCGGTTTTCAATACCCATCCCTATTGATGACCACCTCTCAGCTGTTCTTCGCATGACATTCAGCCAGATTTCAATGCCCTTGTTCAAATCCAAAACAGGCTGGATTATTCTCACTGAAAAGGAGGAAAGCATGACACAAGTCATTGTAATGTTGCATTTCTATAAACTTCGTTTGTTGAGTTAAACATGTTAAAATAAAATGACATTGATTCGGTGGTTGTTTTTGTTTTATTTAGAATATGCGCCCCATTTCTCATAGCATAGCCCAATATAAATATTTACATTATTTGTCTTTAGTTTTATTCTTCTGATTACCAGTACCAGCTATTCGTAATATATAATTTAGTGAATTTTACAATTTAAGAAAGTTAACCAGACTTGGGTTCAAGATGTCGTTGATGTGGCCCTCTGACGCAACTCGGGTTTCTCATGCGGCCCCTTGTAAAAATTAATTATCTAGAAGGACATCAAGTCACCAGAGAAAAGCTCAACATCCTCTCATTCAAGTTCAACACCAGTTCTCGGGAGGATGGAGGAGGAAATGTCTGGAAAGTCAAAGGACAGAATCTCCAAAAAGTTTGAGGACATACCCTCGGAAAAGTCTGAGGAGAAATTCTCCAAAAAGTCTGAGGAAAAATCCTTGCAAAAGTCTAAGGAGAAACCCTCAGAAAAGTTAGAGGAAAAGCTCTCAGAAGTGTCAGTGTTATCTTCTCAAGCTGAGAAAATATCAGAGAACCTTGTCATCTGTTTTTTAGCTAGACTCATGACTCAGTACAAAAAGAGCCTAAAAAAGCCTCTGCCTTCATCAGTTAACGAAAAATTAAAAGACATCATTGAACATCTCGAGAAGTTGGTTCAACCTGAAATCAGCGGTGAGGAGTCTATAACAAGTCTGGACAAGAATATGAGTCAGTTGACCAAAAAAATGTTTAAAGGACTCATCAAGGAGTTTGGCTCCCCAGAACAGGTCATGAATGCTGCTTCGGCATGTGATAGTTCATTTAATGAGGCTATTTTGAAGCACTTGAAAATCAATTTGGGTGTCCTCACAAGTCCTCCACAAAAGTCCAGAATTGCCAGGTTCTTTTCAGCAGTGGGAAGAGCTATTATGAAACCCTTCAGATGCTGTTTTAAGGGCAGCGATGACTAAAGACCTTGACTTTTCCACTGCCTTGCTTCTCTCAAAATCTTGAAGCAGAAATTATCCGAAAACTGACTTGAATCAAATCCTCATAGCGTCAAATAAAAACTTAATCAAATAGAATTGGCCCTCAATCAAAATTCCTAAAAGTCTTTACAGTTTTCCTAAAAAACTATATCTTCACTGTGTCTCCTTTGTGTTTTCCATCGTACCCAGTAGTGCTGGGCGATATGGAAAAAAATATTTATCACGATATGAATTATTTTATATCACGATAACGATATATATCACGATATACGACCTGACCTGTGGTCATCTAGAAAGTACGCAGTCTGTAAACAGCGAGTGGAGAGGGTGCAGTCTTTGTTTTGAGTTACCGTAGAGTATGTCGCAAATCCGGGTGCATGTACAGCAGCACCAGCTCGCAAACCACGAGACGGAGTTTCTTTGCGAAAAATATCTTTTTTTTTATACTTTATTTTTTCTTGCATAAAGTTAAGAGCATGTATAGTGAGAAGAGAACACTAATATATTTGCCACAGGCTATTTAACCCTTTAAGACCTACCATAGAACCAAGTCCGCCAGAGCTATCTTTATGTTTTTACATGCTGTAGTGCCACTTGTGGGAATATTTCAAGTTTCCATATATCAATACAACCGTTATAGCCCAAATTTTAATAATATGTATGCATTAAGTCCATAGTAACTACATAAATTGCAAAAACTTGTAGTGCAATAAACTACAAAAAAATTGAAAATCGTTTTTGTTTTGTTTTTTACATATATTTCTAGTTTAAAAAAAATTTAAGAGGTGTATCCCTCAAAACTGTAAATACAAAAGTTTCCAACCACGAGAAATTTATTTTGAGTGTCTTCATAGTTTTATTTTTGAGATACACTAATTTTTATATACTACAGGAAAAATGAAAATAAATATTATAATGCATCAAAATAAACTATTTCCAACAGTGTAATTTGAGTTCTAAGCATCCCAGAAACGATACAGAAAAGCATAAAGTCAAACATGTCTTTTAAAAACACCAACATAGGCTTATGAGGCCCTTTCGCGAAAATGACGTCACTTCCGGTTTCGGGCAGGTAATGGCGGACATGTGATAGTTCGCGCTGACGTATATGCCAAGGTAGGAAGTCTTATGACCATCGGCAAAGCGTGTTTCTGGAATATTATCTTTTTGTTGCTGCAAGTTTGGAATATTATGTTTTTGTTGCTGCAAGTGCTTCTTATGCAATTTTTGCAAAGTTATATGTGGAAGGAAACCGTGACCTTGGACAAGCTAATGGCATTAGATGTAAGTACAACTCCTACGGTTTCACATGCAAAAAAAAAATATTGCACTACCTTACGTGGTTCCAGTTCTACAGGGATTTAAAAATAGTTAGGTAAAACGGAGTGTGCCTGCTCCGACCGGTTGTAAAGGGTTAATTATATATTTTATGTAATAATTTATAAAATTTGGGTTAGTACGATATAAACGATAGAAGACAAATGGCACGATAGACACTTTTCTATCGTCCACACGATATATATCGTCATATCGCCCAGCACTAATACCCAGCCAGCCGCAGCAGATGGCTGCCCCTACATGAGTCTGGTTGAACATTTGCAAAGTTGAACATTTACAATGATTGCTGTAAATTTTAGCTTCATATATCAGATACTTTACTGTTTTTAAATACTGGTTTAATAAGAATCAACATCAGTCTACTTTATTTTTTTATATATTTTTTTTATTTTACAATTCTTGCATTTTCATCTATTTCTCTTGTTTAAATGTTTTTGAATTGTTTATTGGTGTGCCTGTTCCAGTTCTTCCAGTTCTTTTTTTGTTTTTTTGTATTTTTAAGTTTTTATTTCTGCGTTTTGCAGTTTACAATGCTAGGTACAGGCACTGGTTAATACAATTTGCAGTCTTTGGCTGATATGGTCCACTCCGCACCAAACTGAACCAAAAAACACACCCTACTCCAAGCAGCAAAAAAATACTTTTCTGTATTTTTTTGCTGCTTGGAGTAGCCGAAATACATGCATCTCACCATTATTTGAGACACTGAACTTAGTAGTGTCTCAGATTATCTTATGTATATAAGATAATCTGAGATGGCCAGAACAAAAACACACACCAAATCCCCTCATCCCCTCAAATCACCTCAGCCAACATTTTGAGACGTGCTCTTCCCGTCATTCAGAGCGATGCATCTGCAGATATAGAAACAAATCCATCATTTGGTGACTCCATCTCAATCACTATTGCAAACCTGCTTAACATCCCAAAGCAGATATGTGAGAGTGCTAAAAAGCTGACAAAGATGGTTGAGGAGGAGATTTCAAATAAAGTCAAATTGATAGTCACCTTGGTCAGAGACAACCTCAATTTACCATCAGACCCCGCTGTTTACGTCAGTGGGGCAATTCGGAATATTAGAAAACTGCGTGTCATGGTTTCTCATGCTCTCTCATGCTTGAAAAGATACGCAAGTAAACTGAAATGCCCGTGCATGGGAAAGGAAAGCGATTCAAGTAAGTCTGAGTCCAGCAAAGATAGCATTGAGTCCAGCATCTCAGTCAAATCGGCCACCCAGGAGGTTAGTGAGATTCTGACCAAATGGAGTCGAGATTCAGATTTTACAGATGATGAATTATCGGATGATGACAGAGATATGGAAAGTGAGCCACCCGCTAAAATAGAGCAACTTTCAGAAAAGAAAGAAAGTTCAGAAAGTGGGGAATGTGCAGAAGCTGAAAGGCAGGCAGAAAGTATTCCACCTGAGACCCCTGTAGAAAAAATTGCAGCTGACATTGTCAATATTATACTTGACAATCTCCAGTGTTCTGACACTGATTATTCTTGTCACAGTGAGAAATGTACCTCACCCATATCTGGATTCAACGGGGGAATCATCTTTGATAAAGTGAGAGAGTTTTTTACCTCACGTGCTCCTTCCGCACCGCAAAAATCACACAAACTGCATTTTTCCAAGTTTGCAAGAAAACATTTTGAAAAGATGAAGGGGGAGCTGAAAACAACAGCGAAGAAGAGCAAAAACTGTTTTATTAGTCTGTCAAAGGTAACCCACTCCCCTGAAACTGAGAGAACAGGTTCTCACGACAGTATGAGTGTCAGCCTCCCAGGTTCAGCATGCGAAACTCCTCGTTCAAATTCTAGCATGTCTGTCCGTGCCCCTTCTAGAAGCTCATCTACTCTGGAAAGCATGATAAAATCTGCTACTCCAACTAGCTTTAATGTCATCGAATCTGAAATTAGTGACATATACAGCGAGTTCACAAAAGAGAAAGAACATGGCATTATCCAAGAAAGGCTCGAAAACATTAAAATAAGCGAGAAAGTGAAGAATTTCTCAAAAGAATTGACAGAGAAAATGTACGACCATTTAATGATAAGTCGTATATACCAAATTCCCATAACTGTTATGGGTAGAAGTCTATCAGACTCTGTCATCTCCAGGACACCACAGCCAGTAGCTGAATCGAGAGTTTCCTTTTCTCCTGAAGTCCTCTATGTAATCATAGAAGACGCAGTTGGAAAGTTTTTGCAAAAGATTCTGCTTTTGGTTGATGGAGTTTGTACGTGCTTCTGAGTTTTTACGTGTTTTGGAGTTTGTACGTGCTTCTGAGTTTTTACGTGTTTTGGAGTTTGTACGTGCTTCTGAGTTTTTACATGTTTTGGAGTTTGTACGTGCTTTGTCTCTAAGGGCCAACGTAAATATACTTTTATTTATTCACTCCGCATAAAATGTAATAAATAAATCATATAATACAAAAACCAACTATTTACATTTCAACTTTTAACTAGATTATACATAAGATAATCTGAGATGGCCAGGACAAAAACATTTCAGGAAATAATGACATCTTTCCAAAAATGTGCTCAATCAGTCAAAAAACTCTGTTGATTATCTTTTTATAATTTTTTCCTGATTACCCATGACCATACCTTTATGAGTATGATGATATTATTTTGATGAACAGCAGTTCAAGAGGTGATTCATTTGTAACATAATTTTTACAGTTCAGCGCAGAGCAACTTACACCCCAACACTGAAACCGGATAAGTAAAAAAAAAAAAAAAACTAATAAGAAAAACAAACAAAAGGAAAGCAATGAACAATCGGGAGTGACCAGTTACCAAAGTAATGATTTTAAAATTTGAGAATTAAATTCAGCTTTATGTGTATTAGTGTATTGGACCCACTTTTCCCAGCATGACAAAAACCAACTTTCTCTGTTATTCACATAAGCGGTTAACTCTTCCATCCTTTAAATTTCAAGTGTTATTTCCCACCACAGTGATAAAGTTGGTAACCATTTGTTTGTTATACATTTTTTACTTGCAACTAGCAAGGCACTTAGTAAACATTTATCCTGTTTAGACCATTCTTGTGGCATACATCCAATATAAATTGTTTTTATTCCAAAAGGGAATGTACAGTTGAAAATTTCTTGTAATATTTTATGAATGTCTTTCCAGTATACTTCTTGGCTTGTATAGCCACTAGGTAACAAAAGCTCAACACTGCCCCTAGCATCCTAGAGCACTTCCATTGTCTTTAGGAGTTTGTATGTGTTTTGGAGTTTGTACGTGCTTCTGAGTTTTTACGTGTTTTGGAGTTTGTACGTGCTTTGTCTCTAGGGGCCAACGTAAATATACTTTTATTTATTCACTCCACATAAAATGTAATAAATAAATCATATAATACAAAAACCAACTAGTCACAGTTCATCTTTTAACTATTTAAATTTTCAGCTTTTTCCTTTTAAACAAATTTAAAATGAAACAACACAAAACACTACAAACCACAACACAATTAAATATAAATTAAAATATGAAAACAAAAAGAAGATGCGTATTCTCTGTCTTATGGGCCTGCATGAATAAACTTTCTGAATCCTTTATCATCCGCAACTGAAAATAGTTGTGGATGATTTCTATACCTTTATAATGTGACGTTGCCCCTGGCTCTCTTTCACTTTCTTTCCCTCCTGCTCTGTTCCTGTGCTCATGCCAGTGTAACTACCCCCCACAACTATTTTCAGTTGATTTTCAGATGATAAAGGATTCAGAAAGTTTATTCATGCAGGCCCAAATGACAGAGATTTTATTTTAATTTATATTTAATTGTATTGTGGTTTTGCAGTGTTTTGTGTTGTTCCACTTTAAATTTGTTTAAAAGGAAAAAGCTGAAAATTTAAATAGCTAAAAGTTGAAATGTGAATAGTTGGTTTTTGTATTATATGATTTATTTATTACATTTTATGTGGAGTGAATAAATAAAAGTATATATTTACGGTGGCCCCTAGAGACAAAGCACGTTAAAAACTCCAAAACACGTAAAAACGTCAAAACACGTACAAACTCCAAAACACGTAAAAACTCAGAAGCACATAAAAACTCAAAACACGTACAAAATACAACAGAAGTGCTCCAGGATGCTAGGGGCAGTGTTGAGCTTTGTTACCTAGTGGCTACACAAGCCAGCAAGTACCAACGACCGGATTTGGTGTGTGGTAGTAACAGGTAAATTAACAGTTTGTTTGTTTTTTTAATTATTTGAATATATATGAGTGCTGGTGTATAAATACACAAACAATACACATATATCTTCAATTGTGTAATTTAAGTGATCTAGGTAGCTCTGTTTTGGAAGTTCAGTTAACGCTAGAAATGTGTTTTGGAGTTTGTACATGTTTTGGAGTTTGTACATGCTTTTTGGAGTTTGTATGTGTTTTGTCTCTAGGGGCCACTGCATATATTTATATATAAACATATATAAATAAAACCACTTCTTTTTTTTACATTAGTAATTCCTTTTGTGCGTAATTTTATATTATTGTTAATAATAAATTAATTAAAGCAACAAAACAACCTGAAGAGTCGGTTCAGAGCCGAAAGAGCCAGCTCTTTTTAGTGAGCCGAGCCGAAAGAGTCGGTTCTCTAAAAAGAGCCGGAAATCCCATCACTAGTACAAACCTCCCCTCTTTGTCCTTAATTTCAGACAACTTTTCAAAATTTAGAGTACTAGAAATTAAGATCACCACACCTCGCCTGCGGCCAGATTTGTATGATGAGGAGAACATGTTTGTAAAGCCTATTCTCTTGAGTTTTTCATGTTCATTATTATTCAAGTGGGTTTCTTGTAAATATATGATTTCTGCTCAATAATTCTTCATTTTAGTTAATAAGGTTTGTAAGCCCATTTACATTAAAAGAAATAACCTTTACCCCTTTGGTACTCATTTTTCATAAAATAAAGTGTCAGAACTTGAATAACATATTGACTGGTCAACTCCCTTTGAGAACACGAACAATGAACAGTAATACCTACGCAAAACCAAACAAAAAGAGAAAAAATGTGTTTCCAAGGAGGGGGTCCTTTCTTTCAGACCCTGGCACATATGTTGTGTTAGTCCCACCAGCAGGGGGAAGCCTCTCCTTATAAAAAGATACGGACCCCTGAATTCGCCTTTAAGGTGCATTTGTCCTTCGTCTCTCTGATAGTCTTACCTTTCCCTTTGTAGATGAATAGTTATCTTTGTCGCACCCGCATTAACAGAGTAGCATGTCCTCATTGTGTCACGTTCCTGGGTTTGTTGAACCAGCGTTTTGAGTTTTAGTTTATTTGGATGTTATGTTTAAGTTCTTTAGGGTAGCTAAGTTCATTTGTTTATTAGATTCCCTTTGTTTTCTGCCCCTGTATTTAAGTTTCCCTCTCCCTTCAAGTGTTTCATGCTGCGCGTCTTATGTTGTCAAGTTTGTATTGTCATGTCTGCGTCTCATGTTTCCTGTTTTATTTTGAAGGTCTGTGTGATTGACTGTAGAAAAGATGGACGACGCGACACCGCCTCCTCCCATTGTGGTCCTACATCCTGGTAACATGGAAAGTTTAAAAAAAAAAGCAGCAGAAAGTTTCAGTAGTGTAGTCTAATTTGTTCTTTTCATTTAATCCATATTATATCAACAGCTACATTCACCCTGGAGAGAAACTAGTGAGGGAGACCACCAGGACCAAGCTGGGTTTCCTGAGTCCAGAGGTTTGGAGAAACTTCTTCTCTTTCTTTCATCACAGCTGTTCTGTGCCAGAAGTTCTGTTGACCCACTGAAAGAGACATCATTTAAGAAGTAACAGGAACACTGAAGCTCATCGCATTGATCAAGCAGGACTCACGATCTTCACCAGCAGCTCCCTCACAGGGAAATCTTCAGCACTCCTCCGTAGGCCCGATCCAGGAGATGGATACACCCAGCATTTCATGAACACTGTGATGGAGACCTTTGGTTTGTGCAATGTTATAAATACTCGGATACTCCCCAGAGGCTCCAGGCTTTTACATAAAGATATTATATTCAGTCCTGTAGAAAGTTATATATTTAAAAATATATGATCCTCTCTGGTTACTCTGGTATGAATAACTCTGAATCACTTTATGGTAAATAACACATTATCTGCAAAAAACTGTGAAAGAATTCCAGATGACAAGTTTGTAGTTCAACATGCAAGTGACGACCTTCGACCTTGATCAGGTTTTATTTAATTGTGTTAGAGAAAATCTCATGTGCTCTTCATGTAGCTGAGAGCATCAAGTGTTTAAAACAGAAGCTGTGCAGGTCTGAGATCAGCATCTTTATGAAACACCAAACTGAGGTCCTGTTAATGCTGATATATAGTGACACAGTTACATGAGTGATTAATCCTTTTGTTTTTTGTCTTTAACTTTATCAATAAAGCTGCAGCTTTCACTACAGCACGTGTGGTACTTTAACCTTTGTACTGTTTTCATCAGTTCATTTTGCAGTTAACATGTGAACATGTTGGATGATCTGTCTGCTGTCACTGGGTGGTGCTGAGGTCTGAATCTGAGGGCAGCTCCTGTAATCACAAAGAGAACAGAACCATCACAAACTCAAATATAAATTTTATCCCTCAAAATTGAAATAAAGCTGATTCTTCTGTCCTCACACACTCAGGATCTGAAGTTCTCTTACATTTTTTCAGTATTACAGTACACTACAGTACTTTAATCCATAGTTCCTGATTAATGAGGACTTACTGAAGTACAAGCTTTTAAAAAAGATGTTACTGTCTTTACAGATGTGGCAAGAGACTGAAAACATGCTGCTGTTTGCACATATTTAATATTCAGCTCTGCACAGGAGCTGAAGCAGAGTGCAGCCTGTTGCTTTTACAGTATAATACTTGTAATAAAAGTACAGTAATTGGTGTCTGAGTAGCCCGGGGCGTTTCTCTTGATTCTTTAGTAAATTCAATCACCTGCACAGATTAGCTAAACGAACCCTGACAGCCGAGTGTTCATTTTAGCTAGCTAGGTCTCAGGAGCTAGCTAAGGACGGTAGTTACGGATTAGCTTACAAATACGTTTAACTTACCGAAAAAGTGCAGCGGGGCCTCGGGTCCTTCTGTCAGGTAGTCCAGTTTACTGAAGAACACCTCAGGCTGTCAGGTTAAAACACTCGGTCGTGTTTTCGTAGCGTAAACACTGGCCCTCCTCTCAGAGCCTACGCTCTATCTGCTATTCCCGAACAGAGATACGCAAGTTTCTCCGTGACTGCAGCTGTCAGTCAAAGCTGCTATGATGACGTTACACCCCAATTTAACATCAGCGCGGTAGGAATTAGAATCAGCCTTATGGGAAAGGAGACCCCTTGGACATCAATCAGCATGATGAGAACTATTGATAACAAAAGAAAGAATCTTTGGAAAAAAATTATCTAAGAAGAATTAACTTATTTTAGTCTGACCCCAGTCCCATCCGCTAACATAGAGGAGGCGGGTTTATGACCTATACTGCAGCCAGACACCAGGGGGCGATAGAGACGTTTTGGCTTCATTTTTGGAGAGCTGTCGCGTCGTCCATGTTTTCTACAGTCAATGGTCTGTGTCCAATGTCAGTAGTCAGCTTTGCTTCCTTTGGCTCCTTATGTCAGACTAGTGTCAGCTGTTTCCCCATGTGTTTCAACTTCCCCTAATCACCCTTGTGTGTATTTAGTCTGTGTGTTTCTGTTCATTCCTTGTCAGGTCGTCTATTGTTCTTTGTGCCACATTTCCATGTTCTGTGCTCCAGGTTTCAGGTATCCTTGTATCCACGTTGAGTTTCATGTTTTGATTTTTTTTATGTTTTAGTTTCCCAAGTTTAGGTTATTGTTTAGTAGTGATGGCCAAATGAAGCGTTGAAGCTTGTATTGAAAAACGGTTCATTACTTGAAGCTTTTCAACACAGTCCTCTCTGGTGACATCCGGTGGCCAAAAATATGAAGCGCAGCTTGAATCCACAAAATAAAACCAACTGCTTCATTATGATTGCACTCTACAGAGTGTAATTCTGTCTGATATTGGGCTGCCGTTGTGTTGCTTTAAACGTGTATTTTTGGGGGTGAAAAAAAAGGTTGTTTATTTGTTTAATAAATAATTTTGACCAGTAAACTTTTCTTGTTTAAATATGCACCATGGTTTGGTCTTTCTTTACGTGTGACTTCTTGATGTTGGTAAATACAATAATTGAAAAATACAATGCTACATATAATATACATATAATGATGTACAACACATTATGGAGTATGCTTCTGCTGTGAGGTCCTGCCTCCATGTATTTATGCAATTAATCGCTAGACGGGTATATTTATAAATAATATTCTATTAGGGAAATTGTCCTATACATATTTTTGACCTGGGGGTAGATTTGATTGTGAAATGGAAAGGGAAAATGCTTATGAACTTGAAAATTAAAAACATGATGCATTTACGGTAACCCTTTTAAATTTTTATTTAAGAAGAGAATTTGTTCCACTGTGTGATGGCCGAACCTGTTCCTTTTCGTGGAGATAATTTCTCCTGCCTTAAGGAAAATCCCTCCACATGGCACAAAGGAGGCTGGAGTGCAGAGAAACTGGTAGAGATGCAGTTATACATTCCACCTGGGCCCCACAAACTATCAGCTAAAGAGAATAAATAAATTAAATTGCTGCACATTTTGCAGACTAACAGTTTAAGATTATTTTAAAAATAAAATATATCTTTTTATAACATTAAATGTAAAGAGTCAAATTGAAGTCTTTGTAAAGTTATTTAATTATATTTATATTATGAAAAGCAGATTTTTGGCATTTTTTTTTTCGTTTTTCCCGTTTTCAGATCAAATAAACACGCACAAAACAAAAGCAAACAGCCAGAACACAAAGCTGGAAAACCGACCAGATTGACCAAAATCAACTCAAAATACTCCCACACAACAGAAACTCCTGTATTCCTCGCTGGCTCCAAATCTCTCAGTATAAATATCAGTGGTTTGCTATCTGTCACCATCAAAACACTCCACGGCTGTGTCCCAATTCAGGGTCTGCACGCTTGAAGTACGCATTTTAAGTGCGATTACGTCACCGCCACGCGACGACGGCTGTCCCAATTCGAAGTGTACTTCAAATGCATACTCCAAATGCGCCGTCGATTTCCTCAAATATCAAGCGTGGTCCGGTGCACGCTTCGTGGTCCCATATATCCCACAATTCATAGTGCGGCGGTGGGTGTGGATAATTTTGCCACAAAATACGGCAGAAGGGAGCGGCCGAAGAGTGAACTGTCAAGAGTAAGTACTGAATATGATGTCACTTATTTATGTGCGAATGTTTAATAACGAAGAACATTAAAACATTACTGTTGGCCACATGTCGGCAAAGTTATGTGACATTAGTGATGTTTGTACTAACTTGGTTTTAAAGCCTTTACTTTAAAATATACGCCGTTCAATAGTTGACCTTAATCTTACAGAGAATGTGATGATTTTATGGATAATTAAAGTCAGTCATATATCCACAAACACAACAAGCTGAAAGTCAGTGATGCAGCTCGGTTTGCAGTCCTGAATATCACGGCACAAGCAGGATTCACTGCACTGTTAATGTTAGCTATGTTATATTGCTGCCTCTGTTCGGTGGTGTCGAGCCAAACGGACTTTAACGTGTGTTTGAACGAGCTGACGGTTCACTCGTTAAGCTGAAAGAAAGATGCTTTAATCACAGGAGTCACACGTGTGTCCACTGGACCATCTGGGAACTCTTCTTGTTTAGCACTCGTAATAACACAAACACTAAATCCTCCTTCTCTTGTGCTGTTTTGTAGCAGTGTATACACCTGAGACTGTCACCTGTCTGTCTGTCCTGCACTCTCTCTCTCTGTTTCTTTCTCTCTGATTGTAGAATAAAAGTATGAACATGTGTTTATAAGTTACACTTGTGTTTGAATCCTGCAGCTTATCACACATTTGATTTCCTTGTGTGACAACTGCAAGTGTCCAGAGTGAGGACAGACTGAGGGACCCACTGCTGCACATCATCTGTGAGGCTTTGCACCCCTGATGATCCACCAGGACAAACTCAGCAGTGTGTGAGGAAGAGGAGGAGGAAGAGCCAGCAGCAGCTGACAGATGGAGAGAATAGACAGACTGTTCCCTGTTTGTGAAGGGCTGCTAGGAAAGTTTAACATAACTAATTGTCTGTCCTGAATCAGTCTTATTAGGTAATGTTCAAATAATTTTATCATTTGTCAGTGTGGGAGAAAGTACTCAGGGCCTTCAGGTTACACACTATGAAAGGCAGCAACAAGTTTAATATTCAGAAACCTAAAGTATGTATCAGCAGCTGAATGGAGCTAAAAATAAATGTTTGTTTCAGTTCTATGAAGCTTTGAGTATTTTGGATTAGTAGTACTGCTGTGTTTGTTGCATCATATTGCTGTAATTGTTTATATGCTTTATATATTCTGAGGTAAGTTGATCTATAGTGTTACAGTGTTAATAAATGTTGTATCTGAAAGCTTTGGTGTTGTTTTTAAAAAGAATAAAAAAGAAGGAATATTAATAGGTGCATATCAGGAATAAGGACCAAAATTTCCTCTTTTTATAAAGATTGACCATGGAAACAAAAGTGTAGAAATGCTTCTGTGCATGTGGATACACCAATATCATCCATGCTTATATTGTGTATGTAAAATGTGTACGTGTGAGTTTGTAGGTGTCTGAAGGAAAAGTGGATAAAGCCACAGGAATCTTCTACAAGGCCTTACAGAATATCCCCTGGTCTAAGGTGAGGCACACATATACTGTGAAAGTGATATTTCCCAAAGCTTGATTTGTAGTTCTGTGCTGAGTCCCTGCAGAGTCGTCAGGTGTTCTTATACGAGTGAAACTAAGCTATGAGATCATTAACAGCAGCTTGTTTTACCTCAGAACCAGCTGACTTTTATACAGGGGTGCTCAGATTGTGAAAGGAAGAGGAAATAACTGTGATTTGAAACCTAAACATTAGTGTCTAGGGCATTATGGTTTTGCTGTTTTGAAACCAGAAGTGACCATGTTTTATATACCAGTAACCCTGAAGGGTGCAACCAGTGAATGTATATATGTATAAGTGTCAACAGTGTTAAAGAGGATCTGTAGTGATTAGCACTTGGTGACTGTTGGGAGCAAGAACTCCCCTTTTGACAGGAAGAACCTGTAGCAGGACCAAACTCAGGGACAGGCAGCTGACAGAGGTGGTCAGAAAAGAGGAGCATAACAAGAATCAGTAGCTGATAGCCACTGCTCCTTATCTTTGTTGGTTACAATTCAGTAAAAACAAAATAAAGTCTGTTTATCTTTTATATACAGGTTATGGATGAGACGGGGCTCAATCTTTTACTGTGTTAAACATTTACTGTCTCTGTGTTTAATGCAGACAGACTCATAAAATTGGAGAATTTCTCTCACTAAAACTGAAACTGAAATTTGATGGCACATTAGTACAATTAGCCACACAGTAGGCAACACTATTTGTTATATGATTTCATTAAAGATGTTGCCACTTGATCAATATGCTGCCTTGCTCAGCATATTATTACAAAACTAACCAATTACACTTATCGCCCTGTTGTTGTGTCATGTACAGTGTTGGGAAGGTTACTTTTAAAATGTATTCCATTACAGAATACTGAATACATGCCCCAAAATGTATTCTGTAACGTATTCCGTTACGTTACTCAATGAGAGTAACGTATTCTGAATACTTTGGATTATTTAATATATTATCATGCTTTTTACAACTACGTGAATGTACTATTGCTGTGATTTATTACTGTTACTGAAGGTTCGTGGCTCCGAACCGTAGTAAAGGGACCTCTTGACTAATATGGGTTCCATGTCGGGCTCGTAGCCGAAAACTAGCTTTACTTTGTTGTCTGGGTCAACTTTGCTTGCGAGAGACAAAGAGAGGCGTTGAAAGGCTGCTCCAACGGAACTTATTGTTTCGGAGGAAAAACGAACACAGCGTACAGTCGAGTCTTAATAGCTTACTTACAACTGGGCTCGTCAGGCACTCTTCTTGGCTGCAGTGGTTATTATTATATTTACATGCTTCCAGCTCCCGTTTCTGCTCGGTGACAGCTCAGACTTTTCCACTGGCCTTTTTCTCCCTCCTCGCGCGCACAGACACATAACGAGTATGGCAGTCCATTCTCCCTGCAGCACGGACTACACTGCCCATGATGCTACATTCTTTAGAGCTATACCTGTAGCATTCTGCCTATTAGCTTAGCACAACAACAACAACAAAAAGGCGCTCTCTCACCCAGGAAACAAGCAGAGAGAGAGAGCGTCAACCGTAACGCTGCCGCCTGGAACAACAGAACGTAGCTGTCAAACAAAACCCAAACAGTCCTGACCCGCCACAATATGAAACAGGAAAGTACCGCCGTGTAATCCATTTATTTCAACAAAGTAATTGTATTCTAAATACCACTTTTTTAATCGGTAACTGTAACGGAATACAGTTACTCATATTTTGTATTTTGAAAACGTAACGGCGGTACATGTATTCCGTTACTCCCCAACACTGGTCATGTAGTCATCATTACAAACTAAATCAACGTCAGTGCTGTATGTATGTCGCTATTACATAAAATTCTTCCTCCATTTCTTTGTGTGTGTGTGTGTGTGTGTGTGTGTGAGAGAGAGAGAGAGAGAGAGAGAGATCAGGGTTTGTATATGGACGCAGTGCAGCTGTTCCCCGATCACCTGCAGGAGTTTGTAGACCTGTTGACAGAGAAAGAACTGCGAGTGCGACTGCCTTTAGAAGAATTGGACATACTGCTGGAAGACTGAGCACACACAATCTTAATTCAAGTGTGTGTTCAAATTGTCACATTTGATGGGAAGAAATGGACAAGCACAAAGGCAGACTGGACACATATACAGCTGCAGTAATTTGAGCAAAGAGCTGGGTTTTGATTGTTTTTTTGTATAAAGTGACACAAAATGCTTTAATTGCCACAACAAACCACTAAAACTGTATTTTCTTACTTGATATTGTCAATAACTACAAGATTGATCTATGTGACGTGCCTTTTAAAAAAACGAGTAAAATTGACAGTGTTTATACCGGAAGTTGTTACATTCCAACTTATTAAGAAAAAAGTGAGAAAGGAAAACGCTGCCACTCGGCATATTACCATGTTGCCACCTCTTAAAGAGTTTTTACCATTTTTTTAATCATAATAAATCAAATAAGGAGTATATTTTATTATATTTGTTAATGCAACAAAACATCTACTGGACTGCGGAGTAAATGGGGACAAACTTGCAGGATAAAAAAGACGACCTCTGCTGTGTTTCCGAGTAACCGTATTATGGAGAGAAAAAGAGCAACAAAATTCAAAGTGCGGCCGACATGACCGCAGCTGAACACGTGAGAGCTCACTAGACCAGTTTCTCATTGACAGGACGATGGATTTCCGTGCGCGATCTTCTGCCATGCGCACCCGAGTTACGAGCTTAACGCGGACGTTTGCGCATGCGCGAATTTTCGTGCATTCGAACGACTTACCTCATAGAAGTTTTTGATGTGTTACGTCAAAGAAGTCCTTTAATGTAGGCTTCCTTTGATCCGGGAAGTCCTTAAATAGGAGCCGAGCTAAGTCAAAAGTTATCACTACCAGAGACCCCCTCGACAGTAGTTACATGTCAAACTTACCACGCTCTTTCAATTCAGAAAGTTTAGCATTTCAAGAAGATTATAACAGAGAGAATCCGTGTGAAATAACAATGTCTGCAACACAGGATTATAATACTCAAACCCCACTGGTCGTATCACCAGATGAGCTGTTACCGATTATCAATAACGCCTTCAACAAGCTCTCTGATGTACAGTGGACTTTAATAGAAAATGGAGCTTGGGATTCTGATATTCAAGCAGTTTTGGCTGATATGATTTCTGAAATCATACAGATCACCTCAGCCAACATTTTGAGACGTGCTCTTCCCGTCATTCAGAGCGATGCATCTGCAGATATAGAAACAAATCCATCATTTGGTGACTCCATCTCAATCACTATTGCAAACCTGCTCAAAATCCCAAAGCAGATATGTGAGAGTGCTAAAAAGCTGACCAAGATGGTTGAGGAGGAGATTTCAAAGAAAGTCAAATTGATAGTCACCCTGGTCAGAGACAACCTCAATTTACCATCAGACCCCGCTGTTTACGTCAGTGGGGCAATTCGGAATATTAGAAAACTGCGTGTCATGGTTTCTCATGCTCTCTCATGCTTGAAAAGATACGCAAGTAAACTGAAATGCCCGTGCATGGGAAAGGAAAGCGATTCAAGTAAGTCTGAATCCAGCAAAGATAGCATTGAGTCCAGCATCTCAGTCAAATCGGCCACCCAGCAGGTTAGTGAGATTCTGACCAAATGGAGTCGAGATTCAGATTTTGCAGATGATGAATTATCGGATGATGACAGAGATATGGAAAGTGAGCCACCCACTAAAATAGAGCAACTTTCAGAAAAGAAAGAAAGTTCAGAAAGTGGGGAATGTGCAGAAGCTGAAAGACAGGCAGAAAGTATTCCACCTGAGACCCCTGTAGAAAAAATTGCAGCTGACATTGTCAATATTATACTTGACAATCTCCAGTGTACTGATACTGATTATTCTTGTCACAGTGAGAAATGTACCTCACCCAAATCTGGATTCAACGGGGGAATCATCTTTGATAAAGTGAGAGAGTTTTTTACCTCACGTGCTCCTTCCGCACCGCAAAAATCCCGCAAACTGCATTTTTCCAAGTTTGCAAGAAAACATTTTGAAAAGATGAAGGGGGAGCTGAAAACAACAGCGGAGAAGAGCAAAAACTGTTTTATTAGTCTGTCAAAGGTAACCCACTCCCCTGAAACTGAGAGAACAGGTTCTCACGACAGTATGAGTGTCAGCCTCCCAGGTTCAGCATGCGAAACTCCTCGTTCAAATTCTAGCATGTCTGTCCGTGCCCCTTCTAGAAGCTCATCTACTCTGGAAAGCATGATAAAATCTGCTACTCCAACTAGCTTTAATGTCATCGAATCTGACATTAGTGACATATACAGCGAGTTCACAAAAGAGAAAGAACATGGCATTATCCAAGAAAGGCTCGAAAACATTAAAATAAGCGAGAAAGTGAAGAATTTCTCAAAAGAATTGACAGAGAAAATGTACGACCATTTAATGATAAGTCGTTTATACCAAATTCCCATAACTGTTATGGGTAGAAGTCTATCAGACTCTGTCATCTCGAAGACACCACAGCCAGTAGCTGAATCGAGAGTTTTCTTTTCTCCTGAAGTCCTCTATGTAATCATAGAAGACGCAGTTGGAAAGTTTTTGCAAAAGATTCTGCTTTTGGTTGATGGTGAAACAATAGATGAAATTGTTCAGAGCGAAAAAGTGTCTGATGCTGTTGAAGAGATCCAAAAGGTCATTGCAACGGGACAGAAACGGGAAAGAGACACAGAATCAGACTATTCTCAGAAAAGTGGCAGAGAATCTAAAAAACCCTGTCCTTCTAGACCAGCGTCTCCGGAAAAGCAGGTCAAGTCACCAGAGAAAAGCTCAACATCCTCTCGTTCAAGTTCAACACCAGTTCTCGAGAGGATGGAGGAGGAAATGTCTGGAAAGTCAGAGGACAGATTCTCCAAAAAGCTTGAGGACATACCCTCGGAAAAGTCTGAGGAGAAATTCTTGGAAAAGTCTGAGGAGAAATCCTCAGAAAAGTTAGAGGAAAAGCTCTCAGAAGTGTCAGTGTCATCTTCTCAAGCTGAGGAACTATCCCATGACCTTGTCCTGTGTCTTATGGCTAGACTCATGACTCAGTACAAAAAGAGCCTAAAAAAGCGTCTGCTTTCATTACCTAATGAACAATTAAAAGACATCATAGAACATCTCAAGAACTTGGTGCAACCTGAAATCAGCAGTGAGGAGTCTATAACTAGTCTGGACAAGAATGTGACTCAATTAACCAAAAAAATGTGTAAAGGACTCATCAAGGAGTTTGGCTCCCCAGAACAGGTCATGAATGCTGCTTCAGCATGTGATAGTTCATTTGATGAGGCTATTTTGAAGCACTTGAAAATCAATTTGGGTGTCCTCTCAAGTCCTCCACAAAAGTCCAGAATTGCCAGGTTCTTTTCAGCAGTGGGAAGAGCTATTATGAAACCCTTCAGATGCTGTTTTAAGGGCAGCGATGACTAAAGACCTTGACCTTTTCCACTGCCTTGCTTCTCTCAAAATCTTGAAGCAGAAATTATCCAAAAACTGACTTGAATCAAATCCTCATAGCGTCAAATCAAAACTTCATCAAATATAATTGGCCCTCAATCAAAATTCCTAAAGGTCTTTACAGTTTTCCTAAAAAACTATTATATCTTCACTGTGTCTCCTTTGTGTTTTCCATCGTACCCAGCCAGCCGCAGCAGATGGCTGCCCCTACATGAGTCTGGTTCTGCTGGAGGTTTCTGCTTTTTATAGCAGTTTTTCCTTCCCACTGTCGCCAAGTGCTTGCTCATAGGGGATTATTTGATTGCTGGAATTTTCTAAAGATGGTGTTTTGAACTGTAAGGTGGAGGTCCTACAGGCCCTCCACCTTACAGTTCAAAACACCTTCGGGAGACTTCTTAGTTTATTGGCACTATAATGAAATAAAAAAAAAAAAATCAAAATTAAAAACTGACTTTTGTTGTCTTTTTTGATGTCAACCACAAATTAACAAAGTGTAGCATATGTGTACTCTGGTCATCAGTACTTGTATTTTAATGTATTAAAGTATAATTTGATATAGTGATCATTCTGTGACAAAACCAAACCTTCTGCTCAACTGTTCACAGTAGAAAAGTTGAACATTTATAATGATTGCTGTAAATGTTAGTGTCATATATCAGATACTTTCCTGTTTTTAAATATTGGTTCAATAAGAATCAACATCAGTCTATTTTATTTTATTTATTTATTTAGTTTTTACAAATCTTGCGTTTTCATTTATTTCTCTTGTTTAAATGTTATTGAATCTTTTGTTTGTTGGTGTGCCTTTTCCAGTTCTTCCAGTTGTAATTTATCTATTTGTTTCTGGAATGTTTCTATTCTGGCTTTTTTTGCAAATGGTAAAAGAAATGCTGGTCAGACCTCCTTAAAGCCTCAGTTCTCTCAATATAAGTACGTAAAGTGATAACTGGAGAGAGTGTGTCATGCTCCTGTTAAGGGGAGGATGAAGGGGGGGGGGGGGGGGGGGGGATGCCTCTAACACAGATGATGGTGCGTTGGAGAGAAGGCCAGATTTGGCTTTGATCCATTGTGTGACCCCAGAAACATCAGATGTGATTCATCTGATTCATAAATTTGGAGAATTTCTCTCACCAAAACTGAAACACACTTTTTGATGGCACATTAGTACAATGAGCCACACAGTAGCTGTTTCTCCACCCAAACAGCACCCCCCTGTGGAGGGAGTATCTGCTCTTCACCCAGAGCTATTTCAGCAACTTCACTGTGTCCAAGGTCAACGCTGCATACGGCAAGTGTCTGAGCACGCTCATTGCTGTCCGAGACGGCAGCATGGTGTCTCACCCGGCTCTGCCAGGAATAGAGGAGGATATGTTGGGTAACAGACATTTCAGCATGAGGTTCATTCATTATTCAGTCCTGCTTGCTTTGTATGACTACAAATCCCACATTCTTTTATTTTCTGCCCAGATATCTTCACGCAGCAGTGTCACTTCCTGCATCAGTGTGATCATTCGGAGAAGGCGACTGCCCTGTTTCAGGCAATGGCTGACTTTACCTTCTTCAAGCCTGACAGCGTGCGAGAGCTGTCCACTAAGCAGCAGGTATGTTCTTGCTCAGGTTTAATGTTGGAATCTACTCTTAGAGGACTTGTGTGACATTTCAGGAGTTGTATTTGTTGCTCAGAGTTGGATGTGATGATCAGTAAAGTGGCCTTGTCTGGTCATTTAAATAATAAAAAATAAATTCTAGTTAATAATTCTAGTTAAATTTCTGCCTCTCTGCCCACAGGTCGAGCTCTTTGAGCTGTTCTGGCACAGCGGAGAGGTCAGTGTCGGGGAGCTGGGCGCCAGAGGCTGGAAAGCTTCGATGCTCCAACAAGAGCGAGGAGGTTGGCTACCACCCACTGCAGGTAACACACACACACACACACACTTTACGGTGCACGTGCCATTTCATTTATCCATCCATTTTATACTGCCTATCAGGGTTTGGCTCATGAGCCAACACTTTAAGCAGAGATCCCCAGACCTCCCTCTCTCTCTGAGACCAAAGAAGATGAAACTCTGCTATATGACTGCACCTAGAAATTCTGTCTGTGAAGAGTTATTGCAGTTTGTGTGATCCAAGCTCTCTTTATGGGGATGTAATTAATCTAATCTAATCTTTCTGTTTGTTTCCAGAGAGGAAGAAATAAACTAATATAACTTGTTGAAAATTTAAGAGTAGTTAAAAATGAGCCCTTTCTCTTTTTGAGCTTGAGCTTTTTGTCTTATCCTTTCTTCTCCAGTCCAAGATGACCTGACGGGAGAGAAGCTGAGGTTGAGAGGTCTGGTTGGTTGCTACACTCTTTTCCAGCATTCCAACGCAGTCTACACCCAGGTTAGAGAGAAGATGGAGGAACTACACCGCACGTGCTGAACAGCAGCTGAACAGCAGCAAGGACGGTAAGCTCGCAAGAGCTGACGCTGACTCAAACAGGCCCTGTGTCAGCAGGGTAGCTGCTGAGTGTGAGGCGTTGGCCTGGCAGCAGGCGGCACTGTTCAAGTACCACAACAGCATTGCTGTGTTTCCTCTGGTGACACTGAGACAAACGCTGACATCGGCCCTCCCAGTCTTGACCACCAGCGTCCCTCTCTGGAGCATTTATGTACAGGTCAGGCTAATAAAAGCTCATTTTTCCTCATTCTTCTCTAGATGTGTTTCCCAAAGCTTTTTGAGCCCTAAGCTTATTTGTTTATTTTGGCCTGACTGACATCTCCATGTGATGTGTGCTTCAGGTACCATAGCGCTGGCCGGGCACGCCAGTTTTTTCACTCTGTAACCAGAAACTGCAGTAGCGTGGTGCCGCGTCTCTTTGCCATTGTTGCTGAACAGCAAAGGAAGCAGCTGGTAGATGCAGCTCAGAGGTAAAGCGACAAACGATGATCACAAACATCAGACAGCAGGATCGCATCAAAGTTCACATATCATTTATATCCTTGTTTCCAAAAAAGTAAAACGCTGTGTAAACTGATAATTAGCACTTACTATACATTTGTCTTGGTCGTGTGTGGAGGCGAGGAAGAGATAACCAACACGTAGGACTCTTGTTGCAGAATGAGAAGATTTATTGGAAACGGGGACGACAGAAGACAAGAAGGCTGGCTGAACTGAACACACGACAAGAACAATATTAACATCAATGACACGACAATGAACTGATGGAAACTGAGGACTTAAACAGGAAGTGAGAAACATGAATGTGGGAAATAAACCGAACATAAATATAAACCGGACCCAGGAACCCTGACAACATTAAACTGTACATGTCTGCGGTATTTATAGATCGTGTTTCCATGATGATCCCGTATCCATCCTGCCGGAGAATGGCCTCAGCAACCACATCCGTGGACTGTTTGAAAATGCCATAGCAACAGAAACTGGGGCTCATTGTCCTTTACTTTGGAGAATGTACATCCACTTCCTGGTGAGACCAGTCATACAAACTTACAATGATGCTGTTCTGCCCTGGAGCACTAAAAGTTTTAGGAAGAAGGTAGAAACCTGAGTCCCTGCAGAGTCGTCAGGTGTTCTTATACAAGTGAAACTGAGCTATGAGATCATTAACAGCAGCTTGTTTTACCTCAGAACGAACTGACTTTTATACAGGGGAGCTCAGATTTTGAAAAAGAGGAAATGACTGTCATTTGAAACCTAAACATTAGTGTCTAGGGCACTATGGTTTTGCTGTTTTGAAACCAGAAGTAACCATGTTTTATATATCAGTAACCCTTAAGGGTGCAACCAGTGAATCTTTATAAGTGTCAACAATGTTAAAGAGGATCTCTAGTGATTAGCACTTGGTGACTGTTGGGAGCAAGAACTCCCCTTTTAACAGGAAGAACCTGTAGCAGGACCAAACTCTCTCAGCTGCTGGACAGAGGTGGTAAGAAAAGAGGGGAATTCAACATCAGTGCTGTATGTATGTCGCTAGTACATGAATTTTTTTTTAAACAATGTCTTTTTATTAAGAGGTTTCTTTTTATACACATAAACATCAACATGTATATTATACATATAAAGAGAAAGAAAAAAGAAGGGTTACAGATGATCTGTACATTAAGGTTAAGTAGTACATTTAGGCTGTAAAATGAGTTCAGAAATGTATCTTCAGCTGTGAAATAAAGGGAAAGAAAAAAAAAGAAAAAGAAAAAAGGGAAAGAAAGAGAAAAAAAAGAAAAATATAAACACATGTATAATATATCCCAAAGTAACATAGTCCCTACAAAATAATCCCATTCATTCCCACCCAGGTCACTGCCCTAGACCTGCACACTGTATTTCCACACCTGACTTAAGAGAGTTTGCTGAAAAATTCTTATAGATTTTGAAAAGCATCAAGGAAGGGTCCCCACATGTTTTGAAATTTCCCAGTGGAGTTCTGAAGTGAGTGTCTTATCTTTTCCAGTTTTAGACAGACCATGAGGTCATATAACCACTGTTTGTGAGTGGGAGGGGCAGCGTCCCGCCACCTCAGTAGGATTGCCCTCCTGGCCAACAGGGAACAGAATGATAATGCCTGTTTTTTAGAGGCCGGTAGAAGCACCTCATTCCCACTGATGTCAAACAGAGCAAGAAGGGGGGCAGGGGCCAGCGTCACACTGAGAATCCTGGACAGGGTATGAAAAACCTCTGACCAAAACTGAATGAGATTGGGACAAGACCAGTACATGTGGACCAATGAGGCTTCAGCAGTTTTGCATCTGTCACAATATGGAGTGATTTCAGGATAGATACGGGATAATCTGGATTTTGAGAAATGGGCTCTATGCACCACTTTGAACTGGATTAAACAGTGGCGGACACATAATGATGTTGTGTTGACATGTTTGAGTATAGAGGCCCATGTTTCGTCAGAGATTGACATGTTTAAGTCTTCTTCCCACAGTGTCTTGAGCTTGGATGAAGAGGTATGTGTCAGATTTAACATTTTATTGTAAAGCAAGGAAATCAGCCCTCTATTGGTTGGATTGAGTTGTAGGATAGTTTCTAATAGTGTAGGCTCTGGTGGAGGGCTTGAGCCTGAAGTCTGGGAACAGATAAAGTGCCTGACTTGCAAATATCTGAAAAAGTGTGATGGTGGAAGAATATATTTATTAGCAAGTTGTTCAAATGATGCTAGTTTGTTGTCTATAAATAGGTCCTTAAAGCAAGTTAATCCACTTCTGTGCCACTCCGCAAACCCACCATCCTGGATGGAAGGTTTAAAGAGATGGTTAGATGCAATGGGGCTGAGAAGGGAGAAGTCACAAAGTTTAAAATATTTCCTAAACTGGCCCCATATTTTTAATGAGTGCACCACTACAGGGTTGGGAATGGAGTTGAATGAAGAGGATGAGAGTGGAGAACAAAGTGCAGCTGGTAAGGATATACTGTTGTCACTATGCAATTCCATAGTCACCCAATCAGGACAACCACTCTGATTATGGTAAAAATACCAAAACATCAAACATTGTATATTAGCAGCCCAATAATAAAAATGAAAGTTGGGAAGTGCAAACCCACCCTCAATTTTAGATTTTTAAAGATGGATCTTATTAAGCCTTGGGCGTTTACCCTGCCATAGATAAGATGAGATGACAGAGTCCAGCTCATTGAAAAAGGTGTTGGGAATGAAAATGGGTATGGCCTGGAAAAGGTATAAAAATTTGGGTAGAATGGTCATTTTAATTGAATTGATACGTCCTACCAGAGACATAGAGAGTGGTGTCCAGTGGGTGAGGGACCGCTTCACTTGGTTCAGCAATGCACTCACATTTTCTGTGAAAAGGTTTTTATGTTTTTTTGTAACTGTGATTCCCAAATATGTAAATTTTTTCCTTTCAACTCTGAAGGGCAAGCAGGTGAAGTCTAACATACTTGCTTTGCTACTTAGTGGGAAGAGCTCACTGTTATTAAGGTTCAGTTTATACCCTGAAAACTGACCAAACTGACTAAGCAGATTCAATGCAGATGGTAGTGAGACTAAGGGCTTAGAAATAAAGAGCAGGAGATCATCTGCATAGAGCGAGACCTTGTGTTCTTTATTGTTTCTCCAAATGCCGTGTACCTCTTTGCAACTGCGGAATGCAATGGCAAGGGGTTCTATGGCCAGATCAAAAAGCAGGGGGCTGAGAGGACATCCCTGGTGTGTGCCCTCTGTGAAGTTTGAAAGGTTTTGACAATTGAAGGTTAGTTCGTATTGTAGCAGATGGTTGAGAATAGAGTAGTTTAATCCATGAAGTAAATTTAGCTCCAAAGCCAAATCTATCAAGGACTGCAAAGAGATAATCGAACTCAACTCGATCAAAGGCCTTTTCAGCGTCAAGCGAGACTACACATTCATCAGAGTCTATAGAGCTGGAGTAGACTATGCTAAATAGCCTCCTTATGTTAAAATATGAATGATGACCTTTAATGAAGCCTGTCTAGTCTTTTGAAATAATTTTTGGAAGAACTATTTCTAGTCTACGGGCAAGTATCTTGGCTAATATTTTGGCATCTGTGTTCAATAGAGAAATGGGTCTATAGGAGACACATTCCAACGGATCTTTTCCTTTCTTTGCAATAACTGTAATACAGGCTTCATAGAATGATTGAGGAAGAGATCCTTGTTTGATGCAGTCCGTGAGGGTTGCACTAAGCTGCGTGGACAGTAATGAAGAGAAGTGTTTGAAAAATTCTGACGGAAAGCCATCCGGACCTGGACACTTGCCAGATTGCATTGAAGCTATAGCCAAGGAAACTTCTGACTGGGAGATGGGTTCATCCAGCCTTGTTTTACCCATATGGAAAAGAAATAGTAAAAACTTATATGATTTACTCATGAAAGTGGCCACTTTCTCATTACTTTCATATATTGTTTTAGTAAGTATCCAAAACATACAAGTTTCATTTATATAATTTTTCAAGGGATCTTATATCTGTTTTCACTCTTGTATGCTTTTCATACAAGTTTCACACAAGACAGATACAAACTTTATAAGATTTATATATATCTTTTCCATATGGGTAAGTTCTGGTGGAATTTCAGGAATGTCAAGTTTAGCTAAGAACTCATCAGTTGCATTACAGTCAGTTTGGGACTCTGAGGTGTAAAGCTGTGAATAAAAATCCCTGAACACCTCATTGATTTTTTCGTGATCTGTGACTATGTTGCCATCTTGTTGTTGAATTTTAAGAATACTTTGCCTTGCCCTAGAACCTTTTAGAAGGCTCGCCAGTAATTTATCAGGTTTGTCACCATGCATATAAAATTTGGATTTGTCATGTAAGAGTAAACGTTCAGTCGAGTACGTTGTGAGTAGGTCAAGTCTTGTTTTAAGTTCTACACGCTTTTTAAATATTTCATGACTCTGTTTGAGAGCATACTGTTCATCGGTCTCCTTAATTTGTTGCATTAACTTATTTCTTTCATGGGTGGACTGTTTATTAATTCTTGCTGAATAAGCAATAATCTGGCCTCTGATATACGCCTTAAAGGCATCCCATACGACAAGGCTGGAAGTCTCTGGGGAAGAGTTGGTGGCAAAGTAAAAGTGTATCTCATCCTGGATAAACTTTACAAAATTTTCATCCGACAGGAGGGTCAAATTGAAACGCCATTGTGCAGCTTTAACAGGAGGATGTGGAAGAGACATAGACAGAGTAAGAGGGGCATGATCTGAAATAACTATGCTATGGTAGGCACAGGAGTGGACCTGCTGCAGACAATTAGTGTCAATGATAAAGTAATCAATTCTCGAATATGTATGGTGCACATGTGAAAAATAGGAGTAATCTCTTTTATGAGGATTTAGGGTACGCCAAACATCACACATTCCATATTCTGATAGAAAGGCATGAATGACAGATGCAGATTTGCTTAGAACAGTACTCTTAGTGGATGAGCGATCCAGGGCTGGGTCTAACCAGCAGTTAAAATCACCCCCCAGAAAAAGAGAGTAGATATTTAAGTCAGGTAAAGAGGAGAATAGTTGTTTAAAGAAATTCTCGTCATCTGTATTAGGAGCATACACATTTACTAGGGCAACAAGACTGTTATACAGTTTCCCACTGACTATGACATATCTGCCATATTTGTCTGCTACGACATTTTGGGCCTCAAAGGGAATGTTCTGCCTGACCAATATAGAGACCCCACGTGCCCTAGCTTGGAAAAGTGAGTGAAAACACTGGCCCCTCCAACGTGAGAAGAGACGGACATTATCAGAGGCCCTGACGTGGGTCTCCTGCAGGAAAGCCACGTCAGTGTTATGGTGTTTAACATGTGACAAAACCCTCCTTCTCTTGACTGGATGATTTAGACCTTTAACATTCCAGCTTAGAAAGTTCAATTGCAGACTCATCTGATTTATAGAGCAAAGACAATATGCACACTGGCCTTAGATGATAAGAACAGAATAACTTTACAGTGGGTGGAAATTAGTTCAGAACAGGTTAAAAAAAAGAACAGTGTATGAGGTTCATAGCAGTGACCCTTACCCTCCCCAAACCCTCCCCACAACAGAAAGTGGCTGCCAAAAAAAAGAACAAGAACAAGCAGCGAGCTCTTCAAACTTAGCATATTTAGAGTGTTACTCCTCCTGTCTATGATAGCAATAACCTAGGTGTTGAAGCAATCGAACCACTGCTCCAGTGGCCATAGCATAGTAAGCTGAAACCCCTTATCTTACTGTTAAGTTTTGAAACTGTGTATCAGCCACCAAGTCCAAATGTAATTGCTGGAGTGTTTCAAAGCAGAGTCCAAGTATGTAAACAAACAACCAGACACAAAAAAGATGATGTAGTTCAATAAGTACTACTAGTATAACTGAATTATTGAATGAGAGCAGACAGAAGGTTACGGATAGATAACAAAACTCCCTGTCTCCGTGCAACAGGCACTACGTCATTAGCCAACGGGTAGAGGTCAATGAGGTTGCCTCCTTATTTATCAAAGAAAGAAAAATAATAAAATTATTGAGTTAGATGAAAGTAATAATCAGCATTTCAGTACTATAGCATTCAGACTATATCGCTACACTCGGAGGGGAAAAGCAAAGTCTTACGTGGATCCCGACTGCACCTCTATACATGTATGGAATGTTTGGTACCTGCATTTGGTGTCATTGTTTTATTAGTAATAATTCTTCATGGGGCTTCCGGAGCCTTTGGGAGCCTCTCAATGTACTGTTGAGCCTCGTCCACTGAGCTGAAAAACTTTCTGGCGCTGCTGGCCTGCGTTATACGAAGCCGCGCTGGGAAGAGGAGAGCCGGCCTCAGGCCTCGCCCGTAGAGCTCTGACATAATGTCCTTGTACTGCGCCCGCTGATTGAGGACCTTGGGACTGTAGTCCTCCACAATTCGGATAGGCACGCCTCGGTAGTCAAATTTCCCTCTCCTCCTAGCTTCTCGGATGATGAGGTCCTTGATCTGGTATCGGTGCAGGCGGATGATCACCGGGCGAGGTGGGCGTCCCGCGGGCGGCTTCACTGCAAGGGAGCGGTGCGCTCTATTGAGCTCCGGTGGAGACTGAAGTATTTCTTTGCCCAATAACTCACGGAGAAGGTTGGAAAAAAAGTGAGTGGGGCGCCCACTTTCAGTGTCTTCAGGCAGTCCAAGGACGCGGATGTTCTGAAGCCTGCTACAGCTCTCCAGGTCGGTGACTTTGTTCTTTAGCTGGTTGTTATCTTCACGAAGAGCGGCACACGTGCTTTCAAGGTCAGCGACTCGTTGGCTCAGGTCTTCAGTTGCAAGCTCCAAGGACGAAACTCTCTCGGCCTGTTCCTCTTGGGCTTGTCATACCTGGTCCAGTTTTGAATCGAGGGCGTTAAATGAGGTCTTAAATTCAGACGCCAACTCATCTCGGTGCTGCTGGAGCAGCGTGGTGATAGCCCCCAGTGTTAAGCTAGCGTCCTCCTTTTGTCACGGTTTGTGGAGACAGACTGTGCGGAGATGTGTGTGGTGGACCCAGGTGCGAACACAAGTGAGGATACGGGAGTGAACTTAAACAAAAGCGAGCCTTTTATTGTGGCTGATGATCACGAAAGAAACAAACGAGAATGAGGGCAGCACAAGAGCAATAACTAAACTGGGAACAAACTATGAAAGCTAACTATGGCAATGGCATAGTTTTTGTTCACTTTTGCACTCTTAGAAGCCATTGGAAAGGGTTAAAAGTGTTCAAAACACTAGAAAAGTAGTTACGAGTGTAAGCGACTTAAAGGTGGCAATTGAAGGGGTGAAACTGGTCAAAGCGGAGTTAAGTTCACCGGAGCAGTTTGTTCCTGCGTCTACTCGGGTCGCATGCTGACCGGAAGTCCGCTAGTACATAAAATTGACACCCATTTTCTTTGTGTGTGTGTGATCAGGGTTTGTATATGGACGCAGTGCAGCTGTTCCCCGATCACCTGCAGGAGTTTGTAGACCTGTTGACAGAGAAAAAACTGTAAGTGCGACTGCCTTTAGAAGAATTGGACATTATGCTAGAAGACTGAGCACACACAATCTTAATTCAAGTGTGTGTAACTGTGTGTTCAAATTGTCAAACTTGATGGGAAGAAAAGGACAAGCACAAAGGCAAACTCGACACATATACAGCTGCAGTAATTTGACCAAAACAAAACAGGATCCCAGGAACCCAAAACAAAACATCCCTAACACACACAGGAGCCCGTGAACAGTTCAAAACAGAAGTCCTTGGGCCGACACCACGGAAGACCAGGATGAGACAGTTCAGGGGCGGGCCACGGAGAAGGCAGCGGCGGCGACACAAGTCCGGAGGCCGGCCGTGTGGAAGGCAGCGGCAGCATTCAGGAGGTTGCCCACGATGGTGATGACGTCCAGCCAGCAGCCTAGAAAGTGGCCGGCGATGTAGAGGCGCCAGACGTGGACTGGATGGCGGCATGGCAGCTGCAGTGCCAGGCGAGGATGATGCTGGACCAGGCGAGGCTGAAGCTGACACTGAAGGCGAGGATAAGGACGCAGAGGCTGGACCAGGCGAGGATGAGGACGCAAATGCTGGACCAGGCGCGGATGATGCTGACGCTGCAGGCGAGGCTGAAGCTGATGTTGAAGCTGCAGGCGAGGATGAAGCTAATGTTGAAGCTGCAGGCGAGGATGAAGCTAATGTTGAAGCTGCAGGCGAGGATGAAGCTAATGTTGAAGCTGCAGGCGAGGATGAAGCTGCTGCAGGCGAGCAGCAGGCGACGGCAGGGAAGCCGCAGGTGGTGGTGCTGCAGGCAACGGTGATGGCCGACGGGCTCCTCGGCCCCCCTAGCGAAAGCAGTAGGGATCCTCGGATCCCCCAGGATCTGTGACAGCGAAAGCAGTCACAGAACCAACATACACAGAGGCATCTGGCAAACACAGAGCAGAACCAACAGGCACGGGGGCCTCTGGCACACACGAAACAAAACCAGTCAGCACAGGGGCCTCTGGCACACATGAGGAAGACTGCAGCTGCGCAGAGCACTGACCCTGCTCAGGCAGCGACAGCCAAGTGCAGTCCTCAACTGGCATCTTAGCCTCCAGGGTTCCAGAGTCAGCTTAGGGCAGAAACTCAGCCTCTGGGGAGGCCCTGGAGCGAGTAAGTCTCAAAAATGGCAAGTTCATGAGGAAATATCTCAGTATTAATATGTTTGTCTCTCTGCTCTGAGTGAGCGTTAGAAAAACATTCCAAAATGGGCAGCGTAGGCACAGTCTCCTGAAGAGAGGCAAGTGAAGACTGTGACTGAGCAATTAACTGAGCTACTGACTGAGCTACGGACTGCAATAAAGGTTGAAGTGATGCCGGTTGTGATGGTGGCTGAGTGGCTGACAGAACTGAAGACTGAGCTACAGGTAGCGGAGCTGATTGTGGTTTAGGTGTAGACTGAGCTTGCGGCAACTGAACAGAAGGCTGAACTGAGGGTGACTGAAGTTGAGGTGAAAATGGTGGTGGAGTTGGTGACTGAGCTGGTGACAGAACTACAGGCTGGGAAGTGACCAACACAAAATTACCAGGCTCACGGTAAACAGAGTCACTAGAAATTAATTTGGGCTTAGAAGGGGCAAAACAAATTGAGTCCTTAATAGAGTGTGCATTAGAATGCAAAGAAGTCTAAGAAGAAACAGTCTTAACACCACTTGGCTCAGAAGGAACATAAGTTGCACAGCCTTTAGAGCCCAGAGGGGTGTAATTATTCTCAAAATGAACACTCCTTTTATTATCACGAACAGGAGGAACACAAGCTCTAGAGTTCATAAGGCTGGCGTTAGCAGCCTTGGGGAAAACAGTCCGTTTATCCCTTGACACAAAAGGCGGCACAATTGAGTCTTTGTCACTCATCCCCGCTGGACGTCCCTGAGGGAAGTTGGACTCCCGTTGGAGTTGGGGGTGCCGGTTGCACATACGCTGCGTCCCTGTGGAAGGGGAAGCAGGGGTGTCTGAAGGTGACAAAGAAAAACTCTGCTGTGTCTGCTCCTGCTGAGGTGTGGAAGCGCTGGGAGAGCTGAGTGCCACGATGATAATCCCCAACATTTTATAGAACGCCTGTGCAGGTGTGAGCTGGCTGCTCGCGGGCTCATAGTAATCCTCCCCAGGCTGGCTGGAGCGTTTTCTGCAAGACCGGGGGGCTGGCGTCCAAGGGGAGGAAACAGATGACTGGGCTGAAGGGTAGGCTACGAGTGAGGAATGGAAGGATGGAGGACCTCCAAGGGCTAGCCGGGTCCCATCGAAGGGTGAGCGACGCTCCCCCACCGAATCGGCTGGATCCATTTTCGTGGTCGTGTCATACTGTCACGCCTGGAGCAGCAGTCGTGTGAAGATGGGAAGGAGAATCCAAGTAGCAGACAGTGGCGGTGATGTGAATGAGTTTATTTACAGTGCGCAAAACATAACAAAAGCAAGGGCTGAACTAAACATAAACTGGGGGAATTAATAAACAAATCTGAAAACTTAAGGACACCGGAGGACACACAGGAAAGGCACAGAGAAAGCAGGGCAGAGAGACGTGGAGGTGACCAAAATACACAGATTAATATTGAGTTACACAGACGACGCGACAAGAAGTACAAGCAGACACACACTATAAATACACACAAGGTAATGAGGGAATGACACACAGGAGGGGAGCACAGCTGAACCTAATTCACAAGATGAGACACAGACCTACAAAGTAAAACAGGAAACACACAGACTGTTTTACAACACAAATTCAGGAGCACGAACAGAGCACAGAGGACAGACACAGGTAGGGCTCACTGAAGCACTAAACACAAGAACCAAAACGCTGGGTCAACGACCCAGGACCATCACAGTAGGCCAGACCTGGGCATATTACGGCCCGCGGGCCACATCCGGCCCTTTGTGTATCCTTTTCAGGCCCGCGTGAGGTCAATAATAAATTACCACTAGATAGATTATGTAAATATATGTAGTGCGTGCAATACGACGGTGCTTTTATTCTGAAAAGCGCTACGCTACTTCCATATTGACGTATCTGCGTGTCGCGAGCTTTGAGTGAAGGTGAACGGTCATAAATGATGTTAGCCTCAAGATGGCAGCACACGCTAAGATGCGAAAAATTGATAACGAATGTTGCGTTTTTAACAGGACATTGACTGCCAAGTCCTTGTTCACAGAAATTAAAGGTAAAGCTGTGTGCTTGGTCTGTGGTACACAGGTCGCTGTCTTAAAAGATTACAATTTGAATCGCCACTACACGACCAAACATGAGGATAAATACCGAAATCTGTCTGAAAAAGAGCGCGCAAGGGTGTCTGATGCATTGCTAGCAAAACTGCAAACCCAACAAGGACTTTTCACCAAACCTCACACCACCAGAGAGGCAGCCGTTCGGACAAGTTATGTAATATCTCACAAAATCGCCAGGAAAAGTAAGGCCTTTTCTGATGGAGAGTTTATTAAGGAGTGCTTATTGGACTCAGTTACAATGATATGCCCAGAGAAAAAGGACGCGTTTGAGAACGTCTCACTCTCCCGACGTACTGTGACGAGGCAGGTTGAGGACATCGCTGAGAACCTGGAGCTTCAGCTGAAGAACAGAGCTGCAGACTTTGAATGTTTTTCTCTGGCTTTGGATGAGAGCTGCAATGTGCATGATACCGCCCAGCTTCTCTTCTTCTTACGTGGAATAACTGCAGACTTTTAAGTCACGGAGGAGCTGGCTGCCATGCAGTCAATGAAAGGAACAACAACCGGCAATGACTTATTCACAGAGGTAAATGCATGTTTGGACAAATTAGGACTGAAATGAGACAATCTGGCAGGTGTAACAACAGATGGTTGTCCAAATCTGACTGGGAAAAATGTAGGACTTTTAAAGAGAATGCAGGATAAAGTGACAGAAATTAATCCTGTGCAGATATTGACATTTTTGCATTGTATTATACATCAGGAAGTGTTGTGTAAGATAGTGTTAAAGATGGACCACGTTGTTGATGTTGTAACTAAAACGGTTAACTTCATCAGAGCAAGAGCATTAAATCACAGTGTCAAGAGATTTATTCTAAATGACACTTCTTCAGCTAAGAGTCTAAGAGGAGAAACACACACAGACGCTGCAGCATTTACTTGTATACAAGGGCGATCACAGAACACTCACACCAGAGTGGGGGTCCTGTGATGCGCGCTCTGCTCTTGCACTTGTCTTTATTTATACACAAGAAAAATGAATACATTTGACGTGAGCATGTGCGTATGTGATTGTGTGTGTGTGTGTGTGTGTGTGTGTGTGTGTGTGTGTGAGGTCAGAACTGCTTGTTTGTCTTCTTACTATCGCTGTGAGAAGACTCAGATACAAATATCAGAACACGTGTTATGAAGAAGAATCAGTCCTGAACAATGAAAAGAACAATCAGTTCTAAGCAAGGAAATGATCATCATGCAGCATTCTATCACAAGCAAACTTATATCATTAAAAGCTTATACTGACTAAAAAATACAATTTTCTATTGACATTCCCTCCTGTTGTCAGTATAACCTTTAAGTGAGATATCAGTATGTAACATCTTGTTGCACATTTTCTGTCACATCATCATTAATCACACAAAGTCTTCACATTCCAACAGGTCGGGATCATCATCATCATCATTTGTCACAGCTATGTATGCAGCTACAGTGGAAACTATTATGCGGTTAATCATGAGTTTTAGACATGGCAGGATACATGTTACAAAAACACAAAATAAAAGTAAAAATACTCCAACTCCGATGAGTAGTCTCTTTAGCACCTGTAGCCAGGAGCCAGTGTAAAGCCAAGAAAACCAGTCACTTGTATTACTCACATAGTCCTGATTTTGGGCCTGCTGGATCTGTCTCAAGGCGTTCAAGGCATCAGTCATGTTTGATGAGTGTACATTGTCTGGTATGTAAGTGCAGCAGGTGTTGTTGAAGAGGACGCAAAGACCCCCTTTCTCTGCCAGAATCATGTCCAAAGCTACTTGATGTTGCATCACTGCGATCCGTAATGCATTGATTTCCTGATTCTGCTGTTCGTTGATCTTGCATGAAGCGTTCAAGAAGAGTCCAAAGTGGTAGTCCAGAGTTTCGATCCTCAGCATGTTTTTTCCGGTTCCCACCCAGGGGAACAATGTGTGGAATACTTTCCGTCCAGTAGTCCACAGTTTGAATTCCTCGGGTACGTTGCTTCCCCATATCAGGTCATGTGGTTGAAGTTCAGGGAACGTAGATCTTTTTTTTTCGGCGTGCTGTAGAAGTGGTGTTTACTGCGGTCATCCTGAAAGTGTGGTCTGACAGGAATACAGGAGCACATGTTCCTGTCCAGCCTGGGGGCAGTATGAAATATGCCCGTTGTCCACATAGCCAGGCCATTCCTTGCACCCAGTACGTGCCGTTAGAAGGTCCACTCATATTCACATGGCCTGCAGTTTGGACACAGTTTGTCGTATTTCCAACAGGTGTGTTACCTTTCTCTTGTTGATAACACATGGAGTGGTTCTTCCCTGGGAGTTGGTCCAGAAACACTGGGAAATGGATGGAAGTATTCCCGTTTGTCACGTTGAAATCGATCCAGAAGAGTTGATCACATGTTCCATTACTAAGTCCAACAGCATGTGGGATTGAGTCGTTAGTGATGATTCGGCTGTGTTGGAATCCAATGCCAGCGAAGCTGGCTGCACACTTTGCTTGAGTCTTGTTCATATATTCATATGTTTGTTCATATATTGCACAATAAGATGGATGAGCTCACGTCGCTAACCTGGTCACAGAGGGAGTACCGGCAATGTAGCATCATGATGCTAACGGAGTCGTGGCTAACACCGTCCGTACTACCTGCCCCGGGAATTCTCGCATGTTATCGCGATAACAGCGTATGTCCCCCCCTCGGCCAACGCGGATGCAGCCTGTGACACTCTCCACTCAGTGGTCAGCAGACTGCAAACACAATCTCCGAGAGCCCTCCTCATAATATCAGGGGACTTTAATCATGCCTCACTGGACTCCACACTGCCCACCTTCACCCAGTATGTGACCTGCCCAACCAGAGACAATAAAACACTGGACTTACTGTATGCCAATGCTGAAGAGGCATACAGTTCATGACCTCTCCCTCCCCTGGGCAGATCTGATCACAACCTGGTGCACCTTGTCCCTGTGTATGAGCCCTTAGTGCGCAGGGAGCCACCAGCCACCCGCACAGTACAGAGATGGTCGCAGGAGAGCGAGGAGGCTCTTAAGGATTGTTTTGAGTCGACTGTGTGGGAGGTGATCTGTGACGACCACGGAGAGGACATCGACAGCCTTACTACATGCATTACGGACTATATTAATTTCTGTGTGGATAACACCGTACCTACCAGGACTGTACGGTGTTTCTCCAACAACAAACCTTGGATTACCCCGGAAATTAAAGCTGTCCTCAAGCAGAAGAGGAGGGCCTTCAAATCCAAAGACAAAGAGGAGTTGAAAAGGGTGCAGAGAGAGTTGAGGGGACTGATAAGGAATGGGAAGGATAGCTACAGGCAGAAGATGGAGAACCAGCTTCAGCAAAATAACGTTGATGAAGTCTGGAGAGGCCTCAGAACCATCTCGGGCCACAAACATCAGAACTCTCTGCCTGGGAGGGATGTGAGGTGGGCAAATGAACTGAATCATTTCTTCAACAGATTTGATTCAGCCATGAGGCAGTCTTCAACTTCGGCTGCAGACTCACCCACCCCCACTGCTGCTGTTCCACCTCTGACACCTCAGACACTTCACACCTCCTCTATTCACCCTGCTCACTCCTCCCCACCCCCAACAACAGCATCCAATACACACTCAACACAAGGCTCCAGCCTGTCTCTCTCAACCACCCAGGTTAAGAGGGAACTGAGGAGGATTAATGGCAAGAAGGCAGCGGGTCCAGATGGCATCAGCTCGAGGGTCGTCAGGTCCTGCGCGGACCAACTGTGTGGTGTGATGGAGCACCTCTTCAACCTGAGCCTGAGGCTGGGAAGAGTCCCACAGCTCTGGAAAACCTCCTGTGTTGTACCAGTGCCAAAGACTTCACGCCCCAAGGACCTCAACAGCTACAGGCCGGTGGCTCTGACATCCGACCTGATGAAGACCCTGGAGCGGCTGGTCCTGGCTCAGCTTCGGCGCCTTGTGAGCTCATCACTGGACCCACTTCAGTTTGCCTACCAGCCTGGCATTGGAGCGGATGATGCCGTCATTCACCTCCTACATCGCTCCCTCGCTCACCTGGAGACCGCTGGAAGCACTGTGAGAATCATGTTCTTTGATTTCTCCAGTGCCTTCAACACTATTCTTCCCTCGGTTCTGAAGGACAAGCTGGAGAACTCTGGAGTGGACCATCACCTCACTACCTGGATTTTGGACTACCTCACCGACCGACCACAGTATGTGAGGACTCAGGGCTGTGTGTCGGACAGGGTCGTCTGCAGTACGGGGGCCCCACAGGGAACGGTTCTGGCTCCGTTCCTCTTCACCATCTACACTGCAGACTTCTCCCACAACTCCACCCAGTGCTTCCTGCAGAAGTTCTCTGATGACTCTGCTATAGTCGGCCTCATCACTGATGGGGACGACAAGGAGTACAGAGGACTGACTCAGGACTTTGTGGACTGGTGCCAGCTGAACTACCTCCAGATCAATGCCAGTAAAACCAAGGAGCTGGTGGTAGACTTCCGCAGGCACAAACATCCTCCACTGCAACCACTGAACATCCAAGGTATGGACATTGAGACTGGACAGCTACAGGTACCTTGATGTTCATCTGAACAACAAACTGGACTGGACTCATAACTCAGACGCCCTCTACAGGAAAGGGCAGAGCAGACTGTACCTGCTGCGGAGACTCAGGTCGTTTGGAGTGGAGGGCCCACTCCTGAAGACCTTCTATGACTCTGTGGTGGCCTCAGCCATCTTTTATGGTGTGGTCTGTTCTAGGATGCCCTCTGGACCCAGTGGAGGTTGTGAGTGACAGGAGAACAGTGGCTAAGCTGTCATCCCTGCTGGACAACATCTCCCACCCCATGCATGAGACTGTGACAGCACTGAGCAGCTCCTTCAGTGGGAGACTGCGGCACCCACGGTGTGGGACGGAGAGATTTCGCAGGTCTTTCCTCCCCACTGCTGTCAGACTCCACAACAAAGACTTTAACTGATCATACACACACATCCACAAATGTGCAATAATCTTTCTGGCACCGTTGTATTTTTCACTCTGTTGTGTATATAGCATTTGTATTCTATTTTTATCCTATTGTATATTTTATTCTATTTTATTCTACTGTATATAGTATTCTATTTTTATTCTATTCTGTACAGTTGTGTACTGTATTTATTCTTATTTTATTTTATTCTAATTGTCCTTCATAACTTTTGCACTGTCCACTTCCTGCTGTGACAAAACAAATTTCCCACGTGTGGGACTAATAAAGGTCATCTTATCTTATCTTATCTTATTCACCATATAGTGTGGGGTGTGTCGATGTGCTAGGCATATGAGAACAGACATAACAGTCTGTATTTGCCGATTCCGCCTTGGTCCTGTCGTGGATGTAGCGGTACCAGGCATTGTTCATCCAAGGGTGTATGTGGTCTTGTGTCATGTCTCTTAGGTGAGAGTTGTCGTGCCTCCATCTTTTCAGTCTGCCTCGTGGTTCAGCTGTTGTTGGCGTCAGCTGGGGTCCTGTAAGGGTGAGCGTCGTAGTCAAGGTAACCAAGAGGGTCCACCTTCCCATGGTTGCACACAGGTACGTCACACCTCGCACTTGGTTGCCATAGAGTTGATCAGAGGCTGGAGGTTGAAGTGCGAGCTTACCCTACGGGGGCCCAATCAGCACTCCCCCCTCACCACTGAAGCAACCAAGTGTGGGCGAGATTTCCCTAATGTGCTGTCTTGGGGGTGCCGGGGTTTTCTGGGACCTCAACCTTTTTGCAGTGGCTCTGATGTATCCAGGAGGGTCTCTCCGCTATTTTTCAGGCAGTTGGAGTGGTCAGAAGCACTTGGTATGGACCCTCCCACCGCGGCGAGCTCCAATTTTTCTTTGGAGTACTCGGACAAGGATCCAATCACCTGGCTTCAACCTGCAAGAGATAGGTGAAAAAGAGCCTTGCGGCAGTTTATTGTTCAAAACAACTTCTCTGTTTGTCAACAATTGAGTCATCCAATCTGCCAGAGTGATTTCACGAATTGATTTATCTATTGGCTCGCTAATAACTGGCAATGGAAAAGGTCGCCCATGTATAATTTCAAATGGGGACAGTTTGTTATTTCCTTGTGTTATTCTCATCCACATTTTGACTAGGCCTACACATTCTGGCCACGGCCTGCCAGTTTCTTCCATTGTTTTCCTGAACCTTTGTTTTATAGTGCCATTTGTTCTCTCCACTAATCCTGCACTCTGTGGATGGTAGGCACAATGGTGTTTTAACCTGAAACCTAGTGCTTCAGATACTTTGCTGATCACGTCATTTACAAAATGGGTTCCATTATCTGATCTTATCAGAGTAGGAATACCATATGTTGGAATGAAAAGGTTGCATAGACACTTTGCAACTGAGATTGCATCTGCTTTTTTTCACTGGGTAGATTTCTGGCCATTTTGAGAAAACATCTATAATTACTAGAGCGTATTTTGAGCCCTGACACTCATTCAATTCAATGAAGTCCATGTGAATTGTATGAAATGGGTGAGGTGGTGTAGGAAAATGTCCTCTTTTTGGCCTTAAGTTACCTTGGGTATTGTGTTTTTGGCAGGTCATACATATTCTCACATATTCTTTTGCTGAAGTTTCAAAATTAATAGTGTAAAATTGTCGGTTTCTAATAAGGACCATTCCTTGGATCACCCCTCCTGATGAGCCATGGCTCAAAACCATGGCTCACTAGAGCGGCTTTTTATGTAGTGATTTGGGAAGAATGGGCTTTCCTGCTATTTTCAATATGTCATTAGTGTCTAGTACTGCTCCGTGTTTTAGCCATTGTTTTCTGTTCTTTAGGTGATGCTGCTTTTTGTTCGTCCTGCAGTACAGACAGACGAGTGGTGTGATTTTCATGAGTTGTTAATAAGACTGTGGTTTTTATGGCTGCTGGTTTTTCAGCTTTGTCAGCAAAATTGTTTCCCTTTCTAATGTCAGAGTCATCCTTCTGATGTGCTGAACATCAGAAGCAAATTGCTAAATGTCGTATCACATGACGAGTTTTCTCCCATGTAAACAGATGTGTGCCATGATAAAATCTTCCTCCACACACTAGAAACAAGAAACTAATTTCACCCCATGATACATTTTATTCACTTATTATATAATCCAGTCATTTTTTCAAAACTAGTATCAATCAACTAATTTGCATATCAGCTCATAATGCGCTAAGTTGATAGGTCAACAGAAATGCACGTTCAAAGAGAATTCCCTTCATACAGTAAATTACTTGTTTTGCATCAATCAAACAAAGCATTCCACAATTTATTGTATTACCAACTAAATTTATTGTCTGATTACTGCTTGGTCATACCAGACTCTCTCTCTGTCTTTATTTATTCTTCTCTGTTTTCACAAACGTTTCACCTATTGTCAAGCTGAAGAGTTAAATGTCAGCGGTGGATAAGTTCAGCATTTGATAACGAAACTCTGTTAAGTTCTTCCTGCTGTAACACCAATGAGAGATATAGGCGCATGTATAGTGTGTGCTATAGTGTAAGCTGTTCTTCATTGCATGTATGTATGTTAGTATGCTTGCATGCAGGGCCTGTGGGCTGTCTCACCCAAAAGGGCATTTTCTTAACAGTTGCCTTTCTCTCATGTGTGTTAAGAAAGGCAAATGTGCTACTAGCAGTTGTGAGATTATTATGCTGTTATATATTACATTATACCTGTAATCAAAATGAGTGAATCATGATACTGCTGTAGGCCACATCATACTTCTTGTGTAATCAGTATGTAGTTTTAGTTTGCATCATACTCCTGAGTTAAAAGAAGAATGTGAAAATCATTAGATTAATTAGATAGGGTGGTATTATCCTATACTGCTGATTTACTGTGAGTGAATTAGACTACTTCATGACATTTCATACTGCTGAGTTATAAAGAGACTATTGTGTTCAGAGAGTCAGGGCCCTTTCCCCCCCCCATTGTAGAGACAACAGAGCACATTGGAGTCTGCAGAGGAGTACACACCCCCATCACCATCAACGGCGCCGCTGTGGAGAGAGTGAGCAGTTTCCGCTTCCTTGGTGTACATCTGGCTGAGGATCTTACGTGGTCAGTACACATAAACAAAACAGTGAAGAAGGCGCAGCAGCGCCTCTTCTTTCTCAGGAGACTGAAAAGATTCGGCATGAGCCCCCGCATCCTCAGGACCTTCTATCGCTGTGCCATTGAGAGCATCCTCACTGGATGCATCACCACCTGGTACGGCAACAGCACCGCTTACAACCGCAAAGCTCTCCAGAGAGTAGTGCGGTGTGCTGAACGGATAATTGGAGGTGAGCTTCCCTCCCTTCAAGACATCTACAGGAAGCGGTGCCTGAGGAAAGCGGGGAGGATCATCAAGGACTCCAGTCACCCCAGCCATAAACTGTTCAGACTACTACCATCAGGAAGGAGGTTCTGCAGCATCTGGTCCCGTACCAGCAGACTGAGAGACAGCTTTTTCCATCAGGCCATCAGACTGCTGAACACTTCATAGACACCTCACCCTCACTACTGGAACTTCAACATTATGCACTCCATACTGTATATAAATACCACTGTTTTGCACATACCAACCTCTGTATATTTTATATATCTTATTTTATTGTTTACTTTATTTCATTTGTAAAACATGTATATACATACTGTATACACACTCAAACACACACACGTAGAAAAACATATTTAGTATACACATTCAGTAATGTATATACCTTTACATATTGTACATATATTTATTACTTTTTAGATTAGCCATTTTTATATTTTGCTTGTTTTACATTATTGTATTTTGCACAACTCTGTTGCTTGTGAAGCTCGCACACAAGAATTTCACTCACATGTACTGTACCAGTGTACCTGCACATGTGATGTGACAATAAAAGTGATTTGATTTGATTTGATTTGATTTGCACGGGGGCAGAAAACAGGGAGCCAAGGTCATAACTCAGGCTCACTGACAGAAAGAATGTAAATGCTCAGTTTTGTGGCTGTGGCGCATTTTGTATGGCTTCTTTTCTTTTGTTTAGTATATTTCTGCCTTCACCCGAGAGGGTGTACCCTAAGTATGTGCCTTCAGGTCTCCACAATTAGAGTTCATTTAAAGATACCTTGTGGCCTTAACTCAGCCAAGTGACGTGACACAGCCATAGTATTTTGCTTACACCCTTCCTCTGTGTGGCCAGTCACTAAAATGTCATCTACGTAAAGTAGAAACTGTCTCTGCTGGCAGGAGGCAGGACATCATTGATTTCTTTAAAGCTTCTGCATAGAGAGTGGGGCTGTTTTGAAAACCTAGTGTAGGTGTATCTCTGTCCCTCAAAAGTGAACCCAAACAGATGTTGTGAGCTAGGATGTAAAGGCACTGAGAAAAAGGCGTTTGATAAATCTATAACTGAGAACCATTGTTCTTTTGGGGTGACTTGATTTCATTTATTGCCCGTAGATCATGTACCAAACGATACTTTCCAGTATTAGCTTTATTCACCACTTAAACAAAACATCACTCCTTGTTTGCTTTATTATTATTATTATTATTTTAAATTCTCCTTTCTCAAAAACAGAAAATGAAACTGTAGTTGTTCTTGGCTGAGAAACACAAACCCCCTTTTTTTTTTCTTTTTCTTTTTTTTAGGACAAGAAACTAAGTTTTAACTTTTCTGCCTTATCTGCCTTTCTGCACTTAATTGGTTTAGATATTGTCTTTATTTTCTTCCTCTCATATGTCATTGTACTGAATTTGAGCAACCTTAAGTTTGATGCAGACTACTTCTAACAATTATCCACCTCACATCATAATTGACTAAGGTGCCTCTTCATATTAATATTATTTCATTATTAATGTTATTATCTCTTTATATAACAGCAATAGTGTATCACAATATTTATTTATATTTTATTTGCATCCACCAAGGGCTGAGGGTAATCTGCAGTTTCACCCTCTCCCAAGCTGGAGACATTTTCCTTTTCACACACTTTCCTTGGCTGAACAATGATACAACCTTAATATATCTTATGCGTCTCTCTATTTTATTTAATGTGTTTGTGTGAATCATTCTGTTCATTCTGGGCATGGTCTTCATCCCAACTATGTGTCATTGTTAATACCAGTTTACAGGTTGTTATCCTTGCTATCATCAACTTGAATACATTAAAGTTCTAATTCAATTTAGCCTTTTGTTTATTTTACTTTATTCCTCTTGTATTTACATGTATTGAGTCGGGTCTGTTTCCAGCCCTTTTAAACTTCTACTTTGGTCTTGAATTTTTCACTTGGTGAGGGATTATTATGTTCTTCCTGATCTGAACTATTCTCTTCACCTGAGCTGCTATCCTGTCCTGAGTCACTGTCTTCTTTGTTTGTTAATGCTTTTACTCTTTGTCGCCTGTCTTCCTCTCCATTCCTCTCCCCTTCTTTTGGATTATTCCTGCTCCGGCTTGTTGTTTGTCTAACCATTCCTCATCAGGTGTTAATTTGCTTGTTTATTCCCCATTTTCAAAGATTTTGCTGGGCCTTCACTGGCACGCTTAGACTTCAGAGCGGTTACTGATACGGCCTTCGACTTGACCCTAAAGGTCAAGCGGTATCAGTTTTATGAGACGAAACTCAACCGTTCTCGTCTGTCACCAGTACGTGAGCCTCAAGCAAACAACAAAATAAAATAGAAGTAGTTCAGCAGCGTATTGTGCTGTAAAATCAACTTACTTCTAGACACATACACACATAGACATTTGCGCGCTAATTTGTCACGAAGTATTTCACGGCTACCTCTAAAACCAGTCTAAACACAGTTCCTTTTGGCGAACTTAAACCTATTTTATCTCAGTTCCTTTTGGCGAACTTAAACCTATTTTACTTTGTCAAAATATTTCAATTTGTCGAAACGTATTTTAATTTGTCACGAAGTAATTTTGGCTACTTCTAAAACCAGTCTAAATGCATTTTAATTTGTCACGAAGTAATTTTGGCTACTTCTAAAACCAGTCTAAACGTATTTTACGTTTCTTTAAAAATAGTGTTTCTCACCCTCAGACCTCTCACTGGTGGTTCGGATCGCCAGACTGAATCCCACCGCCGTGGACCAGACTAAAACCACCGGCCTGGACCCGAATTTAACGTCCCAGGTCTTTACGGCCTCATCTAAGAGGGCTGTGCACAGACTTCGGTGCTGGCTTCCCACGGCGTCGGGAGTCAGTGCTGGATCCTGGAACAGAGTCACAGAAAACAGTTCTGATGTTTCTGCCTCGGCTACGAAGGACCAAAATAAATGTCAAGAGATTTATTCTAAATGACACTTCTTCAGCTAAGAGTCTAAGAGGAGAAACACACACAGACGCTGCAGCATTTACTTGTATACAAGGGCGATCACAGAACGCTCACACCAGAGTGGGGGCCCTGTGATGCGCGCTCTGCTCTTGCACTTGTCTTTATTTATACACAAGAAAAATGAATACATTTGACGTGAGCATGTGCGTATGTGATTGTGTGTGTGTGTGTGTGTGTGTGTGAGGTCAGAACTGCTTGTTTGTCTTCTTACTATCGCTGTGAGAAGACTCAGATACAAATATCAGAACACGTGTTATGAAGAAGAATCAGTCCTGAACAATGAAAAGAACAATCAGTTCTAAGCAAGGAAATGATCATCATGCAGCATTCTATCACAAGCAAACTTATATCATTAAAAGCTTATACTGACTAAAAAATACAATTTTCTATTGACACACAGACAATTTATTGCTCTTTTGGAGGAAAATGAGATGGAACATGGTGACATCAGCTACCACTGCTCTGTCAGGTGGCTCAGCCTAAGCAAGGTACTGAAAAGTGTCTGGGATCTGAGAGAACAGATTCAGGATTTCTGTGTGAAGAAAGGACATGCCGTCCCAAAGCTTTCAGATGAAGATTGGGTGGCAGACCTCGGATTTGCTGTGGATGTGACTGCACTAATGAACCAACTAAATGTCAAACTGCAGAGCAGGGGACTTTTTGTGCATGAGATGTACAGTGCAGTAAAGGCTTTCATGAGGAAGTTGCAGCTTATCTCAAGCCAAGTGAAGGACAACTTTCTGACCCACTTGCCAACACTAAAGGAGGCTATTCCAAATGCCAATCACCTCCACAAGTACTCAGGCATGTTAGAAGTACTGCATGCAGAGTTTTCAAGGCGATTTCAAGATTTCAAAGCTCTTGAAAATGAAATGGACATGGTTTCTTCTCCCTTCACCTGCAGTGTGGATAAGGCTTCAAGTGATGTTCAGATGGAACTCATTGACCTGCAGTCTGACACACTTCTGGCAGAGCACTTCAGGTCAGTCTCACTGCTGGACTTTTATTCCTCCCTCAAAGAAGAGAACTTTCCATACCTGAGGAATCATGCTCAGAGGATTCTAGTCCTCTTTGGATCTACCTACAGTGGCTTGCAAAAGTATTCAGCCCCCTTGAACTTTTCCACATTTTGTCACATTACAGCCACAAACATGAATCAATTTTATTGGAATTCCACGTGAAAGACCAATACAAAGTAGTGTACACGTGAGAAGTGGAACGAAAATCGTACATGATTCCAAACATTTTTTACAAATAAATAACTGAAAAGTGGGGTGTGCGTAATTATTCAGCCCCTTGAGTCAATACTTTGTAGAACCACCTTTTGCTGCAATTCCAGCTGCCAGTCTTTTAGGGTATGTCTCTACCAGCTTTGCACATCTACAGACTGAAATCCTTGCCCATTCTTCTTTGCAAAACAGCTCCAGCTCAGTCAGATTAGATGGACAGCATTTGTGAACAGCAGTTTTCAGATCTTGCCACAGATTCTGGATTGGATTTAGATCTGGACTTTGACTGGGCCATTCTAACACATGGATATGTTTTGTTTTAAACCATCCCATTGTTGCCCTGGCTTTATGTTTAGGGTCGTTGTCCTGCTGGAAGGTGAACCTCCGCCCCAATCTCAAGTCTTTTGTAGACTCCAAGAGGTTTTCTTCCAAGATTGTCCTGTATTTGGCTCCATCCATCTTCCCATCAACTCTGACCAGCTTCCCTGTCCCTGCTGAAGGGAAGCACCCCCAGAGCATGATGCTGCCACCACCATATTTGACAGTGGGGATGGTGTGTTCAGAGTGATGTGCAGTGTTAGTTTTCCGCCACACATAGCGTTTTGCATTTTGGCCAAAAAGTTCCATTTTGGTCTCATCTGACCAGAGCACCTTCTTCCACATGTTTGCTGTGTCCCCCACATGGCTTGTGGCAAACTGCAAACGGGACTTCTTATGGTTTTCTGTTAACAATGGCTTTCTTCTTGCCACTCTTCCATAAAGGCCAACTTTGTGCAGTGCACGACTAATAGTTGTCCTATGGACAGATTCCCCCACCTGAGCTGTAGATCTCTGCAGCTCGTCCAGAGTCACCATGGGCCTCTTGGCTGCATTTCTGATCAGCGCTCTCCTTGTTCGGCCTGTGAGTTTAGGTGGACGGCCTTGTCTTGGTAGGTTTACAGTAGAGCTGGGCGATAAAACGATAACGATATGTATTGCGAAATAACTTCTTCTCAATAGAAAAATGAAACTATTGCGATAGACCTCATCCTTCTCTCTTCCTCTCTTAAAAAAACAAAACAAAAAACCAACCAATCCAAATTAAGTAGCGCAGAGCCGAACCACGTCACGTGACTTGTTACGTACAGCACAAGTGCCAAGCCGCACGTGCATATTTGTTTGGGAAGCAGCCGACCGGGTAATGGAGAAAATGAATGTGCCAACTACAGAAACATCAACCGAGAGCTTGGGTGACCAGGTTACCGAAGGGAAAACAGATGACAGTTCGAATGCCGAAGAGATTGTCGAAAAGAAGGGCCAGAAAAGTTCCGTAGTGTGGAGGTATTTCGGATATTTGAAGTCTGATAAAAAACAGAGCAGCGCGCACTGTAAATTGTGCCGAAAGCATGTCCCCACAAAGTCTGGAAATACAACAAACCTTTTTCATCACCTGAAGCAGTGCCACCCACTGGAGCACGCTCAATCTCTGACTGAAAGCGCTAATTTATCATCGAAAACAACCAGGGGAATCCCTGCGAAGCAGCAACAGTCAATGACCTTGTAGTGCCATATCACCCTATTAGAGCACTTCGCTCTCGCTCTGCAGGCCTACTTGCTGTCCCTAGAGTATTTAAAAGTAGAATGGGAGGCAGAGCCTTCAGTTTTCAGGCCCCTCTTCTGTGGAACCAGCTTCCAGTTTGGATTCGGGAGACAGACACTATCTCTACTTTCAAGATTAGGCTTAAAACTTTCCTTTTTGCTAAAGCATATAGTTAGGGCTGGACCAGGTGACCCTGAATCCTCCCTTAGTTATGCTGCAATAGACGTAGGCTGCCGGGGATTCCCATGATGCATTGAGTTTTTCCTTTCCAGTCACCTTTCTCACTCACTATGTGTTAATAGACCTCTCTGCATGGAATCATGTCTGTTATTAATCTCTGTCTCTCTTCCACAGCATGTCTTTATCCTGTTTTCCTTCTCTCACCCCAACCGGTCGCAGCAGATGGCCCCGCCCCTTCCTGAGCCTGGTTCTGCCGGAGGTTTCTTCCTGTTAAAAGGGAGTTTTTCCTTCCCACTGTCGCCAAAGTGCTTGCTCATAGGGGGTCATATGATTGTTGGGTTTTTCTCTGTATTTATTATTGTGCTATCTACTGTACAATATAAAGCGCCTTGAGGCGACTTTTGTTGTGATTTGGCGCAATATAAATAAAATTGAATTGAATTGAGTCGGCTTTCTCCAGCGTTTTACCATATGACAAAAAAGCTAAGAGACATAGCGACATAACGAATGCCATAGCTTACTGTCTTGCTAAAGACATTCTACCAATAAACACGGAAATGAAGGATTCAAGCAGCTAATTAAGGTAATGGATCCTCGTTACCAACTCCCTGGACGTAAACATTTCTCTCAGACAGCGTTTCCAAAGCTATATAGAGAGTGCCGTGAGGCTGTTGAGAAGGAGCTACAAACTGTGTCGTTCTTCGCTACTACATCCGACATGTGGTGAAGTCGCACGTCAGAACCTTACCTTAGCCTTACTGCCCACTATATCGACCAAGACTGGAATCTGAAAAGCAAATGTCTTCAAACTGCCTACCTTCCCGACGACCATACGGTTGAAGTAATTGCATTAGGACTGTCAGAAGCGCGTGCATCCTGGGGACTGAGTGAAGACAAACAAGTCTGCATCACAACCGATAGTGGGACAAATATAGTGAAGGCCACATCCCTGAACAACTGGACCCGGCTGCAGTGCTTCGGACATCGACTTCACTCAGCTATCGGTAAGTTGGGGAGCAGAATAAAATTAAAAATGCCCCTTTAATTGTGTTTTTGAGCCCATGTAAATATATTAAAAGCTAGAGATCTAAATCACTTCCATTGTTATTGTTAAAAAATAAACATCAGAAAGAATATTCTTCATGTCAGCCTATTTATTTGAGGTAATAGTTGCTGTTGGCTTGCATAATAGGCAAATATTCAGTCACTCCTCAGTGTAAATCAAGTTGACAAAATATGCCAAATAAAATTTAGAATTTTTGGGTTCTATCAGGATCCCAATTGGCTAATAAAGAACCTCAGCTCTTTTTACTATAAAGAACATTAAATCATGATTCCACCCAATGGGGCAATTCAAGACAAAAAGAACAAGTGATGAAAACGGCAAATATAACAATGATGTTGATAACACCAGCCTCTGTCACGTTTTTAAATATAAGAAAAAAAATTTTGGTCAGTCTGTCAGCAAAATTTAAAAAGTTATGTTTTAGAAAAGTACAATCAAAAAAGTACAATCATAGCAAGTAAGTGGGTTTTCAGGGCTGTGAATTTTATTTGTGACTGAAAAAAAAAATCAAAGATCTTAAATTAATTTCTGAGGTTAATATGTGCTATTATTTACCTTTTTATCCACAGAAAAAGCCGGCAAAGACAAGAGGGAGGAGCGAGCTGTGGCTGTGTGTAAGAGAGTGGTGGCCACCTTCAGTTTCTCTTGGAAGAAGAAAAGGGAATTGGCTGCTGCTCAGGAGGAGCTTCACCTACCCCAGCACAAGTTAGTGACAGAGTCGCCCACCAGGTGGGGCTCACGCCAAAAAATGGTTGGGAGGGTTCTGGAGCAACATAAAGCTATCTCTCAGGTCCTCAGTGCAGATAAGAAGACCAGGCACTTGGTTCCCTCCTGGCAAGATCTAGATGTTCTGGAGTCTGTGCATGTGGCCCTGAACCCACTACTGGAATTCACAGATTCACTTTCTGGAGAGTGTTACGTGAGTGTGTCCTACCTCAAGCCGATGCTTCACCTTTTCAGAACACAGATTCTGAAACCATCTGAGGATGAAACACAACTTACAAAAGACCTTAAGATGACAGTCATGGCATACCTTGATGAAAGGTACAATGACCAGATTACAAATGAACTGCTTGATGTTGCAACCTTGGTAGATCCGCGCTTCAAAGTACAATACATTAATGCAGAACATGTTGATGCCATCAAAATGAGAGCAGTGTCTGAGATGTTGGGGCAAATTGAGCACCCGTCCACTTCAGCAGGAACGGAGGAAACAGAAGATGGTGGAGCTGCTGCAGTAGTACCAACCCAGAAGAAACAGAGAAAGTCACTGGGCAGTTTCTTTAAGAAATCCCACCCCACCAGCACAGGGCTCACTAAGAAAGAGACAGTTGAAAAGGAGCTTGAAAAGTACTTGCTGGCACCTGATGCAGACAGTGAAATGGACCCACTTGAGTGGTGGAAAATCAACCACAGAAGCTTCCCAAGAGTTAGCTGCCTGGCAAAGCGCTACCTGTGCATCCCCGCAACCAGCAGCCCCTCTGAGAGGGTATTTAGTACAGGGGGTAATATTGTGACTTGCCACAGGGCCGCTTTAAAGCCTGAAGCAGTGGATAGACTTGTCTTCCTGTCGCACAACCTATAGGCTTTTGTCAGACTAAAGAGATATATATGTATATGTGTGTGTGTGTGTGTGTGTGTGTGTGTGTGTGTGTGTGTGTGTGTGTGTGTGTGTGTGTGTGTGTGTGTGTGTGTGTGTGTGTGTGTATATATATATACACATACATACACACACACACACATATATACATATATATATAGTTGCACCTAGGATTTAAAGAATGTTCTGTTAGCATCTTCATTTTAAAACTGTTCGAAAAGCTAAGTTAATTTCCTTTTAGTTCTCAGTTTATTTGATATTGACATCTGCCCTGTTGTTGTGAAGTTATTATGGGAAATAAATATTTAAATCAAAAAAAGCTGCTGATTATTTCACATTTTACTTGTGAGCAACGGCACATTTAAATCTTACAAATATAGTTATTTGGCTTATATCGTGATATATATCGTTAGCGCCTGAAATGAAAAAAACATATCGTGATATGAAAAAATCTTATATCGCCCAGCTCTAGTTTACAGTTGTGCCATACTCCTTCCATTTCTGAATGATTGCTTGAACAGTGCTCCGTGGGGTGTTCAAGGCTTGGGAAATCTTTTTGTAGCCTAAGCCTGCTTTAAATTTCTCAATAACTTTATCCCTGACCTGTCTGGTGTGCTCTTTGGACTTCATGGTGTTGTTGCTCCCAATATTCTCTTAGACAACCTCTGAGGCCGTCACAGAGCAGCTGTATTTGTACTGACATTAGATTACACACAGGTGCACTCTATTTAGTCATTAGCACTCATCAGGCAATGTCTATGGGCAACTGACTGCACTCAGACCAAAGGGGGCTGAATAATTACGCACACCCCACTTTGCAGTTATTTATTTGTAAAAAAATGTTTGGAATCATGTATGATTTTCGTTCCACTTCTCACGTGTACACCACTTTGTATTGGTCTTTCACTTGGAATTCCAATAAAATTGATTCATGTTTGTGGCTGTAATGTGACAAAATGTGGGAAAGTTCAAGGGGGCCGAATACTTTTGCAAGCCACTGTATGTATGTAAACAGACATTCTCGGTGATGAAGTTCAACAAATCCAAACACAGGTCCTCTGTCACTGATGACTAGGGATGGGTATTGATAAGATTTTCACGATTCCGATTCCATTTTCGATTCTGTATAACGATTCGATTCTTTATCGATTCTCTTATCGATTCCTTTTTTTTTTTTTAAAGGAGAGCACTAAGGTCGATTAGCTTAGAACTTTGTTTTATATCTTCTCTTTGAACAAGATAGAAATTTAGGAGTAACATGGCCTTACAAACCCAACAGTGAGATCTTAAGAGATCCACAGCCTATGGCTCTTCAATGGGGTGTCACAGGGTCCCCGGGGAAAAAATTGTAAATGTAAAATAAAATAAATATTCTTCTGTAGCAATAACAAAGTATAACATAAATTATTCTGTAGCAATTACACAAGAATATCCAGTAATGTCCCTGCCTACAATTAAACACATTCACTTACCGAAAATCGGGGGCATCTGGTGTGGCAAATGCCTTTTACCACAAACTTAGTCACTGCTCGGTGACATTCTGGCCTGAAAGGAGACGCTACCGGTAGACTGCAGCTAGAACTGCCAGCATCTGAGCCAGACTGTCTGTCTCTCTCATCATGGTCACCTAAATGCACAGTAATGGCAGGTTTTGTAATAAGGCAGATCGCGCTAACATAATATGCACTGTTAGTTGATTATTTACCTGCCGCATTAACGGGAGAGGACGTGCAAACGTTACCGCTGCTGCTGGGTTGAGATTCACGAGTCCGGAGCGGAATTAAAAACACGACATTCATTTAAGGTCATCGCGTGTTTTGTGAGCAAATGCTTTTGCATATTTGTAGTGTTTCCTCCCTTAAATGAAATATCTACTTTGCAAATATTGCAAGTTGCCCTGTTGTCATCCGTTCTCGTAAAGTATGACCAAACTTTTTAGCGTTTGAGCCGCCATGTTTCCTGCCAGGTAAATGACGCTCCGCAACGTGGTGACGTCATTCGGGGCGACTGGAATCGATAAGGGAATCGTTTGCAAAAATGGCAAACAATTCCAAGGAATTGAAACAGTGGGAACTGGTTCTCAACAAGAACCGGTTTTCAATACCCATCCCTATTGATGACCACCTCTCAGCTGTTCTTCGCATGGCCACTTCAGACATTCAGCCAGATTTCAATGCCCTTGTTCAAATCCAAAACAGGCTGGATTATTCTCACTGAAAAGGAGGAAAGCATGACACAAGTCATTGTAATGTTGCATTTCTATAAACTTCGTTTGTTGAGTTAAACATGTTAAAATAAAATGACATTGATTCGGTGGTTGTTTTTGTTTTATTTAGAATATGCGCCCCATTTTCTCATAGCATAGCCCAATATAAATATTTACATTATTTGTCTTTAGTTTTATTCTTCTGATTACCAGTACCAGCTATTCGTAATATATAATTTAGTGAATTTTACAATTTAAGAAAGTTAACCAGACTTGGGTTCAAGATGTCGTTGATGTGGCCCTCTGACGCAACTCGGGTTTCTCATGCGGCCCCTTGTAAAAATTAATTATCTAGAAGGACATCAAGTCACCAGAGAAAAGCTCAACATCCTCTCATTCAAGTTCAACACCAGTTCTCGGGAGGATGGAGGAGGAAATGTCTGGAAAGTCAAAGGACAGAATCTCCAAAAAGTTTGAGGACATACCCTCGGAAAAGTCTGAGGAGAAATTCTCCAAAAAGTCTGAGGAAAAATCCTTGCAAAAGTCTAAGGAGAAACCCTCAGAAAAGTTAGAGGAAAAGCTCTCAGAAGTGTCAGTGTTATCTTCTCAAGCTGAGAAAATATCAGAGAACCTTGTCATCTGTTTTTTAGCTAGACTCATGACTCAGTACAAAAAGAGCCTAAAAAAGCCTCTGCCTTCATCAGTTAACGAAAAATTAAAAGACATCATTGAACATCTCGAGAAGTTGGTTCAACCTGAAATCAGCGGTGAGGAGTCTATAACAAGTCTGGACAAGAATATGAGTCAGTTGACCAAAAAAATGTTTAAAGGACTCATCAAGGAGTTTGGCTCCCCAGAACAGGTCATGAATGCTGCTTCGGCATGTGATAGTTCATTTAATGAGGCTATTTTGAAGCACTTGAAAATCAATTTGGGTGTCCTCACAAGTCCTCCACAAAAGTCCAGAATTGCCAGGTTCTTTTCAGCAGTGGGAAGAGCTATTATGAAACCCTTCAGATGCTGTTTTAAGGGCAGCGATGACTAAAGACCTTGACTTTTCCACTGCCTTGCTTCTCTCAAAATCTTGAAGCAGAAATTATCCGAAAACTGACTTGAATCAAATCCTCATAGCGTCAAATAAAAACTTAATCAAATAGAATTGGCCCTCAATCAAAATTCCTAAAAGTCTTTACAGTTTTCCTAAAAAACTATATCTTCACTGTGTCTCCTTTGTGTTTTCCATCGTACCCAGTAGTGCTGGGCGATATGGAAAAAAATATTTATCACGATATGAATTATTTTATATCACGATAACGATATATATCACGATATACGACCTGACCTGTGGTCATCTAGAAAGTACGCAGTCTGTAAACAGCGAATGCCGAGGGTGCAGTCTTTGTTTTGAGTTACCGTAGAGTATGTCGCAAATCCGGGTGCACGTACAGCAGCACCAGCTCGCAAACCACGAGATGGAGTTTCTTTGCGAAAAATATCTTTTTTTTTTTATACTTTATTTTTTCTTGCATAAAGTTAAGAGCATGTATAGTGAGAAGAGAACACTAATATATTTGCCACAGGCTATTTAACCCTTTAAGACCTACCATAGAACCAAGTCCGCCAGAGCTATCTTTATGTTTTTACATGCTGTAGTGCCACTTGTGGGAATATTTCAAGTTTCCATATATCAATACAACCGTTATAGCCCAAATTTTAATAATATGTATGCATTAAGTCCATAGTAACTACATAAATTGCAAAAACTTGTAGTGCAATAAACTACAAAAAAATTGAAAATCGTTTTTGTTTTGTTTTTTACATATATTTCTAGTTTAAAAAAAATTTAAGAGGTGTATCCCTCAAAACTGTAAATACAAAAGTTTCCAACCACGAGAAATTTATTTTGAGTGTCTTCATAGTTTTATTTTTGAGATACACTAATTTTTATATACTACAGGAAAAATGAAAATAAATATTATAATGCATCAAAATAAACTATTTCCAACAGTGTAATTTGAGTTCTAAGCATCCCAGAAACGATACAGAAAAGCATAAAGTCAAACATGTCTTTTAAAAACACCAACATAGGCTTATAAGGCCCTTTCGCGAAAATGACGTCACTTCCGGTTTCGGGCAGGTAATGGCGGACATGTGATAGTTCGCGCTGACGTATATGCCAAGGTAGGAAGTCTTATGACCGTCGGCAAAGCGTGTTTCTGGAATATTATCTTTTTGTTGCTGCAAGTTTGGAATATTATGTTTTTGTTGCTGCAAGTGCTTCTTATGCAATTTTTGCACAGTTATATGTGGAAGGAAACCGTGACCTTGGACAAGCTAATGGCATTAGATGTAAGTACAACTCCTCCGGTTTCACATGCAAAAAAAAAATATTGCACTACCTTACGTGGTTCCAGTTCTACAGGGATTTAAAAATAGTTAGGTAAAACGGAGTGTGCCTGCTCCGACCGGTTGTAAAGGGTTAATTATATATTTTATGTAATAATTTATAAAATTTGGGTTAGTACGATATAAACGATAGAAGACAAATGGCACGATAGACACTTTTCTATCGTCCACACGATATATATCGTCATATCGCCCAGCACTAATACCCAGCCAGCCGCAGCAGATGGCTGCCCCTACATGAGTCTGGTTGAACATTTGCAAAGTTGAACATTTACAATGATTGCTGTAAATTTTAGCTTCATATATCAGATACTTTACTGTTTTTAAATACTGGTTTAATAAGAATCAACATCAGTCTACTTTATTTTTTTATATATTTTTTTTATTTTACAATTCTTGCATTTTCAGCTATTTCTCTTGTTTAAATGTTTTTGAATTGTTTATTGGTGTGCCTGTTCCAGTTCTTCCAGTTCTTTTTTTGTTTTTTTGTATTTTTAAGTTTTTATTTCTGCGTTTTGCAGTTTACAATGCTAGGTACAGGCACTGGTTAATACAATTTGCAGTCTTTGGCTGATATGGTCCACTCCGCACCAAACTGAACCAAAAAACACACCCTACTCCAAGCAGCAAAAAAATACTTTTCTGTATTTTTTTGCTGCTTGGAGTAGCCGAAATACATGCATCTCACCATTATTTGAGACACTGAACTTAGTAGATATACATAAGATAATCTGAGATGGCCAGAACAAAAACACACACCAAATCCCCTCATCCCCTCAAATCACCTCAGCCAACATTTTGAGACGTGCTCTTCCCATCATTCAGAGCGATGCATCTGCAGATATAGAAACAAATCCATCATTTGGTGACTCCATCTCAATCACTATTGCAAACCTGCTTAACATCCCAAAGCAGATATGTGAGAGTGCTAAAAAGCTGACCAAGATGGTTGAGGAGGAGATTTCAAATAAGGTCAAATTGATAGTCACCCTGGTCAGAGACAACCTCAATTTACCATCAGACCCCGCTGTTTACGTCAGTGGGGCAATTTGGAATATTAGAAAACTGCGTGTCATGGTTTCTCATGCTCTCTCATGCTTGAAAAGATACGCAAGTAAACTGAAATGCCCGTGCATGGGAAAGGAAAGCGATTCAAGTAAGTCTGAGTCCAGCAAAGATAGCATTGAGTCCAGCATCTCAGTCAAATCGGCCACCCAGGAGGTTAGTGAGATTCTGACCAAATGGAGTCGAGATTCAGATTTTACAGATGATGAATTATCGGATGATGACAGAGATATGGAAAGTGAGCCACCCGCTAAAATAGAGCAACTTTCAGAAAAGAAAGAAAGTTCAGAAAGTGGGGAATGTGCAGAAGCTGAAAGACAGGCAGAAAGTATTCCACCTGAGACCCCTGTAGAAAAAATTGCAGCTGACATTGTCAATATTATACTTGACAATCTCCAGTGTTCTGACACTGATTATTCTTGTCACAGTAAGAAATGTACCTCACCCAAATCTGGATTCAACGGGGGAATCATCTTTGATAAAGTGAGAGAGTTTTTTTTACCTCACGTGCTCCTTCCGCACCGCAAAAATCACGCAAACTGCATTTTTCCAAGTTTGCAAGAAAACATTTTGAAAAGATGAAGGGGGAGCTGAAAACAACAGCGGAGAAGAGCAAAAACTATTTTATTAGTCTGTCAAAGGTAACCCACTCCCCTGAAACTGAGAGAACAGGTTCTCACGACAGTATGAGTGTCAGCCTCCCAGGTTCAGCATGCGAAACTCCTCGTTCAAATTCTAGCATGTCTGTCCGTGCCCCTTCTAGAAGCTCATCTACTCTGGAAAGCATGATAAAATCTGCTACTCCAACTAGCTTTAATCTCATAGAATCTGACATTAGTGACATATACAGCGAGTTCACAAAAGAGAAAGAACATGGCATTATCCAAGAAAGGCTCGAAAACATTAAAATAAGCGAGAAAGTGAAGAATTTCTCAAGAGAATTGACAGAGAAAATGTACGACCATTTAATGATAAGTCGTATATACCAAATTCCCATAACTGTTATGGGTAGAAGTCTATCAGACTCTGTCATCTCCAGGACACCACAGCCAGTAGCTGAATCAAGAGTTTCCTTTTCTCCTGAAGTCCTCTATGTAATCATAGAAGACGCAGTTGGAAAGTTTTTGCAAAAGATTCTGCTTTTGGTTGATGGAGTTTGTACGTGCTTCTGAGTTTTTACGTGTTTTGGAGTTTGTACGTGCTTCTGAGTTTTTACATGTTTTGGAGTTTGTACGTGCTTTGTCTCTAAGGGCCAACGTAAATATACTTTTATTTATTCACTCCGCATAAAATGTAATAAATAAATCATATAATACAAAAACCAACTATTTACATTTCAACTTTTAACTAGATTATACATAAGATAATCTGAGATGGCCAGGACAAAAACATTTCAGGAAATAATGACATCTTTCCAAAAATGTGCTCAATCAGTCAAAAAACTCTGTTGATTATCTTTTTATAATTTTTTCCTGATTACCCATGACCATACCTTTATGAGTATGATGATATTATTTTGATGAACAGCAGTTCAAGAGGTGATTCATTTGTAACATAATTTTTACAGTTCAGCGCAGAGCAACTTACACCCCAACACTGAAACCGGATAAGTAAAAAAAAAAAAAAAACTAATAAGAAAAACAAACAAAAGGAAAGCAATGAACAATCGGGAGTGACCAGTTACCAAAGTAATGATTTTAAAATTTGAGAATTAAATTCAGCTTTATGTGTATTAGTGTATTGGACCCACTTTTCCCAGCATGACAAAAACCAACTTTCTCTGTTATTCACATAAGCGGTTAACTCTTCCATCCTTTAAATTTCAAGTGTTATTTCCCACCACGGTGATAAAGTTGGTAACCATTTTTTTGTTATACATTTTTTACTTGCAACTAGCAAGGCACTTAGTAAACATTTATCCTGTTTAGACCATTCTTGTGGCATACATCCAATATAAATTGTTTTTATTCCAAAAGGGAATGTACAGTTGAAAATTTCTTGTAATATTTTATGAATGTCTTTCCAGTATACTTCTTGGCTTGTATAGCCACTAGGTAACAAAAGCTCAACACTGCCCCTAGCATCCTAGAGCACTTCCATTGTCTTTAGGAGTTTGTATGTGTTTTGGAGTTTGTACGTGCTTCAGAGTTTTTACATGTTTTGGAGTTTGTACGTGCTTTGTCTCTAGGGGCCAACGTAAATATACTTTTATTTATTCACTCCACATAAAATGTAATAAATAAATCATATAATACAAAAACCAACTAGTCACAGTTCAACTTTTAACTATTTAAATTTTCAGCTTTTTCCTTTTAAACAAATTTAAAATGAAACAACACAAAACACTACAAACCACAACACAATTAAATATAAATTAAAATATGAAAACAAAAAGAAGATGCGTATTCTCTGTCTTATGGGCCTGCATGAATAAACTTTCTGAATCCTTTATCATCCGCAACTGAAAATAGTTGTGGATGATTTCTATACCTTTATAATGTGACGTTGCCCCTGGCTCTCTTTCACTTTCTTTCCCTCCTGCTCTGTTCCTGTGCTCATGCCAGTGTAACTACCGCCCCACAACTATTTTCAGTTGATTTTCAGATGATAAAGGATTCAGAAAGTTTATTCATGCAGGCCCAAATGACAGAGATTTTATTTTAATTTATATTTAATTGTATTGTGGTTTTGCAGTGTTTTGTGTTGTTCCACTTTAAATTTGTTTAAAAGGAAAAAGCTGAAAATTTAAATAGCTAAAAGTTGAAATGTGAATAGTTGGTTTTTGTATTATATGATTTATTTATTACATTTTATGTGGAGTGAATAAATAAAAGTATATATTTACGGTGGCCCCTAGAGACAAAGCACGTTAAAAACTCCAAAACACGTAAAAACGGCAAAACACGTACAAACTCCAAAACACGTAAAAACTCAGAAGCACATAAAAACTCAAAACACGTACAAAATACAACAGAAGTGCTCCAGGATGCTAGGGGCAGTGTTGAGCTTTGTTACCTAGTGGCTACACAAGCCAGCAAGTACCAACGACCGGATTTGGTGTGTGTTAGTAACAGGTAAATTAACAGTTTGTTTGTTTTTTTATTATTTGAATATATATGAGTGCTGGTGTATAAATACACAAACAATACACATATATCTTCAATTGTGTAATTTAAGTGATCTAGGTAGCTCTGTTTTGGAAGTTCAGTTAACGCTAGAAATGTGTTTTGGAGTTTGTACATGTTTTGGAGTTTGTACATGCTTTTTGGTGTTTGTATGTGTTTTGTCTCTAGGGGCCACTGCATATATTTATATATATCAACATATATAAATAAAACCACTTCTTTTTTTTACATTAGTAATTCCTTTTGTGCGTAATTTTATATTATTGTTAATAATAAATTAATTAAAGCAACAAAACAACCTGAAGAGTCGGTTCAGAGCCGAAAGAGCCAGCTCTTTTTAGTGAGCCGAGCCGAAAGAGTCGGTTCTCTAAAAAGAGCCGGAAATCCCATCACTAGTACAAACCTCCCCTCTTTGTCCTTAATTTCAGACAACTTTTCAAAATTTAGAGTACTAGAAATTAAGATCACCACACCTCGCCTGCGGCCAGATTTGTATGATGAGGAGAACATGTTTGTAAAGCCTATTCTCTTGAGTTTTTCATGTTCATTATTATTCAAGTGGGTTTCTTGTAAATATATGATTTCTGCTCAATAATTCTTCATTTTAGTTAATAAGGTTTGTAAGCCCATTTACATTAAAAGAAATAACCTTTACCCCTTTGGTACTCATTTTTCATAAAATAAAGTGTCAGAACTTGAATAACATATTGACTGGTCAACTCCCTTTGAGAACACGAACAATGAACAGTAATACCTACACAAAACCAAACAAAAAGAGAAAAAATGTGTTTCCAAGGAGGGGGTCCTTTCTTTCAGACCCTGGCACATATGTTGTGTTAGTCCCACCAGCAGGGGGAAGCCTCTCCTTATAAAAAGATACGGACCCCTGAATTCGCCTTTAAGGTGCATTTGTCCTTCGTCTCTCTGATAGTCTTACCTTTCCCTTTGTAGATGAATAGTTATCTTTGTCGCACCCGCATTAACAGAGTAGTATGTCCTCATTGTGTCACGTTCCTGGGTTTGTTGAACCAGCGTTTTGAGTTTTAGTTTATTTGGATGTTATGTTTAAGTTCTTTAGGGTAGCTAAGTTCATTTGTTTATTAGATTCCCTTTGTTTTCTGCCCCTGTATTTAAGTTTCCCTCTCCCTTCAAGTGTTTCATGCTGCGCGTCTTATGTTGTCAAGTTTGTATTGTCATGTCTGCGTCTCATGTTTCCTGTTTTATTTTGAAGGTCTGTGTGATTGACTGTAGAAAAGATGGACGACGCGACACCGCCTCCTCCCATTGTGGTCCTACATCCTGGTAACATGGAAAGTTTAAAAAAAAAAAAGCAGCAGAAGGTTTCAGTAGTGTGGTCTAATTTGTTCTTTTCATTTAATCCATATTATATCAACAGCTACATTCACCCTGGAGAGAAACTAGTGAGGGAGACCACCAGGACCAAGCTGGGTTTCCTGAGTCCAGAGGTTTGGAGAAACTTCTTCTCTTTCTTTCATCACAGCTGTTCTGTGCCAGAAGTTCTGTTGACCCACTGAAAGAGACATCATTTAAGAAGTAACAGGAACACTGAAGCTCATCGCATTGATCAAGCAGGACTCACGATCTTCACCAGCAGCTCCCTCACAGGGAAATCTTCAGCACTCCTCCGTAGGCCCGATCCAGGAGATGGATACACCCAGCATTTCATGAACACTGTGATGGAGACCTTTGGTTTGTGCAATGTTATAAATACTCGGATACTCCCCAGAGGCTCCAGGCTTTTACATAAAGATATTATATTCAGTCCTGTAGAAAGTTATATATTTAAAAATATATGATCCTCTCTGGTTACTCTGGTATGAATAACTCTGAATCACTTTATGGTAAATAACACATTATCTGCAAAAAACTGTGAAAGAATTCCAGATGACAAGTTTGTAGTTCAACATGCAAGTGACGACCTTCGACCTTGATCAGGTTTTATTTAATTGTGTTAGAGAAAATCTCATGTGCTCTTCATGTAGCTGAGAGCATCAAGTGTTTAAAACAGAAGCTGTGCAGGTCTGAGATCAGCATCTTTATGAAACACCAAACTGAGGTCCTGTTAATGCTGATATATAGTGACACAGTTACATGAGTGATTAATCCTTTTGTTTTTTGTCTTTAACTTTATCAATAAAGCTGCAGCTTTCACTACAGCACGTGTGGTACTTTAACCTTTGTACTGTTTTCATCAGTTCATTTTGCAGTTAACATGTGAACATGTTGGATGATCTGTCTGCTGTCACTGGGTGGTGCTGAGGTCTGAATCTGAGGGCAGCTCCTGTAATCACAAAGAGAACAGAACCATCACAAACTCAAATATAAATTTTATCCCTCAAAATTGAAATAAAGCTGATTCTTCTGTCCTCACACACTCAGGATCTGAAGTTCTCTTACATTTTTTCAGTATTACAGTACACTACAGTACTTTAATCCATAGTTCCTGATTAATGAGGACTTACTGAAGTACAAGCTTTTAAAAAAGATGTTACTGTCTTTACAGATGTGGCAAGAGACTGAAAACATGCTGCTGTTTGCACATATTTAATATTCAGCTCTGCACAGGAGCTGAAGCAGAGTGCAGCCTGTTGCTTTTACAGTATAATACTTGTAATAAAAGTACAGTAATTGGTGTCTGAGTAGCCCGGGGCGTTTCTCTTGATTCTTTAGTAAATTCAATCACCTGCACAGATTAGCTAAACGAACCCTGACAGCCGAGTGTTCATTTTAGCTAGCTAGGTCTCAGGAGCTAGCTAAGGACGGTAGTTACGGATTAGCTTACAAATACGTTTAACTTACCGAAAAAGTGCAGCGGGGCCTCGGGTCCTTCTGTCAGGTAGTCCAGTTTACTGAAGAACACCTCAGGCTGTCAGGTTAAAACACTCGGTCGTGTTTTCGTAGCGTAAACACTGGCCCTCCTCTCAGAGCCTACGCTCTATCTGCTATTCCCGAACAGAGATACGCAAGTTTCTCCGTGACTGCAGCTGTCAGTCAAAGCTGCTATGATGACGTTACACCCCAATTTAACATCAGCGCGGTAGGAATTAGAATCAGCCTTATGGGAAAGGAGACCCCTTGGACATCAATCAGCATGATGAGAACTATTGATAACAAAAGAAAGAATCTTTGGAAAAAAATTATCTAAGAAGAATTAACTTATTTTAGTCTGACCCCAGTCCCATCCGCTAACATAGAGGAGGCGGGTTTATGACCTATACTGCAGCCAGACACCAGGGGGCGATAGAGACGTTTTGGCTTCATTTTTGGAGAGCTGTCGCGTCGTCCATGTTTTCTACAGTCAATGGTCTGTGTCCAATGTCAGTGTAGTCAGCTTTGCTTCCTTTGGCTCCTTATGTCAGACTAGTGTCAGCTGTTTCCCCATGTGTTTCAACTTCCCCTAATCACCCTTGTGTGTATTTAGTCTGTGTGTTTCTGTTCATTCCTTGTCAGGTCGTCTATTGTTCTTTGTGCCACATTTCCATGTTCTGTGCTCCAGGTTTCAGGTATCCTTGTATCCACGTTGAGTTTCATGTTTTGATTTTTTTTATGTTTTAGTTTCCCAAGTTTAGGTTATTGTTTAGTAGTGATGGCCAAATGAAGCGTTGAAGCTTGTATTGAAAAACGGTTCATTACTTGAAGCTTTTCAACACAGTCCTCTCTGGTGACATCCGGTGGCCAAAAATATGAAGCGCAGCTTGAATCCACAAAATAAAACCAACTGCTTCATTATGATTGCACTCTACAGAGTGTAATTCTGTCTGATATTGGGCTGCCGTTGTGTTGCTTTAAACGTGTATTTTTGGGGGTGAAAAAAAAGGTTGTTTATTTGTTTAATAAATAATTTTGACCAGTAAACTTTTCTTGTTTAAATATGCACCATGGTTTGGTCTTTCTTTACGTGTGACTTCTTGATGTTGGTAAATACAATAATTGAAAAATACAATGCTACATATAATATACATATAATGATGTACAACACATTATGGAGTATGCTTCTGCTGTGAGGTCCTGCCTCCATGTATTTATGCAATTAATCGCTAGACGGGTATATTTATAAATAATATTCTATTAGGGAAATTGTCCTATACATATTTTTGACCTGGGGGTAGATTTGATTGTGAAATGGAAAGGGAAAATGCTTATGAACTTGAAAATTAAAAACATGATGCATTTACGGTAACCCTTTTAAATTTTTATTTAAGAAGAGAATTTGTTCCACTGTGTGATGGCCGAACCTGTTCCTTTTCGTGGAGATAATTTCTCCTGCCTTAAGGAAAATCCCTCCACATGGCACAAAGGAGGCTGGAGTGCAGAGAAACTGGTAGAGATGCAGTTATACATTCCACCTGGGCCCCACAAACTATCAGCTAAAGAGAATAAATAAATTAAATTGCTGCACATTTTGCAGACTAACAGTTTAAGATTATTTTAAAAATAAAATATATCTTTTTATAACATTAAATGTAAAGAGTCAAATTGAAGTCTTTGTAAAGTTATTTAATTATATTTATATTATGAAAAGCAGATTTTTGGCATTTTTTTTTTCGTTTTTCCCGTTTTCAGATCAAATAAACACGCACAAAACAAAAGCAAACAGCCAGAACACAAAGCTGGAAAACCGACCAGATTGACCAAAATCAACTCAAAATACTCCCACACAACAGAAACTCCTGTATTCCTCGCTGGCTCCAAATCTCTCAGTATAAATATCAGTGGTTTGCTATCTGTCACCATCAAAACACTCCACGGCTGTGTCCCAATTCAGGGTCTGCACGCTTGAAGTACGCATTTTAAGTGCGATTACGTCACCGCCACGCGACGACGGCTGTCCCAATTCGAAGTGTACTTCAAATGCATACTCCAAATGCGCCGTCGATTTCCTCAAATATCAAGCGTGGTCCGGTGCACGCTTCGTGGTCCCATATATCCCACAATTCATAGTGCGGCGGTGGGTGTGGATAATTTTGCCACAAAATACGGCAGAAGGGAGCGGCCGAAGAGTGAACTGTCAAGAGTAAGTACTGAATATGATGTCACTTATTTATGTGCGAATGTTTAATAACGAAGAACATTAAAACATTACTGTTGGCCACATGTCGGCAAAGTTATGTGACATTAGTGATGTTTGTACTAACTTGGTTTTAAAGCCTTTACTTTAAAATATACGCCGTTCAATAGTTGACCTTAATCTTACAGAGAATGTGATGATTTTATGGATAATTAAAGTCAGTCATATATCCACAAACACAACAAGCTGAAAGTCAGTGATGCAGCTCGGTTTGCAGTCCTGAATATCACGGCACAAGCAGGATTCACTGCACTGTTAATGTTAGCTATGTTATATTGCTGCCTCTGTTCGGTGGTGTCGAGCCAAACGGACTTTAACGTGTGTTTGAACGAGCTGACGGTTCACTCGTTAAGCTGAAAGAAAGATGCTTTAATCACAGGAGTCACACGTGTGTCCACTGGACCATCTGGGAACTCTTCTTGTTTAGCACTCGTAATAACACAAACACTAAATCCTCCTTCTCTTGTGCTGTTTTGTAGCAGTGTATACACCTGAGACTGTCACCTGTCTGTCTGTCCTGCACTCTCTCTCTCTGTTTCTTTCTCTCTGATTGTAGAATAAAAGTATGAACATGTGTTTATAAGTTACACTTGTGTTTGAATCCTGCAGCTTATCACACATTTGATTTCCTTGTGTGACAACTGCAAGTGTCCAGAGTGAGGACAGACTGAGGGACCCACTGCTGCACATCATCTGTGAGGCTTTGCACCCCTGATGATCCACCAGGACAAACTCAGCAGTGTGTGAGGAAGAGGAGGAGGAAGAGCCAGCAGCAGCTGACAGATGGAGAGAATAGACAGACTGTTCCCTGTTTGTGAAGGGCTGCTAGGAAAGTTTAACATAACTAATTGTCTGTCCTGAATCAGTCTTATTAGGTAATGTTCAAATAATTTTATCATTTGTCAGTGTGGGAGAAAGTACTCAGGGCCTTCAGGTTACACACTATGAAAGGCAGCAACAAGTTTAATATTCAGAAACCTAAAGTATGTATCAGCAGCTGAATGGAGCTAAAAATAAATGTTTGTTTCAGTTCTATGAAGCTTTGAGTATTTTGGATTAGTAGTACTGCTGTGTTTGTTGCATCATATTGCTGTAATTGTTTATATGCTTTATATATTCTGAGGTAAGTTGATCTATAGTGTTACAGTGTTAATAAATGTTGTATCTGAAAGCTTTGGTGTTGTTTTTAAAAAGAATAAAAAAGAAGGAATATTAATAGGTGCATATCAGGAATAAGGACCAAAATTTCCTCTTTTTATAAAGATTGACCATGGAAACAAAAGTGTAGAAATGCTTCTGTGCATGTGGATACACCAATATCATCCATGCTTATATTGTGTATGTAAAATGTGTACGTGTGAGTTTGTAGGTGTCTGAAGGAAAAGTGGATAAAGCCACAGGAATCTTCTACAAGGCCTTACAGAATATCCCCTGGTCTAAGGTGAGGCACACATATACTGTGAAAGTGATATTTCCCAAAGCTTGATTTGTAGTTCTGTGCTGAGTCCCTGCAGAGTCGTCAGGTGTTCTTATACGAGTGAAACTAAGCTATGAGATCATTAACAGCAGCTTGTTTTACCTCAGAACCAGCTGACTTTTATACAGGGGTGCTCAGATTGTGAAAGGAAGAGGAAATAACTGTGATTTGAAACCTAAACATTAGTGTCTAGGGCATTATGGTTTTGCTGTTTTGAAACCAGAAGTGACCATGTTTTATATACCAGTAACCCTGAAGGGTGCAACCAGTGAATGTATATATGTATAAGTGTCAACAGTGTTAAAGAGGATCTGTAGTGATTAGCACTTGGTGACTGTTGGGAGCAAGAACTCCCCTTTTGACAGGAAGAACCTGTAGCAGGACCAAACTCAGGGACAGGCAGCTGACAGAGGTGGTCAGAAAAGAGGAGCATAACAAGAATCAGTAGCTGATAGCCACTGCTCCTTATCTTTGTTGGTTACAATTCAGTAAAAACAAAATAAAGTCTGTTTATCTTTTATATACAGGTTATGGATGAGACGGGGCTCAATCTTTTACTGTGTTAAACATTTACTGTCTCTGTGTTTAATGCAGACAGACTCATAAAATTGGAGAATTTCTCTCACTAAAACTGAAACTGAAATTTGATGGCACATTAGTACAATTAGCCACACAGTAGGCAACACTATTTGTTATATGATTTCATTAAAGATGTTGCCACTTGATCAATATGCTGCCTTGCTCAGCATATTATTACAAAACTAACCAATTACACTTATCGCCCTGTTGTTGTGTCATGTACAGTGTTGGGAAGGTTACTTTTAAAATGTATTCCATTACAGAATACTGAATACATGCCCCAAAATGTATTCTGTAACGTATTCCGTTACGTTACTCAATGAGAGTAACGTATTCTGAATACTTTGGATTATTTAATATATTATCATGCTTTTTACAACTACGTGAATGTACTATTGCTGTGATTTATTACTGTTACTGAAGGTTCGTGGCTCCGAACCGTAGTAAAGGGACCTCTTGACTAATATGGGTTCCATGTCGGGCTCGTAGCCGAAAACTAGCTTTACTTTGTTGTCTGGGTCAACTTTGCTTGCGAGAGACAAAGAGAGGCGTTGAAAGGCTGCTCCAACGGAACTTATTGTTTCGGAGGAAAAACGAACACAGCGTACAGTCGAGTCTTAATAGCTTACTTACAACTGGGCTCGTCAGGCACTCTTCTTGGCTGCAGTGGTTATTATTATATTTACATGCTTCCAGCTCCCGTTTCTGCTCGGTGACAGCTCAGACTTTTCCACTGGCCTTTTTCTCCCTCCTCGCGCGCACAGACACATAACGAGTATGGCAGTCCATTCTCCCTGCAGCACGGACTACACTGCCCATGATGCTACATTCTTTAGAGCTATACCTGTAGCATTCTGCCTATTAGCTTAGCACAACAACAACAACAAAAAGGCGCTCTCTCACCCAGGAAACAAGCAGAGAGAGAGAGCGTCAACCGTAACGCTGCCGCCTGGAACAACAGAACGTAGCTGTCAAACAAAACCCAAACAGTCCTGACCCGCCACAATATGAAACAGGAAAGTACCGCCGTGTAATCCATTTATTTCAACAAAGTAATTGTATTCTAAATACCACTTTTTTAATCGGTAACTGTAACGGAATACAGTTACTCATATTTTGTATTTTGAAAACGTAACGGCGGTACATGTATTCCGTTACTCCCCAACACTGGTCATGTAGTCATCATTACAAACTAAATCAACGTCAGTGCTGTATGTATGTCGCTATTACATAAAATTCTTCCTCCATTTCTTTGTGTGTGTGTGTGTGTGTGTGTGTGTGTGAGAGAGAGAGAGAGAGAGAGAGATCAGGGTTTGTATATGGACGCAGTGCAGCTGTTCCCCGATCACCTGCAGGAGTTTGTAGACCTGTTGACAGAGAAAGAACTGCGAGTGCGACTGCCTTTAGAAGAATTGGACATACTGCTGGAAGACTGAGCACACACAATCTTAATTCAAGTGTGTGTTCAAATTGTCACATTTGATGGGAAGAAATGGACAAGCACAAAGGCAGACTGGACACATATACAGCTGCAGTAATTTGAGCAAAGAGCTGGGTTTTGATTGTTTTTTTGTATAAAGTGACACAAAATGCTTTAATTGCCACAACAAACCACTAAAACTGTATTTTCTTACTTGATATTGTCAATAACTACAAGATTGATCTATGTGACGTGCCTTTTAAAAAAACGAGTAAAATTGACAGTGTTTATACCGGAAGTTGTTACATTCCAACTTATTAAGAAAAAAGTGAGAAAGGAAAACGCTGCCACTCGGCATATTACCATGTTGCCACCTCTTAAAGAGTTTTTACCATTTTTTTAATCATAATAAATCAAATAAGGAGTATATTTTATTATATTTGTTAATGCAACAAAACATCTACTGGACTGCGGAGTAAATGGGGACAAACTTGCAGGATAAAAAAGACGACCTCTGCTGTGTTTCCGAGTAACCGTATTATGGAGAGAAAAAGAGCAACAAAATTCAAAGTGCGGCCGACATGACCGCAGCTGAACACGTGAGAGCTCACTAGACCAGTTTCTCATTGACAGGACGATGGATTTCCGTGCGCGATCTTCTGCCATGCGCACCCGAGTTACGAGCTTAACGCGGACGTTTGCGCATGCGCGAATTTTCGTGCATTCGAACGACTTACCTCATAGAAGTTTTTGATGTGTTACGTCAAAGAAGTCCTTTAATGTAGGCTTCCTTTGATCCGGGAAGTCCTTAAATAGGAGCCGAGCTAAGTCAAAAGTTATCACTACCAGAGACCCCCTCGACAGTAGTTACATGTCAAACTTACCACGCTCTTTCAATTCAGAAAGTTTAGCATTTCAAGAAGATTATAACAGAGAGAATCCGTGTGAAATAACAATGTCTGCAACACAGGATTATAATACTCAAACCCCACTGGTCGTATCACCAGATGAGCTGTTACCGATTATCAATAACGCCTTCAACAAGCTCTCTGATGTACAGTGGACTTTAATAGAAAATGGAGCTTGGGATTCTGATATTCAAGCAGTTTTGGCTGATATGATTTCTGAAATCATACAGATCACCTCAGCCAACATTTTGAGACGTGCTCTTCCCGTCATTCAGAGCGATGCATCTGCAGATATAGAAACAAATCCATCATTTGGTGACTCCATCTCAATCACTATTGCAAACCTGCTCAAAATCCCAAAGCAGATATGTGAGAGTGCTAAAAAGCTGACCAAGATGGTTGAGGAGGAGATTTCAAAGAAAGTCAAATTGATAGTCACCCTGGTCAGAGACAACCTCAATTTACCATCAGACCCCGCTGTTTACGTCAGTGGGGCAATTCGGAATATTAGAAAACTGCGTGTCATGGTTTCTCATGCTCTCTCATGCTTGAAAAGATACGCAAGTAAACTGAAATGCCCGTGCATGGGAAAGGAAAGCGATTCAAGTAAGTCTGAATCCAGCAAAGATAGCATTGAGTCCAGCATCTCAGTCAAATCGGCCACCCAGCAGGTTAGTGAGATTCTGACCAAATGGAGTCGAGATTCAGATTTTGCAGATGATGAATTATCGGATGATGACAGAGATATGGAAAGTGAGCCACCCACTAAAATAGAGCAACTTTCAGAAAAGAAAGAAAGTTCAGAAAGTGGGGAATGTGCAGAAGCTGAAAGACAGGCAGAAAGTATTCCACCTGAGACCCCTGTAGAAAAAATTGCAGCTGACATTGTCAATATTATACTTGACAATCTCCAGTGTACTGATACTGATTATTCTTGTCACAGTGAGAAATGTACCTCACCCAAATCTGGATTCAACGGGGGAATCATCTTTGATAAAGTGAGAGAGTTTTTTACCTCACGTGCTCCTTCCGCACCGCAAAAATCCCGCAAACTGCATTTTTCCAAGTTTGCAAGAAAACATTTTGAAAAGATGAAGGGGGAGCTGAAAACAACAGCGGAGAAGAGCAAAAACTGTTTTATTAGTCTGTCAAAGGTAACCCACTCCCCTGAAACTGAGAGAACAGGTTCTCACGACAGTATGAGTGTCAGCCTCCCAGGTTCAGCATGCGAAACTCCTCGTTCAAATTCTAGCATGTCTGTCCGTGCCCCTTCTAGAAGCTCATCTACTCTGGAAAGCATGATAAAATCTGCTACTCCAACTAGCTTTAATGTCATCGAATCTGACATTAGTGACATATACAGCGAGTTCACAAAAGAGAAAGAACATGGCATTATCCAAGAAAGGCTCGAAAACATTAAAATAAGCGAGAAAGTGAAGAATTTCTCAAAAGAATTGACAGAGAAAATGTACGACCATTTAATGATAAGTCGTTTATACCAAATTCCCATAACTGTTATGGGTAGAAGTCTATCAGACTCTGTCATCTCGAAGACACCACAGCCAGTAGCTGAATCGAGAGTTTTCTTTTCTCCTGAAGTCCTCTATGTAATCATAGAAGACGCAGTTGGAAAGTTTTTGCAAAAGATTCTGCTTTTGGTTGATGGTGAAACAATAGATGAAATTGTTCAGAGCGAAAAAGTGTCTGATGCTGTTGAAGAGATCCAAAAGGTCATTGCAACGGGACAGAAACGGGAAAGAGACACAGAATCAGACTATTCTCAGAAAAGTGGCAGAGAATCTAAAAAACCCTGTCCTTCTAGACCAGCGTCTCCGGAAAAGCAGGTCAAGTCACCAGAGAAAAGCTCAACATCCTCTCGTTCAAGTTCAACACCAGTTCTCGAGAGGATGGAGGAGGAAATGTCTGGAAAGTCAGAGGACAGATTCTCCAAAAAGCTTGAGGACATACCCTCGGAAAAGTCTGAGGAGAAATTCTTGGAAAAGTCTGAGGAGAAATCCTCAGAAAAGTTAGAGGAAAAGCTCTCAGAAGTGTCAGTGTCATCTTCTCAAGCTGAGGAACTATCCCATGACCTTGTCCTGTGTCTTATGGCTAGACTCATGACTCAGTACAAAAAGAGCCTAAAAAAGCGTCTGCTTTCATTACCTAATGAACAATTAAAAGACATCATAGAACATCTCAAGAACTTGGTGCAACCTGAAATCAGCAGTGAGGAGTCTATAACTAGTCTGGACAAGAATGTGACTCAATTAACCAAAAAAATGTGTAAAGGACTCATCAAGGAGTTTGGCTCCCCAGAACAGGTCATGAATGCTGCTTCAGCATGTGATAGTTCATTTGATGAGGCTATTTTGAAGCACTTGAAAATCAATTTGGGTGTCCTCTCAAGTCCTCCACAAAAGTCCAGAATTGCCAGGTTCTTTTCAGCAGTGGGAAGAGCTATTATGAAACCCTTCAGATGCTGTTTTAAGGGCAGCGATGACTAAAGACCTTGACCTTTTCCACTGCCTTGCTTCTCTCAAAATCTTGAAGCAGAAATTATCCAAAAACTGACTTGAATCAAATCCTCATAGCGTCAAATCAAAACTTCATCAAATATAATTGGCCCTCAATCAAAATTCCTAAAGGTCTTTACAGTTTTCCTAAAAAACTATTATATCTTCACTGTGTCTCCTTTGTGTTTTCCATCGTACCCAGCCAGCCGCAGCAGATGGCTGCCCCTACATGAGTCTGGTTCTGCTGGAGGTTTCTGCTTTTTATAGCAGTTTTTCCTTCCCACTGTCGCCAAGTGCTTGCTCATAGGGGATTATTTGATTGCTGGAATTTTCTAAAGATGGTGTTTTGAACTGTAAGGTGGAGGTCCTACAGGCCCTCCACCTTACAGTTCAAAACACCTTCGGGAGACTTCTTAGTTTATTGGCACTATAATGAAATAAAAAAAAAAAAATCAAAATTAAAAACTGACTTTTGTTGTCTTTTTTGATGTCAACCACAAATTAACAAAGTGTAGCATATGTGTACTCTGGTCATCAGTACTTGTATTTTAATGTATTAAAGTATAATTTGATATAGTGATCATTCTGTGACAAAACCAAACCTTCTGCTCAACTGTTCACAGTAGAAAAGTTGAACATTTATAATGATTGCTGTAAATGTTAGTGTCATATATCAGATACTTTCCTGTTTTTAAATATTGGTTCAATAAGAATCAACATCAGTCTATTTTATTTTATTTATTTATTTAGTTTTTACAAATCTTGCGTTTTCATTTATTTCTCTTGTTTAAATGTTATTGAATCTTTTGTTTGTTGGTGTGCCTTTTCCAGTTCTTCCAGTTGTAATTTATCTATTTGTTTCTGGAATGTTTCTATTCTGGCTTTTTTTGCAAATGGTAAAAGAAATGCTGGTCAGACCTCCTTAAAGCCTCAGTTCTCTCAATATAAGTACGTAAAGTGATAACTGGAGAGAGTGTGTCATGCTCCTGTTAAGGGGAGGATGAAGGGGGGGGGGGGGGGGGGGGGGGATGCCTCTAACACAGATGATGGTGCGTTGGAGAGAAGGCCAGATTTGGCTTTGATCCATTGTGTGACCCCAGAAACATCAGATGTGATTCATCTGATTCATAAATTTGGAGAATTTCTCTCACCAAAACTGAAACACACTTTTTGATGGCACATTAGTACAATGAGCCACACAGTAGCTGTTTCTCCACCCAAACAGCACCCCCCTGTGGAGGGAGTATCTGCTCTTCACCCAGAGCTATTTCAGCAACTTCACTGTGTCCAAGGTCAACGCTGCATACGGCAAGTGTCTGAGCACGCTCATTGCTGTCCGAGACGGCAGCATGGTGTCTCACCCGGCTCTGCCAGGAATAGAGGAGGATATGTTGGGTAACAGACATTTCAGCATGAGGTTCATTCATTATTCAGTCCTGCTTGCTTTGTATGACTACAAATCCCACATTCTTTTATTTTCTGCCCAGATATCTTCACGCAGCAGTGTCACTTCCTGCATCAGTGTGATCATTCGGAGAAGGCGACTGCCCTGTTTCAGGCAATGGCTGACTTTACCTTCTTCAAGCCTGACAGCGTGTGAGAGCTGTCCACTAAGCAGCAGGTATGTTCTTGCTCAGGTTTAATGTTGGAATCTACTCTTAGAGGACTTGTGTGACATTTCAGGAGTTGTATTTGTTGCTCAGAGTTGGATGTGATGATCAGTAAAGTGGCCTTGTCTGGTCATTTAAATAATAAAAAATAAATTCTAGTTAATAATTCTAGTTAAATTTCTGCCTCTCTGCCCACAGGTCGAGCTCTTTGAGCTGTTCTGGCACAGCGGAGAGGTCAGTGTCGGGGAGCTGGGCGCCAGAGGCTGGAAAGCTTCGATGCTCCAACAAGAGCGAGGAGGTTTACACTTTACGGTGCACGTGCCATTTCATTTATCCATCCATTTTATACTGCCTATCAGGGTTTGGCTCATGAGCCAACACTTTAAGCAGAGATCCCCAGACCTCCCTCTCTCTCTGAGACCAAAGAAGATGAAACTCTGCTATATGACTGCACCTAGAAATTCTGTCTGTGAAGAGTTATTGCAGTTTGTGTGATCCAAGCTCTCTTTATGGGGATGTAATTAATCTAATCTAATCTTTCTGTTTGTTTCCAGAGAGGAAGAAATAAACTAATATAACTTGTTGAAAATTTAAGAGTAGTTAAAAATGAGCCCTTTCTCTTTTTGAGCTTGAGCTTTTTGTCTTATCCTTTCTTCTCCAGTCCAAGATGACCTGACGGGAGAGAAGCTGAGGTTGAGAGGTCTGGTTGGTTGCTACACTCTTTTCCAGCATTCCAACGCAGTCTACACCCAGGTTAGAGAGAAGATGGAGGAACTACACCGCACGTGCTGAACAGCAGCTGAACAGCAGCAAGGACGGTAAGCTCGCAAGAGCTGACGCTGACTCAAACAGGCCCTGTGTCAGCAGGGTAGCTGCTGAGTGTGAGGCGTTGGCCTGGCAGCAGGCGGCACTGTTCAAGTACCACAACAGCATTGCTGTGTTTCCTCTGGTGACACTGAGACAAACGCTGACATCGGCCCTCCCAGTCTTGACCACCAGCGTCCCTCTCTGGAGCATTTATGTACAGGTCAGGCTAATAAAAGCTCATTTTTCCTCATTCTTCTCTAGATGTGTTTCCCAAAGCTTTTTGAGCCCTAACCTTATTTGTTTATTTTGGCCTGACTGACATCTCCATGTGATGTGTGCTTCAGGTACCATAGCGCTGGCCGGGCACGCCAGTTTTTTCACTCTGTAACCAGAAACTGCAGTAGCGTGGTGCCGCGTCTCTTTGCCATTGTTGCTGAACAGCAAAGGAAGCAGCTGGTAGATGCAGCTCAGAGGTAAAGCGACAAACGATGATCACAAACATCAGACAGCAGGATCGCATCAAAGTTCACATATCATTTATATCCTTGTTTCCAAAAAAGTAAAACGCTGTGTAAACTGATAATTAGCACTTACTATACATTTGTCTTGGTCGTGTGTGGAGGCGAGGAAGAGATAACCAACACGTAGGACTCTTGTTGCAGAATGAGAAGATTTATTGGAAACGGGGACGACAGAAGACAAGAAGGCTGGCTGAACTGAACACACGACAAGAACAATATTAACATCAATGACACGACAATGAACTGATGGAAACTGAGGACTTAAACAGGAAGTGAGAAACATGAATGTGGGAAATAAACCGAACATAAATATAAACCGGACCCAGGAACCCTGACAACATTAAACTGTACATGTCTGCGGTATTTATAGATCGTGTTTCCATGATGATCCCGTATCCATCCTGCCGGAGAATGGCCTCAGCAACCACATCCGTGGACTGTTTGAAAATGCCATAGCAACAGAAACTGGGGCTCATTGTCCTTTACTTTGGAGAATGTACATCCACTTCCTGGTGAGACCAGTCATACAAACTTACAATGATGCTGTTCTGCCCTGGAGCACTAAAAGTTTTAGGAAGAAGGTAGAAACCTGAGTCCCTGCAGAGTCGTCAGGTGTTCTTATACAAGTGAAACTGAGCTATGAGATCATTAACAGCAGCTTGTTTTACCTCAGAACGAACTGACTTTTATACAGGGGAGCTCAGATTTTGAAAAAGAGGAAATGACTGTCATTTGAAACCTAAACATTAGTGTCTAGGGCACTATGGTTTTGCTGTTTTGAAACCAGAAGTAACCATGTTTTATATATCAGTAACCCTTAAGGGTGCAACCAGTGAATCTTTATAAGTGTCAACAATGTTAAAGAGGATCTCTAGTGATTAGCACTTGGTGACTGTTGGGAGCAAGAACTCCCCTTTTAACAGGAAGAACCTGTAGCAGGACCAAACTCTCTCAGCTGCTGGACAGAGGTGGTAAGAAAAGAGGGGAATTCAACATCAGTGCTGTATGTATGTCGCTAGTACATGAATTTTTTTTTAAACAATGTCTTTTTATTAAGAGGTTTCTTTTTATACACATAAACATCAACATGTATATTATACATATAAAGAGAAAGAAAAAAGAAGGGTTACAGATGATCTGTACATTAAGGTTAAGTAGTACATTTAGGCTGTAAAATGAGTTCAGAAATGTATCTTCAGCTGTGAAATAAAGGGAAAGAAAAAAAAAGAAAAAGAAAAAAGGGAAAGAAAGAGAAAAAAAAGAAAAATATAAACACATGTATAATATATCCCAAAGTAACATAGTCCCTACAAAATAATCCCATTCATTCCCACCCAGGTCACTGCCCTAGACCTGCACACTGTATTTCCACACCTGACTTAAGAGAGTTTGCTGAAAAATTCTTATAGATTTTGAAAAGCATCAAGGAAGGGTCCCCACATGTTTTGAAATTTCCCAGTGGAGTTCTGAAGTGAGTGTCTTATCTTTTCCAGTTTTAGACAGACCATGAGGTCATATAACCACTGTTTGTGAGTGGGAGGGGCAGCGTCCCGCCACCTCAGTAGGATTGCCCTCCTGGCCAACAGGGAACAGAATGATAATGCCTGTTTTTTAGAGGCCGGTAGAAGCACCTCATTCCCACTGATGTCAAACAGAGCAAGAAGGGGGGCAGGGGCCAGCGTCACACTGAGAATCCTGGACAGGGTATGAAAAACCTCTGACCAAAACTGAATGAGATTGGGACAAGACCAGTACATGTGGACCAATGAGGCTTCAGCAGTTTTGCATCTGTCACAATATGGAGTGATTTCAGGATAGATACGGGATAATCTGGATTTTGAGAAATGGGCTCTATGCACCACTTTGAACTGGATTAAACAGTGGCGGACACATAATGATGTTGTGTTGACATGTTTGAGTATAGAGGCCCATGTTTCGTCAGAGATTGACATGTTTAAGTCTTCTTCCCACAGTGTCTTGAGCTTGGATGAAGAGGTATGTGTCAGATTTAACATTTTATTGTAAAGCAAGGAAATCAGCCCTCTATTGGTTGGATTGAGTTGTAGGATAGTTTCTAATAGTGTAGGCTCTGGTGGAGGGCTTGAGCCTGAAGTCTGGGAACAGATAAAGTGCCTGACTTGCAAATATCTGAAAAAGTGTGATGGTGGAAGAATATATTTATTAGCAAGTTGTTCAAATGATGCTAGTTTGTTGTCTATAAATAGGTCCTTAAAGCAAGTTAATCCACTTCTGTGCCACTCCGCAAACCCACCATCCTGGATGGAAGGTTTAAAGAGATGGTTAGATGCAATGGGGCTGAGAAGGGAGAAGTCACAAAGTTTAAAATATTTCCTAAACTGGCCCCATATTTTTAATGAGTGCACCACTACAGGGTTGGGAATGGAGTTGAATGAAGAGGATGAGAGTGGAGAACAAAGTGCAGCTGGTAAGGATATACTGTTGTCACTATGCAATTCCATAGTCACCCAATCAGGACAACCACTCTGATTATGGTAAAAATACCAAAACATCAAACATTGTATATTAGCAGCCCAATAATAAAAATGAAAGTTGGGAAGTGCAAACCCACCCTCAATTTTAGATTTTTAAAGATGGATCTTATTAAGCCTTGGGCGTTTACCCTGCCATAGATAAGATGAGATGACAGAGTCCAGCTCATTGAAAAAGGTGTTGGGAATGAAAATGGGTATGGCCTGGAAAAGGTATAAAAATTTGGGTAGAATGGTCATTTTAATTGAATTGATACGTCCTACCAGAGACATAGAGAGTGGTGTCCAGTGGGTGAGGGACCGCTTCACTTGGTTCAGCAATGCACTCACATTTTCTGTGAAAAGGTTTTTATGTTTTTTTGTAACTGTGATTCCCAAATATGTAAATTTTTTCCTTTCAACTCTGAAGGGCAAGCAGGTGAAGTCTAACATACTTGCTTTGCTACTTAGTGGGAAGAGCTCACTGTTATTAAGGTTCAGTTTATACCCTGAAAACTGACCAAACTGACTAAGCAGATTCAATGCAGATGGTAGTGAGACTAAGGGCTTAGAAATAAAGAGCAGGAGATCATCTGCATAGAGCGAGACCTTGTGTTCTTTATTGTTTCTCCAAATGCCGTGTACCTCTTTGCAACTGCGGAATGCAATGGCAAGGGGTTCTATGGCCAGATCAAAAAGCAGGGGGCTGAGAGGACATCCCTGGTGTGTGCCCTCTGTGAAGTTTGAAAGGTTTTGACAATTGAAGGTTAGTTCGTATTGTAGCAGATGGTTGAGAATAGAGTAGTTTAATCCATGAAGTAAATTTAGCTCCAAAGCCAAATCTATCAAGGACTGCAAAGAGATAATCGAACTCAACTCGATCAAAGGCCTTTTCAGCGTCAAGCGAGACTACACATTCATCAGAGTCTATAGAGCTGGAGTAGACTATGCTAAATAGCCTCCTTATGTTAAAATATGAATGATGACCTTTAATGAAGCCTGTCTAGTCTTTTGAAATAATTTTTGGAAGAACTATTTCTAGTCTACGGGCAAGTATCTTGGCTAATATTTTGGCGTCTGTGTTCAATAGAGAAATGGGTCTATAGGAGACACATTCCAACGGATCTTTTCCTTTCTTTGCAATAACTGTAATACAGGCTTCATAGAATGATTGAGGAAGAGATCCTTGTTTGATGCAGTCCGTGAGGGTTGCACTAAGCTGCGTGGACAGTAATGAAGAGAAGTGTTTGAAAAATTCTGACGGAAAGCCATCCGGACCTGGACACTTGCCAGATTGCATTGAAGCTATAGCCAAGGAAACTTCTGACTGGGAGATGGGTTCATCCAGCCTTGTTTTACCCATATGGAAAAGAAATAGTAAAAACTTATATGATTTACTCATGAAAGTGGCCACTTTCTCATTACTTTCATATATTGTTTTAGTAAGTATCCAAAACATACAAGTTTCATTTATATAATTTTTCAAGGGATCTTATATCTGTTTTCACTCTTGTATGCTTTTCATACAAGTTTCACACAAGACAGATACAAACTTTATAAGATTTATATATATCTTTTCCATATGGGTAAGTTCTGGTGGAATTTCAGGAATGTCAAGTTTAGCTAAGAACTCATCAGTTGCATTACAGTCAGTTTGGGACTCTGAGGTGTAAAGCTGTGAATAAAAATCCCTGAACACCTCATTGATTTTTTCGTGATCTGTGACTATGTTGCCATCTTGTTGTTGAATTTTAAGAATACTTTGCCTTGCCCTAGAACCTTTTAGAAGGCTCGCCAGTAATTTATCAGGTTTGTCACCATGCATATAAAATTTGGATTTGTCATGTAAGAGTAAACGTTCAGTCGAGTACGTTGTGAGTAGGTCAAGTCTTGTTTTAAGTTCTACACGCTTTTTAAATATTTCATGACTCTGTTTGAGAGCATACTGTTCATCGGTCTCCTTAATTTGTTGCATTAACTTATTTCTTTCATGGGTGGACTGTTTATTAATTCTTGCTGAATAAGCAATAATCTGGCCTCTGATATACGCCTTAAAGGCATCCCATACGACAAGGCTGGAAGTCTCTGGGGAAGAGTTGGTGGCAAAGTAAAAGCGTATCTCATCCTGGATAAACTTTACAAAATTTTCATCCGACAGGAGGGTCAAATTGAAACGCCATTGTGCAGCTTTAACAGGAGGATGTGGAAGAGACATAGACAGAGTAAGAGGGGCATGATCTGAAATAACTATGCTATGGTAGGCACAGGAGTGGACCTGCTGCAGACAATTAGTGTCAATGATAAAGTAATCAATTCTCGAATATGTATGGTGCACATGTGAAAAATAGGAGTAATCTCTTTTATGAGGATTTAGGGTACGCCAAACATCACACATTCCATATTCTGATAGAAAGGCATGAATGACAGATGCAGATTTGCTTAGAACAGTACTCTTAGTGGATGAGCGATCCAGGGCTGGGTCTAACCAGCAGTTAAAATCACCCCCCAGAAAAAGAGAGTAGATATTTAAGTCAGGTAAAGAGGAGAATAGTTGTTTAAAGAAATTCTCGTCATCTGTATTAGGAGCATACACATTTACTAGGGCAACAAGACTGTTATACAGTTTCCCACTGACTATGACATATCTGCCATATTTGTCTGCTACGACATTTTGGGCCTCAAAGGGAATGTTCTGCCTGACCAATATAGAGACCCCACGTGCCCTAGCTTGGAAAACTGAGGGAAAACACTGGCCCCTCCAACGTGAGAAGAGACAGACATTATCAGAGGCCCTGACGTGGGTCTCCTGCAGGAAAGCCACGTCAGTGTTATGGTGTTTAACATGTGACAAAACCCTCCTTCTCTTGACTGGATGATTTAGACCTTTAACATTCCAGCTTAGAAAGTTCAATTGCAGACTCATCTGATTTATAGAGCAAAGACAATATGCACACTGGCCTTAGATGATAAGAACAGAATAACTTTACAGTGGGTGGAAATTAGTTCAGAACAGGTTAAAAAAAAGAACAGTGTATGAGGTTCATAGCAGTGACCCTTACCCTCCCCAAACCCTCCCCACAACAGAAAGTGGCTGCCAAAAAAAAGAACAAGAACAAGCAGCGAGCTCTTCAAACTTAGCATATTTAGAGTGTTACTCCTCCTGTCTATGATAGCAATAACCTAGGTGTTGAAGCAATCGAACCACTGCTCCAGTGGCCATAGCATAGTAAGCTGAAACCCCTTATCTTACTGTTAAGTTTTGAAACTGTGTATCAGCCACCAAGTCCAAATGTAATTGCTGGAGTGTTTCAAAGCAGAGTCCAAGTATGTAAACAAACAACCAGACACAAAAAAGATGATGTAGTTCAATAAGTACTACTAGTATAACTGAATTATTGAATGAGAGCAGACAGAAGGTTACGGATAGATAACAAAACTCCCTGTCTCCGTGCAACAGGCACTACGTCATTAGCCAACGGGTAGAGGTCAATGAGGTTGCCTCCTTATTTATCAAAGAAAGAAAAATAATAAAATTATTGAGTTAGATGAAAGTAATAATCAGCATTTCAGTACTATAGCATTCAGACTATATCGCTACACTCGGAGGGGAAAAGCAAAGTCTTACGTGGATCCCGACTGCACCTCTATACATGTATGGAATGTTTGGTACCTGCATTTGGTGTCATTGTTTTATTAGTAATAATTCTTCATGGGGCTTCCGGAGCCTTTGGGAGCCTCTCAATGTACTGTTGAGCCTCGTCCACTGAGCTGAAAAACTTTCTGGCGCTGCTGGCCTGCGTTATACGAAGCCGCGCTGGGAAGAGGAGAGCCGGCCTCAGGCCTCGCCCGTAGAGCTCTGACATAATGTCCTTGTACTGCGCCCGCTGATTGAGGACCTCGGGACTGTAGTCCTCCACAATTCGGATAGGCACGCCTCGGTAGTCAAATTTCCCTCTCCTCCTAGCTTCTCGGATGATGAGGTCCTTGATCTGGTATTGGTGCAGGCGGATGATCACCGGGCGAGGTGGGCGTCCCGCGGGCGGCTTCACTGCAAGGGAGCGGTGCGCTCTATTGAGCTCCGGTGGAGACTGAAGTATTTCTTTGCCCAATAACTCACGGAGAAGGTTGGAAAAAAAGTGAGTGGGGCGCCCACTTTCAGTGTCTTCAGGCAGTCCAAGGACGCGGATGTTCTGAAGCCTGCTACAGCTCTCCAGGTCGGTGACTTTGTTCTTTAGCTGGTTGTTATCTTCACGAAGAGCGGCACACGTGCTTTCAAGGTCAGCGACTCGTTGGCTCAGGTCTTCAGTTGCAAGCTCCAAGGACGAAACTCTCTCGGCCTGTTCCTCTTGGGCTTGTCATACCTGGTCCAGTTTTGAATCGAGGGCGTTAAATGAGGTCTTAAATTCAGACGCCAACTCATCTCGGTGCTGCTGGAGCAGCGTGGTGATAGCCCCCAGTGTTAAGCTAGCGTCCTCCTTTTGTCACGGTTTGTGGAGACAGACTGTGCGGAGATGTGTGTGGTGGACCCAGGTGCGAACACAAGTGAGGATACGGGAGTGAACTTAAACAAAAGCGAGCCTTTTATTGTGGCTGATGATCACGAAAGAAACAAACGAGAATGAGGGCAGCACAAGAGCAATAACTAAACTGGGAACAAACTATGAAAGCTAACTATGGCAATGGCATAGTTTTTGTTCACTTTTGCACTCTTAGAAGCCATTGGAAAGGGTTAAAAGTGTTCAAAACACTAGAAAAGTAGTTACGAGTGTAAGCGACTTAAAGGTGGCAATTGAAGGGGTGAAACTGGTCAAAGCGGAGTTAAGTTCACCGGAGCAGTTTGTTCCTGCGTCTACTCGGGTCGCATGCTGACCGGAAGTCCGCTAGTACATAAAATTGACACCCATTTTCTTTGTGTGTGTGTGATCAGGGTTTGTATATGGACGCAGTGCAGCTGTTCCCCGATCACCTGCAGGAGTTTGTAGACCTGTTGACAGAGAAAAAACTGTAAGTGCGACTGCCTTTAGAAGAATTGGACATTATGCTAGAAGACTGAGCACACACAATCTTAATTCAAGTGTGTGTAACTGTGTGTTCAAATTGTCAAACTTGATGGGAAGAAAAGGACAAGCACAAAGGCAAACTCGACACATATACAGCTGCAGTAATTTGACCAAAACAAAACAGGATCCCAGGAACCCAAAACAAAACATCCCTAACACACACAGGAGCCCGTGAACAGTTCAAAACAGAAGTCCTTGGGCCGACACCACGGAAGACCAGGATGAGACAGTTCAGGGGCGGGCCACGGAGAAGGCAGCGGCGGCGACACAAGTCCGGAGGCCGGCCGTGTGGAAGGCAGCGGCAGCATTCAGGAGGTTGCCCACGATGGTGATGACGTCCAGCCAGCAGCCTAGAAAGTGGCCGGCGATGTAGAGGCGCCAGACGTGGACTGGATGGCGGCATGGCAGCTGCAGTGCCAGGCGAGGATGATGCTGGACCAGGCGAGGCTGAAGCTGACACTGAAGGCGAGGATAAGGACGCAGAGGCTGGACCAGGCGAGGATGAGGACGCAAATGCTGGACCAGGCGCGGATGATGCTGACGCTGCAGGCGAGGCTGAAGCTGATGTTGAAGCTGCAGGCGAGGATGAAGCTAATGTTGAAGCTGCAGGCGAGGATGAAGCTAATGTTGAAGCTGCAGGCGAGGATGAAGCTAATGTTGAAGCTGCAGGCGAGGATGAAGCTGCTGCAGGCGAGCAGCAGGCGACGGCAGGGAAGCCGCAGGTGGTGGTGCTGCAGGCAACGGTGATGGCCGACGGGCTCCTCGGCCCCCCTAGCGAAAGCAGTAGGGATCCTCGGATCCCCCAGGATCTGTGACAGCGAAAGCAGTCACAGAACCAACATACACAGAGGCATCTGGCAAACACAGAGCAGAACCAACAGGCACGGGGGCCTCTGGCACACACGAAACAAAACCAGTCAGCACAGGGGCCTCTGGCACACATGAGGAAGACTGCAGCTGCGCAGAGCACTGACCCTGCTCAGGCAGCGACAGCCAAGTGCAGTCCTCAACTGGCATCTTAGCCTCCAGGGTTCCAGAGTCAGCTTAGGGCAGAAACTCAGCCTCTGGGGAGGCCCTGGAGCGAGTAAGTCTCAAAAATGGCAAGTTCATGAGGAAATATCTCAGTATTAATATGTTTGTCTCTCTGCTCTGAGTGAGCGTTAGAAAAACATTCCAAAATGGGCAGCGTAGGCACAGTCTCCTGAAGAGAGGCAAGTGAAGACTGTGACTGAGCAATTAACTGAGCTACTGACTGAGCTACGGACTGCAATAAAGGTTGAAGTGATGCCGGTTGTGATGGTGGCTGAGTGGCTGACAGAACTGAAGACTGAGCTACAGGTAGCGGAGCTGATTGTGGTTTAGGTGTAGACTGAGCTTGCGGCAACTGAACAGAAGGCTGAACTGAGGGTGACTGAAGTTGAGGTGAAAATGGTGGTGGAGTTGGTGACTGAGCTGGTGACAGAACTACAGGCTGGGAAGTGACCAACACAAAATTACCAGGCTCACGGTAAACAGAGTCACTAGAAATTAATTTGGGCTTAGAAGGGGCAAAACAAATTGAGTCCTTAATAGAGTGTGCATTAGAATGCAAAGAAGTCTAAGAAGAAACAGTCTTAACACCACTTGGCTCAGAAGGAACATAAGTTGCACAGCCTTTAGAGCCCAGAGGGGTGTAATTATTCTCAAAATGAACACTCCTTTTATTATCACGAACAGGAGGAACACAAGCTCTAGAGTTCATAAAGCTGGCGTTAGCAGCCTTGGGGAAAACAGTCCGTTTATCCCTTGACACAAAAGGCGGCACAATTGAGTCTTTGTCACTCATCCCCGCTGGACGTCCCTGAGGGAAGTTGGACTCCCGTTGGAGTTGGGGGTGCCGGTTGCACATACGCTGCGTCCCTGTGGAAGGGGAAGCAGGGGTGTCTGAAGGTGACAAAGAAAAACTCTGCTGTGTCTGCTCCTGCTGAGGTGTGGAAGCGCTGGGAGAGCTGAGTGCCACGATGATAATCCCCAACATTTTATAGAACGCCTGTGCAGGTGTGAGCTGGCTGCTCGCGGGCTCATAGTAATCCTCCCCAGGCTGGCTGGAGCGTTTTCTGCAAGACCGGGGGGCTGGCGTCCAAGGGGAGGAAACAGATGACTGGGCTGAAGGGTAGGCTACGAGTGAGGAATGGAAGGATGGAGGACCTCCAAGGGCTAGCCGGGTCCCATCGAAGGGTGAGCGACGCTCCCCCACCGAATCGGCTGGATCCATTTTCGTGGTCGTGTCATACTGTCACGCCTGGAGCAGCAGTCGTGTGAAGATGGGAAGGAGAATCCAAGTAGCAGACAGTGGCGGTGATGTGAATGAGTTTATTTACAGTGCGCAAAACATAACAAAAGCAAGGGCTGAACTAAACATAAACTGGGGGAATTAATAAACAAATCTGAAAACTTAAGGACACCGGAGGACACACAGGAAAGGCACAGAGAAAGCAGGGCAGAGAGACGTGGAGGTGACCAAAATACACAGATTAATATTGAGTTACACAGACGACGCGACAAGAAGTACAAGCAGACACACACTATAAATACACACAAGGTAATGAGGGAATGACACACAGGAGGGGAGCACAGCTGAACCTAATTCACAAGATGAGACACAGACCTACAAAGTAAAACAGGAAACACACAGACTGTTTTACAACACAAATTCAGGAGCACGAACAGAGCACAGAGGACAGACACAGGTAGGGCTCACTGAAGCACTAAACACAAGAACCAAAACGCTGGGTCAACGACCCAGGACCATCACAGTAGGCCAGACCTGGGCATATTACGGCCCGCGGGCCACATCCGGCCCTTTGTGTATCCTTTTCAGGCCCGCGTGAGGTCAATAATAAATTACCACTAGATAGATTATGTAAATATATGTAGTGCGTGCAATACGACGGTGCTTTTATTCTGAAAAGCGCTACGCTACTTCCATATTGACGTATCTGCGTGTCGCGAGCTTTGAGTGAAGGTGAACGGTCATAAATGATGTTAGCCTCAAGATGGCAGCACACGCTAAGATGCGAAAAATTGATAACGAATGTTGCGTTTTTAACAGGACATTGACTGCCAAGTCCTTGTTCACAGAAATTAAAGGTAAAGCTGTGTGCTTGGTCTGTGGTACACAGGTCGCTGTCTTAAAAGATTACAATTTGAATCGCCACTACACGACCAAACATGAGGATAAATACCGAAATCTGTCTGAAAAAGAGCGCGCAAGGGTGTCTGATGCATTGCTAGCAAAACTGCAAACCCAACAAGGACTTTTCACCAAACCTCACACCACCAGAGAGGCAGCCGTTCGGACAAGTTATGTAATATCTCACAAAATCGCCAGGAAAAGTAAGGCCTTTTCTGATGGAGAGTTTATTAAGGAGTGCTTATTGGACTCAGTTACAATGATATGCCCAGAGAAAAAGGACGCGTTTGAGAACGTCTCACTCTCCCGACGTACTGTGACGAGGCAGGTTGAGGACATCGCTGAGAACCTGGAGCTTCAGCTGAAGAACAGAGCTGCAGACTTTGAATGTTTTTCTCTGGCTTTGGATGAGAGCTGCAATGTGCATGATACCGCCCAGCTTCTCTTCTTCTTACGTGGAATAACTGCAGACTTTTAAGTCACGGAGGAGCTGGCTGCCATGCAGTCAATGAAAGGAACAACAACCGGCAATGACTTATTCACAGAGGTAAATGCATGTTTGGACAAATTAGGACTGAAATGAGACAATCTGGCAGGTGTAACAACAGATGGTTGTCCAAATCTGACTGGGAAAAATGTAGGACTTTTAAAGAGAATGCAGGATAAAGTGACAGAAATTAATCCTGTGCAGATATTGACATTTTTGCATTGTATTATACATCAGGAAGTGTTGTGTAAGATAGTGTTAAAGATGGACCACGTTGTTGATGTTGTAACTAAAACGGTTAACTTCATCAGAGCAAGAGCATTAAATCACAGTGTCAAGAGATTTATTCTAAATGACACTTCTTCAGCTAAGAGTCTAAGAGGAGAAACACACACAGACGCTGCAGCATTTACTTGTATACAAGGGCGATCACAGAACACTCACACCAGAGTGGGGGTCCTGTGATGCGCGCTCTGCTCTTGCACTTGTCTTTATTTATACACAAGAAAAATGAATACATTTGACGTGAGCATGTGCGTATGTGATTGTGTGTGTGTGTGTGTGTGTGTGTGTGTGTGTGTGTGTGTGTGTGTGTGTGTGAGGTCAGAACTGCTTGTTTGTCTTCTTACTATCGCTGTGAGAAGACTCAGATACAAATATCAGAACACGTGTTATGAAGAAGAATCAGTCCTGAACAATGAAAAGAACAATCAGTTCTAAGCAAGGAAATGATCATCATGCAGCATTCTATCACAAGCAAACTTATATCATTAAAAGCTTATACTGACTAAAAAATACAATTTTCTATTGACATTCCCTCCTGTTGTCAGTATAACCTTTAAGTGAGATATCAGTATGTAACATCTTGTTGCACATTTTCTGTCACATCATCATTAATCACACAAAGTCTTCACATTCCAACAGGTCGGGATCATCATCATCATCATTTGTCACAGCTATGTATGCAGCTACAGTGGAAACTATTATGCGGTTAATCATGAGTTTTAGACATGGCAGGATACATGTTACAAAAACACAAAATAAAAGTAAAAATACTCCAACTCCGATGAGTAGTCTCTTTAGCACCTGTAGCCAGGAGCCAGTGTAAAGCCAAGAAAACCAGTCACTTGTATTACTCACATAGTCCTGATTTTGGGCCTGCTGGATCTGTCTCAAGGCGTTCAAGGCATCAGTCATGTTTGATGAGTGTACATTGTCTGGTATGTAAGTGCAGCAGGTGTTGTTGAAGAGGACGCAAAGACCCCCTTTCTCTGCCAGAATCATGTCCAAAGCTACTTGATGTTGCATCACTGCGATCCGTAATGCATTGATTTCCTGATTCTGCTGTTCGTTGATCTTGCATGAAGCGTTCAAGAAGAGTCCAAAGTGGTAGTCCAGAGTTTCGATCCTCAGCATGTTTTTTCCGGTTCCCACCCAGGGGAACAATGTGTGGAATACTTTCCGTCCAGTAGTCCACAGTTTGAATTCCTCGGGTACGTTGCTTCCCCATATCAGGTCATGTGGTTGAAGTTCAGGGAACGTAGATCTTTTTTTTTCGGCGTGCTGTAGAAGTGGTGTTTACTGCGGTCATCCTGAAAGTGTGGTCTGACAGGAATACAGGAGCACATGTTCCTGTCCAGCCTGGGGGCAGTATGAAATATGCCCGTTGTCCACATAGCCAGGCCATTCCTTGCACCCAGTACGTGCCGTTAGAAGGTCCACTCATATTCACATGGCCTGCAGTTTGGACACAGTTTGTCGTATTTCCAACAGGTGTGTTACCTTTCTCTTGTTGATAACACATGGAGTGGTTCTTCCCTGGGAGTTGGTCCAGAAACACTGGGAAATGGATGGAAGTATTCCCGTTTGTCACGTTGAAATCGATCCAGAAGAGTTGATCACATGTTCCATTACTAAGTCCAACAGCATGTGGGATTGAGTCGTTAGTGATGATTCGGCTGTGTTGGAATCCAATGCCAGCGAAGCTGGCTGCACACTTTGCTTGAGTCTTGTTCATATATTCATATGTTTGTTCATATATTGCACAATAAGATGGATGAGCTCACGTCGCTAACCTGGTCACAGAGGGAGTACCGGCAATGTAGCATCATGATGCTAACGGAGTCGTGGCTAACACCGTCCGTACTACCTGCCCCGGGAATTCTCGCATGTTATCGCGATAACAGCGTATGTCCCCCCCTCGGCCAACGCGGATGCAGCCTGTGACACTCTCCACTCAGTGGTCAGCAGACTGCAAACACAATCTCCGAGAGCCCTCCTCATAATATCAGGGGACTTTAATCATGCCTCACTGGACTCCACACTGCCCACCTTCACCCAGTATGTGACCTGCCCAACCAGAGACAATAAAACACTGGACTTACTGTATGCCAATGCTGAAGAGGCATACAGTTCATGACCTCTCCCTCCCCTGGGCAGATCTGATCACAACCTGGTGCACCTTGTCCCTGTGTATGAGCCCTTAGTGCGCAGGGAGCCACCAGCCACCCGCACAGTACAGAGATGGTCGCAGGAGAGCGAGGAGGCTCTTAAGGATTGTTTTGAGTCGACTGTGTGGGAGGTGATCTGTGACGACCACGGAGAGGACATCGACAGCCTTACTACATGCATTACGGACTATATTAATTTCTGTGTGGATAACACCGTACCTACCAGGACTGTACGGTGTTTCTCCAACAACAAACCTTGGATTACCCCGGAAATTAAAGCTGTCCTCAAGCAGAAGAGGAGGGCCTTCAAATCCAAAGACAAAGAGGAGTTGAAAAGGGTGCAGAGAGAGTTGAGGGGACTGATAAGGAATGGGAAGGATAGCTACAGGCAGAAGATGGAGAACCAGCTTCAGCAAAATAACGTTGATGAAGTCTGGAGAGGCCTCAGAACCATCTCGGGCCACAAACATCAGAACTCTCTGCCTGGGAGGGATGTGAGGTGGGCAAATGAACTGAATCATTTCTTCAACAGATTTGATTCAGCCATGAGGCAGTCTTCAACTTCGGCTGCAGACTCACCCACCCCCACTGCTGCTGTTCCACCTCTGACACCTCAGACACTTCACACCTCCTCTATTCACCCTGCTCACTCCTCCCCACCCCCAACAACAGCATCCAATACACACTCAACACAAGGCTCCAGCCTGTCTCTCTCAACCACCCAGGTTAAGAGGGAACTGAGGAGGATTAATGGCAAGAAGGCAGCGGGTCCAGATGGCATCAGCTCGAGGGTCGTCAGGTCCTGCGCGGACCAACTGTGTGGTGTGATGGAGCACCTCTTCAACCTGAGCCTGAGGCTGGGAAGAGTCCCACAGCTCTGGAAAACCTCCTGTGTTGTACCAGTGCCAAAGACTTCACGCCCCAAGGACCTCAACAGCTACAGGCCGGTGGCTCTGACATCCGACCTGATGAAGACCCTGGAGCGGCTGGTCCTGGCTCAGCTTCGGCGCCTTGTGAGCTCATCACTGGACCCACTTCAGTTTGCCTACCAGCCTGGCATTGGAGCGGATGATGCCGTCATTCACCTCCTACATCGCTCCCTCGCTCACCTGGAGACCGCTGGAAGCACTGTGAGAATCATGTTCTTTGATTTCTCCAGTGCCTTCAACACTATTCTTCCCTCGGTTCTGAAGGACAAGCTGGAGAACTCTGGAGTGGACCATCACCTCACTACCTGGATTTTGGACTACCTCACCGACCGACCACAGTATGTGAGGACTCAGGGCTGTGTGTCGGACAGGGTCGTCTGCAGTACGGGGGCCCCACAGGGAACGGTTCTGGCTCCGTTCCTCTTCACCATCTACACTGCAGACTTCTCCCACAACTCCACCCAGTGCTTCCTGCAGAAGTTCTCTGATGACTCTGCTATAGTCGGCCTCATCACTGATGGGGACGACAAGGAGTACAGAGGACTGACTCAGGACTTTGTGGACTGGTGCCAGCTGAACTACCTCCAGATCAATGCCAGTAAAACCAAGGAGCTGGTGGTAGACTTCCGCAGGCACAAACATCCTCCACTGCAACCACTGAACATCCAAGGTATGGACATTGAGACTGGACAGCTACAGGTACCTTGATGTTCATCTGAACAACAAACTGGACTGGACTCATAACTCAGACGCCCTCTACAGGAAAGGGCAGAGCAGACTGTACCTGCTGCGGAGACTCAGGTCGTTTGGAGTGGAGGGCCCACTCCTGAAGACCTTCTATGACTCTGTGGTGGCCTCAGCCATCTTTTATGGTGTGGTCTGTTCTAGGATGCCCTCTGGACCCAGTGGAGGTTGTGAGTGACAGGAGAACAGTGGCTAAGCTGTCATCCCTGCTGGACAACATCTCCCACCCCATGCATGAGACTGTGACAGCACTGAGCAGCTCCTTCAGTGGGAGACTGCGGCACCCACGGTGTGGGACGGAGAGATTTCGCAGGTCTTTCCTCCCCACTGCTGTCAGACTCCACAACAAAGACTTTAACTGATCATACACACACATCCACAAATGTGCAATAATCTTTCTGGCACCGTTGTATTTTTCACTCTGTTGTGTATATAGCATTTGTATTCTATTTTTATCCTATTGTATATTTTATTCTATTTTATTCTACTGTATATAGTATTCTATTTTTATTCTATTCTGTACAGTTGTGTACTGTATTTATTCTTATTTTATTTTATTCTAATTGTCCTTCATAACTTTTGCACTGTCCACTTCCTGCTGTGACAAAACAAATTTCCCACGTGTGGGACTAATAAAGGTCATCTTATCTTATCTTATCTTATTCACCATATAGTGTGGGGTGTGTCGATGTGCTAGGCATATGAGAACAGACATAACAGTCTGTATTTGCCGATTCCGCCTTGGTCCTGTCGTGGATGTAGCGGTACCAGGCATTGTTCATCCAAGGGTGTATGTGGTCTTGTGTCATGTCTCTTAGGTGAGAGTTGTCGTGCCTCCATCTTTTCAGTCTGCCTCGTGGTTCAGCTGTTGTTGGCGTCAGCTGGGGTCCTGTAAGGGTGAGCGTCGTAGTCAAGGTAACCAAGAGGGTCCACCTTCCCATGGTTGCACACAGGTACGTCACACCTCGCACTTGGTTGCCATAGAGTTGATCAGAGGCTGGAGGTTGAAGTGCGAGCTTACCCTACGGGGGCCCAATCAGCACTCCCCCCTCACCACTGAAGCAACCAAGTGTGGGCGAGATTTCCCTAATGTGCTGTCTTGGGGGTGCCGGGGTTTTCTGGGACCTCAACCTTTTTGCAGTGGCTCTGATGTATCCAGGAGGGTCTCTCCGCTATTTTTCAGGCAGTTGGAGTGGTCAGAAGCACTTGGTATGGACCCTCCCACCGCGGCGAGCTCCAATTTTTCTTTGGAGTACTCGGACAAGGATCCAATCACCTGGCTTCAACCTGCAAGAGATAGGTGAAAAAGAGCCTTGCGGCAGTTTATTGTTCAAAACAACTTCTCTGTTTGTCAACAATTGAGTCATCCAATCTGCCAGAGTGATTTCACGAATTGATTTATCTATTGGCTCGCTAATAACTGGCAATGGAAAAGGTCGCCCATGTATAATTTCAAATGGGGACAGTTTGTTATTTCCTTGTGTTATTCTCATCCACATTTTGACTAGGCCTACACATTCTGGCCACGGCCTGCCAGTTTCTTCCATTGTTTTCCTGAACCTTTGTTTTATAGTGCCATTTGTTCTCTCCACTAATCCTGCACTCTGTGGATGGTAGGCACAATGGTGTTTTAACCTGAAACCTAGTGCTTCAGATACTTTGCTGATCACGTCATTTACAAAATGGGTTCCATTATCTGATCTTATCAGAGTAGGAATACCATATGTTGGAATGAAAAGGTTGCATAGACACTTTGCAACTGAGATTGCATCTGCTTTTTTTCACTGGGTAGATTTCTGGCCATTTTGAGAAAACATCTATAATTACTAGAGCGTATTTTGAGCCCTGACACTCATTCAATTCAATGAAGTCCATGTGAATTGTATGAAATGGGTGAGGTGGTGTAGGAAAATGTCCTCTTTTTGGCCTTAAGTTACCTTGGGTATTGTGTTTTTGGCAGGTCATACATATTCTCACATATTCTTTTGCTGAAGTTTCAAAATTAATAGTGTAAAATTGTCGGTTTCTAATAAGGACCATTCCTTGGATCACCCCTCCTGATGAGCCATGGCTCAAAACCATGGCTCACTAGAGCGGCTTTTTATGTAGTGATTTGGGAAGAATGGGCTTTCCTGCTATTTTCAATATGTCATTAGTGTCTAGTACTGCTCCGTGTTTTAGCCATTGTTTTCTGTTCTTTAGGTGATGCTGCTTTTTGTTCGTCCTGCAGTACAGACAGACGAGTGGTGTGATTTTCATGAGTTGTTAATAAGACTGTGGTTTTTATGGCTGCTGGTTTTTCAGCTTTGTCAGCAAAATTGTTTCCCTTTCTAATGTCAGAGTCATCCTTCTGATGTGCTGAACATCAGAAGCAAATTGCTAAATGTCGTATCACATGACGAGTTTTCTCCCATGTAAACAGATGTGTGCCATGATAAAATCTTCCTCCACACACTAGAAACAAGAAACTAATTTCACCCCATGATACATTTTATTCACTTATTATATAATCCAGTCATTTTTTCAAAACTAGTATCAATCAACTAATTTGCATATCAGCTCATAATGCGCTAAGTTGATAGGTCAACAGAAATGCACGTTCAAAGAGAATTCCCTTCATACAGTAAATTACTTGTTTTGCATCAATCAAACAAAGCATTCCACAATTTATTGTATTACCAACTAAATTTATTGTCTGATTACTGCTTGGTCATACCAGACTCTCTCTCTGTCTTTATTTATTCTTCTCTGTTTTCACAAACGTTTCACCTATTGTCAAGCTGAAGAGTTAAATGTCAGCGGTGGATAAGTTCAGCATTTGATAACGAAACTCTGTTAAGTTCTTCCTGCTGTAACACCAATGAGAGATATAGGCGCATGTATAGTGTGTGCTATAGTGTAAGCTGTTCTTCATTGCATGTATGTATGTTAGTATGCTTGCATGCAGGGCCTGTGGGCTGTCTCACCCAAAAGGGCATTTTCTTAACAGTTGCCTTTCTCTCATGTGTGTTAAGAAAGGCAAATGTGCTACTAGCAGTTGTGAGATTATTATGCTGTTATATATTACATTATACCTGTAATCAAAATGAGTGAATCATGATACTGCTGTAGGCCACATCATACTTCTTGTGTAATCAGTATGTAGTTTTAGTTTGCATCATACTCCTGAGTTAAAAGAAGAATGTGAAAATCATTAGATTAATTAGATAGGGTGGTATTATCCTATACTGCTGATTTACTGTGAGTGAATTAGACTACTTCATGACATTTCATACTGCTGAGTTATAAAGAGACTATTGTGTTCAGAGAGTCAGGGCCCTTTCCCCCCCCCATTGTAGAGACAACAGAGCACATTGGAGTCTGCAGAGGAGTACACACCCCCATCACCATCAACGGCGCCGCTGTGGAGAGAGTGAGCAGTTTCCGCTTCCTTGGTGTACATCTGGCTGAGGATCTTACGTGGTCAGTACACATAAACAAAACAGTGAAGAAGGCGCAGCAGCGCCTCTTCTTTCTCAGGAGACTGAAAAGATTCGGCATGAGCCCCCGCATCCTCAGGACCTTCTATCGCTGTGCCATTGAGAGCATCCTCACTGGATGCATCACCACCTGGTACGGCAACAGCACCGCTTACAACCGCAAAGCTCTCCAGAGAGTAGTGCGGTGTGCTGAACGGATAATTGGAGGTGAGCTTCCCTCCCTTCAAGACATCTACAGGAAGCGGTGCCTGAGGAAAGCGGGGAGGATCATCAAGGACTCCAGTCACCCCAGCCATAAACTGTTCAGACTACTACCATCAGGAAGGAGGTTCTGCAGCATCTGGTCCCGTACCAGCAGACTGAGAGACAGCTTTTTCCATCAGGCCATCAGACTGCTGAACACTTCATAGACACCTCACCCTCACTACTGGAACTTCAACATTATGCACTCCATACTGTATATAAATACCACTGTTTTGCACATACCAACCTCTGTATATTTTATATATCTTATTTTATTGTTTACTTTATTTCATTTGTAAAACATGTATATACATACTGTATACACACTCAAACACACACACGTAGAAAAACATATTTAGTATACACATTCAGTAATGTATATACCTTTACATATTGTACATATATTTATTACTTTTTAGATTAGCCATTTTTATATTTTGCTTGTTTTACATTATTGTATTTTGCACAACTCTGTTGCTTGTGAAGCTCGCACACAAGAATTTCACTCACATGTACTGTACCAGTGTACCTGCACATGTGATGTGACAATAAAAGTGATTTGATTTGATTTGATTTGATTTGCACGGGGGCAGAAAACAGGGAGCCAAGGTCATAACTCAGGCTCACTGACAGAAAGAATGTAAATGCTCAGTTTTGTGGCTGTGGCGCATTTTGTATGGCTTCTTTTCTTTTGTTTAGTATATTTCTGCCTTCACCCGAGAGGGTGTACCCTAAGTATGTGCCTTCAGGTCTCCACAATTAGAGTTCATTTAAAGATACCTTGTGGCCTTAACTCAGCCAAGTGACGTGACACAGCCATAGTATTTTGCTTACACCCTTCCTCTGTGTGGCCAGTCACTAAAATGTCATCTACGTAAAGTAGAAACTGTCTCTGCTGGCAGGAGGCAGGACATCATTGATTTCTTTAAAGCTTCTGCATAGAGAGTGGGGCTGTTTTGAAAACCTAGTGTAGGTGTATCTCTGTCCCTCAAAAGTGAACCCAAACAGATGTTGTGAGTTAGGATGTAAAGGCACTGAGAAAAAGGCGTTTGATAAATCTATAACTGAGAACCATTGTTCTTTTGGGGTGACTTGATTTCATTTATTGCCCGTAGATCATGTACCAAACGATACTTTCCAGTATTAGCTTTATTCACCACTTAAACAAAACATCACTCCTTGTTTGCTTTATTATTATTATTATTATTTTAAATTCTCCTTTCTCAAAAACAGAAAATGAAACTGTAGTTGTTCTTGGCTGAGAAACACAAACCCCCTTTTTTTTTTCTTTTTCTTTTTTTTAGGACAAGAAACTAAGTTTTAACTTTTCTGCCTTATCTGCCTTTCTGCACTTAATTGGTTTAGATATTGTCTTTATTTTCTTCCTCTCATATGTCATTGTACTGAATTTGAGCAACCTTAAGTTTGATGCAGACTACTTCTAACAATTATCCACCTCACATCATAATTGACTAAGGTGCCTCTTCATATTAATATTATTTCATTATTAATGTTATTATCTCTTTATATAACAGCAATAGTGTATCACAATATTTATTTATATTTTATTTGCATCCACCAAGGGCTGAGGGTAATCTGCAGTTTCACCCTCTCCCAAGCTGGAGACATTTTCCTTTTCACACACTTTCCTTGGCTGAACAATGATACAACCTTAATATATCTTATGCGTCTCTCTATTTTATTTAATGTGTTTGTGTGAATCATTCTGTTCATTCTGGGCATGGTCTTCATCCCAACTATGTGTCATTGTTAATACCAGTTTACAGGTTGTTATCCTTGCTATCATCAACTTGAATACATTAAAGTTCTAATTCAATTTAGCCTTTTGTTTATTTTACTTTATTCCTCTTGTATTTACATGTATTGAGTCGGGTCTGTTTCCAGCCCTTTTAAACTTCTACTTTGGTCTTGAATTTTTCACTTGGTGAGGGATTATTATGTTCTTCCTGATCTGAACTATTCTCTTCACCTGAGCTGCTATCCTGTCCTGAGTCACTGTCTTCTTTGTTTGTTAATGCTTTTACTCTTTGTCGCCTGTCTTCCTCTCCATTCCTCTCCCCTTCTTTTGGATTATTCCTGCTCCGGCTTGTTGTTTGTCTAACCATTCCTCATCAGGTGTTAATTTGCTTGTTTATTCCCCATTTTCAAAGATTTTGCTGGGCCTTCACTGGCACGCTTAGACTTCAGAGCGGTTACTGATACGGCCTTCGACTTGACCCTAAAGGTCAAGCGGTATCAGTTTTATGAGACGAAACTCAACCGTTCTCGTCTGTCACCAGTACGTGAGCCTCAAGCAAACAACAAAATAAAATAGAAGTAGTTCAGCAGCGTATTGTGCTGTAAAATCAACTTACTTCTAGACACATACACACATAGACATTTGCGCGCTAATTTGTCACGAAGTATTTCACGGCTACCTCTAAAACCAGTCTAAACACAGTTCCTTTTGGCGAACTTAAACCTATTTTATCTCAGTTCCTTTTGGCGAACTTAAACCTATTTTACTTTGTCAAAATATTTCAATTTGTCGAAACGTATTTTAATTTGTCACGAAGTAATTTTGGCTACTTCTAAAACCAGTCTAAATGCATTTTAATTTGTCACGAAGTAATTTTGGCTACTTCTAAAACCAGTCTAAACGTATTTTACGTTTCTTTAAAAATAGTGTTTCTCACCCTCAGACCTCTCACTGGTGGTTCGGATCGCCAGACTGAATCCCACCGCCGTGGACCAGACTAAAACCACCGGCCTGGACCCGAATTTAACGTCCCAGGTCTTTACGGCCTCATCTAAGAGGGCTGTGCACAGACTTCGGTGCTGGCTTCCCACGGCGTCGGGAGTCAGTGCTGGATCCTGGAACAGAGTCACAGAAAACAGTTCTGATGTTTCTGCCTCGGCTACGAAGGACCAAAATAAATGTCAAGAGATTTATTCTAAATGACACTTCTTCAGCTAAGAGTCTAAGAGGAGAAACACACACAGACGCTGCAGCATTTACTTGTATACAAGGGCGATCACAGAACGCTCACACCAGAGTGGGGGCCCTGTGATGCGCGCTCTGCTCTTGCACTTGTCTTTATTTATACACAAGAAAAATGAATACATTTGACGTGAGCATGTGCGTATGTGATTGTGTGTGTGTGTGTGTGTGTGTGTGAGGTCAGAACTGCTTGTTTGTCTTCTTACTATCGCTGTGAGAAGACTCAGATACAAATATCAGAACACGTGTTATGAAGAAGAATCAGTCCTGAACAATGAAAAGAACAATCAGTTCTAAGCAAGGAAATGATCATCATGCAGCATTCTATCACAAGCAAACTTATATCATTAAAAGCTTATACTGACTAAAAAATACAATTTTCTATTGACACACAGACAATTTATTGCTCTTTTGGAGGAAAATGAGATGGAACATGGTGACATCAGCTACCACTGCTCTGTCAGGTGGCTCAGCCTAAGCAAGGTACTGAAAAGTGTCTGGGATCTGAGAGAACAGATTCAGGATTTCTGTGTGAAGAAAGGACATGCCGTCCCAAAGCTTTCAGATGAAGATTGGGTGGCAGACCTCGGATTTGCTGTGGATGTGACTGCACTAATGAACCAACTAAATGTCAAACTGCAGAGCAGGGGACTTTTTGTGCATGAGATGTACAGTGCAGTAAAGGCTTTCATGAGGAAGTTGCAGCTTATCTCAAGCCAAGTGAAGGACAACTTTCTGACCCACTTGCCAACACTAAAGGAGGCTATTCCAAATGCCAATCACCTCCACAAGTACTCAGGCATGTTAGAAGTACTGCATGCAGAGTTTTCAAGGCGATTTCAAGATTTCAAAGCTCTTGAAAATGAAATGGACATGGTTTCTTCTCCCTTCACCTGCAGTGTGGATAAGGCTTCAAGTGATGTTCAGATGGAACTCATTGACCTGCAGTCTGACACACTTCTGGCAGAGCACTTCAGGTCAGTCTCACTGCTGGACTTTTATTCCTCCCTCAAAGAAGAGAACTTTCCATACCTGAGGAATCATGCTCAGAGGATTCTAGTCCTCTTTGGATCTACCTACAGTGGCTTGCAAAAGTATTCAGCCCCCTTGAACTTTTCCACATTTTGTCACATTACAGCCACAAACATGAATCAATTTTATTGGAATTCCACGTGAAAGACCAATACAAAGTAGTGTACACGTGAGAAGTGGAACGAAAATCGTACATGATTCCAAACATTTTTTACAAATAAATAACTGAAAAGTGGGGTGTGCGTAATTATTCAGCCCCTTGAGTCAATACTTTGTAGAACCACCTTTTGCTGCAATTCCAGCTGCCAGTCTTTTAGGGTATGTCTCTACCAGCTTTGCACATCTACAGACTGAAATCCTTGCCCATTCTTCTTTGCAAAACAGCTCCAGCTCAGTCAGATTAGATGGACAGCATTTGTGAACAGCAGTTTTCAGATCTTGCCACAGATTCTGGATTGGATTTAGATCTGGACTTTGACTGGGCCATTCTAACACATGGATATGTTTTGTTTTAAACCATCCCATTGTTGCCCTGGCTTTATGTTTAGGGTCGTTGTCCTGCTGGAAGGTGAACCTCCGCCCCAATCTCAAGTCTTTTGTAGACTCCAAGAGGTTTTCTTCCAAGATTGTCCTGTATTTGGCTCCATCCATCTTCCCATCAACTCTGACCAGCTTCCCTGTCCCTGCTGAAGGGAAGCACCCCCAGAGCATGATGCTGCCACCACCATATTTGACAGTGGGGATGGTGTGTTCAGAGTGATGTGCAGTGTTAGTTTTCCGCCACACATAGCGTTTTGCATTTTGGCCAAAAAGTTCCATTTTGGTCTCATCTGACCAGAGCACCTTCTTCCACATATTTGCTGTGTCCCCCACATGGCTTGTGGCAAACTGCAAACGGGACTTCTTATGGTTTTCTGTTAACAATGGCTTTCTTCTTGCCACTCTTCCATAAAGGCCAACTTTGTGCAGTGCACGACTAATAGTTGTCCTATGGACAGATTCCCCCACCTGAGCTGTAGATCTCTGCAGCTCGTCCAGAGTCACCATGGGCCTCTTGGCTGCATTTCTGATCAGCGCTCTCCTTGTTCGGCCTGTGAGTTTAGGTGGACGGCCTTGTCTTGGTAGGTTTACAGTAGAGCTGGGCGATAAAACGATAACGATATGTATTGCGAAATAACTTCTTCTCAATAGAAAAATGAAACTATTGCGATAGACCTCATCCTTCTCTCTTCCTCTCTTAAAAAAACAAAACAAAAAACCAACCAATCCAAATTAAGTAGCGCAGAGCCGAACCACGTCACGTGACTTGTTACGTACAGCACAAGTGCCAAGCCGCACGTGCATATTTGTTTGGGAAGCAGCCGACCGGGTAATGGAGAAAATGAATGTGCCAACTACAGAAACATCAACCGAGAGCTTGGGTGACCAGGTTACCGAAGGGAAAACAGATGACAGTTCGAATGCCGAAGAGATTGTCGAAAAGAAGGGCCAGAAAAGTTCCGTAGTGTGGAGGTATTTCGGATATTTGAAGTCTGATAAAAAACAGAGCAGCGCGCACTGTAAATTGTGCCGAAAGCATGTCCCCACAAAGTCTGGAAATACAACAAACCTTTTTCATCACCTGAAGCAGTGCCACCCACTGGAGCACGCTCAATCTCTGACTGAAAGCGCTAATTTATCATCGAAAACAACCAGGGGAATCCCTGCGAAGCAGCAACAGTCAATGACCTTGTAGTGCCATATCACCCTATTAGAGCACTTCGCTCTCGCTCTGCAGGCCTACTTGCTGTCCCTAGAGTATTTAAAAGTAGAATGGGAGGCAGAGCCTTCAGTTTTCAGGCCCCTCTTCTGTGGAACCAGCTTCCAGTTTGGATTCGGGAGACAGACACTATCTCTACTTTCAAGATTAGGCTTAAAACTTTCCTTTTTGCTAAAGCATATAGTTAGGGCTGGACCAGGTGACCCTGAATCCTCCCTTAGTTATGCTGCAATAGACGTAGGCTGCCGGGGATTCCCATGATGCATTGAGTTTTTCCTTTCCAGTCACCTTTCTCACTCACTATGTGTTAATAGACCTCTCTGCATGGAATCATGTCTGTTATTAATCTCTGTCTCTCTTCCACAGCATGTCTTTATCCTGTTTTCCTTCTCTCACCCCAACCGGTCGCAGCAGATGGCCCCGCCCCTTCCTGAGCCTGGTTCTGCCGGAGGTTTCTTCCTGTTAAAAGGGAGTTTTTCCTTCCCACTGTCGCCAAAGTGCTTGCTCATAGGGGGTCATATGATTGTTGGGTTTTTCTCTGTATTTATTATTGTGCTATCTACTGTACAATATAAAGCGCCTTGAGGCGACTTTTGTTGTGATTTGGCGCAATATAAATAAAATTGAATTGAATTGAGTCGGCTTTCTCCAGCGTTTTACCATATGACAAAAAAGCTAAGAGACATAGCGACATAACGAATGCCATAGCTTACTGTCTTGCTAAAGACATTCTACCAATAAACACGGAAATGAAGGATTCAAGCAGCTAATTAAGGTAATGGATCCTCGTTACCAACTCCCTGGACGTAAACATTTCTCTCAGACAGCGTTTCCAAAGCTATATAGAGAGTGCCGTGAGGCTGTTGAGAAGGAGCTACAAACTGTGTCGTTCTTCGCTACTACATCCGACATGTGGTGAAGTCGCACGTCAGAACCTTACCTTAGCCTTACTGCCCACTATATCGACCAAGACTGGAATCTGAAAAGCAAATGTCTTCAAACTGCCTACCTTCCCGACGACCATACGGTTGAAGTAATTGCATTAGGACTGTCAGAAGCGCGTGCATCCTGGGGACTGAGTGAAGACAAACAAGTCTGCATCACAACCGATAGTGGGACAAATATAGTGAAGGCCACATCCCTGAACAACTGGACCCGGCTGCAGTGCTTCGGACATCGACTTCACTCAGCTATCGGTAAGTTGGGGAGCAGAATAAAATTAAAAATGCCCCTTTAATTGTGTTTTTGAGCCCATGTAAATATATTAAAAGCTAGAGATCTAAATCACTTCCATTGTTATTGTTAAAAAATAAACATCAGAAAGAATATTCTTCATGTCAGCCTATTTATTTGAGGTAATAGTTGCTGTTGGCTTGCATAATAGGCAAATATTCAGTCACTCCTCAGTGTAAATCAAGTTGACAAAATATGCCAAATAAAATTTAGAATTTTTGGGTTCTATCAGGATCCCAATTGGCTAATAAAGAACCTCAGCTCTTTTTACTATAAAGAACATTAAATCATGATTCCACCCAATGGGGCAATTCAAGACAAAAAGAACAAGTGATGAAAACGGCAAATATAACAATGATGTTGATAACACCAGCCTCTGTCACGTTTTTAAATATAAGAAAAAAAATTTTGGTCAGTCTGTCAGCAAAATTTAAAAAGTTATGTTTTAGAAAAGTACAATCAAAAAAGTACAATCATAGCAAGTAAGTGGGTTTTCAGGGCTGTGAATTTTATTTGTGACTGAAAAAAAAAATCAAAGATCTTAAATTAATTTCTGAGGTTAATATGTGCTATTATTTACCTTTTTATCCACAGAAAAAGCCGGCAAAGACAAGAGGGAGGAGCGAGCTGTGGCTGTGTGTAAGAGAGTGGTGGCCACCTTCAGTTTCTCTTGGAAGAAGAAAAGGGAATTGGCTGCTGCTCAGGAGGAGCTTCACCTACCCCAGCACAAGTTAGTGACAGAGTCGCCCACCAGGTGGGGCTCACGCCAAAAAATGGTTGGGAGGGTTCTGGAGCAACATAAAGCTATCTCTCAGGTCCTCAGTGCAGATAAGAAGACCAGGCACTTGGTTCCCTCCTGGCAAGATCTAGATGTTCTGGAGTCTGTGCATGTGGCCCTGAACCCACTACTGGAATTCACAGATTCACTTTCTGGAGAGTGTTACGTGAGTGTGTCCTACCTCAAGCCGATGCTTCACCTTTTCAGAACACAGATTCTGAAACCATCTGAGGATGAAACACAACTTACAAAAGACCTTAAGATGACAGTCATGGCATACCTTGATGAAAGGTACAATGACCAGATTACAAATGAACTGCTTGATGTTGCAACCTTGGTAGATCCGCGCTTCAAAGTACAATACATTAATGCAGAACATGTTGATGCCATCAAAATGAGAGCAGTGTCTGAGATGTTGGGGCAAATTGAGCACCCGTCCACTTCAGCAGGAACGGAGGAAACAGAAGATGGTGGAGCTGCTGCAGTAGTACCAACCCAGAAGAAACAGAGAAAGTCACTGGGCAGTTTCTTTAAGAAATCCCACCCCACCAGCACAGGGCTCACTAAGAAAGAGACAGTTGAAAAGGAGCTTGAAAAGTACTTGCTGGCACCTGATGCAGACAGTGAAATGGACCCACTTGAGTGGTGGAAAATCAACCACAGAAGCTTCCCAAGAGTTAGCTGCCTGGCAAAGCGCTACCTGTGCATCCCCGCAACCAGCAGCCCCTCTGAGAGGGTATTTAGTACAGGGGGTAATATTGTGACTTGCCACAGGGCCGCTTTAAAGCCTGAAGCAGTGGATAGACTTGTCTTCCTGTCGCACAACCTATAGGCTTTTGTCAGACTAAAGAGATATATATGTATGTGTGTGTGTGTGTGTGTGTGTGTGTGTGTGTGTGTGTGTGTGTGTGTGTATATATATATATACACATACATACACACACACACACATATATACATATATATATAGTTGCACCTAGGATTTAAAGAATGTTCTGTTAGCATCTTCATTTTAAAACTGTTCGAAAAGCTAAGTTAATTTCCTTTTAGTTCTCAGTTTATTTGATATTGACATCTGCCCTGTTGTTGTGAAGTTATTATGGGAAATAAATATTTAAATCAAAAAAAGCTGCTGATTATTTCACATTTTACTTGTGAGCAACGGCACATTTAAATCTTACAAATATAGTTATTTGGCTTATATCGTGATATATATCGTTAGCGCCTGAAATGAAAAAAACATATCGTGATATGAAAAAATCTTATATCGCCCAGCTCTAGTTTACAGTTGTGCCATACTCCTTCCATTTCTGAATGATTGCTTGAACAGTGCTCCGTGGGGTGTTCAAGGCTTGGGAAATCTTTTTGTAGCCTAAGCCTGCTTTAAATTTCTCAATAACTTTATCCCTGACCTGTCTGGTGTGCTCTTTGGACTTCATGGTGTTGTTGCTCCCAATATTCTCTTAGACAACCTCTGAGGCCGTCACAGAGCAGCTGTATTTGTACTGACATTAGATTACACACAGGTGCACTCTATTTAGTCATTAGCACTCATCAGGCAATGTCTATGGGCAACTGACTGCACTCAGACCAAAGGGGGCTGAATAATTACGCACACCCCACTTTGCAGTTATTTATTTGTAAAAAAATGTTTGGAATCATGTATGATTTTCGTTCCACTTCTCACGTGTACACCACTTTGTATTGGTCTTTCACTTGGAATTCCAATAAAATTGATTCATGTTTGTGGCTGTAATGTGACAAAATGTGGGAAAGTTCAAGGGGGCCGAATACTTTTGCAAGCCACTGTATGTATGTAAACAGACATTCTCGGTGATGAAGTTCAACAAATCCAAACACAGGTCCTCTGTCACTGATGACTAGGGATGGGTATTGATAAGATTTTCACGATTCCGATTCCATTTTCGATTCTGTATAACGATTCGATTCTTTATCGATTCTCTTATCGATTCCTTTTTTTTTTTTTAAAGGAGAGCACTAAGGTCGATTAGCTTAGAACTTTGTTTTATATCTTCTCTTTGAACAAGATAGAAATTTAGGAGTAACATGGCCTTACAAACCCAACAGTGAGATCTTAAGAGATCCACAGCCTATGGCTCTTCAATGGGGTGTCACAGGGTCCCCGGGGAAAAAATTGTAAATGTAAAATAAAATAAATATTCTTCTGTAGCAATAACAAAGTATAACATAAATTATTCTGTAGCAATTACACAAGAATATCCAGTAATGTCCCTGCCTACAATTAAACACATTCACTTACCGAAAATCGGGGGCATCTGGTGTGGCAAATGCCTTTTACCACAAACTTAGTCACTGCTCGGTGACATTCTGGCCTGAAAGGAGACGCTACCGGTAGACTGCAGCTAGAACTGCCAGCATCTGAGCCAGACTGTCTGTCTCTCTCATCATGGTCACCTAAATGCACAGTAATGGCAGGTTTTGTAATAAGGCAGATCGCGCTAACATAATATGCACTGTTAGTTGATTATTTACCTGCCGCATTAACGGGAGAGGACGTGCAAACGTTACCGCTGCTGCTGGGTTGAGATTCACGAGTCCGGAGCGGAATTAAAAACACGACATTCATTTAAGGTCATCGCGTGTTTTGTGAGCAAATGCTTTTGCATATTTGTAGTGTTTCCTCCCTTAAATGAAATATCTACTTTGCAAATATTGCAAGTTGCCCTGTTGTCATCCGTTCTCGTAAAGTATGACCAAACTTTTTAGCGTTTGAGCCGCCATGTTTCCTGCCAGGTAAATGACGCTCCGCAACGTGGTGACGTCATTCGGGGCGACTGGAATCGATAAGGGAATCGTTTGCAAAAATGGCAAACAATTCCAAGGAATTGAAACAGTGGGAACTGGTTCTCAACAAGAACCGGTTTTCAATACCCATCCCTATTGATGACCACCTCTCAGCTGTTCTTCGCATGGCCACTTCAGACATTCAGCCAGATTTCAATGCCCTTGTTCAAATCCAAAACAGGCTGGATTATTCTCACTGAAAAGGAGGAAAGCATGACACAAGTCATTGTAATGTTGCATTTCTATAAACTTCGTTTGTTGAGTTAAACATGTTAAAATAAAATGACATTGATTCGGTGGTTGTTTTTGTTTTATTTAGAATATGCGCCCCATTTTCTCATAGCATAGCCCAATATAAATATTTACATTATTTGTCTTTAGTTTTATTCTTCTGATTACCAGTACCAGCTATTCGTAATATATAATTTAGTGAATTTTACAATTTAAGAAAGTTAACCAGACTTGGGTTCAAGATGTCGTTGATGTGGCCCTCTGACGCAACTCGGGTTTCTCATGCGGCCCCTTGTAAAAATTAATTATCTAGAAGGACATCAAGTCACCAGAGAAAAGCTCAACATCCTCTCATTCAAGTTCAACACCAGTTCTCGGGAGGATGGAGGAGGAAATGTCTGGAAAGTCAAAGGACAGAATCTCCAAAAAGTTTGAGGACATACCCTCGGAAAAGTCTGAGGAGAAATTCTCCAAAAAGTCTGAGGAAAAATCCTTGCAAAAGTCTAAGGAGAAACCCTCAGAAAAGTTAGAGGAAAAGCTCTCAGAAGTGTCAGTGTTATCTTCTCAAGCTGAGAAAATATCAGAGAACCTTGTCATCTGTTTTTTAGCTAGACTCATGACTCAGTACAAAAAGAGCCTAAAAAAGCCTCTGCCTTCATCAGTTAACGAAAAATTAAAAGACATCATTGAACATCTCGAGAAGTTGGTTCAACCTGAAATCAGCGGTGAGGAGTCTATAACAAGTCTGGACAAGAATATGAGTCAGTTGACCAAAAAAATGTTTAAAGGACTCATCAAGGAGTTTGGCTCCCCAGAACAGGTCATGAATGCTGCTTCGGCATGTGATAGTTCATTTAATGAGGCTATTTTGAAGCACTTGAAAATCAATTTGGGTGTCCTCACAAGTCCTCCACAAAAGTCCAGAATTGCCAGGTTCTTTTCAGCAGTGGGAAGAGCTATTATGAAACCCTTCAGATGCTGTTTTAAGGGCAGCGATGACTAAAGACCTTGACTTTTCCACTGCCTTGCTTCTCTCAAAATCTTGAAGCAGAAATTATCCGAAAACTGACTTGAATCAAATCCTCATAGCGTCAAATAAAAACTTAATCAAATAGAATTGGCCCTCAATCAAAATTCCTAAAAGTCTTTACAGTTTTCCTAAAAAACTATATCTTCACTGTGTCTCCTTTGTGTTTTCCATCGTACCCAGTAGTGCTGGGCGATATGGAAAAAAATATTTATCACGATATGAATTATTTTATATCACGATAACGATATATATCACGATATACGACCTGACCTGTGGTCATCTAGAAAGTACGCAGTCTGTAAACAGCGAATGCCGAGGGTGCAGTCTTTGTTTTGAGTTACCGTAGAGTATGTCGCAAATCCGGGTGCACGTACAGCAGCACCAGCTCGCAAACCACGAGATGGAGTTTCTTTGCGAAAAATATCTTTTTTTTTTTATACTTTATTTTTTCTTGCATAAAGTTAAGAGCATGTATAGTGAGAAGAGAACACTAATATATTTGCCACAGGCTATTTAACCCTTTAAGACCTACCATAGAACCAAGTCCGCCAGAGCTATCTTTATGTTTTTACATGCTGTAGTGCCACTTGTGGGAATATTTCAAGTTTCCATATATCAATACAACCGTTATAGCCCAAATTTTAATAATATGTATGCATTAAGTCCATAGTAACTACATAAATTGCAAAAACTTGTAGTGCAATAAACTACAAAAAAATTGAAAATCGTTTTTGTTTTGTTTTTTACATATATTTCTAGTTTAAAAAAAATTTAAGAGGTGTATCCCTCAAAACTGTAAATACAAAAGTTTCCAACCACGAGAAATTTATTTTGAGTGTCTTCATAGTTTTATTTTTGAGATACACTAATTTTTATATACTACAGGAAAAATGAAAATAAATATTATAATGCATCAAAATAAACTATTTCCAACAGTGTAATTTGAGTTCTAAGCATCCCAGAAACGATACAGAAAAGCATAAAGTCAAACATGTCTTTTAAAAACACCAACATAGGCTTATAAGGCCCTTTCGCGAAAATGACGTCACTTCCGGTTTCGGGCAGGTAATGGCGGACATGTGATAGTTCGCGCTGACGTATATGCCAAGGTAGGAAGTCTTATGACCGTCGGCAAAGCGTGTTTCTGGAATATTATCTTTTTGTTGCTGCAAGTTTGGAATATTATGTTTTTGTTGCTGCAAGTGCTTCTTATGCAATTTTTGCACAGTTATATGTGGAAGGAAACCGTGACCTTGGACAAGCTAATGGCATTAGATGTAAGTACAACTCCTCCGGTTTCACATGCAAAAAAAAAATATTGCACTACCTTACGTGGTTCCAGTTCTACAGGGATTTAAAAATAGTTAGGTAAAACGGAGTGTGCCTGCTCCGACCGGTTGTAAAGGGTTAATTATATATTTTATGTAATAATTTATAAAATTTGGGTTAGTACGATATAAACGATAGAAGACAAATGGCACGATAGACACTTTTCTATCGTCCACACGATATATATCGTCATATCGCCCAGCACTAATACCCAGCCAGCCGCAGCAGATGGCTGCCCCTACATGAGTCTGGTTGAACATTTGCAAAGTTGAACATTTACAATGATTGCTGTAAATTTTAGCTTCATATATCAGATACTTTACTGTTTTTAAATACTGGTTTAATAAGAATCAACATCAGTCTACTTTATTTTTTTATATATTTTTTTTATTTTACAATTCTTGCATTTTCAGCTATTTCTCTTGTTTAAATGTTTTTGAATTGTTTATTGGTGTGCCTGTTCCAGTTCTTCCAGTTCTTTTTTTGTTTTTTTGTATTTTTAAGTTTTTATTTCTGCGTTTTGCAGTTTACAATGCTAGGTACAGGCACTGGTTAATACAATTTGCAGTCTTTGGCTGATATGGTCCACTCCGCACCAAACTGAACCAAAAAACACACCCTACTCCAAGCAGCAAAAAAATACTTTTCTGTATTTTTTTGCTGCTTGGAGTAGCCGAAATACATGCATCTCACCATTATTTGAGACACTGAACTTAGTAGATATACATAAGATAATCTGAGATGGCCAGAACAAAAACACACACCAAATCCCCTCATCCCCTCAAATCACCTCAGCCAACATTTTGAGACGTGCTCTTCCCATCATTCAGAGCGATGCATCTGCAGATATAGAAACAAATCCATCATTTGGTGACTCCATCTCAATCACTATTGCAAACCTGCTTAACATCCCAAAGCAGATATGTGAGAGTGCTAAAAAGCTGACCAAGATGGTTGAGGAGGAGATTTCAAATAAGGTCAAATTGATAGTCACCCTGGTCAGAGACAACCTCAATTTACCATCAGACCCCGCTGTTTACGTCAGTGGGGCAATTTGGAATATTAGAAAACTGCGTGTCATGGTTTCTCATGCTCTCTCATGCTTGAAAAGATACGCAAGTAAACTGAAATGCCCGTGCATGGGAAAGGAAAGCGATTCAAGTAAGTCTGAGTCCAGCAAAGATAGCATTGAGTCCAGCATCTCAGTCAAATCGGCCACCCAGGAGGTTAGTGAGATTCTGACCAAATGGAGTCGAGATTCAGATTTTACAGATGATGAATTATCGGATGATGACAGAGATATGGAAAGTGAGCCACCCGCTAAAATAGAGCAACTTTCAGAAAAGAAAGAAAGTTCAGAAAGTGGGGAATGTGCAGAAGCTGAAAGACAGGCAGAAAGTATTCCACCTGAGACCCCTGTAGAAAAAATTGCAGCTGACATTGTCAATATTATACTTGACAATCTCCAGTGTACTGACACTGATTATTCTTGTCACAGTAAGAAATGTACCTCACCCAAATCTGGATTCAACGGGGGAATCATCTTTGATAAAGTGAGAGAGTTTTTTTTACCTCACGTGCTCCTTCCGCACCGCAAAAATCACGCAAACTGCATTTTTCCAAGTTTGCAAGAAAACATTTTGAAAAGATGAAGGGGGAGCTGAAAACAACAGCGGAGAAGAGCAAAAACTATTTTATTAGTCTGTCAAAGGTAACCCACTCCCCTGAAACTGAGAGAACAGGTTCTCACGACAGTATGAGTGTCAGCCTCCCAGGTTCAGCATGCGAAACTCCTCGTTCAAATTCTAGCATGTCTGTCCGTGCCCCTTCTAGAAGCTCATCTACTCTGGAAAGCATGATAAAATCTGCTACTCCAACTAGCTTTAATCTCATAGAATCTGACATTAGTGACATATACAGCGAGTTCACAAAAGAGAAAGAACATGGCATTATCCAAGAAAGGCTCGAAAACATTAAAATAAGCGAGAAAGTGAAGAATTTCTCAAGAGAATTGACAGAGAAAATGTACGACCATTTAATGATAAGTCGTATATACCAAATTCCCATAACTGTTATGGGTAGAAGTCTATCAGACTCTGTCATCTCCAGGACACCACAGCCAGTAGCTGAATCAAGAGTTTCCTTTTCTCCTGAAGTCCTCTATGTAATCATAGAAGACGCAGTTGGAAAGTTTTTGCAAAAGATTCTGCTTTTGGTTGATGGAGTTTGTACGTGCTTCTGAGTTTTTACGTGTTTTGGAGTTTGTACGTGCTTCTGAGTTTTTACATGTTTTGGAGTTTGTACGTGCTTTGTCTCTAAGGGCCAACGTAAATATACTTTTATTTATTCACTCCGCATAAAATGTAATAAATAAATCATATAATACAAAAACCAACTATTTACATTTCAACTTTTAACTAGATTATACATAAGATAATCTGAGATGGCCAGGACAAAAACATTTCAGGAAATAATGACATCTTTCCAAAAATGTGCTCAATCAGTCAAAAAACTCTGTTGATTATCTTTTTATAATTTTTTCCTGATTACCCATGACCATACCTTTATGAGTATGATGATATTATTTTGATGAACAGCAGTTCAAGAGGTGATTCATTTGTAACATAATTTTTACAGTTCAGCGCAGAGCAACTTACACCCCAACACTGAAACCGGATAAGTAAAAAAAAAAAAAAAACTAATAAGAAAAACAAACAAAAGGAAAGCAATGAACAATCGGGAGTGACCAGTTACCAAAGTAATGATTTTAAAATTTGAGAATTAAATTCAGCTTTATGTGTATTAGTGTATTGGACCCACTTTTCCCAGCATGACAAAAACCAACTTTCTCTGTTATTCACATAAGCGGTTAACTCTTCCATCCTTTAAATTTCAAGTGTTATTTCCCACCACGGTGATAAAGTTGGTAACCATTTTTTTGTTATACATTTTTTACTTGCAACTAGCAAGGCACTTAGTAAACATTTATCCTGTTTAGACCATTCTTGTGGCATACATCCAATATAAATTGTTTTTATTCCAAAAGGGAATGTACAGTTGAAAATTTCTTGTAATATTTTATGAATGTCTTTCCAGTATACTTCTTGGCTTGTATAGCCACTAGGTAACAAAAGCTCAACACTGCCCCTAGCATCCTAGAGCACTTCCATTGTCTTTAGGAGTTTGTATGTGTTTTGGAGTTTGTACGTGCTTCAGAGTTTTTACATGTTTTGGAGTTTGTACGTGCTTTGTCTCTAGGGGCCAACGTAAATATACTTTTATTTATTCACTCCACATAAAATGTAATAAATAAATCATATAATACAAAAACCAACTAGTCACAGTTCAACTTTTAACTATTTAAATTTTCAGCTTTTTCCTTTTAAACAAATTTAAAATGAAACAACACAAAACACTACAAACCACAACACAATTAAATATAAATTAAAATATGAAAACAAAAAGAAGATGCGTATTCTCTGTCTTATGGGCCTGCATGAATAAACTTTCTGAATCCTTTATCATCCGCAACTGAAAATAGTTGTGGATGATTTCTATACCTTTATAATGTGACGTTGCCCCTGGCTCTCTTTCACTTTCTTTCCCTCCTGCTCTGTTCCTGTGCTCATGCCAGTGTAACTACCGCCCCACAACTATTTTCAGTTGATTTTCAGATGATAAAGGATTCAGAAAGTTTATTCATGCAGGCCCAAATGACAGAGATTTTATTTTAATTTATATTTAATTGTATTGTGGTTTTGCAGTGTTTTGTGTTGTTCCACTTTAAATTTGTTTAAAAGGAAAAAGCTGAAAATTTAAATAGCTAAAAGTTGAAATGTGAATAGTTGGTTTTTGTATTATATGATTTATTTATTACATTTTATGTGGAGTGAATAAATAAAAGTATATATTTACGGTGGCCCCTAGAGACAAAGCACGTTAAAAACTCCAAAACACGTAAAAACGGCAAAACACGTACAAACTCCAAAACACGTAAAAACTCAGAAGCACATAAAAACTCAAAACACGTACAAAATACAACAGAAGTGCTCCAGGATGCTAGGGGCAGTGTTGAGCTTTGTTACCTAGTGGCTACACAAGCCAGCAAGTACCAACGACCGGATTTGGTGTGTGTTAGTAACAGGTAAATTAACAGTTTGTTTGTTTTTTTATTATTTGAATATATATGAGTGCTGGTGTATAAATACACAAACAATACACATATATCTTCAATTGTGTAATTTAAGTGATCTAGGTAGCTCTGTTTTGGAAGTTCAGTTAACGCTAGAAATGTGTTTTGGAGTTTGTACATGTTTTGGAGTTTGTACATGCTTTTTGGAGTTTGTATGTGTTTTGTCTCTAGGGGCCACTGCATATATTTATATATATCAACATATATAAATAAAACCACTTCTTTTTTTTACATTAGTAATTCCTTTTGTGCGTAATTTTATATTATTGTTAATAATAAATTAATTAAAGCAACAAAACAACCTGAAGAGTCGGTTCAGAGCCGAAAGAGCCAGCTCTTTTTAGTGAGCCGAGCCGAAAGAGTCGGTTCTCTAAAAAGAGCCGGAAATCCCATCACTAGTACAAACCTCCCCTCTTTGTCCTTAATTTCAGACAACTTTTCAAAATTTAGAGTACTAGAAATTAAGATCACCACACCTCGCCTGCGGCCAGATTTGTATGATGAGGAGAACATGTTTGTAAAGCCTATTCTCTTGAGTTTTTCATGTTCATTATTATTCAAGTGGGTTTCTTGTAAATATATGATTTCTGCTCAATAATTCTTCATTTTAGTTAATAAGGTTTGTAAGCCCATTTACATTAAAAGAAATAACCTTTACCCCTTTGGTACTCATTTTTCATAAAATAAAGTGTCAGAACTTGAATAACATATTGACTGGTCAACTCCCTTTGAGAACACGAACAATGAACAGTAATACCTACACAAAACCAAACAAAAAGAGAAAAAATGTGTTTCCAAGGAGGGGGTCCTTTCTTTCAGACCCTGGCACATATGTTGTGTTAGTCCCACCAGCAGGGGGAAGCCTCTCCTTATAAAAAGATACGGACCCCTGAATTCGCCTTTAAGGTGCATTTGTCCTTCGTCTCTCTGATAGTCTTACCTTTCCCTTTGTAGATGAATAGTTATCTTTGTCGCACCCGCATTAACAGAGTAGTATGTCCTCATTGTGTCACGTTCCTGGGTTTGTTGAACCAGCGTTTTGAGTTTTAGTTTATTTGGATGTTATGTTTAAGTTCTTTAGGGTAGCTAAGTTCATTTGTTTATTAGATTCCCTTTGTTTTCTGCCCCTGTATTTAAGTTTCCCTCTCCCTTCAAGTGTTTCATGCTGCGCGTCTTATGTTGTCAAGTTTGTATTGTCATGTCTGCGTCTCATGTTTCCTGTTTTATTTTGAAGGTCTGTGTGATTGACTGTAGAAAAGATGGACGACGCGACACCGCCTCCTCCCATTGTGGTCCTACATCCTGGTAACATGGAAAGTTTAAAAAAAAAAAAGCAGCAGAAGGTTTCAGTAGTGTGGTCTAATTTGTTCTTTTCATTTAATCCATATTATATCAACAGCTACATTCACCCTGGAGAGAAACTAGTGAGGGAGACCACCAGGACCAAGCTGGGTTTCCTGAGTCCAGAGGTTTGGAGAAACTTCTTCTCTTTCTTTCATCACAGCTGTTCTGTGCCAGAAGTTCTGTTGACCCACTGAAAGAGACATCATTTAAGAAGTAACAGGAACACTGAAGCTCATCGCATTGATCAAGCAGGACTCACGATCTTCACCAGCAGCTCCCTCACAGGGAAATCTTCAGCACTCCTCCGTAGGCCCGATCCAGGAGATGGATACACCCAGCATTTCATGAACACTGTGATGGAGACCTTTGGTTTGTGCAATGTTATAAATACTCGGATACTCCCCAGAGGCTCCAGGCTTTTACATAAAGATATTATATTCAGTCCTGTAGAAAGTTATATATTTAAAAATATATGATCCTCTCTGGTTACTCTGGTATGAATAACTCTGAATCACTTTATGGTAAATAACACATTATCTGCAAAAAACTGTGAAAGAATTCCAGATGACAAGTTTGTAGTTCAACATGCAAGTGACGACCTTCGACCTTGATCAGGTTTTATTTAATTGTGTTAGAGAAAATCTCATGTGCTCTTCATGTAGCTGAGAGCATCAAGTGTTTAAAACAGAAGCTGTGCAGGTCTGAGATCAGCATCTTTATGAAACACCAAACTGAGGTCCTGTTAATGCTGATATATAGTGACACAGTTACATGAGTGATTAATCCTTTTGTTTTTTGTCTTTAACTTTATCAATAAAGCTGCAGCTTTCACTACAGCACGTGTGGTACTTTAACCTTTGTACTGTTTTCATCAGTTCATTTTGCAGTTAACATGTGAACATGTTGGATGATCTGTCTGCTGTCACTGGGTGGTGCTGAGGTCTGAATCTGAGGGCAGCTCCTGTAATCACAAAGAGAACAGAACCATCACAAACTCAAATATAAATTTTATCCCTCAAAATTGAAATAAAGCTGATTCTTCTGTCCTCACACACTCAGGATCTGAAGTTCTCTTACATTTTTTCAGTATTACAGTACACTACAGTACTTTAATCCATAGTTCCTGATTAATGAGGACTTACTGAAGTACAAGCTTTTAAAAAAGATGTTACTGTCTTTACAGATGTGGCAAGAGACTGAAAACATGCTGCTGTTTGCACATATTTAATATTCAGCTCTGCACAGGAGCTGAAGCAGAGTGCAGCCTGTTGCTTTTACAGTATAATACTTGTAATAAAAGTACAGTAATTGGTGTCTGAGTAGCCCGGGGCGTTTCTCTTGATTCTTTAGTAAATTCAATCACCTGCACAGATTAGCTAAACGAACCCTGACAGCCGAGTGTTCATTTTAGCTAGCTAGGTCTCAGGAGCTAGCTAAGGACGGTAGTTACGGATTAGCTTACAAATACGTTTAACTTACCGAAAAAGTGCAGCGGGGCCTCGGGTCCTTCTGTCAGGTAGTCCAGTTTACTGAAGAACACCTCAGGCTGTCAGGTTAAAACACTCGGTCGTGTTTTCGTAGCGTAAACACTGGCCCTCCTCTCAGAGCCTACGCTCTATCTGCTATTCCCGAACAGAGATACGCAAGTTTCTCCGTGACTGCAGCTGTCAGTCAAAGCTGCTATGATGACGTTACACCCCAATTTAACATCAGCGCGGTAGGAATTAGAATCAGCCTTATGGGAAAGGAGACCCCTTGGACATCAATCAGCATGATGAGAACTATTGATAACAAAAGAAAGAATCTTTGGAAAAAAATTATCTAAGAAGAATTAACTTATTTTAGTCTGACCCCAGTCCCATCCGCTAACATAGAGGAGGCGGGTTTATGACCTATACTGCAGCCAGACACCAGGGGGCGATAGAGACGTTTTGGCTTCATTTTTGGAGAGCTGTCGCGTCGTCCATGTTTTCTACAGTCAATGGTCTGTGTCCAATGTCAGTGTAGTCAGCTTTGCTTCCTTTGGCTCCTTATGTCAGACTAGTGTCAGCTGTTTCCCCATGTGTTTCAACTTCCCCTAATCACCCTTGTGTGTATTTAGTCTGTGTGTTTCTGTTCATTCCTTGTCAGGTCGTCTATTGTTCTTTGTGCCACATTTCCATGTTCTGTGCTCCAGGTTTCAGGTATCCTTGTATCCACGTTGAGTTTCATGTTTTGATTTTTTTTATGTTTTAGTTTCCCAAGTTTAGGTTATTGTTTAGTAGTGATGGCCAAATGAAGCGTTGAAGCTTGTATTGAAAAACGGTTCATTACTTGAAGCTTTTCAACACAGTCCTCTCTGGTGACATCCGGTGGCCAAAAATATGAAGCGCAGCTTGAATCCACAAAATAAAACCAACTGCTTCATTATGATTGCACTCTACAGAGTGTAATTCTGTCTGATATTGGGCTGCCGTTGTGTTGCTTTAAACGTGTATTTTTGGGGGTGAAAAAAAAGGTTGTTTATTTGTTTAATAAATAATTTTGACCAGTAAACTTTTCTTGTTTAAATATGCACCATGGTTTGGTCTTTCTTTACGTGTGACTTCTTGATGTTGGTAAATACAATAATTGAAAAATACAATGCTACATATAATATACATATAATGATGTACAACACATTATGGAGTATGCTTCTGCTGTGAGGTCCTGCCTCCATGTATTTATGCAATTAATCGCTAGACGGGTATATTTATAAATAATATTCTATTAGGGAAATTGTCCTATACATATTTTTGACCTGGGGGTAGATTTGATTGTGAAATGGAAAGGGAAAATGCTTATGAACTTGAAAATTAAAAACATGATGCATTTACGGTAACCCTTTTAAATTTTTATTTAAGAAGAGAATTTGTTCCACTGTGTGATGGCCGAACCTGTTCCTTTTCGTGGAGATAATTTCTCCTGCCTTAAGGAAAATCCCTCCACATGGCACAAAGGAGGCTGGAGTGCAGAGAAACTGGTAGAGATGCAGTTATACATTCCACCTGGGCCCCACAAACTATCAGCTAAAGAGAATAAATAAATTAAATTGCTGCACATTTTGCAGACTAACAGTTTAAGATTATTTTAAAAATAAAATATATCTTTTTATAACATTAAATGTAAAGAGTCAAATTGAAGTCTTTGTAAAGTTATTTAATTATATTTATATTATGAAAAGCAGATTTTTGGCATTTTTTTTTTCGTTTTTCCCGTTTTCAGATCAAATAAACACGCACAAAACAAAAGCAAACAGCCAGAACACAAAGCTGGAAAACCGACCAGATTGACCAAAATCAACTCAAAATACTCCCACACAACAGAAACTCCTGTATTCCTCGCTGGCTCCAAATCTCTCAGTATAAATATCAGTGGTTTGCTATCTGTCACCATCAAAACACTCCACGGCTGTGTCCCAATTCAGGGTCTGCACGCTTGAAGTACGCATTTTAAGTGCGATTACGTCACCGCCACGCGACGACGGCTGTCCCAATTCGAAGTGTACTTCAAATGCATACTCCAAATGCGCCGTCGATTTCCTCAAATATCAAGCGTGGTCCGGTGCACGCTTCGTGGTCCCATATATCCCACAATTCATAGTGCGGCGGTGGGTGTGGATAATTTTGCCACAAAATACGGCAGAAGGGAGCGGCAGAAGAGTGAACTGTCAAGAGTAAGTACTGAATATGATGTCACTTATTTATGTGCGAATGTTTAATAACGAAGAACATTAAAACATTACTGTTGGCCACATGTCGGCAAAGTTATGTGACATTAGTGATGTTTGTACTAACTTGGTTTTAAAGCCTTTACTTTAAAATATACGCCGTTCAATAGTTGACCTTAATCTTACAGAGAATGTGATGATTTTATGGATAATTAAAGTCAGTCATATATCCACAAACACAACAAGCTGAAAGTCAGTGATGCAGCTCGGTTTGCAGTCCTGAATATCACGGCACAAGCAGGATTCACTGCACTGTTAATGTTAGCTATGTTATATTGCTGCCTCTGTTCGGTGGTGTCGAGCCAAACGGACTTTAACGTGTGTTTGAACGAGCTGACGGTTCACTCGTTAAGCTGAAAGAAAGATGCTTTAATCACAGGAGTCACACGTGTGTCCACTGGACCATCTGGGAACTCTTCTTGTTTAGCACTCGTAATAACACAAACACTAAATCCTCCTTCTCTTGTGCTGTTTTGTAGCAGTGTATACACCTGAGACTGTCACCTGTCTGTCTGTCCTGCACTCTCTCTCTCTGTTTCTTTCTCTCTGATTGTAGAATAAAAGTATGAACATGTGTTTATAAGTTACACTTGTGTTTGAATCCTGCAGCTTATCACACATTTGATTTCCTTGTGTGACAACTGCAAGTGTCCAGAGTGAGGACAGACTGAGGGACCCACTGCTGCACATCATCTGTGAGGCTTTGCACCCCTGATGATCCACCAGGACAAACTCAGCAGTGTGTGAGGAAGAGGAGGAGGAAGAGCCAGCAGCAGCTGACAGATGGAGAGAATAGACAGACTGTTCCCTGTTTGTGAAGGGCTGCTAGGAAAGTTTAACATAACTAATTGTCTGTCCTGAATCAGTCTTATTAGGTAATGTTCAAATAATTTTATCATTTGTCAGTGTGGGAGAAAGTACTCAGGGCCTTCAGGTTACACACTATGAAAGGCAGCAACAAGTTTAATATTCAGAAACCTAAAGTATGTATCAGCAGCTGAATGGAGCTAAAAATAAATGTTTGTTTCAGTTCTATGAAGCTTTGAGTATTTTGGATTAGTAGTACTGCTGTGTTTGTTGCATCATATTGCTGTAATTGTTTATATGCTTTATATATTCTGAGGTAAGTTGATCTATAGTGTTACAGTGTTAATAAATGTTGTATCTGAAAGCTTTGGTGTTGTTTTTAAAAAGAATAAAAAAGAAGGAATATTAATAGGTGCATATCAGGAATAAGGACCAAAATTTCCTCTTTTTATAAAGATTGACCATGGAAACAAAAGTGTAGAAATGCTTCTGTGCATGTGGATACACCAATATCATCCATGCTTATATTGTGTATGTAAAATGTGTACGTGTGAGTTTGTAGGTGTCTGAAGGAAAAGTGGATAAAGCCACAGGAATCTTCTACAAGGCCTTACAGAATATCCCCTGGTCTAAGGTGAGGCACACATATACTGTGAAAGTGATATTTCCCAAAGCTTGATTTGTAGTTCTGTGCTGAGTCCCTGCAGAGTCGTCAGGTGTTCTTATACGAGTGAAACTAAGCTATGAGATCATTAACAGCAGCTTGTTTTACCTCAGAACCAGCTGACTTTTATACAGGGGTGCTCAGATTGTGAAAGGAAGAGGAAATAACTGTGATTTGAAACCTAAACATTAGTGTCTAGGGCATTATGGTTTTGCTGTTTTGAAACCAGAAGTGACCATGTTTTATATACCAGTAACCCTGAAGGGTGCAACCAGTGAATGTATATATGTATAAGTGTCAACAGTGTTAAAGAGGATCTGTAGTGATTAGCACTTGGTGACTGTTGGGAGCAAGAACTCCCCTTTTGACAGGAAGAACCTGTAGCAGGACCAAACTCAGGGACAGGCAGCTGACAGAGGTGGTCAGAAAAGAGGAGCATAACAAGAATCAGTAGCTGATAGCCACTGCTCCTTATCTTTGTTGGTTACAATTCAGTAAAAACAAAATAAAGTCTGTTTATCTTTTATATACAGGTTATGGATGAGACGGGGCTCAATCTTTTACTGTGTTAAACATTTACTGTCTCTGTGTTTAATGCAGACAGACTCATAAAATTGGAGAATTTCTCTCACTAAAACTGAAACTGAAATTTGATGGCACATTAGTACAATTAGCCACACAGTAGGCAACACTATTTGTTATATGATTTCATTAAAGATGTTGCCACTTGATCAATATGCTGCCTTGCTCAGCATATTATTACAAAACTAACCAATTACACTTATCGCCCTGTTGTTGTGTCATGTACAGTGTTGGGAAGGTTACTTTTAAAATGTATTCCATTACAGAATACTGAATACATGCCCCAAAATGTATTCTGTAACGTATTCCGTTACGTTACTCAATGAGAGTAACGTATTCTGAATACTTTGGATTATTTAATATATTATCATGCTTTTTACAACTACGTGAATGTACTATTGCTGTGATTTATTACTGTTACTGAAGGTTCGTGGCTCCGAACCGTAGTAAAGGGACCTCTTGACTAATATGGGTTCCATGTCGGGCTCGTAGCCGAAAACTAGCTTTACTTTGTTGTCTGGGTCAACTTTGCTTGCGAGAGACAAAGAGAGGCGTTGAAAGGCTGCTCCAACGGAACTTATTGTTTCGGAGGAAAAACGAACACAGCGTACAGTCGAGTCTTAATAGCTTACTTACAACTGGGCTCGTCAGGCACTCTTCTTGGCTGCAGTGGTTATTATTATATTTACATGCTTCCAGCTCCCGTTTCTGCTCGGTGACAGCTCAGACTTTTCCACTGGCCTTTTTCTCCCTCCTCGCGCGCACAGACACATAACGAGTATGGCAGTCCATTCTCCCTGCAGCACGGACTACACTGCCCATGATGCTACATTCTTTAGAGCTATACCTGTAGCATTCTGCCTATTAGCTTAGCACAACAACAACAACAAAAAGGCGCTCTCTCACCCAGGAAACAAGCAGAGAGAGAGAGCGTCAACCGTAACGCTGCCGCCTGGAACAACAGAACGTAGCTGTCAAACAAAACCCAAACAGTCCTGACCCGCCACAATATGAAACAGGAAAGTACCGCCGTGTAATCCATTTATTTCAACAAAGTAATTGTATTCTAAATACCACTTTTTTAATCGGTAACTGTAACGGAATACAGTTACTCATATTTTGTATTTTGAAAACGTAACGGCGGTACATGTATTCCGTTACTCCCCAACACTGGTCATGTAGTCATCATTACAAACTAAATCAACGTCAGTGCTGTATGTATGTCGCTATTACATAAAATTCTTCCTCCATTTCTTTGTGTGTGTGTGTGTGTGTGTGTGTGTGTGAGAGAGAGAGAGAGAGAGAGAGAGATCAGGGTTTGTATATGGACGCAGTGCAGCTGTTCCCCGATCACCTGCAGGAGTTTGTAGACCTGTTGACAGAGAAAGAACTGCGAGTGCGACTGCCTTTAGAAGAATTGGACATACTGCTGGAAGACTGAGCACACACAATCTTAATTCAAGTGTGTGTTCAAATTGTCACATTTGATGGGAAGAAATGGACAAGCACAAAGGCAGACTGGACACATATACAGCTGCAGTAATTTGAGCAAAGAGCTGGGTTTTGATTGTTTTTTTGTATAAAGTGACACAAAATGCTTTAATTGCCACAACAAACCACTAAAACTGTATTTTCTTACTTGATATTGTCAATAACTACAAGATTGATCTATGTGACGTGCCTTTTAAAAAAACGAGTAAAATTGACAGTGTTTATACCGGAAGTTGTTACATTCCAACTTATTAAGAAAAAAGTGAGAAAGGAAAACGCTGCCACTCGGCATATTACCATGTTGCCACCTCTTAAAGAGTTTTTACCATTTTTTTAATCATAATAAATCAAATAAGGAGTATATTTTATTATATTTGTTAATGCAACAAAACATCTACTGGACTGCGGAGTAAATGGGGACAAACTTGCAGGATAAAAAAGACGACCTCTGCTGTGTTTCCGAGTAACCGTATTATGGAGAGAAAAAGAGCAACAAAATTCAAAGTGCGGCCGACATGACCGCAGCTGAACACGTGAGAGCTCACTAGACCAGTTTCTCATTGACAGGACGATGGATTTCCGTGCGCGATCTTCTGCCATGCGCACCCGAGTTACGAGCTTAACGCGGACGTTTGCGCATGCGCGAATTTTCGTGCATTCGAACGACTTACCTCATAGAAGTTTTTGATGTGTTACGTCAAAGAAGTCCTTTAATGTAGGCTTCCTTTGATCCGGGAAGTCCTTAAATAGGAGCCGAGCTAAGTCAAAAGTTATCACTACCAGAGACCCCCTCGACAGTAGTTACATGTCAAACTTACCACGCTCTTTCAATTCAGAAAGTTTAGCATTTCAAGAAGATTATAACAGAGAGAATCCGTGTGAAATAACAATGTCTGCAACACAGGATTATAATACTCAAACCCCACTGGTCGTATCACCAGATGAGCTGTTACCGATTATCAATAACGCCTTCAACAAGCTCTCTGATGTACAGTGGACTTTAATAGAAAATGGAGCTTGGGATTCTGATATTCAAGCAGTTTTGGCTGATATGATTTCTGAAATCATACAGATCACCTCAGCCAACATTTTGAGACGTGCTCTTCCCGTCATTCAGAGCGATGCATCTGCAGATATAGAAACAAATCCATCATTTGGTGACTCCATCTCAATCACTATTGCAAACCTGCTCAAAATCCCAAAGCAGATATGTGAGAGTGCTAAAAAGCTGACCAAGATGGTTGAGGAGGAGATTTCAAAGAAAGTCAAATTGATAGTCACCCTGGTCAGAGACAACCTCAATTTACCATCAGACCCCGCTGTTTACGTCAGTGGGGCAATTCGGAATATTAGAAAACTGCGTGTCATGGTTTCTCATGCTCTCTCATGCTTGAAAAGATACGCAAGTAAACTGAAATGCCCGTGCATGGGAAAGGAAAGCGATTCAAGTAAGTCTGAATCCAGCAAAGATAGCATTGAGTCCAGCATCTCAGTCAAATCGGCCACCCAGCAGGTTAGTGAGATTCTGACCAAATGGAGTCGAGATTCAGATTTTGCAGATGATGAATTATCGGATGATGACAGAGATATGGAAAGTGAGCCACCCACTAAAATAGAGCAACTTTCAGAAAAGAAAGAAAGTTCAGAAAGTGGGGAATGTGCAGAAGCTGAAAGACAGGCAGAAAGTATTCCACCTGAGACCCCTGTAGAAAAAATTGCAGCTGACATTGTCAATATTATACTTGACAATCTCCAGTGTACTGATACTGATTATTCTTGTCACAGTGAGAAATGTACCTCACCCAAATCTGGATTCAACGGGGGAATCATCTTTGATAAAGTGAGAGAGTTTTTTACCTCACGTGCTCCTTCCGCACCGCAAAAATCCCGCAAACTGCATTTTTCCAAGTTTGCAAGAAAACATTTTGAAAAGATGAAGGGGGAGCTGAAAACAACAGCGGAGAAGAGCAAAAACTGTTTTATTAGTCTGTCAAAGGTAACCCACTCCCCTGAAACTGAGAGAACAGGTTCTCACGACAGTATGAGTGTCAGCCTCCCAGGTTCAGCATGCGAAACTCCTCGTTCAAATTCTAGCATGTCTGTCCGTGCCCCTTCTAGAAGCTCATCTACTCTGGAAAGCATGATAAAATCTGCTACTCCAACTAGCTTTAATGTCATCGAATCTGACATTAGTGACATATACAGCGAGTTCACAAAAGAGAAAGAACATGGCATTATCCAAGAAAGGCTCGAAAACATTAAAATAAGCGAGAAAGTGAAGAATTTCTCAAAAGAATTGACAGAGAAAATGTACGACCATTTAATGATAAGTCGTTTATACCAAATTCCCATAACTGTTATGGGTAGAAGTCTATCAGACTCTGTCATCTCGAAGACACCACAGCCAGTAGCTGAATCGAGAGTTTTCTTTTCTCCTGAAGTCCTCTATGTAATCATAGAAGACGCAGTTGGAAAGTTTTTGCAAAAGATTCTGCTTTTGGTTGATGGTGAAACAATAGATGAAATTGTTCAGAGCGAAAAAGTGTCTGATGCTGTTGAAGAGATCCAAAAGGTCATTGCAACGGGACAGAAACGGGAAAGAGACACAGAATCAGACTATTCTCAGAAAAGTGGCAGAGAATCTAAAAAACCCTGTCCTTCTAGACCAGCGTCTCCGGAAAAGCAGGTCAAGTCACCAGAGAAAAGCTCAACATCCTCTCGTTCAAGTTCAACACCAGTTCTCGAGAGGATGGAGGAGGAAATGTCTGGAAAGTCAGAGGACAGATTCTCCAAAAAGCTTGAGGACATACCCTCGGAAAAGTCTGAGGAGAAATTCTTGGAAAAGTCTGAGGAGAAATCCTCAGAAAAGTTAGAGGAAAAACTGTCTGAAATGTCTAAAGAGAAACCCTCAGAAAAGTTAGAGGAAAAGCTCTCAGAAGTGTCAGTGTCATCTTCTCAAGCTGAGGAACTATCCCATGACCTTGTCCTGTGTCTTATGGCTAGACTCATGACTCAGTACAAAAAGAGCCTAAAAAAGCGTCTGCTTTCATTACCTAATGAACAATTAAAAGACATCATAGAACATCTCAAGAACTTGGTGCAACCTGAAATCAGCAGTGAGGAGTCTATAACTAGTCTGGACAAGAATGTGACTCAATTAACCAAAAAAATGTGCAAAGGACTCATCAAGGAGTTTGGCTCCCCAGAACAGGTCATGAATGCTGCTTCGGCATGTGATAGTTCATTTGATGAGGCTATTTTGAAGCACTTGAAAATCAATTTGGGTGTCCTCACAAGTCCTCCACAAAAGTCCAGAATTGCCAGGTTCTTTTCAGCAGTGGGAAGAGCTATTATGAAACCCTTCAGATGCTGTTTTAAGGGCAGCGATGACTAAAGACCTTGACTTTTCCACTGCCTTGCTTCTCTCAAAATCTTGAAGCAGAAATTATCCAAAAACTGACTTGAGTCAAATCAAAACTTCATCAAATATAATTGGCCCTCAATCAAAATTCCTAAAGGTCTTTACAGTTTTCCTAAAAAACTATTATATCTTCACTGTGTCTCCTTTGTGTTTTCCATCGTACCCAGCCAGCCGCAGCAGATGGCTGCCCCTACATGAGTCTGGTTCTGCTGGAGGTTTCTGCTTTTTATAGCAGTTTTTCCTCCCCACTGTCGCCAAGTGCTTGCTCATAGGGGATTATTTGATTGCTGGAATTTTCTAAAGATGGTGTTTTGAACTGTAAGGTGGAGGTCCTACAGGCCCTCCACCTTACAGTTCAAAACACCTTCGGGAGACTTCTTAGTTTATTGGCACTATAATGAAATAAAAAAAAAAATCAAAATTAAAAACAAGTTGACTTTTGTTGTCTTTTTTGATGTCAACCACAAATTAACAAAGTGTAGCATATGTGTACTCTGGTCATCAGTACTTGTATTTTAATGTATTACAGTTTAATTTGATATAGTGATCATTCTGTGACAAAACCAAACCTTCTGCTCAACTGTTCACAGTAGAAAAGTTGAACATTTATAATGATTGCTGTAAATGTTAGCGTCATATATCAGATACTTTCCTGTTTTTAAATATTGGTTTAATCAGTCTACTTTATTTTGTTTTGTTTTGTTTTGTTTTATTTATTTATTTATTTAGTTTTTACAAATCTTGCGTTTTCATTTATTTCTCTTGTTTAAATGTTTTTGAATCTTTTGTTTGTTGCTGAGCCTGTTCCAGGTCTTCCAGTACTATTTTATCTATTTCCTTCTGGAATGTTTCTATTCCATTTGCAAATGGTGAAAGAAATGCTGGTCAGACCTCCTGAAAGCCTCAGTTCTCTCAATATACATATACGTATATTATATACGTATATGTATAATATACGTATGTAAAGTGATAACTGGAGAGAGTGTGTCATGCTCCTGTTAAGGGGAAGATGAAGGGAGGGGGGGAAATGTGTCTAACACCAATCATGGTTCAATGATGGTGATTCGGGTGCTCTGTCTGTGTCGGCCTCGCCTTTGTATCAGGTGGCGAGAAAACGAGAAAAGAGAGAATTGAAAAAAAATTAGCAAATTTAGAAAACTCACTTAAAATAAATCTTTTCACAGGAGGTATTAAAAAAACAGAAGCCATTGGCATGTCTGGATGCTGGAAAATTAGAATCTCATGCTATAATGTCATTAAAAGATGACAAAGGTCAGAACATTTATTAAAGTAAGAAGCTCGTTAAACCAATAGAAACATTTTTACACACAATTATACACGTCTTAAAATACAGCCACGTTAAGTGATACCCAAAATTTTTTATGTAAGGCAGTGACTGGAATAAGTCACAAGGTGTCACTGTTGAGCTGCATATACATTGTAGATTTTAGCAATTTTGACCATTTGTCCTCTGCAGGACACTGTAGTTCAGATTTCTCGTTCGCGCGGGCGCCATCTTGGTTCAGTGTTTACTGTGATTTGCAAAGGTAAGCACTGTCAGTGGTGTACTGCATTGGTTTTTGTTTAAAAATAAGTGTTCCACTGTGTAAAATAGCGGTTTGCTAAGCATATATTGTGTTTGTTGGGAGGTTCGTGTGTTGTCTGATGAGAGTACGAGCAGTTTGCGTGTTCCATTTTGTAATATCTCCCGCAATTTCGGGCTACATTCCCGCTTGTTAGCAGAGCACTCATTCAGGCAAAGTAATGGAAGATGAAGCATTAGCTTTTCCGCTACAGTTTGCTGGTAGTCCCGCTATGTTAGTTTTGTGTCATACACATTCCTGAGACCGAAGAATTGTGTGAAGATCCCTTGACTACGTGATTATTTTTGTTTAATGTGTTTTTTTTATATTTGTTGTTGGCTTTCACTATATGTTGATAATCACGCAGTCTTTACAGTGATTTGCAAAGGCCCAGCAGCAGAGTTGGAGTGGTGTTTGCCCCAGCATCTGAATAAAAGGCGCGGTCCGAGCCACAAATTGAACGCCTGTGTCCGATTGATCTCTCTACTGTGCACCCCAATCCAACACAAAATTACACAACGCAGAGTCCGGGGTGTAGGGAGGCCCCTGCACTGGTTGGGTTACATTTACTTAAACTTAATTTACCAGCTTTGTCTGAAAGCGATCGAGATCTTCTTGGTGATCCAGTAACAAAAGAAGAAGTGGTGGCAGCAATTAAATCTATTCAAGGAGGAAAAGCCCCTGGTTCTGATGGCTTTGGCCCAGATTCCTGTAAAGTTTTCCGGGATCAAGTAGCTATACCCCTCTTAAACATGTATTTGCATTCTATTAAAAGGGAAAGCCTTCCTAATACACTGTACTCTGCAAACATATTGTTATTCTATAAGAAGGACTAACCAGCCGATCAATGTGCTTCCTATCGACCAATTAGTCTAATAAATATAGACAGCAAAATACTGTCTAACACATTAGAGAATTATCTCCCAGAGCCTATTAAGGCAGATCAGATGCGCCTTATCAAGAAAAGAGTATCATTTACAAACATTAGAAAATTACTGAATATTATAGAACACTCCAATGTAACTAAAACCCAAGGACTTGTTGTGTCACTCGACACGAAAAAGGCTTTTGACCGCGTTGAGCGGACATATTTGTTCGCTGTAATGGAGAAATTTGGCTTGGGCAGGGGCTTTATAGACATGGTCAGATTGTTATATGTCACGCCAAGAGCATGTGTTGTACTAAATGGTATTAAATCCTCAGAATTTCGTCTACAGAGATCAACGAGACAAGGGGATCCGATTTCCCCGTTAATTTTTGTTTTAGCAATTGAACCATTGGCTGAGGCCATTAGAAATAATCCAAATATATCTGGATACCAAATTGAAGGGTTTGAATTTAAAATGTTAGTGTACGCAGATGGTGTTCTGTTGTTTGTCACTAACCCTGAGGATTCCATACCATCTGTAATGTCTACTATAGAAACCTTTGAACATCTGTCTGGTTATAAGGTTAACACAAACAAAACTATTGCTATGCCATTGGGAAATTTGCCTATGACATGTAATATCCCATTTACTTGGTCTGCTTCCCGATTTAAGTACTTATATCTCACCTAATATAAAAACTATAATGAAAGAGAATATAGACATAGTTCATAAAAGCTTCAAAAAAGATCTTTCTCGATGGATGGATCTTCCAGTTTCCTGGATGGGGAGAATAAATCTAATAAAAATGAATGTGTTGCCACGGCTTTTATATCCGATTAGTCTTACCAGGAAAACTGTAAGAGAAATTGAAAAAGACCTGTCAAGGTTTATTTGGAGGGATAAGAAACCCAGATTAAGTATGAAAACATTACAGCTGCCCAAACATAAAGGGGGTCTTGCCTTTCCTAACATGTTGCTTTATAACTAATCTTGCCATAGTAGAGTTATACATGAATGGATCCATGCATATCTAAAAGAGACAGAGAATCGCCTAGAAGCCTGGACATGTTCGACATTTAATCTTTTAAGTGAACTAGTGAGTAAATATATTAAAAAACATAACAAAGTAATGACTGATACTTATATAAAAACATGGCGTGATATGAACAAATACACCGAAAGTAACCCTATAATGTGTTATCTAACACCTTTTATAAACAATCGGCACTTTACACCTGGAGTGAAAAGTACAGTATTTCAGCGATGGCTTGGTGCAGGAATATGTGTGGTTGGTGATTTGTTCAATGGGAATGTCCGTATGCCTTTTGAGCAGTTCCAAAAGAAATATGGAATATATCAAAAGGATTTTTTTTTTTTTTGCATTTTTACAGGCTCGTCATTTCATTACTTCAAATTTTGATGCTTTGCACAATACAATGCAACTAGAACCCAATGAATTTTTGTTTTTACATTTAAATTCAGATAAAAGTACTATAAGACAGTTCTATAATACATTACAAGCCCATAACAAACATAATATTGCAAAAATTATTAGGAGTTGGGAGGGAGACCTCCAGTGTTGTGATGATTCTGCCTGGAGTGAGTGTATACAATCTGCGCATTCTTTATTTCTTAATAATGGATTTACACACACAGTATGGAAGGCCTACTCTTCTGAATAAAATTGATCCGAGTAGGTCATCACAATGTACTAAATGTAAATCTGCGGTTGGGACTTACTTGCATTGTCTTTGGACCTGTTCAAAAATATCAAAATTTTGGCTCTGTGTAACAAAAGAATTAAAGGGTATATTTAAATGCAGAATACAAAAAGATCCAGCTCAGTATTTATTGGGGCTGCCAGCTCTGAACAAATTTCCAGACAAAAACAAATATAAATTACTATGTAAATTATTGTTCTTGGCAAGAAAATGTACTCTTTTGGATCAATGAAAAACCACCAACAATAACTCAGTGGTATAAAGAAATCTTCAGAGTCTTACCAATGGAAAGACAGAGTGCAAAATTAAAAGGTAATGATATCTTCATGGATATATGGCGCCCTCTAATGGAATACTTACCTGATGATCTGAGGGAAACTATAGAGAGAGGGGCAGGCCCACTTCAATGGTAGGTTGGGCCTGTCATGTCAAATGTGTAAACGGGTGATAGACACAATTATTTACTGTACTGTTGTTTTTCTCTTACTTGGCTCAGACTGCTTACTGTGCTGTTGTTTGTTTGGGGTTGGGTTTTTTTGTTTGTTTTTTTATGTCAAAAATCCAAATAAAAAGATTAATAAAGAAAAACTAATAAAGAAAAAACAAAGAAACAAAATGAAATGATTTATGATAGAGATCAAAATAAATCACTTTGAAAATAAACAAAATCAACATCTATAGTATTACAGGTATCTATGGGAGAGTTCCAAAGTGAAAACTACAACAAAAAGAAAACAAAGGCTCATCTCACATCTGCCAAAAAACATTTTCATAATAACATAATAAAGTAACTCACTCTGATTTGTGGGTGTAGAGTCCAGTCCCCATATTCTGGTTTAATCCTGGACAGTAGGTCTGCTCCCAAGGTCAGAGGTCCTGGAATGTGAGCACCCGTCTGTTTTGAGTCCCCGATGAGCTTAAGGGAACAAAGTGATGGTCTGTTGATGAACTGTTGTCTTTTAGGAACATTTAAATGTGATAAATATTAAAAAAAAAAATGAAATAGCATATAAAAAAGAACCAAAAAAGGAAACTTAGAAATCTGGAAGGGGGCAAATACTTTTTTACAGCACTGGACTGCCTGTCTCCATCAGCTGTCCTCATTATCCAAACAATTTTCAACACGGGTCAATATTTAAATGTTTCTTCAGTTCTCTGATGTGCAATATAAACTGTATTAAGTGCCAACCTATTGCAATTTTTGAAAAGTTATTTTGCTGAAGCACTGGAACATATCACACAGCAACAATCACTGCTAGCAATTGTAGTTAGTTTATGTGCACACCCCTTTGATTTGAGTCACCGATTGCCACTCACTACTCTACCCTCATGTGTGGCTCTCCAGCCCATGAGACAGGCATGGTCTCCACCTTCCTGGTTGTGGGATTTCTCCAGTGGTGCAAGTGCTGCGGCGCAATCTGTTGTCACTCTGATGTGGCGCTTTTGGCAAAGGTTCAGTGATGTAACCCATCTCTGACGCTCCCTCATATGCAGTCCGCCTAGTGGCATGATTGCCAACAAAGGTGCCATTAACCCCAGCATCTGCAGGCATTGTCTGAATGTTGCCCAGGGCATCTTTTACGGTCCCTAGGCAACATGCCTGGATGCATGCCTGGTGGGTTTTTTTAATATGATAATCAATCCTCAGGTGGTCAAGCAGATCTGGCGTCTCTTTGGAAGGACAATCACACATTAGTCTCAGATTCACTTGCAGGTGTTTGTAGGAGGTGACCACTATCCTGTAATGGACTGATACATAGAACTGAGTATAGAGGAATGTGATACAGGGGGTGTGCAGAAATGGTGTTTAAAGTCTGTAGATTGGGAGACATATATTTCCATTTTGGGGTCTAAATTTCTAGAAAGCAAGCAGTTGATCAGGCTGTGCTGAACATGATCATTAAATACTGTCAGCCACATAACTTTATAGAAGATGAGGGGTTCAGAGAGCTGCTTCACCTCCTTGACCTTCCCTTTCAGAAAGGTATGAGAAAGATGTAAAGTGTGCATAACCACTTTCACCTTGGTCCCAACATATTACAAAAATGTCACATTTTTAATAAAAATTGTGTAAACTATGCCTTTACCCCTCACAAGTACACAACCACTCCCACTGTCACAAGCATGTATTTTTCCCAACAAAACTCACTTTTATTTCACATTTTTTACTTACATTTCTTTGCAACAAAGATTTCTGTAAAATCTACATTTGACATACTTTTACAGTTAGCTGTTTCAGTCTCTCCACATTTTTTTATCCGAGCTGCCTGGGATTATTTTTAATATCCAGCAGATGTCGCTATTGAGCAGCACACTAACACAGTGTCGACACAGTAAGGTTTTACACACTCCATGAGACGTCATCTACCCATTACTACTCTTGCAGGGTAACACAGTTTATGAGCATAAGGGAACAAAATGATGGCCAGACATTCTCCTTTAGGATTTTCTGGCAGAGAGCAGAATTCATGACTCCATCAATTCAGTTGTTCAGTTGTTCAGGTCCTGAACCACTTAAGTAGCCTCAGACCACTGAAGTATCCCCATGATGTTTGACTGTTGCTGTGTTCTTGTGATAAAATGTTGTGTTAGATTTGTGTCTGATGTAATGAGATTCAAACATTCCAAAAACCTCAGATTTTATCTTGTCAGTCCACCAAATATCCAGTGTGTGAATGTGTGCGTGAATGGGTGAATGACTGGATATGTAAAGCGCTTTGGGGTCCTTAGGGACTAGTAAAGCGCTATATAAATACAGGCCATTTTACTATCCCACTTTGGTTGGATGTATTCCTTGATGCATCTGTGTAGATTTTGATATAACTTATATGCCTGCACTGTATGTGAGTTTAATATAAAACCCCTATTCTTGTTCTTTTTGTCCAGTAGTTTGAAATCTGCTACAGCATCAGGGAGTATTCATGGTGCTATTACAGGTAATGGTAGAGATTGATGTTGTCCAGATTAAATTCAGCTGCTTCCTGTCTCACTGTTCACCCAAAGCTCTTCAATTCTCTTTTTCCCAGCAGGGTTGGAGAATAGTTTTGTAGAAAGATCTTGACCATGTCCTTGTAATTGCCCAGTAGTTCAGTGTTAGCTGCTCTCTTCTGATTTCTAATGGCATTTCTCCCATTTCTACCTTTACTGCTGCTGTTGGAGTCGTTTTAAACGCACCTGTGCAGAGTCTTAGCCCCTGATATTGGATACTATCTAACTTATGAAGACTTGTTCTGGCGTTTGCTGGAATCCAAAAAAAATTTGACTTTATAAACTTTATAACTATTTCCAGACTGATAGATGTATGTTACTTGGTTTCTTTAAAATGTGACATGATGATAAATATATGGGAAAGTGACACCAATACATATTTTTGACATCTTTAGTCTACTTCTCTTGAGTGTGGTTCGTAAAATTTAACTTATGTTAAATGTTGTTAATCACAGTTAATTCATGATTTAAAAGCAGGGGCAATTAGTTTTTCAAACAGAGTCAGAAAACAAACACAAAACATTCATGCAGACAGTTTTAACTTTCAGGTGGATATCAGTTTTATTCTATTACTCAACAATTGTACAACAAACTTTGTTACAAATACATTTAAAAGTGTAATTTTAAATAAAAACAGGATAACACGTCTTAATTTCTGCTTGCCACACACCTGTAAACTACCTGGCAGATCTTACCCGCCTTCCGGTCTGTCTACAGCGGCGGTGGAGACGCGTTGTGGTTTGACGCATTGCAGATCCCCTCCTGCCAATCAGCAGCCTCCTTACAGCGTGCAGAACATTGCGGGTCCGCGCTGTCCAATCAGAATCCGGCTCTTAAAATCAAAACTACAACTGTACCCAGTGCCGTCAGCCGCGCTGTTAAGAGCGTATCCTTCCGCCTGTATAAAAGATCGTTACACAAAGTAGTCCGTCAGTACCTGCGCGGCCGCGCTAGCGCGTTAGTGTCGTGTTATTGAGGTCATAATAATTATTGATATTGATATTTTTTAATATTTTTAATTGTCATGAAACATAATGACGCAAATAGATCGCCAGATGACATTAATTTTGGCTTAAATGTAAATATATGTAAAAGAGAAACCACCTTGAGATTGAAGGGACGCCATAAAGAGAGGTTTTTATTTAATTGGAGTGTGGACAGGTGCTGACAGGTAACAGCACTATTTAAAATGATACTTTATCCAGGATACTTAGACTAAATAAGATTTAATAGAGAGTTTCTCAAAGCCAAAAATGTAGGCTGGCAACTCCTAAATTATGTGATGAAAATGTAAGTATATTATTTCTACATATACATAACCTGCAGTACTATTCCTAATCACTTTAATATGTGTTAATGTGACTAATAAATACAGAGCAATCCAAAACTATATGTAGAAATCATTCCAGTGGCTTCAGCATAAAAGGAAAAAACTAATGTTTTAAGCCTTTTTTACATTTTGAAAACAGCAAACCATATTCAGAAAGCACCTCTCATTATTCTTGCAGACAGATGACATTTGAAATGTCTGGGCTGACTCACCAACTGATGCCTCAACCTAATGGGACTGTCGATGCTCTTAAACAGACAAATTGTACAGAGTGAAACTGCAAAGTTTTGTGCAGCGGGCAGACTAATGCTTAAACCCAAACGATATAAGATCCACATATTCACGTAACCAACTGTTGGAAAATTAAGTAAGCGCCATTGTTCCATCTAACCCTAAAGTAAATACAGAAAATAATGAATGGCCATAAACAACACCCAAACACATACCATGCTATCCTTGTGAGCAATGTTATTTTGTAATTTTTTTTTAACTGTAATTAAAAAAATAATAATTAAACCTTAGCCTGTATTTGGTGGCGATGACAGGTGACTGGAAGTGGGCAGGTAACATGCTGATCTAAATGTTTTTAGTATTACAGCAATAACTAATGGGAGGAAAGTGAAGCTTGACTGACACATGAGGCCATTCCTTCTGGTTTCACTAGTGCCACAATTATCACCATGTGTAATTAATTACATTTAATTAATTAGATCCCAAATTAAGACTTGATTTTTTGTATTGTGCGGTAAATATGTTTATTTCTCCTCTAAACTTGGTAATCTGAACATGCTAGTGTGTTGAAATCATAGCGGTAGATATGACTGTAAACCAGGTACACTGCAAACTCATGTCCTGGATAATCATCCTGGTAATCTTTAAAGTTTCCAAAATAAATGTTTTTTTCATTGTGACCTGAAAAAAGCAACTGAGGCCATGAAGATGTTTCTAACTTTTCCAGTAGGTGACCATTACAAAAAATGTTTAAGGCATTTTGGCACTGGCTTTGCTAATGTCCATGAGGATATACTGCATAATCCTCCTTTCAGAGTAACCAAACTTTACAAAAATTGACCAAACGTTTTATTAGTGATGACCCGAAATTGGATATTAAGACAATCACAGGTATCCCCCCCTGGTGGCCAGTAGAAAGAAAAAAAGGTTTTGGGGCACTTAATGAGAACGCCACTTTGCAGAGCCGGAAGCTACATCTATCTATGCTTACCATTTCTTTTCAGGCTGTAGCATTTTTCCCCCCTATTTCCTGGAGCGTGACCTTTTGTCACACAATAAGAAATGTGGTGTGAGAGCAGCATATAGGAGTGGTTGTGGTTTAACAGGTAGAGTGGGTCATCCACCATGATGTAAGCTCAGTGCTATGATCCCCCAGCTCCACCACATTGTCAAAAATGGTGAAATAACATACCGTGTCCAGGTGACGGATACTTAAAGCTCAACATTTCCTGGAACTAGGGTGACCAGGTGTAACATTAAAAAATTTAAAGCCTACAGCATATTTGTCATTCACATTCATGTTTTACATACATAAAAAAGTCCTTATAGTCATTTAGAAAGCAACATTTTATGTTATTCCTACATTTAAATTTTGAAACTCAAGCAGCAAATGTTCTGCAAAAGCACATTTACATTGACAGTCAAGTTATAGTTCTCCAGAGTTTCTGAAGATCTTTCTTGTTTTCTTTGGACATTGGCTGTTTGTACCTGACCATTTTCAGAAGAACATATTTTATTTGTTTATCAAGCCACTCAATACTGAGCAGTGAATCATTCAAGGATGAAAAGGCACCTCACTCACAGGATGAACCAGACCAGTGTTGTGTCTACAGATCATTTGTATCTTTAGGCATCTCAGCATTGTGGTTCCTTAAAAAATAATGATAGAATGGGACAAGTCAAAGACAAGAGAAGAAGTGCCGACCTTAAAAAAATATCTACAGCAGATGAACCATATCCAAGAGTCAAGTATTTAAGAAACAGGGGAACAAAAATCCAGCAAAGACCTAACACAGGACCTGAGAGATGCATCTGGAGCTTCAGTAGATCCATCTCCTGTTCATTAAAGCATCATCAGAAATGGTCACTGTGGAAGAGTGGCTGTCAAGAAGTTATTCTTAATGAAGAGAAACAGAATAAAAGACTGAGACATGCCAGATTACACAACTGGTCTTTTGGAGTGTTTGTCAATATGTACAGAATAGAGAGGTACAACAGTGAGTGTCTACAGCCATCTATAAAACACGGTGGAGGCTGTGTCATGGTTTGGGGTCAGACCAAACCATGGGTCAACACCCCCATCAGCCTATCAGCAAACATTTAGCGACCTTGGGAAGGAAAAACTCCCTTTCAACAGGAAGAAACCACTAGCAGAACCATGCTCAGGGAGGGGCAGCCATCTGCCATGACTGGCTAGTGACAAATGGAGGAAGACAGGACAAAAGACTTATGTACTATATTTTTGTGCATATTTGCACATGTTTCAATAAATTTCCGAAGCCGTTTCCTATTTTCCTGGCAAAATAAAAAGAAACAAAGCGTGCACGTCTTGTATCACACCCTTTCATTAAGTATATGAACTCCCAACACCACCAACCTACCCAAGCACTGTAATAATGTAGACCTTACCATTCAATTAAAAAACATTTCCACTTTAATTTCCTTCCTGATTTCTAACTAAGTGCGGTTATTCCTACTCATAACTTCTCTGGATTTAAATTAAACATGACAAGATGGTGCGCATGAACGCATGCAGCGAGCGCGGGGAGCCATTCTCACACGTCTTTGCGGAGGAATACCGTGAGAGCTGTGCGGCGGTGCTTTGTCCTGCGTACCCGCCCCCAAGCAGCAGCCAGCCCTCCTGCTCTGTGGCGACCGTCCATTTCCCTCTGTTCCCCCGTAGCGTTAGCAGACCCGCTGTTGGAACTCCGCACAGACATGGTGAGTATTTTAACCAGCCGTGCCTTGTGATGTGTGTGGATTTAAGCTGTGCGAAGTTGACTGGAAGCCAGATGCGGGGTTGAAATATCTCCGTAGTAGAGCGCTCAGGGACGAACGTTAATACTGTGACGGCACTAGACAGAGACCCTGCGGGCGGAGCAGTTTATTACCACCGCGGTTTTTTCCTCCCCCCTTTTTTAAGAGCCCACTCTGTGAAATTTCAACCGATTTTGGTGCCGTAAGCACCCTCACAAACTGAGAACTGAGAGGTAGTACTCGTTACAGGTGGCCACAGTTAGTAGTTGTGGTAGAGCTGTTGGCTGGTTAGCATCACAGCTAACAGTGGTCCCCTCGCCGATAGCCTGATTTTCCGGTGGGTTTTTTTTTTTTTTGCTGGAGAAGTAAGGATGGCTCATTTCCTCAGGAGGAGAGTTGCCTCTCTCTGCTGATTATTCTGAGACATGGAGCTGTAAAATAAAGGTGCACATCTGCCCTCCATGTTCAGACGATTTATGTAAGGGTGCATATTTTCATAGGCGTTAGCTTAACAGTTGTAGATAAGAGCTGTCAAAGTCCAACGTGTAACCATTGTAAAAGCCGCTGATAGTCCTAATTAGGCCAGATGTTATGGTGTACACACATGCATACTTTTTGCGTAGAATAAAACGTGTTTGACCTGTTTTGACGTCACATTTTTAAGTACAGATTGATGCTCCTAGATGAAAAGTCTGGTCTGCAGTGGATGCACACTGCAAGCACCATGTTACACGATTTATACTGTTTAAACACGCACATACACCACTGTTCCTGGGTTGTGTGTCCATGAATGCACTGTGCCAGTCTCCAGGGGAGTGGTAGCATCCCACCCAGGTTTGTCGTTTATAGCTTGTGGAGGGAGTTGCTTGCGTTCACACATTCAGGACCCTATTGTTAAGCATAAAAATTGATCCTTTTGTAGCTCATATTTTTGTGCAGTGTGTATTTGATGTCATGTTTTTAAAAAAACATTTGCTGAAAAAACATTTTTGGTTAAAGCACATAAGTGCACCTAAACCTCACTGGGTGGCTTTTAGTGTTGTAACTTGCCTGGTTATGTTTTTACTGCATACCCTAACCAAATACCCCTTATTACCTAAACCTAACCGAGTTCTCTCCAGTGTCATAACTTCACCAGGTGGTTTTTAAGAGTGCCATAACCTAACTGGTAACTAACCAGGTACTACTACCTGACCTTAAAACAGTACCTTAACCTAACCGGGTAGTCTGATGATAATTAATAACATATTTAAAATAAAACTGTAAACATTTCTTTCTTTTATGACTCTGGCTGTGGTTTCTAGTGTGAAGAGTGAAATGATTTACACCACCACCATTCCTCCATCTTCCAAGTTTTGATTTATACATTTATGTATTTATTTATATATATTTTTTGCCCTTCAATAGTGGATCAGGTAAAATTATGTCTACAAATAGGATTAAGATGTGGAACTTCCCAGTGTAAAGTCTGTAATAAAGCTAGCATGTGTCCAGGCTTCAAAGAGAGGAAGTCAAATACATGCAACCATAAACTGCTGCCTAAAAATATAAATATGCATGATATAATTATGTGAGGGGCAAAAAAAACAACAACCCCAGACTCTTAAGAGTAGTGCAAACAGCAGTCCCAGGTAATTAAAGTTCCACTTTACCTGTTGTAGCAGCTTTTGTCCTGGTTAGCACTACAGCAGGGAAGTCAAACTCATTGCACATCGACTGGGAGAGGTTTATGCCCTACTTGGGTGGGCCGGTTTTGAGTATTTCTAGGCCTTACGTTTCATATTCCTGCTCTGCAGTAGCACATTTAAAGTTAGCATTAGATAATTGTTGTTGGAGCTTCTCTTATTTGAATTTTTTGGATTGGCTACAGGGCTCTGAGGTTGGCTTTTTATTTATTTTTTCCTGTAGGAATAAGCAGAAAAACAACTCCTTACAGAAGGGGAGCGTTTGATTTTTCAGCTTGTTTTTATTAGGGCTGTATAATGGATTAATTAGTAGTGTTTGTTTTAAAAAAAAAAAGTGTTTTGAAACAGGAGATGTAAAGCTTTGTATCTGTGTGTGTATTTACTGTATTGGACATATAGAGAACAAGCGTGCAGATGTTGACTGCCACTCTTCAGCCTGTAGATCAGAATATAGTTTACTCTGGCTGTTCTTCATAATGTTTATTTTTGTCATTGTGAGATCATGTCCAAAAAATGAGTCATCTGAGAGATGCCTGCATCTGAAAAGGAACACAAACCAACAGCCTTCAGGTTCAAGGTGCACACCTGTTATTTCAAGCTGCCCAGCTGGTGCTGATCAACCCTCTAAGAAAGAATTTGAGGGGGAAAATCGCAGTGACTTTCAGACCTGTATTTCAGGTCCTGAATGGTTCAAGTTAGTCGAATGACCCCCAGTGAAGACTGTTGGCTTATCTTAGATTTGACATTGTTAATGTTTGTTTCAGTCTTGCTTCTGATTGGTTGATGTAATTCAAGCTCCAGAGTTTGTACTTTAATTATCTAGTCCCCGAACCTAATAATGACCTCTAAAAGCTGCTTTACAAGGCCATTTTCTGCAGGGGAAATTACCCTGTGGTTAGTTTGTGGTTGCTATAGCTACGTAGGTGAGAAAGTTGACACAGGAAGTAGGCTGAAGCTGTACTTCCTTGTACTTCCTTACATATGCAGGATTAGTTTAAAAGCAGACAGACTTGTCTTGCGTGACATGTCCATCATGAGTCCGCTTTAACTGTCAAAGTACAGGGAACAGAAGCTGTCGTGTTCAGCTTTAATCAAAGCCATCTGCACGGAGTTTAATTTTACATTTCAGAATAATACCCATGGGTGCTGTAGAAGGAAATCATAGAGGCCTCATACTTGACGCGGTTCTACTGCCAGGCGCCTTGAGAGGAATTTGGCCTGGATATTAGAAGTGTTAGCAGCTTGTTAACCATCGCTCGGCCTGACACAGATCAGTGCCGTCATTAGTGTCCGCCTTTCCCTTGGGTCACATGAGTACACAGCATATTTTTATTTAGATATCAGTGCTTAAAATTAGGGCTGTACAATTGATCATTTTACCATTTTAGTTTCAGTTCCAGGTTTGGCTTCCAGCAGTTTTTGTTATTAAAACAGGATCATGTAGATAGTGCTGTTAATGTGCCCGACCTCTCGCTTTCCCTTTGAGCATATCCTCAAAGTTCAAGGAAATCTACTTTATTAAAAAATAGATTTCTAATTAATTAACCAGTCTGCAATTGTGCTAAATAATTAGGACCTTAATATCATGATAATATTTTTGTATTTGTATAGCTTTTATCTAAACTACCAACTTAAACCCATGAACACAATAAAGTTCATCCAAAAACAAATATAAAGATAAGATCTTTCACGAGCAAAGCAATGATGAGGTCAGGCTTGATATTGTCTTCCCAGTGAGGATTATAGCTTAATAACCCAATACCTGTATCATATTAATGGAATGGAAAACTAAACAAATGAACAGTATGCATGTACTGTTGTTCTCCCTTTGCAAGCTACATGTTCATTGTAGAAGACATAGTAATCAATTACAGGCACTCTTATCGTTATTTATGACCCTTGTGATTCAAAAGTGCCACTGAATTCCCTAAAGCTGTATAGATGTTGATAGTCTTGGCACCTTAGGCAGTTTATGTAGTAAGTTTAATCTAGAAACAAACTGAAAATTTAAAAAAAAATCCCATCTGCATTGAGGAGAAGGTGTAAGTTTGGCCTGCTTTGGGGACAAATTATTAAGTGGAGAAAGGGGAACTTCCCGAGGGGTCCACCTGGTGTGAACCATGATGCTGTGCAGGAGGTCAGATGACTAGCCAACCGATCCTCCCTGGGAGCTGCAAATGCAGCAGTGAGATGACAGGTGACAGATTAGCACATACATGTGGAGACGCACACACACACTGAACTCCCATGACCTCCCCCCTGGTCTGGACCCCGTTACTCTCACACACCTAACGTCAATTTTACTGACAAGTTTCACTGACCTCCTCCAGCCTCGATTTCTTTGTCCCACTGCTCTTCATGTGTTGAGCTCCCGCAGGAGGTTTTGAATGTCCATGTGTCGGGGAGGCTGAAACACTGCTAAGAGAGGGGTTCTCCAAAGTTGTTGGAGGCAGTTGAAGCCAGGGAAGAACGGTGCCTGGTCACTTGGAGAGAAAGCTTGGCTGAGAGGCTGACACACAGGAAAACGTCAACAGGTGGAGCAACTTTTCCATCAACCTGGCTGGTCAGTGCCAATCTGCTGACTCTTTCTGTTCTGGGGAAAACTTCTGTCATCCATCTACACTGGAATGACTGAAAGACGAGACGACTGATGCATCCGTCTGCCCATCCAGGACAACTAAAAACATCTTTTAGCATCTTATAATCCATGTTCCTGAATATGTAACTATTCAGAAACATGGCAAAGTCTCCTCCTTCCATCCTTTCTGCCAATCAGAAGCGACGGATAGATGTCTAACCATTTTTTTCATCCACCCATTCCTCCCAGTTCCTGCCCTTCCTGCTATCACCCACTCGTCATGCTGCCCAAGAAAATCGCCGTCTACCCAGCAGAGGACGAGCTGGTGAGCTTGTCCACCGTTTATGACCTCCTGGACGAACAGCAGCACTACTATAAAGAGCTGATCCAGCAGCAGGAGAGGAGCTACAGGGCCTTCCTGCAGATGCTGATGGACTCGTCATCAAGCCGCATGGACGGCCTCGTCAGAGAGATGCAGGACCTGAGGAACTGCCTGCAGAGAACCAAAGCCGAGCTGGCTGAAGTAAAAAAGCAGGGCGTCCAGACCAGCAAGCGGGCTGAGTGCCTGGCTGAGGGCTTGGTGATGGTGCGGGGAGCGCTCGATGGGCTGACCATGAAAACTGGAGGAGGTGGTGGTGGTGGAGCAGGAAAAGGTGTGGATCTGAAGCAGCGCAGAGGACCTGGAGGGATAAGGCTGGATGGAGGAATAGGAGGTGGAGGCAAGGATGTGAAAAAGCCAGAACCAAAAGCAGTGAAGCTGGTGGCAGACCTAACAGATATCCACTTTGATGATATAAAGGTTGGATTCAAATAATGAGATCCCTGATTAATCCCCGCATTTGCTTCCTAATGTCATTATCAAAAGCCTTGAAGCCTCGTCAGTGTTTTTGTTGATGTTGTGTGGAGTTTGTCTGTGCGCTGGGAGCTGGCTGAAGAGAACCAGCGAAGCAGGAGGAACATTAACGTCACCTCCTTTGGATTTCCACAAGGAAATTCAACCCGAGCCCTTCACATAATAATCACTCTGTAAGGCTGTTAGCCATCAGAGCCAGTCATGAAACGACTCTTTCTTTCTTTCTTTCTTAGTAACATTATAATCCTGGAGTGTTAAAATGGGCCTTTCGAAATAAGGAAATTTTAGATCACTAAATGACAGTAAAAGCAGTAAGCTATGGCAAACTGTGAAGATGATGACCGAAGATGAAGAGTTCTGCCAGGCAAAGCTTGCATGTCACAAGTCGACCACAACAAAGTGCTTACAGAAGCAGTTCTCACCACTCTTTGTGACGCCTGATGAGGCAGTATCTGATTAATCTCAATTTAAAAGATAATCAAGTCTCATTAAAAGAAAAAAAAAAGCTTAGTTTGTTGAACCAAAACAATTGTATTGGATTTCTTTTTTTTCTTAATCAATCTTGGTAATAACCTAGCATATTAATTCACTCTTTGGGGTGTGGTTTTTGTTTTGTTTTGTTTTTTAGGCTGACCAACTAACAGAAGAGCAGATTGCTGGTAAGGTGATGCCATAAAAACACTTCTTATTTTATTCGCGTGTTTACAGCTGCAGTGTAAATGTCCTTTCTTCTTCTCTTCATTTGCCTGTTCAGAGTTCAAGGAGGCCTTCTCCCTGTTTGATAAAGACGGAGATGGTACCATCACCACGAAGGAGCTGGGCACTGTCATGAGGTCACTGGGTCAAAACCCGACCGAGGCAGAACTCCAGGATATGATCAACGAGGTGGATGCTGATGGTACGCTGCTGTCCTCCCTCGACACGGGGGAAGGATTCATCTATCTAACTTGTCTTTTTTTAAATAACCCTTTTATCAATGATGAGTCATATTTACCTCCTACTCCTAGGCAACGGGACCATCGACTTCCCCGAGTTCCTGACAATGATGGCGAGGAAGATGAAGGACACTGACAGTGAGGAGGAGATTAGGGAGGCATTCAGAGTCTTTGATAAGGTGGGCCTGGTTTAAGTGTTTTTCATACATATTTTGACGTATGAATGCTGCAGTATAACAGCTGCGTGAAGGCACTTTGCAAGGTATCAGAACACTCCAACAATCGGTGGCACTCGCGGTCTGATTTCTGATGGTTGGGAATTTATGATAGATGTCATACTATGCTGCTTTTCCTAGCAATTTACAGTCACTGGAAACAAGAGAAATTGTGTAGGTCTTTATAGATTTCCTGTTGATAAGAAAAGTAGAAAAGAGCTGGTAAATTCTTGTGGGAAAATAAACTTCCATATGAGCCCTGGGTGTGTTCTCAGCACTCCTCCCGATGCATTTGAAGCATTTAAACGACTCAACTGAAGTCTGTGTGGGGAAACTGACTCACCTCATGTCATATTCATGACATGAGGTGAGTCAGAAATAGGAATGACGGAAGTGGCCAGTCAGTTTTCAAAATAAAATACCCTTTTCATAACAACACTTCTGATATGAAGCCACAGCTCCTCACTGTAAATGACTCCTAACTAATCCAGCGTGCTCCTCATTGGAGGATGTCGTGAAGAGTAAAACGTGATCTTTTTTTTGGGCGGGGGGATTTGACCTCCTGCCTCACAAATCCAGAGTAGATATGCGGAGAAACACTGAAATGCCGGCACACGTGTTGGTCTGATCACTTTTCCCCATTTCTTTGTCAGGATGGAAATGGCTACATAAGTGCAGCAGAGCTGCGTCATGTGATGACTAACCTGGGAGAGAAGCTGACAGACGAGGAAGTAGACGAGATGATCAGGGAAGCAGACATCGACGGGGATGGACAGGTCAACTACGAAGGTGAGCTTGGTCATGATCGTTATTAGAAGCTCCAGATCTCTGATTGGTCCTGAGGCTTGCTGTGTTATAATTCCTGATGGCTTTTCTTTCTCCGCCTCTTCGTTCTCCACAGAATTTGTCCAGATGATGACTGCCAAGTGAACTGGGCTCGTGTTAACGACAAAGAATCCGTCAAAAGTTTCACTTACCTCTTATTGCAAAAATCTACATTTAATCATACTGTTCTGTATCAACAACTTAAACTGAATGTTCAAAATCTCAGATCTGTCCATATTAAACAAGTTCACAAAAAGAAAAAAAAAAAAACTAACTGAATCTGCATGTACTGGCTTGTACCCCCACCTCTCCGTCCCACTCCCATCTCCCATCTCAGCGCCGAGCTGCCCAATCAGATCTCAACTCAACAGCCGAGCGGTCGCCGCGCAGCTGGCTTCCTGACGTCACTGCGATGTTTCGGGACGGCCGATCGCCTTTCTTCCTCGACTTCCTGTCTTCTTTCATTTCTGTTCTTCATGCATGAGGCTTTTCGTGGGTTAGCGTCGAGAGCACGGCAGGAGAAAGCAGTTGATGGTCCTCAGGTCGGCCTAGGAGGTGTTGGTTAGCTGAGCGAAGGAAGCAGCGGCACTTTCACAGTTTGCTTACCTGAGTGAAGTCAGATATTTTTAAGAAAAGCATAAAAATAGAATAAATAAGAAGTCATTTTAGATCTTGTGTTTCGGGCATGTCACTTTTCCTTCGTGTGTTTACCTTTTGTTCAAGGCGGGGTGACGATTTTGAGCCATGTTGGGCGGCGAGTGTGTCATAGGGTTTCAGGGCGGTTGGTTAAAGATGATCGATGTACACAGGCAGCTTTTGAGGCAACACTCAGTAAACAAATGGTTTTAGATTAACAGGAAGTGATTAAAGAATAAAATGTCATTGCCTCAGATGCTGTGTGCGTACACGAGTTCACTTTAGTGGGGACGGGGGTCGGTGCTTTGCGGTGTTTCTATCTTCTGTTTGTGTGTGTGCGTGCGTGCGTGCGTGCGTGTGTGTGTGTGTGTGTATGGGTGCGGCGAGGCCCGGCCCAGTCCAGCTGTTCTGTTTGGTTCAGTTGATCTGCATTCCAAGATGTACATGCTCGTCTTTACATTTTGTTTTTCCAATAAAAACACAAACATGAACTGAGATGCCACTTTGTGTGTGTTTTTTTTTTTGTTTGTTTGTTTTGTTGTTGTTTTTAAGCTGACTTGTGTGTTTTCCTGCAACTCTGTGGGGGACGTGCTGCTTTAAAATGACTCATTGGTGATCGGTGTGATGTCTTACTGTGAGTACAGACTCTGAAACCCACCTAACATATTTTGGGATGAGATCAATTCAATTCAATTTTATTTATATAGCGCCAAATCACAACAAAAGTCGCCTCAAGGCGCTTTATATTGTACAGTAGATAGCACAATATTAAATACAGAGAAAAACCCAACAATCATATCATATGACCCCCTATGAGCAAGCACTTTGGCGACAGTGGGAAGGAAAAACTCCCTTTTAACAGGAAGAAACCTCCGGCAGAACCAGGCTCAGGGAGGGGCGGCCATCTGCTGCGACCGGTTGGGGTGAAAGAAGGAAAACAGGATAAAGACATGCTGTGGAAGAGAGACAGAGATTAATAACAGATATGATTCGATGCAGAGAGGTCTATTAACACATAGTGAGTGAGAAGGTGACTGGAAAGGAAAAACTCGATGCATCATGGGAATCCCCGGAAGCCTACGTCTATTGCAGCATAACTAAGGGAGGATTCAGGGTCACCTGGTCCAGCCCTAACTATATGCTTTAGCAAAAAGGAAAGTTTTAAGCCTAATCTTGAAAGTAGAGATAGTGTCAGTAGATAACAAAAACTACTTTCTGCAAAAGCACAAGACGGTGATAAAAGGCTGCAAACATGGACTGTATAAAAAAGATGGTTTTTGGGAGCCATATATTGATAATAGGGTGGCTTTATCAACTTACACTTCCATTATTGGCTAGAAAGTCACATCAGTTGTTGGCTTCAGTTTGTGATGTTTTGTTTCAGTCTTACTTCACTGACTCGTTAGTAAACCCACATTCATTTATTGCCAGGCCATTGAAGGTAAATAAAGTCTAAGAAAATCAACTGTTAATGAATGTATATTTTATAAATCCACTAGTGTACCATCCATTCAGTCATCTACCACTTCTTTGGCCCAGGTCCTACTTCCCTCTGCTGATCCACAGAGGTGTTTCCAGGCTAGCTGACACATGTTATCTCTCCAGTTTGTCCAGGGTCCATCCCGGTGTCTTGACCCGGTGCCAGCTCTGATATGAGGAGTAGCAGCTCTACTCCCCGAGTTCCTACCAAATGTTTCAGGTCCTCACTCTAAGGGATGGATGGTATCAGCCCTGACCAAAACATTTGTGTTCATTTTTACCATAACTGATCAATTCTGGGTACTATAGGGAGATTTTATTTGCCATTTCCAATCTAAATGCTTCATAGGGCACTGTCACTCCTTTTTAGTGACTCAGATTAGCAGACAGCACCACAGGCTATAGACTAGGCTGCAAAACACAAGGCAAGACCATGTGCGAAAAGTGAGTCCACATAGATACTCATGTTAAAATCCCCAACTTAAGAGCAGAAATAATCATACAAATAACAGTTCTGACCTCTGTGTATAAGCTAATCACAGCATTGCCAGATGCGCCTGGCAAAAATGTGTTTTATTTTTTTGGTAATGATAGAGTAGCTGTGATCAGCTGGCCACAATAATCCTGTAAATGTAGCAGAAATTTAAGAAAACAAGCAGAAAATCAAAAATGGGAACTAAATGATTAAACCTCCATCTGAGGGGTAGATGAGTAAAATCCTCATCTTCTGCAGTACCCCCATATAAGTCCATCCCTCAGATACTCGCTCCTCACTACATTCTTCTGGCTGTCAGGTGAAAGGCTGAAATATTTATGAGAGCAATCTGGAGCCAGCAGAGCTGAAGGCGAGGGGAGAATCTTCTGCACTGGAAAGCCTGTTATTAATGCTGGAGTGGCAGCTCACTAATAGCAAGCAAAGAGCAGCAAGATGTATTAATACACTTCAGACTGTTACATAACTCCAGCTACTAACTCTGTGTGTGACAGAGGGATACATGGATACATCCAACACCTCCTACACTTCCCCGTCCCCCTGTCTGCTCCTCTGCAATCCCATAATCGCCACCTCAGTCTTAAATATTCAAGATGAAGCTTTTCATTTTGACCTCCTCATACAAGTCGTCTTCATCATCGCTCAAGCCCCCTCCCCCCTCCAATTCCTTCTCCCACTCTTTCCTCCAGCTCCCACAGTTTTCTGCTCCCCCCTCTCGTTCTGTTTTGCCCATCCTTTCCCTGGCTCTGTTGCCTAGCAACAGCTCTTCATCTGCAGACAAGACGTTCTGGGCGATCTGGAAAAGTCCCTCTGACACCCTACACACACACTCTCTCACACACATTGCACAGTTGCATTAAAGAAATGTTTGTAAGAGTAACAACTTAACGCCCTGGAACAGAATCATGTTTTTATTTGTTCACAGCTGCATGCAAAAAATAAAAAGCATCACATTTCACTTCCCATCTTGTGCAGAGTTTCAGCATCATTACTTCAGCCCTTCCTAAAGCCTCAGACTAGCTGCGGCAACTTCCATCAACTGAACTTCTTCTAGTGGCCACTAGAGGCTGACTACAGAAGTGAGTCAAACCGCTTGACAACTTCCTGGCAACCTCTGGTCACTAGGGAAAAATGTGTATTCCCCTGACTGGTTGGGGATTGGCTGCTAGCTTATTTCCTTATGATTGCTTTGGTTGCTAGTAGATTGGCTTAACTTTACCTCCAAACACTTGCCAACTAATCTCTGAGTGGCAGCAAACCTTGGAAAAAGATCATTCGCCTTCAAAGTAAACGCCCTTCCTTTAGAAATATGATTGCTGCAGTGGTGTTTGCAGACAAGTTTGCATCACTCATGCAGACTGCAGGTGACTGTGGCCGCCTAGCAACCGCCAGCAACCACTTGGCAGCTGGTCGAAGAGTACACATTTTTTCTTAGTGACCTGTGGTTGCCAGGGGGTTTTAATTTAGTTTTAGTTATAATTTAGGCATCTAAATTCTTTCAGTTTTAGTCGACTAAACATGATAAGATTATAGCAGACTAAATGTGAGTGTGAAGTTTGTTGTGTTTTTATCAATTGCTCCACATGGTTTACAATGTGTCTTTGGAGCCAGCCTCAGGTGGCCATTAGAGGGACTGCAGTTTCATTTTTGGACTATTTAAACAAATTACAACCAGCTTCATTTTGTGCACTAGCCAATAATAAGAAACCCCAGTGAGCATTTACATGGTAACCAAGTAACTGTGGCAGTAACTGCAGGAATTGTGCAAACGTTTACACCTGGACCCTGGTGATGACCTTTATGAGAGATTAACCTCTAGTGACACCTGAGAGTCCAGCAGAGACCTCAGGACTGGGCGGGCGGGAGAGAATGAGCAGGGGCTTCCTGACACTCCAGGACAAAACCTGTCAGCGCTGTAATCCTCTGATAAAAACCACACAAAGGAGCACGCGGCGATTTGCTGACAGACACACACCTGAGAAAGTAACACACACCGCCGACCCCAAGGTCGCTGCCAGGAGGAGTACCACACACACAGGTTTACCAAAGCAAGAGAACCAGAGAGCATCAGACGTCTTCTTTTTATCCACTTTTATTATCTTGGTCTTCATAATCATTCATTTACAGCACAAAGGACTCACTGCCTGAGCTCAGGAGGACGTCCTTTCATACCTCGCTCTCTCTCAGCAACATCATTCTCCAGAAAATAGTTATAATTTACTCTCTAAAATAATAATAATAATAATAAACTTGTGGAACAATCAAATATACAGCAACAATTCTTTGTATTTATAATCAAAAACAAAATAAAAATATTAATCTGGTGATGGGACGCAAAGACGACACAATCACTGCGGGTGCATTTGCGCTCAACAAGGAAATCTGATTTCTGGAGGAAAGATGTGACACAGATTCCAACAGTTTTCCACAGATTATACGTTGTTGCTGGTTGAGTACCTCCAGGTGGCACTTCGATTTTTTTCACTTAAAAACTTCACAAAAACACTTTAAGATCAGCTGCAGGAAATCAGATTTCCCCTGAGGGCGAAAGCAACCCGAGGTTTGGCATTTACACCGATTTATTTCTCAGTGAAAGTCCGTCGATGCTCCGCTGGATACCTTAAAGACCTGGCTGATCCTGAGCCAGGTATACAGTAACAACGATCCCCCTCCATGCAGTGCAGCAGATAACATTACACAAGCATCTTTCCTGAGTGGATACAAGCACCAAAAAGTGGCACAGATACTTTTGGAAAATGATCTTAGTGTCGAGTCAAACACGATTGACCACTCAGAAGTCTGAATTTACTACAGTGGGTTCCTGTCTTCAAATTTTAACAATGCTAACACAGGTGCAGGGCTACAGTACAGTGAAGGCAATACTCATCAGTGGTTCGACCCCCAGCTCGATCTGCTGCTGATCTATAGTGTTTGTGTGTGCATATAAAATGGGATTGAGTTTTTGTAGTGTTAAAAAAAACAAACAAACAAGCATATACATACAGCAATATTTATCAGTGACTAAACCAGGTGAGGGCAGAACACAGAGACTACACAGAGTTTTATCTAAAGAATTATCAGAAAGCAGAACAGATGCAGGGCAGCAGTGCTCGTTTCTGTCACAGATGTTAAACTACGATATATCCCATGATGCTCAAAGTCGACTGTAGAAAAACAAGGTTTCAGCTTCAATTCTGGAGAGGGATTAAAAATGAAGACATGAACCCACTGAAAACAGGTTCCACTGGAGGCTCTAAATTGTATGGTGCTCTTTGACCTTGCTGAACTCAGTAAATCAGCATAAGAAAACAAACAAACAAACAAACAAAAAAAACAGGAAGGGAATGGGACGGACAGATTTTGGCGCTTGCATCCACCTTTGAAAGATTGTTTTCTGCTGCATCGATGTGAACAGTACCGAGTAAATGCATATTTGGCTTTTAAAGGAAATCTAATCCATTTATGTTAAAATTGCTCAGAGTGTATGTGTGTGTATTTGGACTAAACAACATGTAAACACAACTTTCAGGATTCTGAGAGTAATGACTTGAAACGAATCTGACGAACGAGACAACACGCAGAGCGGGAAGGAGACACGCACACTCACGTAGACGTGGGACATGGCCACAAGAAAGGCATTGTGGGAAGCACGGGTAGACAGAGGGAAGCCTGTTTATTTGTACTATTTGCATTTCTATATACACTCTGAGTTTATGTGTGTGTGAGGGTTTGGCAGTACACCTTTTCACAGGTCTGTGTGTGTGTGTGTGTGTGTGTTTGTGTGTGTGTGTGTGTGTATGTTTGTGAAGTGGCATGCAGGCATGCTCTGTGTGTGTGTTTTTCTCATAGCGCTCTGGGAATGATGGTGAAGGGCAGGATGGGGCTGCTGGCTTCCAGCTCCAAGGCGGTGAGAAAACACTCAGTGGCGGCAGCGGTGTTTCCCTGAGCCTGCAACACCTCGCCAAGACTGTTCCACACGTCGTGAGCCGTGCTGAGGAGGACAGAGGGACGAAGAGGTCACAAGAGGAAGAACAGAAACAAATTTAAGGGGGGAAGGAAGAATAGAGGAAAGAGTATAGTGGACAGGAAAAACATGGAGTACGAGAAGGAAAGAAGGGGAGGAAGAAGAGATGAGAGTAGAGGGATATGGGTGGAAAGCGGGATGGCAAGGAGAGAAGTGAGGAAGCGAGAGGATGGAAGTACGAGGAGAGGAAAGCAAGAAAAAAAGAAGAGGAAGAAAAAAGGATGAGAGGAGAACAGCAGCATAGAAGGAGGGAGGAGAAGAGAAAGAAGAGGAGAAATTAAAGGGATGTGAGAGGAAGTGGGAAGGAAAGAGGAAGAAGTGAGGACATAGAAAAATGTTGAACCACAGGTGCCTTAACCTCCTAGGACCTGGCGTCCACATATGTGGACATCACATTTTGGGTTGTCTAGACCAAAATACTCAATTTTGCTCTACAAGGGCCTGATATCCACTTAGGAGGACATTATACTGCCACTATTCCATCAAAATTTAAAACAAATATCCTCATACGTGGCTCTCATTTTTCTTAGGAACAAAAATCGGGTAAAAAAAAAAAAATCTGGTGATTCTTTGTTTTTACATTTATCGGGTCCCAATGAGCCCAAATATCAAAGAGAAATTAAAAATGCATGTCATGGAAGAGTTCGGGTCTTAGGAGGTTAAAGAAGAAAACTTACAAACATTACCATGTTAAACACAAACAATCTCACCTGTTCACCTGCACGGCGTCTCTCAGCACCTTTTCTGACAGACTGTAACGCTGCAGCTGGTGCAGGATCAGACCCTGCAACAGAGAAAACAACAAGAGAAGAAGAGAACGTCCCCTTTTTTTTAATCATGCTGTGTGTCAATGATTCAGCAAGTGGCTTTATTTAAAAAGAATCTCTAAAGTCACATTTAATATCGGTAACAGCCACCCTCCTCTCACTTTTAACATTTATTATTCATTGAAGAATTTAAACCAGAGATTCAAATTTACACAGTGCGCCGTGTCATTTATCTTCTACCGCAAACTACCTCTACTCTACTCCCTTTTTTTCCTTGCATGAGAGCTATGGAGATCAAATTCAGCAAATGAGAAAAACTAATGGAAATAATCTTCAACAGGTTTATTATGAGGGACAGCCACCTCCACAGCTAATGTGCCAAAATGTGCAGTTCCTCGAGTGGCCACTTGGTCTTTATCGACTCCCGTGTTACAAGGAATTAGTTTACAGCAGCAATGTAAAACTCCTTTTACACGGGTGGCCGCGTACAGCCAACTTTCATCTTTTGGAAGTTTATTCCCGAGATTGTCCACTAAAAATAAAACTCTTGCAGGCTCTGCCGGGCCGATTCTGGCCCTCGGGCCTTACGTTTGACACCTGTGCTTTTTGGTGCCACCCACCATTTTTGGCCTTACGTTTGACACCTGTGCTTTTTGGTGCCACCCACCATGTCTTATTGTCAAGCACGTGTCTTAGCACAATTTTAACCCCATGGGAACAGAACAATGGAAAACAGTGGCTGGAAACCACAGCGCGACCCAAATTATTTGCGAACATGACTGCAGTTGGTCCAAGTCTGGAGACAGGTTGCCTCCCAAAAGGCGACCCCAATCGAAAGCGGTCGAAGATCGAGGGTGTCCCAGTGATCACCACGACTGGCAACCTCCGACTTCTTCCAGTCACAAAGAGGTTGCCGTCCTACTTTTACTCTAGCGTGAGTGAGTATGATGAAGGAAGTCTTTCTTCTTCTTTGTAAGTTGGCGTCATTGCAGGTGATGAAATCATCTGGTTTGGGGTTGCTTCACTGCCTCATGGCCTCCGCAGATTATCAAAAAGTGATTATAAGCAGAGTAACCTGGAAGGAGACCTTTTAAACTAATAACGATGCCAGGCACACCAAGAAATCCTGAAGAGAAGAAATGGATCAGAGTTGTGCATCCATCTTAGTCCTGTCCGGATTTTTTCTGTTTATTCGTGACTGGAAAGCACTCTGACTGAACTCCTGTTGTTTTTAGCTTTTATAAATAAACATGACTTCCTCCTGTTTTTAGTTGCTCTTAGCTTAAGGTTGCATCATATTTTTTTCCCCAACCTACTCCTTTTCTTCTCTTTGTTCCATTACTGCATTTTTAATCTCTCCTCCTTTTCTTTTTACTACTCTTCATGTGCTTTTCTTTTTAGTCTCAGCTTTTACTTCCTTTAATTTACCTGATTTAACTTTTACAGACTGATGTTCCACCGTGGGTCAGTCAGCTCAGTTCTTTATTTCACTTTTATTCTTTTCACTCTTTTCATCTATTGTTAAATTATCACTTAACATTAAATAAGCTGAATAAATTGGAGAAAAAGCCAATTTTCTTTATAGGCATGTTCAACTACACCATCTTTTTCCTGCAGACACACATTCAAAAGATACAAACAAGCTCGAAACTTTCCCCACAATTACCAAGACGAAACCCTTTTTTAGAACTCTAAAAACACAAAATCCAGTTTTCAAGCTAAAATACCAACTACACAAATGGTCAAAAGCCTCCAAATGCATGAAAATATTTTCAGAGGGACACACTGGCTACTGGCGTACTGATCCTCCTTCAGCTGCCATTGCCGTGCTGTCACTGGAGAGAATTTTTGTACGTTACTCTCTCCATCAGCAGGTCTGTTCGTTTCTGGCCTGCCAACATGAGTGAATGCATTGACAAGGGCAGACGGAGCAGACTGAAAACAAAAAACAAAACAAAAAAAAAACCCAACGACCCCCCCCGCTTGCTCTCCTCAGGTGAGGTTTAACCGTCCCGGCAGACTCTAGGTAATTACATAAAAACACACAAAACCCTTTAGGGTGTGAGGGCACTGCAGGCAGGCAGGTGGAGGACAGAGTGTCTTACCAGTCTCTGCATGGTCTTGACATGAGTCGGGTTGATGGACAGGGCCTCCTCGTACCAGCGCTTGGCTTCGTCTATGTTGCCCCTCAGCTCGGCTATCTGCCCCCTCATGTAGAGGACGTTGTGGGACGTGGGGAAGAGGTTGGCGGCTTCCTGCGTGCACGCCGTGGCCTCAGCGGGCTTTGACATGCCGATGTACACCTCAGCTGTTCAACAGAGACACACACGCAGAATTTCAAACTGACAGAAACACTGTGAACCTCCAGGGCTAAAAGATTAATTCCTCCAACTGTGACATCTTAACTGAAAGAAGTTTATGAAAAGATAAGTTTTGTTCCATGTTTTTCCTCAAAGCATCCGAAGCCCATTCGGTGCATGTTTACACATGTTGATGATATATGATCTCTCGTATCTGTTGATCTTTTGTGGACGTAATGAGACATTCTTCATCATCTTCTTCTTCTTTTTTCTGCTCCCTTTCGGGCTGGCTACAGTCTGCCTGCATCTCACCCTATCCCAGCATCTTCTACTGGCATACTAATCCTCTGTGGTCTTCCTCTTTTCCTCTTGCCTGGTAGCTCCATATTCAATACCCTTTGTCCAGTATATCCACTACTACTCCTCCACACATGTCCAAAAAACGATCTCAGCCTTAGTTCTCTAACTTTGTCTCCAAACTCATCTACCTTCTCTACCTACACTCCTTGCAGCTTCACTATTACACCCGTTGCTCTCGCTCTCTCTCTCATTCTCACACATTTATTCAGTTTTTCTTCTACTGACTTCCATTCCTCCTCACTCCAGAGCATACCTCCACCACCCCAGACTTTCCTCCACCTGCTCCCTACTCTCAAAGTCCATCATCATCAACAGAGACTCCTGCCTGACCTCATCTGTTAGCCTGTCCATCACCACTGCAAACAAAAAGAGGCTCAGAGCTGATGCCTGATGTGTAATCTATATCTCCAGCGAAACACCTCGCCACTGGCTCGCCCTCCTCATATATGTCCTGCACATGTGTGTGTTTTTTGTTTGTTTGAATGACTAATTAAATGTGACTTTTGGACTGCTTTTGCTGCATGGACACGGTAATACTCTTAAAACATGATGCAGAAAATAAGAAAGGATAAAAAAAATTTCCCTTCAAGCTGCATGAGCAGAAAAAAAAGACTTCTTAACTTCATGCCCAGCTGATGCTTTCATTGCGCTGGCGTGATGAAGACAGAATGATACGAGTAGAGACGGAGGAAATGAGCCAGAACTGGCTGATTACATTAGCCGTACCGCCGGGCTGGACATGGCCAACCCTGACAGGAAGCAGCTGGAGAGATAAACAGACGGACAAACTACCTCAGCCTGAGTGTGTGTCTGTTTGTGTGGACACCGCAGTCTGTCTTGGTCGCTGAAATCAGAATCTGAGCTCAAGTGAGGGGAAATCTAATATATCCAATACATATCTAATCAAACTGCTCTTCAGTACAGTCCTGCAGGCTGATGCCAGTGCACTCACTCTGACCTCATATCTGATTCTCTGATGAAGCAAATATCGACCACAAGCCACAGCGAAAGAGGTGAGCAGACAGTGCCCTGCTGTATTTGACGGCTAGTTACAAAATGATTAATTATTAAGGCATAAAATAACTTTCATGCATGCGCTGCGAATGAGTAAGAGGATACCTGCATGGAGCCAGATCTGAGCCAGGGTCATCCAGGGGTGCAGGGGTCCATGTTTGGGGGCACTGCTCTGCAGGGAGGAGGCGACTTCAGATAGAGCCTGCTCCACACGGCTGGCTGCTATGGAGGTAGCGTGCACCGAACCTGGAGGGTGGAAATCAAACCATCACAGACGAATACACCAGCTTCCAAATTCAGTGACTAACCACTACAACAGCAGTGTTAGGCAGCCATGTGCCACAATGCAGGGTGATTTTTAACTGAACAAAACAACAGCAGAGACCACTGATTACTGTGGTTCTGCAGTGTTTGGTTGCAGTAAACAGTTGGAGTCCACACTGGCACACAGTTTTTCAAGCCTTAAAATAAGTCCACGCCATTCAGCACTCGGCGGCACACAGTGTTAGGGCCCTGAGTTACAACGAATTAGTGTCTCACCATCATGCATAAAACTGCATCACTCTGCTCATTAGTAACTAAAAGAAGTGTCGCTGTGATGGTCTGCGTATCCGCGGACTATTACAGGGGTCAGCATGGGAGGAAAAGCAGGTCCACAAAAGCCAAACGTATCACAACGCCACACAGAACGACCCCCTTTCACATCACAAAATTTGATCTTTGTCTTGTTTTGTTTCGCTAAACTGTCATATGCATTGCAACCTAAAGGGATTAAAAATGAATAAAACGTGCCTCTTAGAGTCTTTTCTAAATTTAAAATGAACACAGCTTGCTTTAATCTGATCCGTCCCCTTCACTGACTGAAGGAATAATAAAAAAATAATTTAAAAAAGGAGAAGATTTGAATTTTAAAGATTTCTAAGAGGGCACTACGTGGCAAAAGGATGTCTCGATTCAGCTGAGAATCCTGTTTGCTGTGGAGTAATTTATTAGACGCCACCATGCAGCAGCCCAGCCGAACGCAGCACAACACGGGCAGGATGGCGTGTCGCGCTCCCTAAATTAAGCCGATGATGGCGAATAAACACCTTCAGCCTGCAGGTGGAGTTTGTTTCGGTAATTTGAAGCTTTATTTGATTTATTTCAGTCTTACTTTGTTTCACTTTTCTCTGTGCATCGTCTGTCTGCAAGCCTGTTTCTGTACTGCAAGTTGGCAAATGTGGATTTTTACCCAAATCCACATTTGGATGTGTGTAAAGATGATTTAAATGCATAAGGCCCAGGGAAGGCCAGTGAACACCTCCACCCATAGAGGAGCTGGCCAGTGAGAGGGAGGTCTGCACGAATGAATGTATTAAATACGCCAGAATTACACTGAATTACACTGAATTACATGAAGCCCAAAGTGTTCCCTGCCTCTAGATTCTTCAGATCTGTCACCCTGTGACCCAAAGGACCTTTGTCTGCTCACAAATACCTCCCCATCATCCATCTGTTCCTTACTATGCTCCCGTGCACCTCCTTTCTTCCGATCCTCCTCCAGCTGCCGTTTTCTTTTTTGTTTCTACCCGCAGGTCTTACTGTTTGTGTGTGCTGCTCTTTGTTTGTGTTGGATTTTACATCATTCGTGGAGTGTTTATTGTTGCACGTTATGCTTGTTGTGATTCTACGAAGATGTCAGGGTGTGTTTGAATGTTTTCCAGTGGTGTGTTGCTGCCACCTCTTTAAATAAGAATTTTAATGACTCCTCTGGTAAAAACCACTGCAGAGTCCACACCCTACTTGGTCATTGAGGTTTTGTAATCACCTGTAGAGTAGTAGGCTGGGACGGACTGATCGGTTTAAATCAATATTTCGATACAGCTTGGTCGATCCATATATAAAAAAAAAAAAACAAAAAAAAAAAACAAACTTGGCTAAACTTGTAAGGGTCAGATTACCATGTGGGATATGTGGCTGCTCAAAACGAGGTCTTCTTTTTATCCTCAGTTTGATAACAGGCTCACCTTCAACCCGTGTTTCCTTCTGGACTTAAATGTGCTTTTCAGTTATCAAAAAAAAAAAAAAAAAAAAACCCCAAACAAACACCAAAATAGTGCCAAATTCCATGGTATGAAGGTTAAACTTAGCTTGTAAGTTATGGTACAAAGTTGATTTTGAGGGCGTCAGGCACTCACTGAAATAATGCAAAAATTTGCAAAGACCCATATTTGACACGAGCGGTACTTTGACATCATGTGAAAGATGCGATCGTTAGCCTAAGTGTCAGAATACAGAGAAGGATATCAGCTGCACAGAGCTGATAATGCCTTTCATGAGAAACTGCACCACTTCCTCATTTATTACTTGTCGCAGACTTCCCACAGTGGTTTGTTAGATTTCAGCCAGATTACGTTAAATTGATTACAACACTTGAGCATCTGTCAGCAATTTGCCTTGAGCTTGTTGTAACAGTTACTGTCACAACTACCATCACATTCGTGAGAAGGAAACTGCTTCCTGGTGAGTTTTTGTTCTCTTTCACGTTACCAAAAAGGATAAACGCATCAGAAATAACATCTGTGTGCTGGAAAATAAGACCCTCGTCTGGATTGTGCTCTAAAACAATCCAAACAAGTTGTTTCCTGAACACCTTCATGCTGCTTTAATGTGACAACATGCAAAAGATGCCTGAGCTCTTCCTTCTAACTCACTGTGGGCATTTGGATCAGCCACCAGCATGATTTAAAAAACAAAAACAAAAACAAAAAAACTGTTTGCAGATGTCACCTTAAAGCAGAAGATATTTGCACATACTCTTGTCATATGAATATGGCACATATCTGGACCTCTTGGGACAAAGGGGGAGCAATGACGGAAGAATGGATGAGGGGGAGAAAAAAAAAAAAAAAAAGAAAAGATGGAGGTTAGATGGCTACTTACAAACAGAAAACATGGAGGAAAAACCAAGAGTGTTAGCGTCCTGAAGGCCGCCTTGAATAAAACGAAGGGATGGAAAGAAACAGAAAGACGACTGTTAATGATTGAAAGAGAGGAAGAGACAGAAGAAATATCCAAAGCACGATGAGGAAAAAAACAAAAGAATCCACAGAAGGTAGACTGCAGCACCCCGCGAGGTTTTCATTCTTCACACCGTCACTTTTAGACCACATGACAGCAGGCGAGGCGCTTCCACTCATGCACCCTTTCTAACGACAGAAATTTGATTGAACATGTGAATATGGAGGACCGAAACAGACCAAACTGTGAATAACTACATTAAAAAAAAAAAATGTAAAAAGAATTCTCATGGAATTAGCAGTAACTGACTTTCAAAATAAGAGCGCTGTTTCTTTGCATAGATGGAAAAAAAAATATGTATAGGAAATTAAAAAAAATCAGTATGTGTGGAAATACTGAAATATTTAGGTCAAGAAAAAAATAATCAGTAAATAACGATTATTTGTAGGAATAAATGCACTAAAAGGAATACTTAAAATAACTGTAGGTAAAAGCCAATTTTTATGTGCTATAAAACACTAATTATCTTCTACTTTGTTTGCTTAATGGCAAATTACTTCATTTTACTGAGTCATTCATTCTTTTGGGGTTTTTTTCTGTTTTTTTAAACGTTTGGCAGAGTCAGTCCTCCATAAATGCATACCCAGTGGCCTATTAAGTAGTTAGTGCCATAAAGTTTTTTTAAATACCAAAAGGTCGAGAAGGCCCATATTTCAAGCCATGACAGGTTTTTGTTTCAAAATTTGGTGAGGAACATTATATTTTACACCTCATGATGTGGTGCACCTGCGTATCTGAATTAGCTTTTTAATGAACTAATCATTCAAAAATCTCCTAAAGAAAGTAAATTTATCATATTATCAGTAACCATGATGATCGACTAGCTGTCACCGTTCTGTGGCCTACGGGGAAAATAATCTAAAAGACAACCATTACCATTATTATTATCATTAGTAAGAGACATGGCAACAAGGACAGACAACATCGAAACTGGGAAGCACGACAAATTAATGCTGGCTGAGATGGAAACACTGAAAATTATTAAAAACAAAAACAGAGGTGCAGAGAAAGTGCAGCTGTGATATGTGGAAAAAAATTTTTTTATAACATAAACTGCCTCCCCCCATCTGATCAATAAATTTTAGCTAAATAAAATGAGTGTTTGTGTGTGTGTGTGTGTGCGCGCGCATGTTTAAGTCACAAAATAAGCAAAGCAAATGCACCAAAACTCAACTCAATCCACATCAAAATTTCTGCAAACATGCCAGGATTTACAGCAGCTCTGTGGAGTTTGTCTCAGCCAAAACTCCAAAATGGTTAGTCTCTTTAGTCTCTTTGTCCAGGCTTAAACAAATCTCTCTAATTCACGATCCGCTCAAGCATCAGTGAGGGTGAAAGCACAAGAAGGATGTGGCTGCTCATAAGGGGAGCTTTCTTAGATATCGAACAGTTCAAAGATAGCTGGTGGTTTATGTGGCACATTATATTAAGCCAGAAACTAACAAGTGATGCCTTTAAGTAAGAAAATAATTACAAAGCAGGCAATTAATACCTTCTCCAAAAAATACAGAAGCATTTTTTAACTTTTAAGATTTTTCTTTTGCCTTAAAACCACATCCAGGAGGATTGCCTCCGTCCTCTTTAAGTGAATTTCTCAGCGATATTAAAGTAATACTGTAATATTATCACAGCTTGGCCTGACAGTACTCTGCAGTACAGGAAATTTCATGACTTCGTGAGCATGACAGAGATCCAACTGGTCTTTCAGGAGGCTCCGAAGTGCTTTGTAATATAGTTTGGATCTTTTAATCTATTTGTGTTTCTGGACATAAATTTTTATGATGTTATAACTAACAGCAGTCATAACATATGTAGCTCGAAAATCACATAAACAGGCAAAAGTAACTAGTGATGACATCTGTTTGTGGTCAGTCTCCACACCGTGCTACAGGCAGAGCGGACGTGGAGGAGGATTACAGTTGGAGGACAGCTGGCGGACTATGGCGTGGTTGCAAAAGGAGTGAGTCCTGGTCTTTGTGCGTGGAGGTGGAGGAGGAGGAGGAGGAGGAGGAAGGGCAAGGGGAAGGGAAGGAAGAGGAGAGCGGAAAGATGGTTTTCGGAGTGGAGGCAGAGGAGTACGGGGAGGCTGGAAGATGAAGACAGGGGAAGAAGGGGAAGACAGCGGGGAGGAGACGCTGGACATGGTGGAGGGGGAGGTGGGGGAGACTGGTTCGAAACCAGAGAGCGAAGAGGAAGAACCTGAGACTTAAAAAAAGAGGAAATAAAACAGAAATGAGTGAAATTAATGAAGGATTAAAGAAAGGATAGAAACAAAAAGACCTTTTTTCAAACAACATTTTTTAAAATGCTCTCATTTTTTAAAGTTTAGACATTAAGTTAAAAGAAATCAGATTCTTTTATAGACTTTTTCCTCTGCTATCTGTAAAAAAGACATCAGGATGACCATTAGATGAGAGAGAATAATTAAACAAGTTTGACTCTATGTTTACTGATGAACGCCGAGCACGTAGATTTCAGGTGTGTGTACCTACCAGTCTCAGGGTCACTGAAGTCAGGCAGAGTCATAGCGTTGAGCTGTCGCCTGTCTGCTATGGCTCTATCCAACAGACTACTGCCACGCCCCGAATCACTGCCACGAAACACACGTGGATGTAAACAAAGGGAAAAAGCACAAGCGCAAACACACACACACACACACGCACACACACGCACACACACACACACACACACACACACGGCCTGGGATTGAGCTGCTGAGCAAACATGACCTCCAAAACAAGGAGATACAGCAGTTTAGTGCCTTGGTTACCTTTTGTTTTCTTAGTTAGATCAAGCTTCAAGGGAACTGTGTTATTAATGAAGAGACAACGACTCATTGCCAGTTATTCAAATGCTTGATTGCAGCTCTTGCTGCCAAGGATGGCACAACCAGTTATTAGATTTAGAGGGCAATTAGTTTTTCACACAGGAACAGGCAGGTTTGGATAAGTTTTTTCCCCACTTAATAAATGAAATAATTTAAAAAGTGCATTTTGTATTTACTCTGGTTATGTTTATCTTGTATTAAATTCTGTTTGATGATTGAAACATTTAAATGGGACAAATACACACACAAATAAACCTAAGAAACTAGGCATATTACTAGCATTGGCTAACATTAGCCAGAAAAAAGAAGATGGCTTAAAGTGATCTGTAGTCCTGAAAACTATGGATTAAATGCCATATGTAAAGCCACATCAGTGTTTCCTTTTTCTTTTGTGTTCCTGTTGTGCTGAGCAGTGGTTGTTTGTTGACATTAGTGATTAGTGGACACCATTCATAAGCTAATGTTAACTTCCTCACTGTTGGCACTGGGAGCGGCACTCGGGAGCAGGCGTAAATGCCACATCCTTTGGATATTTGCAGAAAATTCCCAAGTTCTTCACAAAGAAGTCACTCCACAGACTGTCAGAATCAACAGAGAGTCGGGGAAGGTCTTATATTTCATAATTATGCTATAATCCATTCAGAAAATTTGCAAAAAGAAGTGTGTAAAACATTTTTTTTTAAACTTACTAAATGCACATTTAATTAGGGCAAGAGTTGCAGGATCATAAATATAAAGTAATACTAGCTTAAGTTTTCACATAGTGAGGTTTTGATTAAAATTAAACACAAACCTAACATCAGGTTAACATAAACGGTAAACTTTATTTACAGTTTATGTTATTAACTAATATTTGTACACAGAAGCTTTTTAGTACACATCACCAAACATGCCTGGAATTATAGCATTTTTAAATGCCAAGACCATTAGAATAAATGAAATGTTTCTCCATGAAAGTGCTCAGTTGGTAGTTTAGTGTAATCCAGTCTTCACAAAGTTAGAGTCTTAAATTCTTTTTAAAAGTCTTAAAAATGTTACATTTGGTGGCCAGATCCTTCAAGGTAGTCTCCTTGCACACCTCTGCACCTATCTCAGAGCTCCACACCAGTCCCGTTATGACCACACGAAGGTGCTTATTTAGGACGAGGGCTGCATCGTCAGATCTTCACAGCAGCGACCCGTCAGCCTTAATATTATTTTGGAATAGAGGTCAAAGCTGCAGGGAGCTCAATCTCAAGAGTAGGAGAAATGAGAAATCACAGCCACCTGCCTCGGTTACAAATGCTCTGCTTCCAACTCAAGACATTAGATTAGACGCCCAGTTTTACCCTGGGGGATGACATCATGGTGCTCAACATCTGATGAACTTTATTTGGTTTTAAACCGCTGATCCCCTTAAAGGGGATAGTAAAATTTAAATCAGGTATAGTTATAGTTATTGTTTGTTTTTAGTGGCACCGTATCTTAATTATTTAAAATAAAAACAAACAAACAAACAAATAAAATAAAAAAACAGATTGGTGATAAACTCTTTGTTTTGTTACAGCTCCAGCTACGGCACCAGAAACAAGAGAAGCAGCGACTCCCAAAGTATGGACTTTACATAACTTAAGGGACTATAAAAAGGAAACAACAATAAAACAAAGCAATGTGATTTGAACCATGTGTTATTTTTCATTTATCTGACCAAATAATAATGCAGAAACTATTTTATTTCTCTTGACTTTGGTGGAGCCGTTATTGGATAATCATCATCAAAAATCAAAATTGGAACCCACTGAATATTAAAAGGACGACTCACAGAAAGCGAGTACCTCCCGCTGTGACTTTACTCTCATGTGCAGTGTTTTTCTTAAGTTTGGGAGGGGCTGACATAGAGCAGAGGGGGTTTTTGGGGGCTATTTACTGGTTTTGCTAGAACACATGACACCAATCCTGCCTTCTAGCCACAGGCTCCGTGTTTTGTAATATTTATGTATGACTTGAACATTTCATCGATCTTTAGATCCTCGACTTCCAAAGTTAAGACTTACATCTAACGTCTGCTGCTAGTTCGAGGCCCGTTGGATTTGAAACCACCTGCCTGACGAGATGACGTTCACAATATCTGTGACCACCTTCTATTACATGATGGTTTTTACCATCTGGTGTCTGGTTTGTCATCCATCTTGCACCTTGGTGTTGATGATATTCTAGTTTTGCCTGTCTGCACTTTGTAAATTCTATCATCACTGTTACCATTATTATTATTAGTAGTAGTAATAGTAGTGTTTTTATCTGGGGGCAGAGAGTGCGTACCTGGGGTTGGTAAGGTTGTAAAAGCTCTTCCAGATCTGCAGCATGTGTTTACAGGTGAGCAGAGCTTCTTCGGGTCCTCTACACATAGCCTCCAGCTTCACCTTGGTATACAACAGACTACACAGACACACACAAACTCACAATCAGCCTGATCCAGCTAAATTTAAAAAAAAAAAGAAGTCATGAAACCTCGTGTGTGCCTCAGTGTGATGTCTGTGAGCTCACTTGAAGTTTTCAGGGTACTCTGAGAGAGCCATCTCTATGATATTGAGAGCATCGTGGTAGTGTTTCTGGGCAGAGAGAAGCAGGGCCAGCAGGTGAAGGGAGTGGACGTCATCTCCTTGAAGCTGCAGCGCCTGTCGAACATAGCCTAGCGCCTCGGGGATCTACACAACATTTTTTTTCACAACATTTGGGATAAAAAGCACTGTGTTAAATATGTGCAACTCCTTGGAGTTTTGATTTTGGACGTCTGCCTTTCGTGTCTCAAACACTTCTGTTGATTTTCTCTTGCTACGACTGTACATCGCATTACCTGTCTGGACACGGCAAGCTGCAGCGCCAAGTAGAAGGCTGCCAAATGGTCAGTTGGAGACAGACTCTGAGCTCTACAGATGAGAAGAGAAAGGAGATGTTGTGTTCAAGACACAGCAAATAAAAAATTAAATAAGGTTAGATAAAACTTTAAAGATCCCAGTGGAAAAATAAGGTCAGCGCTGCAGCAAGACGGGTGGAAAGGGAAGCAAACGCTGACCATATTTATGGAAATAAATAATGTCAAAGCCAAACACTGCGCACAGATTAGTCATAGCACAAGCACGAAGGCTCAAATGAGTCAAAAGCATAATGTAATGGTTTGGCAGGGTGGTAAGTTTAAAGTGTAAAAAAGAAAACAGAGCATCATAGCTCAGTCCGAACCTCTGGAAGGCTCCCAAAGCTTTCCTCTGGTATTCCTCCTGTGTGCTCCGCAATGACGCTAAAGACATGCAGAGACACAAACACACCGATGGGTTTTACAGTAACACTGATTATGAATCACTGCAGCTTTTTGAACACTTCTTTTCATACTGCAAAAACATCCGGGCCAGAAACAGAAACAGATGATGCATCGCCTCATGTAAGCAAGCGCTCTATAGAGATCTGCCATCATACTCATCACAAACAAAAAGAGTCCCTTGACAGCACACATACCCAAAAGCAAAAAACTTTTTTAATTTTTTTTTAACTAAGGTGGTAAAGGAGGCACCAAGAACCATCTGGCCGAGGCTCAGAGTCAAATAATCAAACTAAACCACTTGAAAAGTGGCTGAAAACTCAAGAAGGTGAATGATTTTAAATGAGGAGAGATCTCATGGCGTCAACATAGACTTAAAGAACTATGACTCACACTTCCCTTACTTTGAATTTACTCAGAGTGAGCAAAGGTGTGATAAATTTGCAACCGTGCACAGTATACACCAGGGGTGTCAAACATAAGGACCACTGGACTGTGAAGTAGGGTAGAAATTTTGGACTTTTAACTGCGTTTTTATAAATTTTAAAGCCTGTCCTAGTGCTAAAGACCTCCTACACAGCTATTTGTACAACACAAAACTTGTGAAGCAATAGACAAACAACTAAATGACAACATTTGTACAACGTGTCCACAGGAAAATAAATAAAATATGGCATTTTCTGGCAATTAACAAAAGCCTTCCGCATTCTAATTACAGGACAGTCTGGGCTCTGAGCTACCAGACCCTTTTCTGTATTTTTACACATTTATTTCTTACAATTTAAGCCCAAAGAGTCGTGCCGACACACTCCTTTCATTTAAATACAGCAGCATTTCTTCAAAATGTAATAAAACGTGAGGTGTGGTGCTTAAACTGCACTTTTTTTTCTTCTATCGAGATATCACAGGGATTAAATGCGCAGTTAAACTTCTTTACACTGACAGAAAGACGATATTCACTGGTCTGGCCCACTAAAGATCAAAGTGTAATATGTATAAATAAATGTATAAAAAAAGATGGAAGCAGCATCTGGGTCTGAAAAGTGAAGACCTTAAACCTGCATTCATTTTAATGGCCACCAGGGGGCAAAAAGAATTATGATCCCATAGAAAACTCATCGAAAACGGTCAGGACCTCGTAAACCTTGGTTTATGGGCTCAGTTGCTCATTTCAGGTCATACTGTATAAAACATTAGGTCCATTTTGTAAATACTGGTCTGTTTAAGTGTTACAAAGGAGGATTACACGGGTATGATCATTCCAATGAGCGCCCGGTTTCAGATACAGCTCCACCCCTTGCTTGTCATATTAAGTGGTTGAAAGTTGCTTGAACGGGAAAGAGCAGCATCGAGTTCACCGCGAAGAGGAAGGAGCTCAAAAAAAAAAAAAAAAACCATCAAAGGTAAAACTGAAGCACAGATGGTGGCTGCAGTGAAACGTTTTCATTGTTATCGCTCAGTTTCACTTCACTTCACTACAAACAAAAGTTCTTTGTGTTTGTGCTGTTGTTGGGCAATAGGTGTCATAACAGACAAACTAACAGGCTCAAAAACATCTCCCCACACTGGCCCTGGTGACAGGTCTGCAGCTGAGAATATTTAGCCACGCCCCTGCATATTTAAATTTGCCCACTATTCCCTCCGAGGCCATCTTCTCATGAAGTGCTGTGATGGATTTCTTGGAAGTCTTTTCATGGCCACTTGCACATGAACTGAATTCCTGACAATGCGACAAAATGACCCTTCAATTTAAATTTTTAACAGTGTGAAATAGGCCACAGTGGCAGCAGGGACAAATTGATGATGCACAACCATTGGAAAGCTGGAAAAAACAAAATCAAAAAAAGAGAAAGGCCTCCTGACCTGGGCTAGGCTTGAAAAAAATGTATTAAGGGTGATTTGGACTCTGGTCCAAATCAGCCGATGAATTTGCAAACTTGTAGCTTTTCCTGATTTCTTGTCACCCAGAAAAAATAAAAATCTTGCTCACACGTTCGCACCAAGAAAATGACTCAGGAGATGGAACTTCTCCTGAACAGACTTACCATCAGTGGCTTTGAGGCTATAAACCAAACCTATAGCCAAGTAGCCTTTGGCTCTGAATTCAGCTGCTTTCTCTCCCATGTCAATCACCGTCTTTGCAAAGCACTCTCCTTCATCCAGCTGAATGATGACAGAGGGAAATTTATAGGAACAGAAAGAGAAAGTTAGACACTGGTGAACATGTTGGAGGCAGTTATATTAAGAACTAACAAACCGCCCTCACAGGGCAGCTCAGCTGTACAGTTCGCACCCAGTGGAGAGGTCCAATGCACAGCTTTACAGCCAGCAGCGGGATGGTGGGGTCATTGGGCTTCAGGCGGATACACTCCTTGAGAACCTTAACGGCACGAGCTGATTTGCCTGCTGCCATCAGCGACAAGGCGAGCTGATACCACAAGTGGAACTCCTCAAAGGCGAACTTCATGGCTCTCTCCAAACACTGAAAGAAGGTACATTTTTCTGTTTTATCGGGATGTCTCTAGGCACCAACGTTTGTGGAGGGAAAAAAGCAATGAAAATACTATCCCCACAGTCACTATGACTGCGGTCCAGAGAGGGGTCATTCACCTCTGACAGCATCTCATACTGCCCTCTCCTGCCCAAAGCTATAGTCAGCAGGTCATACACCACCGAGGCCGACTGCAGACTGATGATCCGATCGTTGTTGTGTTCAGGAATTCTGCTCAGGACGGCATCACGGTTGGCCTGAAACACACAAATGCCCACGTATGCATAGGTGTGAATACGGAAAAACCAGCTCAGTGTTCTGGCATGGTTTACTCTGCAGAGAGTTTGTGCCTCACCATGGATTCACTGATGAGCAGCAGCAGCAATGCTTCTTCTGTGTTCTCCTGAGGGCAAAACAGACTGCGAGGAGAGGAACGCAGCGGGAGGCCGATGGAGTTGGACGAGGATGAGAGGGAGAAAAAAAAAGGGAGGGAAAAATGGAGAGAAAAGTGATGAGAACAAATTGGTGGAAAAGTACACTGGCAGCAGATTTAATCTGGTATCCACGCCGAGTGCTTTGCCTCTTACTTCTCTCCTGAGTACACTCGTGGGCGTCGGCTTAGGCTGTAGCTCTTGCTATGAGTGTGTCCTTGGCGTGTCGGATCGTCCAGGGGCGACACAACGGGTGGGTCTTCAAGAGGAGACCAGTAACTCTGTTCGCACATTCCTCTGAGCAAGATCTCTGCAAGCTGTCTGGCTATGGTCTGTACGAACACAACACTTGTATATTAACTTCTTATAACACAGCACAGGCTTTAATCTGGACCCTTTTGTCATTAACGTACATCCTTATAGAAATCTACAACTATTGGGTCTAACAGCCTGTCCTGGGATTCTTCCCAACAGACAAAGACAGACAAGACGATAAAGTTGTGGTGCAATTTGTGGAAGCAGTGACATGTTTAAAGGAGTAATTTGACAATTTGGAAAAATTTTAAACTTATTCCTTCTTGCTAAGATGAGAAGAAGTTAGAGTCGGCTGCCACAGACAGAAAACGGGTAAAGCCTCTGCGTTGGGCTCTGCCATTCGTTTGTTGGGTAAGTGTTTGACTTTCAATTTTGAGGATGTGTAGATATAAATCATTTGAATTTTGGTGTCAGTGACCATTAGCTAACCTCATTATTGTTGTTAGAGGTCAGATTTAGAAACTTTTTCCTTTTGAAGCATGAATCAAAAACTCTGTGGACAGCAGTGCTGTGCAGTGTAAGTTCTCTCTCCTTCTGTCTACAACTCGCTGAGGCATAACTCTAACTTTGCTTCGAACGTTCTCAGAGTCATCATTTCATGTGTCAGTGTAGCTGAAATTATAGCACGCTCGTGAAAACTAAAGTTCTGGTGCACAAAATGTTTTTTGGGTTTTTTTTTGAGAAGTCAGTTTGACTTCTGACAGCCTCCTCTGTCAGCTTAAATGTGCAACAACAGTTTGTTCTGTACTGTGAAGATGCAGCAGTCTGAACAGACATTCTTTAAAAAAACAAAACAAGAACAAAATCTTACTTCTAGTACCTTAAAGTACCTATGAAGCAAACAATTATGTTCCCAAAAATTCCAAGCTGTTCCCTTAAGTGTTAATAAACTGTTCCTCACCATTCGTAGGTTCTGGGTGGTTCTGGTCTCAATAGCCCGAAGTATCTCTCGAAACCTGCCCACACCTTGTGTCAGGTTGCTGCAATGATGGAGACAGGAAACAGGAAAGACAAAATAAATATTACCAGCTGCTGAACAACACTGAGTACAGTGCACATACTTGTCCAATTTTGTGTGTATTGGTTTTCTTTGACTACTTGAGTAGCTCTGCATGATTCAGAGTTCAAAATAATCCCAATTTTTCTGTTTATCTTCTGTCTGAAACAAGTTGATTTAGCTCAGTTTCATTGGCTTCCCCTCGGAAACAAACAGAAACCGTTAGATAAAAGTGTTGAATTAGGTTCCACTTAGTTTATTCTGATTACCAGAACACAACTGTTTAGGAGACCATACTGTTTTACATCAATTACTATTTTTTTAAACAATTTGAAAATGGTGCAAATATAAACTCACTAATTTCAGACACTAACTTCCAGCTCCATGTTTTTATACTTGGACTCTCTGAATATCTTTGCATGACTATCAGTTTAAAATAATTCTGTTTTTATATTGTGGGGACTCTAAGTTTGAATTAAACTGTTTCAGCTCCACCAACCTTTTAACTTTCCTTTCCTCTGACTGGCTGCTACTGCTGCCACCAGCAGGTGGGCTTTCTGCTCACAGGAAACGTCGTGTGACTGAGATTTCCATACTGGAAATCTTTAACCATCCAAACCATATCATCCCACATTTACATCATGCAAAGCCAAAAGCAGAAGAAACTCTCTACATAGGATGACCTAATTTTTTAAACCTTTGGCCATACACATGACAGGAGAGTTAAAGAGTAACAGGCCTTTTTTAAAGTCACATTCCAATATATACACACACAATATATTTTTATGGACATTTAATGCTGTGTGAGGCATTTTTTATGCTAGAAGCTTCAAATGAAACCATGTTATTCCTAGAAACTATGACAAGTTGCTGTGTGATGTCATATTTATACCTGAGACCAGACTTTAATATTTACAAAAACAGAGTATGTATACTGTCTACATATTTTTGGTTTGCTTCACAGCAAAAACAATCATTTAGCAATAAGTAAAAAGAAAGAAAAAACCCCCCAGAAACCCTGTAGGACAGAGACTTCACGCAGGCGACTACAAATCTATCACGAGGCGTCCAGCAGCTGCTGCAACACTGAAACCACCAGCAGCATTTAGCGCAACACCGCTGTGTGAACTGCTCTGAGCTCAACCGTGAACGTTACTTAACCGTATTCACACTTTTTTTTTGCTTATATTCCACCTGTCAGCAGCTCTGTAACACCACAACTGCTGAATGAGTGAAGAATGCCCACAGGGGGCTGCTAAGATAAAAAAAAAAAAAAAAAACATCAGCAAGAGCCAGAGAGGTAAAAACTTTCCTGTCTGATCTCTCAGGTTCACCACCATGTGTTCCCCGCCCCCCTTACCCATTCTTGAAGTGGATGACATGGGCTCTCTGAAGGCCCGTCTCTAGGAAGTAGCCCAGCTCCTGGTCCTGAGCTGTCGGGCCAGGCTTTGGACTGCGGTTCTGAATCCCTGCTGACAACGCCTAAGCAACAACAAACAACAAAAAGAACAAGAAGTTTACTCAACCCCCCTAACCTGAATCAATACGACTTATTTTAATCTCAGGCGGCGCTGCATTTAAAAAACAGACACGATTCTGCAGTGGAAATCACTGCATGACTTTTAACTGTTTACTTCTATTGATTTTTACTTTTGATTTTTCAACCTCCGCTTTATTTGATTTGATTTTGTCCCTCAGTGAAAATTAAACTTCCACAACCATCGTTCCCGTTGCAGAATTCTTCCACAAATTTCAATTCAGGATTATTCAAGTTCCACGTCTCTCTCTTATAATGTCTGTTTTTAGTAAATGACTTCAGGTGCTAAACTGGCTCATTGGCAGTCCAAAATTTGCCACCTGCTGGAAATATATTGTGTGTCAGAAAGAGACAATATATGACAAAGAATCTGATATCAGGCTATATCAAAAAACTAAATCTGGTTTTAAATACTTCCTTTTACGGTCTTTTTGGACGTAATTAAATAAGCCTGAAACAACTTCTTGAGGAGCAGTCAAATTTTAACATTTAACTTTCAGGGTCAGAGGAGTCCACATTTAAGGAAACGTAACAGTGTTAAAAATACCGGACCACTCCTGAAAGACTATTGACATTGTGCTTTTCTCCTTTTGAAAACTATCAAATAAGCAAGTGAACAGTCAAACCTGGTACTGCAGCATTTGCTCTCTCTACTTTTTGATTATTAACTCCCCTTTTATTTCAGAGTTTTTAAAATGTTTAAAGACGTGCAAACCACCAGAGAACAAAAGACAGAGATAAGGTAGTTTTGGAAAACAATAATTAAACAAAAAAAACCTCTTATAACCAATGTTCCCTCTAATTTTTCATGTGTCTGAGCAAACACACAAACTCCCTGAGCGATCCCTTGGACCACTGTGAGCGACATCAGACGTGTGCACTGTGGTCACGCCAGCATCGAATCCATCCAAGTTACATGGTTTATTAAAATAATCAAATTACAGCATTTACATTTATGTTAGACTACTTTTAATTAACTGCTTTAGCCCACTTACAATGAAAATTAAAAAAAATCTTGTTCATGACCTGTGTAGTATGTTAACACTATTGGAAGTAAAAATAACTTGAACTCCAATTTTGAAAACACAACTTTCTTTCTTTCTTTTTTTTCATAAAGCTCTGACTTGTATTATGAGTCTGAGTTTGTGGTCTGGGAGAGAGTCCTGTAACTCTCTGTCTGCAAAATACAGTATATAATGACCAATGTTGGGCAATTAATTATATAGTTACTTCTTCAAAAAAGTTACTCAGTTTGGCAAACAACAAGGTTTTTTGCAGCTTTTTTTTTAAATGCAGCCAAGGCGTTTTTAAATAAACATTTCAAACTATTTACAGAACAATCAGCTGTTCTGATAATTTGTGTGGCATCAAATCTGATGCCACACAAATTATTTGTGCCTCTCCAAAAAATAATTTCTGTCCACTATGAGATAAAGGAGACCAACAGCCTGATACCTGCAGGCATGACAACAGGAGATGTATCACTCCTGTAACACCTGTAACATTCAGTAGTCGCCTCATTGTTCTGACACACACAACAAAACTATTGACTACACTACACACTAACTACACAAGATTTGTGCTAAACGTCGCAAATCTCTCACGTCTCAAAACACCGCCGTCACTCCTAAAACTTCCCCCCGTGTCTTAACAACTAGATGCCACGATGCCATATCATTTTTTGATTGGTCGACATGGTACTTATTTCGACCAATGGGAAAGGGTGGGGGTTGGTTTTGTTTTTGCTCAGAGGCGGAGAGCGCTTTCGAGCGTTTTCCTTATAAAACGCCGTTTTTACCGTTTCTTCCCGCAGTAAATATAAACAACGATAGTATTCAGGAAGAAAACCAAACATTGCATAGATTTTTTTTAAAATCATAACTCTGGTTTTACGTGGCCGATCAACACAATTTAAAAACTGGTATAAAGTCCACACTGTTTCCGTCAATTGCTCCGTCTGACCTGCTCACATCTCCAATGGCTGTACACGTTGTCATTAACGTGGCTTCACTCCACATCAGCCACGCCGCTTTGCTAGCTAAAACACCGGTGTCGGCACATAAGGACGCTGTCATAGCCTGTCAACCACGTTGATTGGCTGCGTATATACGAACGTGAATTGCATCATTGGCTGGACTATGGGATAAGGTGGCATCGTTCTAAACACATACAGGAGCAGCCAGTGACTTACTGACTAACACTGCAAAACAGAATAGTTAACGTATTTATTTTCATTTCAATTCAGGTTAGATTTTTTTTTGTGCGCAACGCAGATTTTCTGTGCGCAGAGACCGTGCCAGCAGTGCGCAATTGCGCACGTGCGCAGCTTAGAGGGAACATTGCTTATAACTATATATAATATATACATATATGCACGAAAGGTGGAGGAAATTAGTCTGAAAGCTACTTTGCATACTTTTGAATATAAACTAGAATACAGTAAAATACTTTAAGGATCAGGGAGTGCATTATAAGAGGACTGCACACCAGGAGAGATAAAGAGATTATTTTGGAGGGAAAAAAATGTTCCTTTAGTTCATTCCCTTAAGAGTTTCATCTCTGTGATTTGATGAATGTACCCACTGTTCCCAGTGTTGTTGTTTAAAGAAAAAAGTATCTTTCCATGCTGTACAGCCCCTCAACTCTAAAACACTAATAAGAAAGATGTTAAAAGATAAGCTATGCAAGTTTCTGGTATTAGAGTCTCAACAAACAATCAAATATCTCCCGTTTCAGCATTTGATAAGCTGCTTTTCTGCTTTAAAATAAACAGAAGGTTTTCCCATCTATGTCTTAAATACATTATCACGACATCGTTAAAGTATTCCTTAACTAGCACCTGTAATATTGCACACGTTTTGTTGAATTTCTCACAAGTATCACTACATCCAGGTTGGAATATTTGAGCTGCATCCTTCTCAGTTTTACTGCAGTTTGCTCAGTCTGTGCTCTCGGCAAATAAAGACGAAGAGATTTGTTTGCCAGTTGGCCGTCGAGGGCGGTGGCGCATCAGTCAAACTCGAACGCAGTCAGCAGGATGTTCATCACACGCCCATAAGGACAGTGAAAAACAACAACACGCAGAGAAAACGCTGCACTCTGTGAAGTCATCACAGCCTGACAACACACCTTCTCGGCCTCCTGCAGATAGAGCAAAGCAATGTCTCCAGACTTTTCGTAGCAGGTGATGATCTCCTGATCCCGTTCGGTCATGCTCCTGTTGGACGCCGGAGACCCGGCGTTCTTATTGGATAGAGACGGCGAAGCAGCTGGGACTTTCTCTAGGCACAAACCTGAGGAAGAAAGAGAGAAGAAGAAACATGGTGTGACTGGGAGACATTTTGCCCTATTTGACACCATCACCTACTGTCACTGATGAATGTTTTCCCAGATGAAATCAGTTAAACACATTCAAAGACAAACAGTGCAGACCGCGGCTTCTTTTTACATCTGTGGCACTGCACTGCCACCATGTGGAGAGAAGAGGTGCTGCAGAGATTAGTGCTGATTAGCTTGATGACAGTTTAAGTGAGGTTAAGGAGGACACAAACAAGGACTGTGTATACCTTTAGTCGCATAAGACTCTGCTATCATAGACAGCCTGTACACAGGAGCTCCAGCCAGCTGCATGTCGTCCAGGTTCACCTTGCTGTAGTACCCTGTCAAATCACGAATTATGTATTAATAAACTGACCTACTTATTCACTAAAATGAGGGGGATAAAAGGTTGAATATGAGAAACGTGAGTCACCTAAAGCATCTTTGTATTCTCCCTCCACATAGCACAGTTTGGCCATTAACAGGCTAGCTTCCTGGATGTAATCCGGCTAGAAGAGAGGAATAAATGAATAAATAAATAAATAAATAATAAAGGATGTCTCTATATTCGGAGTTTTGATTTTCAGCCCAGTGGTTACCTTCAGGTTTCCTCTGTCCAGAGCAGCAGTGAGATGCTTCCTGACCTCCAGCAGTTTTGGCCGTTGGACCCTGGGACTCGTACCTTGCTTGATGGGATTCTCCTTCAGGTATGTCTGCAGCTTACATTCACCCAACAGCAGCTCCCCCAGGTCATCTGGAACAAGCAGGAGGTCAGAGCAACCATGACATCACATCCTCTTGTGTCTCCAACACTTTGAGAGCTTATAGTTGACCTATTATGCTCATGAGCATGAGACCCAGTTCAAAATAATCCTTATTTGTCTTACACTAGGTTTGTCCCTAACCTGCCTATTTCTGGTTGCTTGGTGTGCAGTTTGCATGCTCTCCCTGGATACTCACCTGTAAAGGTGTGCCGTTCTCATTCATTATTTGCCTTATGACTTTAAGGCCTAATGCAGGGTGAACACCTGGTTAAAGTTCTCTCTCAACCACCTGAGTTTGTCAATGAGGCATTAACATCAACGCAGTACATGCAGTGCCTTCATCTACTTTCTTCTTTGATCAAAGCTTCCTATATCCAAGCTGTCACTACAACCACATGCCAACAATGGCAAACCCTGTAACCTGTGTATGCTCACGCAAAATATCTGCCAAGCAACATGGACTTAATTTAATGCCATAAAAGTATGCAAAGAATTAACACAGAAGAAAATATGGAAGTAACAGGGGCTCAAGACACCCCGAGTGTAAATTATGATGCATGAACTGAGGCTTAATGGTTATTCAGAAACTACTCAGTGTTACAGTGAGAATGGCAAATCTGTACACGGAGAAACACTGCTTTGTTTGCACACATACCAGACAGAATTATGCACTCCGGGCTCTGAATATCTTCACTAATGACTCCAAAACAAACAAACAAAAAAGGTGTTGGATAAAAATGCAAAAATGTGGAGACCAAACCTGTGTATAAGGTGATAGTTGCTACTTCCTTCTTTTGTATACTATCAGTGGTGATTCCCCAAATCCACATCTAGTCTACAGTGGACTTGAATTTAGGTCTTGAATTTACTAGGGACTTACGAAACATCCCGGGGCTTCGGGTCATCATGAACACACTTTTATGCTCTGTTATACAAAAACAATCTGGTGCTCACTAAAGGGGTTGTAGCTTAAACAAAGGCCAATTATGGCTTTTCATATAAGTGAAACTGAATTTAACAAAGCTTTGTTTTATTTTGTTTACTAAGTGGCCAAAATAATTACAGGAAAATGCATCCGCTTCTTTTAACTTCACTGATGATATCACTGCAGTAAGTCTTATCTGTGACAGGAAGGGAATCTGCATACTGGAGTGAGGAACAGCAGCTGATGAGGTGGTGAAAAGACAACAGTTGGTCCTTCAACACATCTCAAACTAAAGAGCTTACTGTTGACTCTAAAAGGGAAATAGTTCAACATCTCTCCTTTTCCACCACTGGCCATGTTGTTGGAGAGGGTCTCGTCCTTCCGCTTCCTAGGCAGCACTATACATCAATAGTTATCAAGGGACATGAACACCCCTGGTCATTGTTAGTAAAGCCCACCAAGACAGTTAAGAAAATACAGCATCAGCTGGGAAGGTATGATCCATGTTTATAGAACCGTTACAGAAAGTGTGCTTCCTTGCTCCATCCTGACTCAGGAAGCACAACCAATCAGGACAAACAACAGCTTGAAAAAGTAGTACATATAGCTCTCAAGATCATTGGATGCAGTCTACTTTCCACAGCTTCACACTATACCACCACTGACCCTGCCTAATCTGCAAATCACCTGTTCAGTCTTCTCCCATCAGGCAAAAGATACAGGTTTACTGGGATTCTGTTTACACTTGTATTTGTTTTTACAGTTATACTTTACTACTATATTTAAGTTGTTTTTAATTTAAACAACAGTTTTAAATTTTTTAGTTAAGGTGTTTTACAGAGTTTCTGCTTTATTGTCTGCTTCTTTCAAATCTCACAATAAATCTCTCTAATTTCCAGTTTCATATCCTTTACAGATGCAATGACACAAGTTTTAAAAAAAATAAACCAACGTTTTCTTGTATAACAATAATGATGCTTAAACATAAAAGCTAAGCACATTTAAATTGCATGACAAAGGTTGGCATATAAATGAGTTTGACTATAGTTCTGTTAAAGTAGTTTACATCTTTCATCTTATTTTCATTTCATTCAAATGTCATTAAGAAAAGTGAGAAATTCCTTCTTACATGTAATTTTTATAATAACCAAAAAAACAAAAATAAGAATAAAAAAAAATCTGTCGTGAGTAACACATCAACCTTGCTTAACTGGTTTTATCTTTTAAACTAAAATATCACACTGCCGTTTACTGATACCCTGAGAAAGCGGTTTGACAGCTAGCACGTATTGTAGCTATCTTAGCCAACCAGAGAGAATTTGAAAAACTACCACATTTAAATATTTAGTGGTTTCAGCAAACGCATGGCCGTCATTAAATAAATGTTAAGGGGTACAACTTAGAACTATAACCTTCTGGAAAATTCGGCACAAATACTTGGCAGAGGTGATATTAATTTATTAAACTCTCGAGTAAGTACCCCGATAGCGCCCCAAATCGGTTTAACTGGTGGCAAGGGGATAGTGAGCTGAAAAGATAAATAGATAAATAAAAAATGTGAGATAAATCTGTCGTTTTACTCTAGCGATGTTTCTTGAAGTACAATTCATATAACGTTATCGATCCTCCACACTAGTCAAACACATCCAACGTTAAATGGATACATTTCTGAATGAAGTTCCGCGTGACAGGAAACTGAGCTGTCAGAACACAGGAACTCAATCACAGCAGCGAAAACTGTTCACATCTTTAAACTCAAACCTTCCTGAAGTTTAACAAAGACCTGTCACATCTCTTTCTTAAAATCTTTACGAGGTAACTGGCTCTAAGCAGAGGCGACAACTCCCAGCATCGGTTGCTTCTGCCAGGAAGTAGCGAGGACTGAGGCCAGGGAGGAGGCCCCATACACTGGATGAACGAACAGCGGAGAAACCCGGCACACTTCCTACCGTTTGATATCAGCTTAGCCGAGAGCTGTCGCACCAACTCTGGAATCTTGTCCCACTGGGCCTCCGAGCGGCATCGCTCTATCTCTATCTCCAGTCGTGAACCAGATTTCCTCGCTGTCATTTTGGCGAGTGAGGAGCAGCGCCAACTGGACCAAAACACCACCGGAGGAGCAAGCTAACGCTGGGTGAACCCAAGCATCCGGTCCCCACTTTCAAAATAAGACACACTAATTGTTTTATGACTATAAAAATGAAATAAAACACTGGTATATTAAACTTAGCTGTTATTTTGGCTCTTTGAGTACTGTCGGTGCCATTTGACCACGCAGAAGAACAATTAAAAATGTACCTTTAATGTTGTAAAACATTTATTATGAAGCAATCAGAAAGGAAGTTTGTTTTTCCTGACGATAACAGGAAGTAGCCCTCAGAAACACGGTGAGGTGGAAGAAGTAGGTGTAATGGCAGATTTGTCGTTGTATTTGGCAAATGTCAATGTTACATTGGGACAAACTATGGAAACTGAAAAGGTTAGTTGATGCTAATAAAATGTTTACTATTTTCTCTTTATGCGACAGCTCACATAAAGATTTGTAGTATTAATAGTTAACTACTTCCTTAGCAACGAAGCTAACGGGCAACAAAAACAACTGAAGTCACTTAAACTCTCTAACCAGTACTTTGATGTCGTGAGTTGTATTTTGCGTGCAGTCAGCTCTTAGAAAAACACATTAGACCACTTTTATTTTTGTACCTGTAAGGGTTTTATATAAACAGCAATTTAAATTTTAGGGAAGAGAAGATACTGATATTGTTGTCAATATTTTTACATACATCCCCACTAATCCCAAAAATGTGATTCTGTTCATCTGGACGTATCGTTTTCGATACTCATCCAAGTGACTTCTTCAGTCTCAGAATCACAGAATCAGCTTTTTGGGATTTCCTTACCTGGATGATTGAGCATGCATCATGACATCCCCACTAATGTTTGGTTAAATTTCCCTTAGTAAGTTGCACCTTGACCAGATGCTTTTGTTAGTCATAAACAAGCTTCTTGCATAATTTGTTAGATATTTGACCACTCATTTTGGAAAAATTAGTAGAGTTCATTTAAATTGGTTGGTTTCTTGGCACAGACCTGGCTTTTAAACATTGTTCCCAAAGTTTCAATGGAGTTTAGGTCAGAGCTTTGGGAGGGCTATTCCCATTCCAAAACCAGTTTATATGTGGTTTGGGTGTCATTCTCCATCTTTGTCCACATTTCAACGGTCTACCTGTTGATTTGAGGTCAAGTTGAAGAATTTGGAGGTAGTCCTTACACTTTGTGTAATGTACCAGTACCACTAGCAGCAAAATGGTCACATCACTATCATCCTTCACTGGCTACCTGTTGGATATAAAATACATTTTAAAATTATATAAATTACTTTTAAATCAAATTCCAGGCCTCAATCCTACTTTATGAACTGATCTGCTACCGGTTTTTTACATTAGGCCTGAAATTGAACATTTTCTACTCTAATAAAAGCTTTTACTTCAGTAAATTCTTCTATCAATTCTTTATTGACTTATATATGTGTTTTATTAAAAATATCATTAGTAATACAGTTTCAAATTATCACCAGAGTACAGGAGGGGAAGCAGAATTTGATACTGTGGAGATGGGGGACCCCGTGGGAACGCCAGGGAAGGTGAAGGTTCCTCGCAGAACCATTTACTTTGCCAATGGAGAGACCATGGAGGAGTACAGCACTGATGAAGAGGAGGAAGAGGAGCAGACTGCAAAGAAAGAAGTTATTTCTGTAGATCCGGTATGTTATTGGCACAGCAAGAGTCGAGTAACAAGAATCAATTAGGTTTTTCAAGCATTTTTGAGCCCATAGTTTTAGTTTTTAAGTCCCACAGCTAAAGTGTACAGCTTCCTGGTGAACACAGTAGACCAGCAGGTTAAGATACAAAACTGATCAACTATATCATGTTTCAGTCATTTGGAACTGCAGTGTTTCTTTATACTTCTTTGTGTTTCCAAATATAAAAGAGGAAGAAAGTTGAGCTTATATTGAAGGGAAATTCAGCTAATATTGTTTGTTCCAGTCAGAGGATCAACTCAGTTGGAAGGCCCAGTATGAGATACTGTACAGATTGTTATGACTTGTGAATACTAATATAGATAAGATAAGATAAAACTTTATTAATCCCTCGGGTGGGTTCCTCTGGGAAATTCGGTCCAAGAAGAAAAGTCCAAGAAGAAAAAGATGCACCTGAAACACTGATACACATAATACGTGCAGTTTTAAAATTTTTCAACATGCTTCTTGAGATTTATTTATTTTTTAATCATATCTCATGTCCACATGCCTGTTTTAGTCCAAACTGACCTGGGGTCCTTACTTCTGGTTCCAAATGTGGAGGATGGCCACCTCCACTGTATCAGGTAAAACTCCACATTGTAAAATTACTCATAAAACACCAGCCGTTGCAGGTTGAAAATACATTCTAATACCAGAGAAATTTAAATAAAAGTAGAAAATGGAAGCTAGAAGGTTGGCCTGGTGTCACCGCTACATTAAGGCTCTTTAGAGCCTTTCAGGGAGTTTTAAAAATAGCTTTTTGAAGTGGGAATATCAGGAAATGTTATAAATACTTCAGAAAGCCTGAAATGAAATGCATATTTCACAAATTGTTTTATAATTATTGTATTTTAAAAACGTTTTTAAGTGTTTAGAAGATGTCTCTAATTTGTGGGTTTTTGGGGTTTGTTTTTTTTTGCAGTATGTGACTACATGGGAGAGAAACTGGCCTCTCTCTTTGGCATCACTACACCTAAGTACCAGTATGCCATAGATGAGTACTACCGTATAAAGAAAGAGGTACGACACCATGTCACAGCTTAAAAGCTGCTTACTCAAACGGAGGAGCAAAAACATTAACATTAATCTGGCTCACTGTTGCTTTCCTGCAGGAGGAGGAGGAAGAGGAGGAGAATCGTCTGGCAGAGGAGGCGGAGCATCGGTTTGGGGAGCAACAGAGAGGCAAGCGGGGCGATCCCACAGCTCCTCGTCTGGCTACGGTGGAGCAGCCCGAGGCGTCCCCGGCCTCCTTTGTTAACATCAGCTTCGAGCTCGAGCCTGAGCCTCCTCTCAGCAACCAAGACCCCAACAGAGTCCCGTCTCCTCTCCCCTCCTGAAGAGTGACGGTGGCAGACAGAAACCTCCAAAACACACACACACTTCTGTTAGCTGACAACCCGTTAATCTACCCAGCTATGTAAACTAATAGTTTTGTTATTTTTTTACTTTTTTTTTATTTTATAAAGGAAGATCTTGGAGTGCAGGGAAACATAAAAAGGGCTGGAGGTGGCTGCACTAGCCTGACCTGTGAATGTATATCTGTGTATGGCAGGGACTGATATATGTACTTAGGCTGTTAAACAGGACCTAGGTTCAGCTCACTTTAAAATGATGAAGTAGATCCTCGAGGCAACAGTCAATTATTAATTACAGACTGGTGTGAAAATCCATCTAGAACTGGACAAAAATAAGAGAGAGAGTTGGTCCTACCCCCTCTGCTAAACAGAAGCATGTTATGTTATAGTTGTTGCCTCACTGATATGCCAATGAAGAGATTGAGTAGTTTTGCACTCTTCTCCAGTTCAGCCTGTCTTTGCTGCACTGTCATCTCTGGACAGGCTTCAGAAAAAGCCTTAAAATGTTTATAGAAGACAAACCGATAGACCTTATATATTAACTTATATATTCTTATAGGACTGTGTATTAATATTTTTGGTTTTCAAGGTTAAAAGTAGTTACAAAATGAAGACTAAAGCGTTTCAGTAGATGCTATATAGTCTGTTAATCAGTCTCTTAGATGTTTATGAGTGAATCGTGACCCTTCACCTTTGCATGCTTACCTCATTCGTACTTGATCTTTCCTGACGCGGTGTTTTGATTCATAAAAGATGCTCGGTGTAAAAATAAAAAACGTCAAATTTGTGCACATTTCCTCTGGCATGTAGCTCTGTTTACACACCTGTGTTGTTTTGGTGTGAGATGCCCAATTTTCGAGGTATCTGATGCAAAGATGTCTGCCTTCTCTGACGTTACTGCCAAACCGCCAACCATAACTCTCCAGTTACCTGTGACCAGAGGCTCAAGATGACGTGAGATGTAAATGCTCTCAGCTGAGCAGTACCAAGCTGGCTGAGCTCAGCTGCACTGTTATTTTCACTGGCGAATGTAGAAAGTACAAAGAAAAAGAGTTCCTAAATGAAACAGCTTGCATTTCATCCTGGGTTTTTAATGTTTTTGTGATTTGACCACCATGAGAGGAGCGTTGTTTTAGTTCTTTATATAAAAGAGAAGGAAGACATTTCTACAGTCTTAAACAGAGCAATTTGTAAAAAGCCAGACAGATCAGAGGAGTAATCCAAATGATTTGGGGGTAAACTGGCCCTTTAAGGAGGCACCTGCGCTGTTCACATATAGGCAGCCAGACAGATTATGGACCCAAATGGAAAAACCCAAATCAGGTCATCATGAGCAAAAAAGTTTTTTAAAAGTGGAATTTTTAATGTCTTAGAGTAAAACAGATATATTTTCTTCTTCTCATCTATCTAACAATGCCTCATTTTGGATCCTGCCAATTACTTCCTTGCATCTTTTCTTTAGTCATTGCTGTCACATTGTTCATGAAACTCATGCACCACAGGCTTGGAGGTGTGTGCTAAAGACAACGAAGATTTAAATGCCTAAAAGCTAAATAAAAAAAAATCAGGTCCCAGCTATGAACAAATCGTCCAAAGCTCCTGCGTGGACCTAACCAATTTCTTTCATCCAAAAATCTTTACTACTTACAAGTGTTTTAATATATTTAAGCGCTCCATCGTCCACAATGTTTCACCTCTGGCCTCCATAACTGTGATGTTTAGTTATTTATTGACCTGATGCACATTTATTAATTTCTGAACAGCTTGTTTGAGTGCTACATTTCCACATGCCCTAATGTTTCATTCATTATTTCTGTGTCACTTAAAGATGAAGTCAGCTGCTTCCCTTTCTTGAGATGTCACAGTAATCAGCTGCGTTTCTATTTTGATTTTATTTACAGCGTGAGTCTGGTTGGGCTTGTTAAAACTGACTTTAGTGCTAACCTCTCATTTGTGATCTTTGCCTCTTTACATAAAATCTAAAACCTTCCGACAGTTAAATCTGACTTTATCGCTAACTGATGCTCTACGCTGGTGTGAACAGTGGCTCGTGTATACTTCAGTCTTTGAATGTCCTTGCTTGTGCCAGCCTAAGCCTCTTAGAAATTGTTTTAATCTTCTCTTTGGCTGTGACGTGTGATGGCAGGCCTCAGATCTCAGCTTGCAGAGTAGCAGCGCTTATAGTCAGAATCGGTCCACAAGCAGACTCCAATTGAAATGCCAGCGTATCATAGCAAAAGATGTTTACACTTTGCAGTTAAATGTCTTTCACCAAGTATAAAGGATGTTTTTTTTCTGTGTAAAGCAGGCTAACATATGCAAAATATTTTGTGATTTTAAAGTGAAGCTTTTAATGAATCTTTATATTTCTATATTCTGTGTGTAAATAAAATCTTTAAATAATCAAAAGGGTGTTTTGTTTTTAAATTGTACAGTGTGACTTATTTCTTCTTTTATAGACAGTGCTGTGAAAAACTATCCCTGTGCGAAAAAGTAATTGTCACCTAAACCTGATCACTAGTTCTGCCACTCTTGGCAAGAACTGCAATCAAGTGTTCGTGTAACTGGCATTTCAGACACATTGGAAGGTTTTTAAACAGCCTGTTTAAGGTAATCTCAAATAATCTCATTCTTGTTTAAACCCAGATTATGATTGGGTCACTCCATAATTCTTATTTTGGGTTTTTGAGTCAGTCAGAGGTGGCTTGCTGGTCTGTTTCAGATCACTGTCATGCTGCATAACCTAAGTGCGCTTGAGCTTCAGAGCATGAACTGATGGCTGAGCATTCAAGATTTTCTTGTTTCAATTACAGAAACCCAAATGTAACAGGACTGTAAAAGTTCTTTTGTCTCGGCTGTCCACAGAATATTTTTCCCAAAAGTCATACTTCATTTTGTCAGGCAGGTTATAATTCGTGATTTGTCAAATTAACAGGTTTGGCTGTAATCAGGCTTGGGTGTGGCAAATAACATTGAACTCAGCTTTGAAAAAAAAATGTGATTAATTCATGATTAATATCACGACAAATATGCAGCAACTGTGTGATGCAGTCATGTCAGCATGGACCAAAATCTGAGGACTGTTTCCAGCATCTTGTTGAATCTACGCCACAGAGAATTAAGGCAGTTCTGAAGGGAAAAGGGGTCCATTCATCATTTAATGTTTAATTTTACAAAAATTTACAAAAAACATTAAATTATGATTTTCTTTAGAACTAAAGTAGAAATTTAAAGGAGCATTTTTCACAAAACGTACAAAGGAAGTCCAGTAAAAACAAAAAGAGCCCACATGTAAATCAGAGGGAGTTACTACGAAGCTAATTTAATGAGCCAGCAGGTCTTTTTAACGGAGGATACCAAAGTTAAATGTAAACAAGCTACTCAATGTAAATTAACTGTCAATTAAAGAGAACAAATTATTACCAGGTGTTAGTAAAGCTGTGCTTATTTACCATTTTATAATATTTCCTTTTGATTTTTAAAATTTAGTCCTATTCAATTTTATTCCCATTTGAACATTTTAAATTTTGTGAGGAAGAAGAAGCAGCAGCTTCCTCACAGGACCAGATGAAGAAAGCTATATTGAATTACCTTCGTAGTATAAACCCACCTAGATTTCACAGGTAGGAACAAGATCAGCATTTGCACATTCCTCCTTTTTTCCTTCAGAGTCTTCCAGCCTTCGAGGCCTTCACATGTGTGCGAGTGAGAAGGGTCAACGTCCTGCCGTTTTTTGGGAGTAAAACATGAAATTCTCTTTACGTTTCAACCCCGAAACATCTTCATGTATCGTCAAAGTCAGCCATGCTGCTCCCGCCAACCCCGCCGCTGTCACTGTCATTGGCCACCAGCACTTCTCTGTTCTCATAGGTCCAGAAGCCGTTGAGGTCAATCAGGATGCTGACCACTGTGTCGCCCTGACAGCTGTTCACCAGGTCCTGCAGTGTGATCTTGTAGGGGTCTTTAGGCTTCACCATGTCAAAGATCTCATCCTAAAGAGAGATTCAAATTTTCAAAAACATCGCCCACAGCCATTATGGCAACATAAGGTGCTGTTTGTCTGTGATGTACCTTTACATCCTGGAAGGAGACCGGCTCCTGTCCGTGCAGCTTGATCTGTTCCTGAATGGCCTGGAGAGAAAAAAAAATGCTGAAAAATGATCAAGAAAGACTGAATGAAAAAAAAAACTGCTGAATCAATCCTTTTGATTTTGTTTCACGGAAGCGTGTGCAGCTGATACCCTAAAGAAGTAGTTGAGGGAGAAGACATTGAGGTGTCCTTGATTCTCCATGTCCAAAAGTTTAAAGATGTACTGTAAAGCTGCTGGCTCCTTCCTGTTCTCCAGAGCCAAAACAAAGTCTAAATAGGTCTTATAGTCCTGGAAAAGAGAAGGAGAAACATTCAAGTCAGACAAATATTGAAATATTTCAACCACAGGAATGATGTTTTGGGAAGCAACATGTTGGTTTTTGGAGCCATATTTGGACAAGAGGGTGGAGTGAAGTTATCAGCTACTGCTTAGCCAGTCTGGTTAGATATTTGCTGATTAGTGCTAAATAACAAACTAATAAAATACTTGGATAGTCTGTTAATACAGTAAACTGCACAGTGAGGCAAATTGTCCGTCAGTGCATTTAAAATGCTTCAAACAGGAACCACAACACAAAATAGGTCCAGTTCAGTAACGAGAGCCAAAGAATAAAAACAGCATGTGAATAAGCCCAGCTTCAATTTGATGCAGTGAATCTTCAGCTCTACAATCTTCATAAGCAAAGGTTCGATAAACACCACCTAGTTTCATCTGCACTTTGTGCTGAATTTCTGGGAAAACAGCTTTAATTGAGTCTCAATAAAGTTTTAAAGCGTTAATCATCCCTGTAAAGTATTTACAGACCTATAGAGGCTGTAAATATGCTTATTTCTAATGTAAAGTTAGGCATTTAAACATGGGAGCCATGGCCAGTATAGTAGATTTATAGCGACCGCTTTTAGACGTGCGTGTGTGTTAGCTGCCTGAGGAGATCACACAGAGTTCACTCAGTCAGCAGCTCAGGATTAAATCTGTTTGCTTGAAGATGTGTGAGAAAGTCCTCACAGTCACCTGATCTCACCACCAAAAACATCTCTGCCACAGCAGTCAATACTCCAGCGGTTAATGTTATGGACTGTACCATTTCACCCTCGTAGGTAAGGCACTCCTGAAAGACTCTATCCAAAAACACAGAGGTGAGTGTGGCCGTGCCGTAACGTGAAAGCTCCTCTTTGCTCAACATGCCGTTGTGGTCCTTATCCAGGTTCAGGTACTGGCCTGCACAATTTAAAAACACAGATGTAAGCAACAGTACAGGGCACTGATACACAGACACATGCCACACAGAGCACTCTAACTTCACTGACCCAAAATTGGGCCTTTCACCAACATTCCTCTAAATACAGAGGAATACAATTACCACCGGTATCCTGCTGTGGAGATGTGTCCAGATGTTATCTCACCATAGACTCGGAGAGCCGACGGGGCCGAGAACCAGTTGGAGTCCTGACTCTCCTTAGACAACTCCTCATCTCTCAGCTGGTGACAGAGAAAGGAGAAAAAGGATGACATCAATAAGAGGAAGAGTTGCTTAGGGTTCAATGTGAACATCCTATTGTTATTGGCATCCTATAACAGACTGTGTGTGATGAATCAAAGAAAAATAAATAAATAAAAAATACCTCCAACAAGTCATCCAGAAAACTGCAGGCCAGGATGTCTTGGATTTTAATCTTTCCTGGAGAAAAGTAAGATAACTTAAAACAAAACAACAACAAAAAACCCACCAAACCAAAAACCCAACACCTCCACAAAAAGCCACAAATATTATGTGTGATAACCAAAATCAACCTTTTCTACACTCCTAACACAACCTAAACACAGGAAACATGGAAAATAGCTCCATATAAAGATCAAAATGATTATTTTTCCTTATCCCTTGCCTATTGTAATTATTATTGTAATAACTGCAAAGCTGCAGTTAGTTAGTCCTTACAGTGACCATCAGGCTCTGGTTTCAGAAATCAGGATTAACAAATTTTTACTTTAAACTGAGATTAAACTTCAGCTGATCTTAAATAATTAATGAGCTGTATGATGACTGGTATAAAATAAAAATGCCATCTGTGACAGGCATTTTCTTCTCAGTGTGACTGTGACAGTGACCCCACCCTGACATATAATATAATAATATTTTCTTTTCTTGTACAGATGAGAGATTGATTATAAATGTTAAACAAAAGACATTAAACACTGACGCATAAATGGAGGAACTGAGTCAGCTGATGCAGATACAGCTGGAGGGGAGGAGGCAGAAAAAAAACCTGCCAAGCAAGCAGGTTAGGTTGGAGTTAAATCCAGAGTTTTCATTATTTCAGGTTAAGCAAACCAACCCTGTCTTGCTCTATAATCTGTCAGCACTTGTCCTGGTTCATGCAAGTGTCTGTTAGATGTCATAAGTAGCACCATGGTCTTGGAGGAATGTTGTCTTGCTTGTGTACTGTACCACTGCACATGGCTGAAATGACAATAAAGCCACTTGACTTGACTTGCAGGGTAATACGCCACGTTCTTACGGGGTTTACTCTCACCTGTTCGGAGTGGGTCGAGGAAGAAGAAGAACTTGCGGACAGCGGTGCAGACGTAGAAAGAGTAGAAGGACTTCTCCAAGCCGTCCAGCTGAGGCAGAGTGGGGATCAGCTCCAGGATGTAATTTTCTAGATCCTACAAAGAATGAGAAGAATTACCATTTTGCTGCATTAATATTTTCACTTTAGATAAAACAGTTTTGTTTTGTTTCAAAGTCACATGAGCTGAACTTACCGACTCTCTGAGGTAGCCCTGTCCAGCCACATCATACAAACTCAGGCCTATCCGGGTCTGATGCAGCCACACTTGATGCAGATGAGAAGGAACAGGAAACAGAAGGGTAAGTCAAAACGTTTTAATTTGCAATATTATTGTAGTATTTCTGAGCCCGCAACAGGATAGTTACAATGGTGAAAAATACAAAAGAAACAATCTAAACCTACAATCTTTTTTTTCCTTTCAGGAACATAAAGCATAGTTTTAATAGCAAATTTGCACCAGTTTATTTTCTATGGCACAGAGTAACAGAAACAAGCATTAGTACTATGGATGTTTGATTGCATTTTGGGTCATATCCCCATGTGGGATAGGTGGTTGGTGAAAAGAATTTATATTGTTTAGGAGGCTCTGTGGAGACAAAGCAGAGGAAAAAATGTCCAAACCTTTCCTCATGACGTAGTTGAAGAACTGCATGATGGAGATCCGACCGTAAGGGTCACTGTGCAGCAGCTTGGCGTAAACTCTGGCTGTGAAGAATTTTCTGAAAGTAAGAAAGAAAAAAACAAACAAAACACAATTAAAACTTTACTCAAACATATTAATGGCTTCACGTCAAAATCTGATTTCACTTAACACAATCTTTCTGCTTCAGGCTCTGAGAGCGCTCACATTAAAGGTCACTCTTCCTTCGAAAGAGTCCCGTATTCTTATTTGTCATCACAAATTTTCCCAAGTTGAGTAATTTGGATGCCTGCTGCCTTCATTAGATGAGGTAGCTGTTTCTTAAGGACCAATTACCCATGGACACCGTGATAGACATATAATGTAGCACCAAAAGTTTATAGGGCAGACATTTAAATGAAACGGTGATTGGGTTAAGGTTGTCAAGATTGACCAAAGTGGCTGATGCACACCCTGGAGGGACACCTACATGGGTTTTGGGCCTGATAAATACCTGGAGGGTCAGTGATTGTTTACATGTATTAGCTCTAGAATTGCCTAATAATACATGCACAATCAAAGGAAACCATAACTGCGTGCACTTAGACCCACATGACTTAAACTTTGACGGGAGCATAGACTACTAACTATTACTACTACTAACTAAATTTCCCATAGGTGTTTTGATAAGTTGGTAATCAAGCCTAAGGGAAATGCTTTTTACTGATTTAACATCCTCTGTGATCAATATCTAACAATTAGACTGAATAGGTCCAGCAGTGTAATACAGACTTAAATGAATTTTAGGTTTGAGAACTTGTTATCACTCACTTGCACTTGCTCCCGGCCTTTTCCCCCACCTCCAGGTAGGCTTCATAGTTAATCATGGCCTCTTCTCCAGTCAGTGGAGGCACCTGGTGCTTATCGAGCAGAAACCACAAATTCTACAGAAAATAAAAGGAAACATAAGAAAAACAAAGTTTGTGTTGCTTTACCTGCAGAAGAAGCACTGATATATTTGTGTGTGTTTTACCTGCAGTTCCTCATTATCAAGCAGCTCTCTGCTCTTCCTCTGGAGAAAGACAGCTCTGGATTCCTCTCTTAGTTTCTGAAGCAATACTTCATCTTCTGCTGGCAGCTGCAGAAAACCCCCCCCACAACATCTACATAACAGTGGTCCAAATCATGTCCAAGCAACTACGCACAAGTTAAATGATCAGCATCACAGTTCCCTCTCTTACCACTAATTAAATGATTAAATTGACTGGATGTAAAGGTCTGAATACAACTGTTTGTGAACTGTAACGTTTGCTTCTGGATGGCGTATGTAGACAGTGGAAAGAAAATAGTTCTAAAACTAAGGTTTTTGTTTGACTTTTACAGAGTTCATATGTATTGAACTGAATTGATACCCTGTAGTAGAACCGTGGGATGGTCTTGTAGGAGTTGCCGCTGTTGCTTCCTCCTTTCCACTCGGTGTAATATTTGGAGAAAAGCTCCGTTTCTTCTGATTTCTTTTCCTCTTCGCTCTTCTCGTCTTTGCCGGAGAAAAACATAATATAAAAACCAACTTAAATATTAACTATCCGTCAAAAGAACACTCTTATTAGTTAACTGATTACAAATCGACAGTATACATTCAAGTTAGCCAGCTAAACACAGTTTACATTGTTTTACCTCTTTTGGAGTTTGCTAACCTCCTCTTAAGAATATCCGCCCAGTTAGGCCGCTGTTCGGTAGCCATCTCTGCTCCGGAGACAAGCTAACAGTGAGATTTCTTCATTTTAATAACGAATCTCCACTTGTAGTAAAAAATAGCCGTGCTACCCAAACAACATCAAGCTAATAGCTGTAAAGGGAACTTTTTTTCCGACCGGTGCTTTTCAAAATAAAAGAGTAACGAGAAAGAAACGAATTTCCACCTCTTCAACCTGCTCCCTGTTAGTCCACACAGCGACTACTGCCTGACTTCAACCCGTTCATCATCATCGCAAACAAGAAGAGACTCAATACTTATCCCGATTTAATCCCATATCTCCACGGTATGGCTCACTATCACTATTAACTCTATCACTCTGCATTTACTCCAGCTCTGCACATCGCCTATGTTCTTGAAAATTATCTGGACATAAAATGATACAAAAGCTACATGTAAATAAAATAAATGTAAAAGTTAAATAAATATATAACTATAAAATGTATAACTAAAATTATTCTCATGATCAATGGGTGATGACTTTTCCTTTTTTATTTTGAAAAACTTGATACCTCACAAACGACGTTGTCTAATGTTGATGACGTCAGGTGTGCGACTCCACTCATGCCTTCTTGCTGGTGTGTTTTGTAGAAGGATGTGAGCTGAATGAGTTCCTCAGGCGGTGTATTTGTAGTTTTATAGTTATGCAGATTTATGGACGAAACGAGAGCGCGGGAGAGCCTTTGAAGGACGCGTAGAAACAGGAAGGTGAGCTTCTGGTGTCACCTGCAGGCTCATGTAATTCACGTCATGTGTCAGCTGTGTGCTTAGTTTGCGTATGAGAAATAAAACAGTTTAAATTTAAAGTGGGATTACAGCTGCTGTGCTCATAAATCACTCGCTATAATCATCCAAACATGGCCTCTACCTTCATACTGAAAGTCAGAACATCTCTAAAGTCCTCGCAGCTCTTTTTCCAACATGGACGTCCAGCTTTCTCCACATTACAACCTCCCTGGGCTCTCTCTGTGTGCAGCAGAGAGCCCAGCCTCACCCTGGGTGTCAGACGGACACACAGAAGCAGCAGTGGACAGACTGAAGGGCAGGGTGGGGTTAGAAACAGCACCATCAGAAGCGGTGAAGAGGATGGTGCAGTGAATGGAGGAGGAGATAAGAGGTCTGCTCCCTGGCAGAGAATCCATAAATCTGTGTTTGCTGCTGGAACGGCGAAGAGGACGGCGGATATACTGAGGAGGAGGGCGCCTCTGGTCTGTGAGGATAAGGATGAAGAGGAGCCTGAACGTAGGTCAGCCAGGGGAGCAGGTGAGCATGCATCACCACCTCTCTTCAGATGTTTAACATCTCATGATGTGTTTGGATGACTATTTGGATGTTTTACAGGAAGGCTGCAGCCTCCTGAGCAACCGCTCCCTTCCAATGAGTGGAAGAAGCTGAAGGAGTCTCAGGGAAATCCACCTCGGTTTGAAATCCAAATGATGAAAGCTCTCTTCACCTCTGGGGGCGAGCTGGATGTTGCCAAGTAAGAGTTAAATGAAAGATTTTATTTACCCCTACGGTGATTAAACAGATACTGACTCTGGATGACTTCCAGTGGAGCTGTGAGGAACCTTAAAGGCATTTTAGATCAGTCGCTGTTCTAAAAGCTTCCTGAAAATCCTTCATTTAATCCAGAATGCTGCGGTGAGAGCATTAAAGGACTGAAAAAGCTCCATGTTACTTTCATTTAAAATCCTCCTCTTCAGGTCCCTGCTGACTTTTGTAGCCACGGAGACTGGCACACTGTCCTACGAGCTGCTACTGCGATACCTGACGCTGTGTGTGAGCAGCGGCCATGACGCTGAGGTGTTCGACGTCTATGACATCATGCGGGGAAGTTTCCCCTCTCTGGACACAGGAGCTTCCAGTCTTTTTATCAAAGCCTTCAGCCGGACTGCGAGGTGGAGGGAGGCTCTCAACATCCTGCAGGAGCTCAAGAAAGTAAGCAGTTTTTTTTAGGAGAAAATTAAACTTATGAAAAAGTATTTCAGTGAGAAAAAAATGCAATTTTAGTTTAGGCCAGAATTCATCACGTGTGTTTGTCATTTGCTAAGCTAAATATTAACCTAATAGTTGTTTTTCTGAGGCTTAAAATTAATTTCTTACACTTTTTCACTCCTTTTTTTCCTGGTGTTCCCCCTTAGTTGCAGGATACCTCAGGGTTCTAAAGTGGGTCCCTTTTGCTTCCCTTGTGGTTAAAAGTATAACATCTCCTTTCATTGCTTTGCAGATAATCTACATATCTGTTTATCTATACAAACCAAGCAGCCATGCTTCTGTTCAGTTCTGATAAACTTATAAATGTTCAATCGTGGTTTGAGATAAACTTTCTCAGCCTGAACAAACCTGAACCGGCTTGCTCGTAGGGGGTTGTATACTTGTTGTGATTTTCTCTGTTTTCTTTGTGTTATTGTAGGGTCTTTACCTTAGAACGTAAAGCACCTTGATTCAAAGGTTGTTGTCATTTAGCACTATATAAACAAAATAGAATTGAATTGAACTTTGTCATCTGCAGATGACGATGGTTGATTTCGTGATATTAGTGAGGTAGTTTTATATATTTCAGGTTGTTTCAAATGTGAGCGAACTCACAGGTGAAGCACGCTTTTCCTCCATAATCATCACCTGATTTTATTTACTAACAGACTTTTAGTCCATCACCACGCAACTATGGCGACGTCATCGCGGCGGCAATGAAGCACGGCGACACAAGCACTGCCTGGGCTCTTTATGATGAGCTAATCGACAATGGACTGAGTCCTCACCAGGAGACATGGGAGACTCTGTTTAAAGTGGCAGGGAAAAAGGAAGGAGAAGAGGGAATGACTGCCATGTCACAGGCTGAACAGCAGGAGAGGCACCTGGGAATTCTGCTGCACATGAGGAACAACCAGATCTACCCTCAGCAGAGCCTCGCCAGCAGCATCAAGAGCTGGTTTGAGAGGTAGGACCATGATAGGGAAGCACATGCATGCAAAACAAATCCAGTTTCTAAAAATGTGATTTTTCTTTTTTCTCCTGCATTTATTTTCAATGTGACGTGTATTAAAGGCAAACCTCAACATGTTGAATATAATCACCCTAGTGTATATTCTCCTTGTGCTCCTTCCCAAAATCAGCCTGACAGGACAGGAATGGACAGGCAACTGGACGACCGCCATCCCGAAGTAATAAAAACCACTTCTGATGTGTGTACGTACCTCCATTATGATAGTGTGTGTCATTTAAACATATATATGTGTGTGCATGTGTTCAGGGGAGTATGTAGGAGTTGTGGGTCTGAGTTGGAGTCCATCCAGCTGACTGCTGAGGAGTACCAGCAGCTTAAAGACAGAGTGATGACCGACATCATTGAGGGACAAGATATTTTCACCAAGACGACTCCAGAGGTGAAACGCACACATACACACAGGGACCTTAAACTTTAATTTATTATCATTTATTGTTATGTTTACGTGACAAACAAACAGCTGTAAACATAAAGAAGCAGCTCGAAAAAAGAACATTCAAACATCCTGTAAGAGCGAGATGAGATTTTTCTTTGTACACCCCGCCACCACTAGGGGGAGTAGTGCTGCTGCCAGTTAGAGTGATTTAATGTTGGGGGGGTGTGATCAGAGAGGCGTTTGTGGTTGTTCTTTTCATATTCCACAAAGGTCTGTGTAGACTCTGTAAATAAGGCTGCAAAGATAGATTAACCGTTTTTCACCACAGCCGTTTCAAAAAAATCAAAATTTTAGAAAAGTGTCAGATAAAAACTAGAAGAAATGTGGAATGAAGGATAACAATGCTAAAGAGAGGAACATGTGGTCAACCTGCCTATCACAGGTGTTGCCTTACAGACTCTGCTGTAACAGATTTTGTTGTGTGATTAGACTTCTTTATTGGAAACAGCTGGAAAATAAAGTGTGTAAAATGAACCTTGTTAATGGAAACTATGGACATTTTTCCTAAACGAGTGTCCTACAGTTGCTGTTTTTTGCGTTTTTTAAATGCAATGCTGTCGTTATACGTCCTCCCTTCATCACGACCCACCTGGCTCATATCAGACTGCAGTAAGGCCTCGTTGTAGTCTTTCAGTTTCAGTGAACGTCTCCCACCACTCCAGTATTTTTAATGCCATTATCTCAACCCGTGAATTAAGTATTCACGTAATTTAACATAAAGAGACACAAGTATGTTTTAAAAACTTAATACAAACCTAAATATTTTTTTTTCTTAATAATGTTTCCTTTCTTTTCTTTTTTCTCTTTGTCTCCTTTGACCTGTTACTTTCCTCTTCCACCTCAGCTTTGCTGTTTTTGTTTCCTTTTGGTCACTTTACTCTGTTTTTCTTTTACATTTGCTCATTTTTTTCTTTTCTACTCTTTTCTTCCTTTTCCTAGTTTTTTTTAGTAGAAAAGTAGAAAATGCTAATATTACTACAATACACAAAATCTGTGTGAGTGTTTGTGAATGATGGTGTCATGTTGCCTAGCAACCACTTATCTTTGGGGCACAATGGTGTGTTTTTTGCAGTTGCACACCTGTAACACCTTATAAAACAGTTATATTGGTTTCATTTTACCGCAGTTTCTAATTTAGATCTGCAACACTTCTGTTATGCGTGATAAATTATGACTCCCATTGATGTTTTCTTCTTTCTAATTAAAAAAATAATAACAGTTAATTCATGTAGATGTTTGAAAACTAAAAGTAAAGTAAAATATTGAAACTAGATTTTTTGGTGCACTAGTTTCTCAGCTGTTTTCTTGCTGTCTTTTGCTAGATGGCGTCATTGTTACACCGGCTGGCACATCAAGCTGGCAGAGTCTGAGCTGGTCAAAAGAATAGCTCTGTGTTTCAAGTTTTATAGACATTTTTAGGTGCAGTGGGGCAGCTGTCTGTCCCCCTGGTTCCAAGACTTTATTGATTATTTCCCTAAGCTGGGCTGTATGACTCTGATTTTTAATAATTAACCACAGAGGAGGATACAGTTCTGTTATCACCACATCCTTTGTGGTTTTCTGGCCTTTGCAGTCTGTTTTGGTTTTTTTTAATGTTAATGGGATAATATTATCAGAGACAGCCAGTCATCCGGAAGCTGTACTTTCAATTCCTGATTTATAGATAAGAATTAAGTTAGATTATGCGAAACTTAAATCACAGCAGTTTTTTCGGATTTATCCTGTAAATTTGGCCAAAATCAGACTCCAGACAATAAAAAATACATCGCAAAGGCCATTCTGCTCCACAGAAGTAAGCACAAAGACCATTAAAGTGAACATTTACGCTTAATGTGCAGGAAAAGACAGTTGATTTTTGATCGGACCACAAATGGGGGCAATGATAAAGAGGCAGTTTTGGCAGTGGGAGCTGCTTTTTCAAGTTTTTAGAATTTTAAGTTATTCTCTCAGAAGTTTGAGTTGGTTAGTTAAAATCTTATAATCAAAAACTCAAATTGTTAACTCATACATGGAAGAAAAATTTTGTTTTCAGTGGCAGAAACAAGCCTCCATGAAAGCATCTCAACACACACTCACAAAACTTCTTAACTGTGGCCACTGTCGGATAATCGTACCTACTGTAAAATTTCATCATATGATTTAACAATACGGCAAAAATGTTCTCATTTAATGATTTTATAAATCCAATTCTCTCTGGTTTGCTGTGTTCTCTGACTCAGCAGTAAATTATATAACGTTGCATAACAGCATAACATGTTTTCCCCACTCAGCCACTTCAGCAGTCGATCAGACTTTTACTGGCCCAGAAAAAATTAATTACTGTTTATCCTGCTAGGCTAATTATATCTCTCAGTGTCTTTCCACGAGACTATTGTGGCAAGACATTTATGGTATTGTGCAAAAGTCTTGAGACATTGCAGTCTTGAGATATTTTTCCTGAAAAATTAGAAGTAATTGCAGAGACTTATGGGTTTTATTCTTCAGCTCAGCCTGAACCTTAAGTTTCTTTCTTTTTTTTAAACAATATCTTTTTATTGAGAGTTTTCCTTTATACATATAAACAAAAAGAGAAAAGGATTGGAGATGATCTGTACATTCGGGGTAATTAGCCCATACACTTTGCTCTAAAAAAAAAAAGGAAAATAACAAAAAAAAGAAAAAAAACATTTTTTTTCCAGTTTTAGACACAACATGAGGTCATATAACCACTGTTTGTGACTGGGAGGGGCCACATCCTGCCGCCTCAGTAGAATATCCCTCCTGGCTAACACCGAACAGAATGATAGCACCTGTCTTTTAGAGGCCGGTAGAAACGCCTCATTCCCACTGATACCAAACAGAATAAGAAGGGGACCAGGGGTCAGCGTCACACTGAGAATTCTGGACAGGGTATGGAAAACCTCTGTCCAAAACTGAACAAGACTGGGACAAGACCAGTACATGTGGATCAGTGAGGCTTCAGCAGTTTTGCATCTGTCACAATATGGAGTGATTTCAGGATGGATACGAGATAATCTGGATTTTGAGAAGTGGGATCTGTGCACCACTTTGAATTGAATTAAACAATGGCTTGCACATAGAACTGTCTTTCTTTAAGTAAGCTTCAGGGATAATTCTCTAGGCTTTGCTTCAGTTAGATGACCCCACACTGCTTTAATAATGTTGAGGTCCAGCCTCCTTGGAGGCCAATCCATGACTGATACTGTTTCATTGTCTGTTTCCAGGTATGCTTTTACTGGATTTTTAGTGTGTTTGCATTCACTGCAATACTTAAAAATGAAGCTCTTGCCAATCGAACGCTTTTCAGATAGTATTGCCAGTGAATCAAAATTTCATGGTACTTTACTGCATTCATAATTTCATCAGTTTTGCTATAATGCAGCACCAAATTATGATGGAGCCTCCACCAGCTTTTACTCACTGTTGCTTTCTCTATAATAAGAAGTGCCCCAAGACTTGTGCACAGTACTTTAGGCCAGGTGAGGGACAAAAGTTGCATGAGATTGCATTGCGCAAAAAAAAAAAAAAAAACCCCAACTAATTTTTATCAGATGTAGGCTAATATGAAAATGACCCAAATTAGAACACAAAAGATCAGATTCCATGTGATTTGCGCTGTTCATGCTGTTGTGAAAAACCAGATATGAGTCACATGTAAGCCAGAAATATCATATGTGGGCTACTTTTGTCTGCAGCGTGAACTAGAGATTAAAGAAGATGATTTAAACGACTGTGAGCCGGCAGTGAGCTTCACTGAGACCCAGCCAGCACCTCTATAGTTCACTAATTAACATATTATATGTTGTTTGCTTAAATTGTGCAGAAGCTGAACTATTTGCAGTGCAACAGACCAGTTTGCACACAGACTCTTTTACTACCAATTCATGTTCATGGAATATATGCAGAATGAGATTTGTCTTGCTGGATAAGCAAGGCGAGAGGCAGGGTACACGCTGGACGTGTCGCCAGTCTGCTGCAGGGCTAGCACAGAGACACACTCACATTCAAATTTACACCTATGGGCAATTACTGTGTACCCTGCCTCTAGCCATGTGGCTGCTGGGACAGGCTCCAGCCCACCGGTGACCATGAATTGGATGGCTGACAAAGACCTTCTGTACAAAAGTAAGTCATGTGGGTTGGCCACAAGGTCAGTCTTCCTCTTTATTTCAGTGGAAGTTGCGAAGATGATTTACATATTTACACAGCTAATTAGCTTACTTTAGCTAATTGATTAAATTGAATAAACAGGAAAATAACAGAGGTTGTAGTTTTTGCTTTCGGTGATAGGCAAACACCCACCCAATTCAGAGCAAGGTGATTTAACTATTTAAAATTTCCACTCAATTTTCACATGAACTAAACAAATGAAGGGCGTATTTGTGAGCTTCAGAGGAGATAGGTGGACTTTGTTACCTGTAAACATAGCCTGCACAGACATTTCCCCGCTGCCTTTGTGCTTATAGCTTGATGTTGTGTATGTGCGTGAGGTTCTTGGCAACAAAGTAAATGATCCCATTTCCCATGAATTTATTTGTTTAAGGGGAATGTTTGGCTTTTTTTCTGTTTTGTGAATTTTCCAAGTAACATGAAATGAAAATCAGATCATTTACATGCATTCAGCTGGATTCTTTATGTGACTCCAAATATGTAGACAGACAGCAGCAGACACAGACAGCAGTGCACTTACAAACAAGCTTAAAACGCTGAATTATGGCTGTGTTGAGCCTTATTTGCTGTGCATGCATATGTGCAGCGTCTGTGTGGAGAGCCAAGGCACAAGCTTTTCATTGGATTGGAATGTACTCCTTTTTTAATAATGCAATTAAAGTAAACATAAAATGAAGTTTATTTAAAAAAAAACAAAAAAACTGGGCAACACCGGCAATGTGTGGTTAATAATATGACATATTTAAATTATTAAAATAGGGCTCGCTTTGCACATGTTCTTGTGTCCTTTTTTTGGCTCAGTTATAGTTGGTTCAATTAAGGGAATTTCCAGCATGCGGACGGCCATGTGAACGTAGCCCACAGCTACCTCCTGCTGAGCAGACAGACAGTTTAAATGAACTTTGTTAATTCCCCATTTAAGGCAGTTTATTTCAAGGGCAAACAGAGTGCTTCAGAGGAGAGTTAAGCAACTCGTGAAGGAAGGAAAAGGGGGGAAAAGAAGGGCATCAGCACAAAGGGGAAGAAAGGCGGCAGTTTGGTGATAACTAGTAAAAAAAACAAAGTGTCTGTTTTCTTTTCAAATAGCACTCATATATGTTTAGATAGCAGAGGTCAAAGATTCACTATTAGAGCAGAGAATGCAACAACACATCCCTTTATCCACAAAGAGAGTCGCTGTGAATAAACTCAGAATGCACTAACCCCGTTTTTAATTTAAAAAAAAAATTAACATTAGCATGATTTTAATGCAGAGCCTCGCTGCAGGAGCCATTTTTGGTTTGTTCATTTGTGTTTAAGCTTCTGGCCACCACTCAGTTATGAGTTTGACATGTATTGAGCCTAAAGTCAGACTTTTCAGTGTCACAGAGGTTGTCTCTTTTAACCTGGTGAGATCACCACATTAGCTTATTCTGATTACATAAGCTGGTCCAGAGAAGGTCTTTTTTTAGTGATTAATGGAAGATGATAATACTAACCTAGTACTAACTCAGTTAGTACTACGGGGCTACCTAAGTAGCTACACCTTTCTAGTGCTCCTTTTGCATTTAGAACTGCCTGAATTCTCCCTATTTCCACAACAGGGTCACACAGGGGATGCAGATTTGTCAGCTTTACATCCAGCTTTAATACTCAAGTAGGCTGTGGTGTTTAAATAATGCTCAGATGGAACTAAGGGGCCAAAATTGTGTTGAGAAAATATCCCCCAAATCATTACACTACAACCACTGGCCTAAACCTTTGACACAAGGCAGGATGGATCCATGCTTTCATGTTGTTCGTGCCCTATTTTGATCCTACCGTTGGAAATCAAGACTTATCGGAACAGGGAATGTTTTTCCAGTCTTCTGTTGTCCAGTTTTGGTGAGCCTGTGTTAATTATAGCCTCAGCTTCCTGCAGCTGCTGTTCGCTGACAGAAGTTGCATCTGGTGTGATCTTCTGCTGCTGCAGCCCTTCTGCTTCAAGGTTTGACATGCTGTGGATTCAGAGAAGCTCTTCTGCATTCCTTGGTTGTCATGAATGTTTTTTTTCAGTTCCCGTTGTTTCCTATCAACAGTCTGCTCATTTTGACCTCTGACCCCTGGCATTAAAAAGTCATTTTTATCCAGAGAGCTGCAGCTTACTGGATATTTACTCTTTTTCGGATCATTCTCTGTAAACCCTCGAGATGATTGTGTGGGAAAATCCCAGCAGATCTGCAGTTTCTGAAATACTCAGATCGCCCTGTCTGGCACTTACAGTCATGTCACCTTCACAGTCACTTAAATCACCTTTCTTCCTCATTCTGATGATTTGAATTTCTTGAACATCTTGGCCCTGTCTACATGCCCGAAAGCAATGAGTTTCTTATGATTGTCAGGTTAGATATTTGTGTTAACAAGCAGCTGAACTGCTGTACCTAACAAAAAAAAAAAAAAATACTAGCAGATGAGCATATATACGAGGATGCGGTTTTTGTTTCTGTTTTCTGGCGTGGCTACTTGTCCAAGCTTCAGCCACCAAATCAAGAGCGGAAGCTTGAAAATTCCAAACAAATTTTCCCACAGCAGCATCTTCTGCTTTTTAAATTAACTCAATTTCAGTTCGCTAGTGCAAATTTTTCACATTAATATATATTTAAAAAAAGCAGGAAATTAGAGATAATAGAATACAGTTTCTGTTCTCTACTTGACAAGAATTTTGGTGTGTTGTGGCTATAGTACGCTTTAACATAATGTGAAATAGCACAGTCTAGGCTGTGTTTTATGAAAAAGCAGATTGTTTGCTTCATGCAGGGGCACGTCATCATTAGTACTCATATAGGATTTCAACTACTGAACAATTCAATGCCTCCTTTGTTGCTTTTGTTGGTTCATGGCTCTATGGTCTGGACTTTTACTGCAGAGCTGTGCTGCTGGACTGTGCAGAATGTGGCTGGCTGAAAAACGCAGTCAACATAAACCGGCTCTTTTAATCTTAAACATTTATTTGGTGCATAAGCAGATGTAAAATGTAGACACCAATCAAAATGTAAAGGGGGAAATGATGACAAGTGTCAGAAGTGAGATAACTGAGAAGTGAGATAAACTAAACTCAGCAGGAAGTTTTTTTTTAAATAGTGTTTGAGCTGAAATTGATAGAGTTAATTATGTGCACATGACACAGCTCAGTGCGAATGTTGTTGGATATGTTTACAGAACCCTACTGTGCTTTGTGTAATAAAGGTGGCACTTAAGTGATACTATAAGCTTATGCATGTATGTGTGTGTGTGTGTGTGTGTGTGTGTGTGTAGTCGTGTAATCCACAGCAGCACAGTGAGCTGGTTTCACATATCAGCTCTGGAAAGTCCCTGGATAATTATACTGGACTTTGTCTTTCTCTTTTCTTCTCCTTGTATTCTTTGCTCGTCTGCGGCTTTCATTTATTGTCTTTCTTCCTTTTCTTCTTAATCAAACATTGCTGCAGAATGAATTAGTGAGTATGCCTGGTGTGTTTAGGCAGTCACAATTAATAAGAGCATAAATAAGAGCATGTGGCAGTTTTAAAAAAAAATCTAGATCATGACATTAAAAACACTCATTTTAATGTGCGTTCATGATACTGTGGATGCAATCACAATTCACTCCAGGGGAATTCACAGCAGCCTATTTCCATATTGCTGTTGGTGAAAACTGAAAGCACTGACAGGTTCCCATGCAGGTTCAGAGCAGCTTTCCTGTTATGGCACAAAGCTGCCTGAGAGTTTTTAAAAGTTTTGATCTGAGTGGTGCATAAAAAAACATAAAATGTAGTGTGAAATTTATAAGAAATGCAAATTGAACAAATTCTGCATAGATGGAGCTTTTTACCTCCCCTGTGGTCTGCATGTTTTGGGTGTTATGAAAACAGCTGCAGATGTCCTTAGATTTCTGTGTAGTAATGATAAGGGCTCACCAAGGGCTAACATATTAGTCTGACTAGTCTGAGGCAGCTTAAAAGGTCAAAACAAAACAAAACATGATTATCTATTATTGATAAGGATTATCTGAATATGCTATTAAACCTTATGTTAACACAGAGGACTAGCTGGCACTCTGCCATCTGCCTGCTGGGAAGGAAAGTCCAGGTTGATTTATTACTGGCAGGCCTTTGATCAGTTGGTGAGAAAATCAGCCAACCATCAGCTCACAGGTGGAGCTCAGATACGCTCTTTGACTCAGGAGCAAACTAACCATCTATGATGTTGTTAGAAACCTCTGCAGATGTTTTCTGCACATTAACCGTACTCTCAGGTCAAATTATCAATCGGAAACATTGCACAGAGGGCAACTATGCTTTTTGCTGAACATAACATAGACTTTACATAAACAATGGATGCAGCTACTGCGATGTCATCCGCTGGTTTGTGAAGCTTTTTGGCTCCTGTGTTGTTGTTGTTTTGGAGCCAGAATTGCCCATGCTTGATGAAGAGGTTACTGGCTAATTCTTGCAAACCTGCCACAAACTGTATGGGTGCAGGACACAGTTAGCTGCTAATTAGTTCAACTTAATAAAATATTAGATATTAAATACTCTCGGATGGTCTTGAAGTACAAATGGACCGATGTTGGTTGCTTTCAGATGATCGCACACTGCTGTTTCATTGTGTTTTTCCTATCCAGGTGTGCTTTTACTGCACTGATAGTGTGCTTGGGATCATTGCCATGCTGGGAACTCAAGCTAATGCTAATCAGATAATTTACACATAATTCTGCATGGTGGATTATAATCTCATGGTACTTTTTTACATCATAATTTCATCAGTTTTGACAAGATGCCTAACACCACTGCCTAAAATACCACCTAAACCCCAATAGAGCTTCCACCATGTTTTACAGATGGCTGTAGACACTCACTGTTGTACTTCTCTGATTTTCAGTGCTGTTTTTGTGTAAGTTTTTGTGAACAATTAAGTTAGATGCCTTTTGTGTTGTACCTGTTTTACCTTCGTGGATCACTTTCTTTATAAAAACTCCTCCACTGACTGTTATTTCCCTACATATCGCTTTCTTTACATATAATAATTCTCCTTTCTCTCTGTCTGTTTGTGTGTCTGTTCAGGAGCTGCAGCGGTTCAAGTTGTTTGTGAAGAGGAAGCCGGCCTTTGATGTGGTTGTAGATGGGCTTAATGTTGCAAATATCAACAAGGACAAAAGCAAGCAGTCAGAGACGGTAAGAATATGCACAGGTGCACATGCATTAAAAGTGTGAGATGCAGATTTACACACAGGGTCTGACCTGTGTGTAAATCTGCACTCAACACATAGTTACACAGTCTTGATTTTAGTGGTTTCTTCCTACATGCATATCTGTCCAACTCAGGGGCTTTTCTGCCAGTCACAGAATGAGTCAACCTGCAGTGTGTGTGTGTGTGTGTGTGTGTGTGTGTGTGTGTGTGTGTGTGTGTGTGTGTGTTTTTTGTTTTTTTTAGAGCATGCATGTGGGAGATGCACGTAAAACTGCCCAGTACCTGATTTTAACAGTAATGAGAGTACTTGTCAGCCTGCCTACATGTGTCTGTCAGGATGTGAGTGTGTGATGGCTTATTCTGCCCCAATTTTCTCACATATGTGGCTGCAAGACAAAGGAAAGTACAGACTGATGAGCCTATTTCCCTATCTAGTCATCTAGTTTGTGGGAAAGTTAAATAATTTATGAAAATAAATGCAAAAGAGATCGAAATTTACATCAAGCATATTATTCAAAGGAAACTGGAGGACAGCCGTACTGCTTCAATATGAATTACCTGCTGAATTCACTATTCAGAGTTCTGGACGACTGCATACATGCTATCAGCTCACTGAGCTGAAACAAGCTGAATGGCTGCAAATAGATAAACAGTGCATTGTTTATTTGCAGCTTGAACATCAGAAACTGTTTTATAAACAACATTTTTCACACATAGTTTTGAGAGACATTGCTGACAGTGAAGTTGAGACAAGAAACACTGGAAATGTTGGAAACATCGTTGTATATTTGTGAGCGGCCTGCAGCTTTGGCTGCTCTTTCCCAACTGCAAATATCAACAAATATTTACAAAGAAACGGCTGATTTAGACTTTTGAGGTTGATCTTTGTAGAGACCGCAGCGTAGCCTACTCAAGTACCCGACAGCACTGCCAGCATTAATGTTTGTGTGGGTACATTATGTGTTAATTACTTTGTAGTTATGTCCTGGTTTTTTGTATACAGTGTCAGCCAATATAGATGCAAATAAAAGGCCGGGACTTTTTTTATGATGTAGATTTAATGCAGAAGTATAAATCTCCTGTAAAGGGGTGACATTGTGGTCAACTCTACTGGTACCATATTTATAGGCTAACAGAAATGAAATGAAACTAAAGAAATTTCCTATGTAGTTTTATTTTGTTGCAGTTTTCATTTTTCATGTTCTCATTTTATTGTTATTGTAAGACGAGCACGTGCAAGGCGAGTTGCAGATAAAAGTTTAACCCTGGAGAACCCATGGGGTCAGAGCCGAATTTGACCCCATGGGTTCTCCAGGGTTAAAAATGTTCCAGTGAAATCAGAGAATGTGGCTTTGTAGTTTTCCATTTGTAGGCAGAAAACTATTCAAATGAAGTTAATTGTGTTAACTATAATTTACTGGGGAGTAGACGGCTCTGAGTGTCGAAACATTTAAAGGAGCAAATAAAACCCTAAATTGGCATTTCAGCCAGTGCATTCCTGTTTTTACAGTCTGGTTATCTAAAGCTTGCTCAGCCATGACTAGTCATTGCTACTCAGACTAGAAATAGAAACTATAAAGCTTCCAGTAACAAAGCATCTTGTCCGGTGGCTGCCAGTTCTTTAGATGTCTGTTTGTAGAGCTTAAAGAAGTAAACATTACACAGTACACAGACATTTTACTTCATTTTTATTGAGGCAATGAGCCTATGTAGGCCCACTCATAGGAAAATAAATACACAAATGTATGTGTATGCACATCCAAATGTATGTAATTTTTATGTTGTATGTCTTTAATGACTCTTTCTGGACCTACACGTCCTTTCTAACTGCCAGCTTTTCCAGATGTAAAACGTATAACCCCCCCCACCCCACCCCCAAAAGCTCATTGCCCTCATGTGGGATCAGCTGCTTGCATTGTAGACCAAATCCTGGCCATCATTTTAGTAATTATTTTTATTAATTAATGTTCTTGTTTTGAAAGTGAATATAAAGAAAGGCATATATGTGTGTGTTTCAGCTGCTGGTGGTGGTGTCAGAGCTCGTCGACCGTCAGGGCCTGACTGTCCTGGTGCTGGGAAGGAAACACATGCTGCGGCCCTCCAGATCCTGGGACAGGCACAACATGAACCTCATCCAGCAGAAGGCCCATTGTTTCTTTACCGACAACATGTGAGCATCTTATGATAATAATAATGATAACGATAATATAAAAAGAACAGCATGAAATATGTTCCATTGGATAGACAGGAAACCAGTGCTGGGAATGTTCCTGTTTACTAGTTACTCTGTAAAACGGTAATCAGTAACTGTTTTTACTGCTTCATGAAAATAATCGGTTGCATAATCTGTTTGCTTCACTGGAGCACGACCTTCAGCATGCGCTGGGTGGTTAGCAGCCGGGATGAAAACGGTGGATTGCTCCTTCTGGTTTGGGGGGGAGAGTTTGTGCCTCAAAGGAGTTGAGGTGTCTTGGGATCTTTATTCACAATGATGCAAAGGTGGATTATAAGGTCGGCTGGCAAATGTAGAGTCAGCAGAAATGTGGACATTGTCTCAGACTGTCAGGGTAGGAAGAGAGGTGAAGTTTTATCCCTAGAATGCCTGCCAGGCTTGGAGATCGGAGGAAAGCCTGGAGTAGTGCTGCTGCTCCTTTGTGTTAATAGAAACCAGTTGAGGTGCTTCTCCCTCGTGCCTTCGCTTTGGAGGGTTTTTTTTTTTTTCAGCACATCCAACTGGAAAGATATCCAGACCTGGGAAGATCCCAGGAGGATCTGGAAGGCATTGCTGGGGAAACAGACAATTGTTGTATGATGGAAAATTGTTTTAAAAAACATCTTTACGGACTGTAGATGTTTCATTAGCTTTCCTTTGTCATGTTAGAGCAACATTGCATATTTAGCACTGAGAGTTGTTGCTTTCGGCTGGTCTCAGGCTTGCTAGTAGCAGGATTCACTGATTCACACACAGATGTAGAAATGGCTCGTTGAATACCATCTTCTCAAACTATCTTGCTGACCTTCTTTGTCCTGGAATAGGCCAAAGCGGGACATTCCTGCATGGTGAATAGATGCAGACCAACAGAGTTTTTACATTTACGCTTAAGGGATGCCTGTCTTGGCTTGAAGACATTGTCTCAACAAGCACTGTGCAAACCTACAATGCAATCTGTCTATATAGCCACAGCTTGTGGCTGTATAGACATAAATGGGTCATCCTGAGTCCCCTCCTCGGTATCCTGAGGCTGAGATGGTTTGGACATGTGCAGAGGAGGGATAGAGGCTATTCTGTACAAAGGAAGTTAAGATGAAGCAGCCAGGCAGGAGGAAAAGAGGAAGACCACAGAGAAGATTCATGGTTGTAGTGAAGGAGGACATACAGAGGGTTGGTGTGATAGAAGAGGGTGTTAGCGATAGGGTGAGGTAGAGGAAGGTCATCTGCTGTGGCGATCCCTAAAGGGTGCAGCTGTAAATATAAATAGGTTGTGTTAGAGACAGGGTGAGAAGCTGGGTCATTTGGGAGGGGCTCAGAGTAGACTCTGGAGAGAATTCAGCAGTGGTGGTTCAGCATTTGACTAGGATGGCTCATAGATGAGATGTTTTGGGCCTGTCCCAGTGGGAGGAGACCTCAGGGCACAACCAGCTCACTCTGGAGAGATTACATCTGTTGGCTGGGTTGATAACACCTTGGTGTCCCTCCAAAATAGCTGGAGGGGGTGGCTGAAGAGAGGGAGCCCTGAGTTACTATTCTTGACCCGAATAAGCAGCAGAAAATGGATAAATGTAACACCTTAGAAATTTATTTGTTTTGCGATGTGTTTAAGTTGATGTAATACCTGCCTGTTTAAAAGGCAGCATACAAGCAAAAAAAAAAAGAAAAAAGAAAAAAAAGATGTCATTAAAAATCATCCAAGAATCAAAAGATCCTCTTTAAATGTGTTTGTGGGTGCTGCAACACAATCTGGGTGGCTGACATATACAGGAAACCATAACACAGGCTATGAATTCAGATGTAGAGCTCTGCTTATTTTCTGCATTTTGTGCTTTTCAGTTCAGAGGATGACCCCTTCCTGTTGTACGCTACTTTGCACTCTGGGAACCACTGTCGGTTTGTGAGCAGGGACCTGATGAGGGACCACAAGGCCTGCCTGCCAGATGGAGCCACCAGGCGGCTCTTCTTCAAGTGGCAGAGAGGGCACCAACTGGTGGTGGACGGGCACGTCACAGCGAGCAGGAGGGTCCGATTTCAGGTGGGGAATGAGACCATGAGAAGAGAGGGTCAAGGCTCAAAGAAGGAAGCATCACAAAATTAACTCTGTTTTCGTTTGTGTGTTTTCCCAGAGTATTCCCAGCTACGACACCATTGTCCAAACCTCAGGAGAAAACTCATGGCACATCCCTTATGATGACACAGAGGACAGGAGCACCTATGAAGTACCACAGCACTGGCTGTGTCTCAACAAAAAGCTCTGAAGACTGTCCTTTTTTACAGTTTGGAATATTAAAAAAATGCTGGTACTGAAGACTTTTAATTAAACTGTGGACCTATAAATAAACATTTACCATCACTGCAGTGTCTCCACTGTTTTAATCATATTTCAATTTAATATGATTAAATATTAGATAATAGGTACAGCCAGATCCATGGATATTTGAACAAGATGTACAACAAATGTAATTTTTCTAATTTTGGCTATGTGCATCCACTAACATTGGACTTTAAATCAAACAATCAAGATGTGATTGAAGTGCAGACTTATTACATTAACTGCTTAGGAATTACAGCTATTTTTATACACAGTCCCCCATTCACAGAAATACAAAAAATAAATAAGTAATTATCTCATATCTTGCTTGGAACAATTTGGTTTTTACTCAGAATATAAACCAAATACAAAAACCCAAACACTTTCTTATAAAATATTAACCTGAAGAAAAAAAAATCTAAAAAAGTACAACTTTAATTGTGCAGCACAAGTTTGAATATAATTTGAATTTTCTCAAGTTTCCAGAATCTATTCATGTACACAATCTCTCGGGAAACATTCCTTCTTAAAGGTCAAACGCAAAAGAAAGCAAATCTAACACTAACAGATAAGGATTGGTTAAATCTTCATCCGTAGCCGGTGAAAAGGCCTTTTAGGGAAGAACTTTTAGGTTTTCTCTTTACTCCAAAAAAGAAAATTGCACAAACGTCATATTCTGTAATTGTCAAGAAATATAGTCTTATTGCTCCGAGATAGTAAAAGAAATTAAAATAATAGTAGTTTGTGATATTGAGTAAAGTTTTGATACTGTATACTTACGAATACACCACCTGATTGAACTACTCCTTGTTACAAATAAAAATACAAAAACTACAGACAGTTGACCCGGATATGAAAGCTCTCGTCTGCTTCCGGTGCAGAATCGTGCCATGTTTTGCTTCTGTTTTTACCTCAGTTTAGTTTCAGATTCGGTCTAGACCACTTTACCTCAATTATTTCCTGCCGTCATGTCCCGGGGGTCGAGTGCGGGGTTTGACCGGCACATCACCATCTTCTCCCCGGAGGGAAGGCTCTACCAAGTCGGTCAGTAATAAGAGAACCGAACAGAACCTTAACTTGCTCTGTCATCACTGCCTGCTAACAAGCTAACAGCAGCTAGTCACAAAGCTCAAGGCTGTTTAAATATGTCACCACAGGGCAGTGTGGAAAGAAAATAGCTATTATGAAAATTAAATAAATGTAGTGAGGCAGTTAATCCGACTTAACGGAGCAACTAATGAGTCATATCATTAAAGCAAAACATTTCAGGCAGCTGCAATTATAGACTAGTAAAAGCTAGCTAATAATGTATAAAGGAGACTAAATTAAACTTTAGTTCTAGCTTAAGGTCCATAGGCCGGGAGGACCACGCATGCGCATGTGTTTATATGAGTATTGTTTTTATTCTAACAGCATCTCTCTAAACTTCTTAAAGCAGGGGAGTCGAACATGCAGCATGCATTAATGTGCATTAGTCATTTTTTGTTCTTTTGCAGATCCACATCTCACCCTGTTGCTAGTATCCTACTCTGTCACACCAGATCTCTGCATGTCTTCTGTCACTGCATCCATGAATCCTCTTTGAGGTCTTCCTCTTTTCCTCCTGCCTGCTAGCTCCGTCTTCAGCATCCTTTGCCCAATGTATCCACTATCTTGCCTCTGTACATGTCCAAACCATTTTAGCATTGCCTCTCTAACTTTGTCGCCAAACCACAGTCTGAGCTGTCCCTCTGATGTACTCATTTTTAATCTTCTGGGATGAAAATATGAGCATCTCCAGCTTGGCCCATTTTTCAGTGCCACGTCTCCAAATTATACATCACAGCCAAATAACAAAAAATTCAACAAATAACTGTAGTTTGGAAACTGAACTACAAGAACTTGAAAACAAAATTTCAAATTAATAGAAAGAAAAACACAAAATCATAATAACTCTAATAAATTATAATGCGTTAATTTGTGTGTTTCTATTTAAAGGCTAAGTGAAACAAGGAAACTCTGTAAGCAAATGTAAAGAACTGAATAACATATAACAAATAGTTTCCTCATTCTCTTGTGTGAGTTATAATTGCTTTCAGTTTGATCATGAAGATATGGAAATATTTTGTCAAAAGAATCTGACAGGGATGTTTTAGCACTGAAGAAAGAGAAGAAGCAAAATGAAAAAGAAAATAAGTAAAAGGTGCCTTTCTTTATCGGCACCTCAAAGAGTGATGTATTTGTGACACCAGGAAGTGAAATTTACAGGTCATTAACAATCATCATCAATTTACTGATAAGAAGAACAAGTAGCTAGTTTGTTACTTTTTTTTTAAATGTTCAGTCATGACGTTTGTGTATATTTCATTTTGCCTGCCTCTCTTCACTCTTCAGAGTATGCCTTTAAAGCGATAAACCAGGGCGGACTGACCTCTGTGGCTGTCAGAGGGAAGGACTGTGCTGTGGTCGTGACGCAGAAGAAAGTTCCTGTGAGTTTGCGTTTCTTTCACATTCGTGTGATCCGATTCCTAAAACGACATTTTGATTGGTGTATCGATGGTGGCCCATGTGGTGAGTTCATCTGTTAGGGGCGCCTTTCTTTGTGTTTTCCTCAGGACAAGCTCCTGGACGCTGCGACAGTCACACACCTGTTCAAAATCACAGAGAACATAGGATGTGTTATGACCGGCATGACTGGTAAGCAGCAGGGAGCTTATTATCTACTCTTATTGTGGGGGACAATGTTAAGCTTTTTTTCTCCAGTCTTCTTTGTTGTTTTTGTATAAAATAATAAGAAAATGGGCTGATTTGGCCCTGATGCAGCCTCCAGTGTATTAGCAGAGTTGTGATTTGGAGTTAAGGTAACAGATATACTCTATATTGCCAAAAGTATTCACTCACCCATTTGAAATCAAGGAATCCAGGTGTTCCAATCACTTCTATGACCACAGGTGTAAAAAATCTAGACATGCAGACTGCTTCTGCAAACATTTGTGAAAGAATGAATCACTCTCAGGAGCTAGTCTTGGTAATATAGTGTAACTGAAGTTGCAATATACTTTCCTCATGATGTTGCAGCCGCACATTTTAGTTATCCTCTTCTTTCCTGCAGACTATTCAGATTTACTGAGTTACAAATTAAACTTCAAATAATGCAAACTTTTTCACTTTTTCTTCTGCAGCTAAGCCTGCAGAAGAACACCAAGACATTTCCAGAAACTGCACATAAACACTTGCTTGAAATTTGAGACAGAGTGTATAAAAAAATTTGTTTTTTCAGTCGACAATAAAGGTTGTAGAACAAAGAAGAGCAGATTTAAGTACAGGAAAAAGACAAGACAAACAGCACTGTCTGTGAGTAAACAGATGAGGGTCATGTGAAGCTTACATCTGTTTCTGTTTGTGGGTTTTATTTAAGAAGCGGCAGTGTTTAATATGAAAACTCAGGTCTGTCATTAAAGTGCCAGATTTAGCCACACACACATATATTCATCAATAATCTGTGGCAGGTTTATGGTTTATATTAAAAAAAATTTAAGATGAAACTGCACACAAGCTCGTAAGGACTGAACATTAATAGAATAATAACATAACAGTGGGTAAAAGTCGCATGATGAAATCACACACTAAAGTACAAATGAATGGAAAAAATAATGAAACTGATTATTCCTGGTAAGCAGTGTCTCATCTGACTTATGTTCCACAACAGATGCTTGTACTGGAAAAACTGCTGATATATGCAATTAAAACTAAACCACAAAGGTTGTACTGCTTCTTCTCCTGCTCCAGCACATCCTGGAGATTCCCAGTCTCGGGGCCGATGAAACCTTTAAGAGCAACATATTAAGACAACAAGTTAATGTCAGCCTCTGCCTACATAAAGGTTGATTTCATCTAATCATGAATCGGCAGTGGCACAGCTGGATGTGTACATACCCAGAAAAACAATCAACAACACTGTGATCGATCTGCTTGGTAGTAAACGTGCTGTGTAAACACAGAAAATTAGAAAAATTAAAGATACTTTATTGATCCCACAAGAATAGAAATTCAAATAGTGTAATAAAAACAGCATGGTTAGAAGTATGCAAGCCCATAATGAAGGCATTATTATGTTAGGTAGCACAAAATTTTATATACAACAGTTATCCATCCATCTTCTTCCACTTATCCAATTCACAGAGAGGGCCTGGAGCCTATCCTAGCGAGAAGTACATCCTGGTCAGGGCGCCAGTCTGTTACAAAGCTCACACAGAGTGACAACCATTCACACTCACATTCAAACCTAGGGGCAAATTAGAACTACCAGTTAACCTTATCCATGTAACTCCAAAGACTGGTAGATAGCCAACCTCTTGCCGCACACTAAACGGTCTGAGCTTCCTCAGAAAGTAAAATCTGCTCATCCCCTTCTTGTACACAGCATCACTGTTCTCCAGTCCAGTCTGTCACTCAAGTTTACACCAAAGTACCTGTAGCTGTCCACATGATGTTAATGATGTTAAGTCAACCCACATCTCTTTTGTGTTGCTGACATTCAGGAGGAGGATTGACGTCTCTGGCTATAATATTATTAACTGTAATGCAATAATAGCAGTGTACACATGGCATTTTCTCTTTTTCAAAGCTCTAGCAGTCCATGTAAGCACTCAGCCAGGAATATGCTCGAACACACAAGTTTAAGTGCCCACTATGGCGTAGCTCTGTTGATTCAACAAAGCTAAGCTGGAAAATAACTAACCTGTAACCTTAAACAGAGGTGGTAGAAGAACTCTTAATCAGAAGGTCCAGAAAGTCCCCACCATGCAGTACTCCCACCTTAGGTATAGATGTGATCCTGAGCTTATAGCCTTGCCTGTTTCCACTTACAGATTAAAGCTACAATAACTATTCCTAGTAAACAATGTCTCATCTGACTCATCTCATGATCCACAACAAACCCTAGTATTGGAAAAACAATGCTGATATATACAATTAAACTAAGCTTCCTGTTAAGACACCTAGCTCTTAAAAAGGTTGGCAGAAAGCTACCTCTAAGAGCCTGCTACCAATTCTAATGAGACCAACTCACCATATCATACCAGCTGTTAAGTTTTTAAAAAGTCAAAGCACTTAAATAATTCTGGCCTCCAGCCTGCCCAAATTACAGCTTCATCTGACCAGACTGATCCTGGATGAGCTGTAACTAAAAATGTTTATATTACACAACTAAACAGAACTGAAACACAAATGAACATAGTCGGATCTCCTGCAGGGAAATGCCTGACCCGAGGGCCGTATCACTTCAAAGTAATTCATTTATTAAAACGAGCCCGTGTCCCATTAGTAAGAGTGCAAATGTTTTAAATGGCAGTTTAAAGTGATGTGAGCTGCTCTGTGGTTGTCTTGTGCTCTTTTGTGTGACATGATTTTCTTTCCCTTCCTTCTGTCCAGCTGACGGCAGGTCTCAGGTGCAGCGCGCACGGTACGAGGCGGCTAACTGGATGTACAAGTACGGCTACGAGGTGCCCGTGGACATGCTGTGCAAACGCATGGCTGACATCTCCCAGGTTTACACCCAGAACGCAGAGATGAGACCGCTAGGCTGCTGTACGTAATTTGTGTTAGTGTGTGTGTGTGTGTGTGTGTGTGTGTTTGCATTTTGATATCACTCCATGTATTAAAACTGAAATTGAAACTTTTTTCAGAGCATTTTCTTAATGTCTGCAAGCTTCAGTTTACACAATGTCTTTGAAATCTGATGCAGGAAGTTGTTAAATTTCTCCTTTTTTTTGCGTGTCTAAAAATGTGGTGTGCAAGGAGCGTATATGACTTCTTTCTTTTCTTTTTTGTGCTCTCCTGTTTTCATTCCACCCTGCAGGTATGATAGTGATCGGGATTGATGAGGAGTTGGGCCCACAGCTGTTCAAGTGCGATCCAGCTGGCTACTACTGCGGCTTCAAGGCCACAGCAGCCGGAGTGAAACAGACAGAGGCCACTAGTTTCCTGGAGAAGAAAGTGAAGAAGAAGCTGGACTGGACCTATGAGCAGACTATAGAGGTAAAATACACCAGAATACACAAAATAATTCCATATTCTTTTCTGTTGCACTGGAATTTTGTCCAAAAACGGCCCGGTAACGATGAATGCTGCAGGGCGTTTCCACTCTATGGAGCTTCGGGAATGTTGGGGATTTTACAGGATACTTTCTGGACAGCCGAGTAAGGGGAGTTAGGTGATTTTTCTTGATGTATCAGAAAATGTGTGTGCATTTTATAGCTGTGACTATGTGGGGTAATTTCAGTGAATTGCTTGGTGTTTTCCAAGCCAGTTGACGTTAGGGAAGGTTGTTGATTTTTTTTTGGAAAAAAATTTCTTTTCTTTTCTTTTTCCGCCTGTCCCGTTTGGTTCTTTTGCCATCAGAATTATTGTCTAAAGGCAAAGAAAGATGCCCAACAGATTTACTTTGCCAAATGGACCATCCCAGCCTTGCTGTAATGGTCTATTTGATTCACCTTTGCTTTTATTGTTTATTTTATTTTATTTTCACTTGCTACACACGGGACAGACATGACTGGGGAAAAGAAAAGGGAGAAAGAAAGAGGGAAAGAAAAACAGCGGGGAAGAGGAACGGTGATAAAGGGCAAAAAACAAAAACCAACAAAACAAACAGACAAAAAATACATATATCAATTACTTGGATCACCTGTTGAGAAAGAAAAGAGAGAAAACAAGCAAAAAAAAGAGAGCAATATAAAAAAAAACATCATCGCGATGATCTATGTGAATATAACAGTAAATACTAAATATTGAATATTATTGTGCAGCACGTAAGATCGACAGCGCACAGTGTGCTTTGAGGTAGCAGCCAAAAAGGGTGTAGTTTGTGTGTGTGAGCACCCGTGTGTACACCTGTGAGTATGAGCGCGCTTGTATTTAAAAGGTTACTTCATGTAATGATCTGCTAGAGGGTGTGGGGAGCCATAGCCCCGTCCTCCAGGGCATGAAGCAGGTATGGAGGAGATCCAGGCTCCAGACATCCAGAGGCCCCAAGAGCAAAGGAGACCAAGGAAGACCAACGGAGGGGCAACCGTGCCACTATCCCCGAAAGAGCCGAGGAGAGCCCCAGATGAGGGGTCACTCAGCAGCCACGGAGCAGAAGCCAGGGGGGGTTGCAGTGACGTGCCTGTGAGCTCCGCCGGCAGCCAGCTGTGCCAGAGTGACTGAGCCCCGGGCCGAGAGGCCGAGGGCACCCCACCCCCGAAGTGGCCCAAGCGAGCCCCAGGTTCCAGGCCCCGACAAGCAGCCACCAGGAGTGAGCCGGTGCGTACCTGGACGCCCAACCCCGGACACAAAGAACCACCAACGCACCGATGTCTGAGGGCGTCTGCCACTGGCAGGGGGAGTGGTGGGGGGAGATAGGCCTCCATACCTTGGAGGGCCTGAGATGTCCCTAGAGAGGTGGCGTCTGATACCCGACCTGGCATATAGACACAGACAAACAGGCACACACAGATACAAACATCCATTCCCACCCTCATGCTCTCATATGCAATTACTCAGCACTCACCCAACGTGGAGACAGACATAAATAGACACTGTACACACAATCACACTCCCCAAGCGTACTCTATACCCCAGGTCTAGGTACCCTTGCCCCTGGAGGGGGAAACTGCACCCAGACCCAGGTGGTGTTACCCTCTTTCCTGGGGTGGAGAGAAGCAGACCTCCCCGACTCCGCAGCAGCAGGGAGGCCCAACATAAAAAAATTTCAAACAAGCCCTGTTGGAATTAGAAATCAGTCTCTGAATGGTCTCCTATGGTCTCTGAATCAAAAAGATACTGACTTATTGAAACCCTCTTTAATATGGTAAAGTATTTATATCAGAGGTGGGTACATGAGAAACTGGGACTGTTGTCTTCCATTAGCTGAACTCAGTTGCCCACCCCTCGTATGTATGTATAATAAACGCATATATAATAACTTTTTTCTTTTACTTTAATTTTCTGTATCATGTTTAAATATGAAGTTCTCCCCTTTGTCTCCAAACAGACGGCTATCTCATGCCTGTCCACTGTTCTGTCCATCGACTTCAAGCCCTCGGAGCTAGAGATCGGAGTCATCACGGCACAAGAGCCCAAATTCAAGTGAGCGTTTTTCTGAAACAAAGCTTCTCGATAGCTTTGAGTAAGAACGTGATCTTGAGTCAGTCGCTGCATCAAATTAGTTTTGCAGAATAAAAATGAAGCAGGCCGTTGCTGATTAAAAAGTTGAAAGCGCTAAAACGGCGGTAATGTGTCGGCTGTGTTGTGTTATTGCTAAATAATTTGAGAAAAAGAGGCCGGTGTTGTAATGGAAATTCCCTAAAACTAAAAACAGCCAGAGGTTGAGATCAAAGCAAGGGCTTACATGTGGAGCTTGTTCTCGATATATCCGTGTGTGTGTGTGTGTGTGTGTTGGCAGAATGAAAAAGTATGACCGTATAACTGTGGGTTTGTGTTCCAGGATTCTGTCAGAGGCCGAGGTCGACGCTCACCTGATGACTTTGTCTGAGCGGGAGTGAAGCGGTTTTATAAGAACGGATGATAAACAGTAAAAAGCATCAACACACAAAATGTCTCAGCTGGAAGGAAGATGAAGGAGGAGCTGGTATCATCTTCTTCAAAAAGAGATGAACAGTAACAGATAACCCTGCCCCCACCCCTCCATGCTATCTGGTCACAAACAGGACATGATATTATCCACGTACCCAAATCCCTGCCCCCTCCTGTGTTTTCCTTCTGCAGCCAGCTGCTAAATGTCTCAGATCATGGACGGGACATTCAGATCAGTCCCTGACGTGACACATAAAGTGTGACGTGGCAGCTGATGTGACAGACGGCCGCGGCGCAGCAACTCAGCCTGAATGACTTCACCTAATGAGTGTGACATGAGCAGATTGGAAGGTGGAGGTGTGGTAACACTACAACTTACAGCACAATACCTCTTAAATGTGGACTCAGTGGTCCTGTAGCTTCACTGTGCTCAGCAGTGCTTCCTGACCATCTTTTCTCAGGGCTACCACTTACATATGTGTCTCTCTTCTTCAGTTTTTAAGCTTTCCCCTCTGCACTGTCTTCAGTTTCAGGATGAAGTTCATGCTCTGTACTCAATGATAACCCAGGGAACAGCTGTGGGAATTCTCCTACAGCAGCAGGTCATTGTCACACCCCTGTTTAAATCTGCTCAGGTCACTAGAAAGCTGGTGTTTTGATCTACCTGCCCTTCTGCTGCAGCTGCTGTACATTTCCACACTTCTATTAAACACACACTTTTTATTTAACACTGCAGACCAGGTGTTTGATTCTCTGCGCACATTCATTCCTGTCTGACGGGGCCACGGCTCTAAGCTCTCTCGAAATTACTCGACAGAGTGTACACGTGAGAATGCAAATGTCTGAACAGTCAGCTTCCACAGTAAATGATCTTTACTACGCCAGCTTCCTGATACAAAGGGAGTATCATGTACCCATGAAGGAATAGCACAGTTCGTTTACACCAGTGAGACCTGCACCTAATGCAAATGATTATTGTGCTGCATTCTATTTAGCATTAATTTGATCATTTTGCCTAACAACACATCTTCTTTGAAAATTTATTGAATCCACTATTTTCTGATGTCTGGGAGAAATTATTTTAAATAATCACGATTTCTGTGTTTAACAAGATAATTGGGATTGGAATTTTTGCCCCAATTGAGACGACTTTTGCTGTTTATTTCCAGTACTGGAAACGCTCCTGCCGCGGTAAATCGCTTTGCACATATCGCGACCTATGTGCCCACTCAGCAGCGCCATTAGACCGGAGTACCCTCACGCTTACAATGCCCAGTGCTGTCTGTGCGTTAAGTCTCATGATCTGCCTTTTGTGGGTACAAAGTAAACAAGCACTGAGGCACCGTTTACTGTGGTTAGGCCGAAAATGGAGCAAAGTTCAGGCAAAAGAACATGTGAGATGATCCATAGTCGTTAATATGTTACTGAGTGGTCTGGATTACTTGCTTTTAAAAAGTGCAGAGCCTAAGCTTGATGTCCACACTGAAACCTTTCTTTCTCTTTACTTTTCTGAAGCGTTCAAGCATCTGTAAGGTGTAGCACGCAATGTGAAAAACACAATATTATACTTTGTGCTCCATGCCAATTATTTAAAAGCTGTGGTTAGTGTTTTAAACATAAATCTGCTGATATTTTATGCCGTATGATTACAAATGAGGCTACCCAGCAGAATACCAGTCCATAAAATCAACATTACTACTTTTACTCGAAGTGTACATGGTGAGTAAAAATACTCACCATGCATTTTTCATTTGATTGTAGCTATTGATTCATTAATATGCCTATCACTTTAATATTGATTTTAAAGTGTTGTCTGCTGTTGAGTAGATGTACAGTACATTAAAACTGTACTGGTCCAATTCATTCTCCCTGTTAAGTGATAACATATCTACCCTGTTTCTGTTTCCAGATTTATCCTGCGCTCAATGAGGCTTTTGTCTTTTTAAGAACAGCTCATTCAGTCGTTTTGATGCTAACTCCTGATGCTAACATTCTTACTCCTGTTGAGTAAGAATGTGACTTATAGCCTAAATACCCTTTTTTTTTAATATCTCTTAGCAGAAGACTTATTCAGTAGAAAACAATTAAATTCTTGTGCAGCATCATTCTTCGTGTAATGGTTGTGTATTAAGGTGCAGGGCTGCCCTCTGACCCAGTATTCTGATTTGTTGCAGGCTCCGTGGCCATCTCCTTTAATTAAAGTCCTGGGTTGCCTTGTGGACCAAGGTTTACTATAAACAGTCATGACATGAACTTTAGTTCATTTTTTCTTTTGCGTAAGGGAGGGGAAAATATTTCATATCTGCTAAAGTATTAAAATGTAAGGTTTAAACACAATTCTGCAGTAATTTAATGACAGTGGATATTTTTTACATGCAGCTCCCTTTCTTCCCATCTTCTGTCACTCGACTTCGGCATCCTGTTGTTCCTGTTCTTCGGAAAGTTAATGACAAGCAGGAATGTCGCCAATAGCTGAATTGTTCCGTTCCTGGGAATTTCCTGTCCCTTCCCTCTTAGCCACACCCTCCAGAAAAACTTCCTGATTTCAATGACAGGGCAATTGACCTCGTTACACACACAGAAAAATTCCCAAAGCCTCTTATCTCTATTCTACAAACACACACATCTAAAAGGAGGAATTCGCAGCTCAATTGACTGCCTGTTCCTCATTCAGTGGAAAGGAGTTATCAGCGCTTTCCTGTATTATATGAAAATCAGAAAGGGAAAAAAGAAGTGTCCAGTCAGGAGTGAAGTTGAGCTGTCATGCTTTGATGGGAGCGTTTATACGAGCAGACTCAGTGACGGCAGCAGGAGGCCACGTGGTTACATTCATTTCCCGTGTAATTGCAGCTTTTTATTGCCGTCAGGCGCTGCCGATTACGATTACACGCCGGATACGACTGCTTCTGATGTCTCGTGTTCACGTGTAAAAAATATTCCCATCCCAACAAATAACACGGTCACACAGGAGGCTTTCACTGTTAAATATGAGTGTTTTAATTTAATGGAGTGTGCTGAACCCATTTGCTGTCTCACATATACAACCTGCTCAACTGTACACATTCACAGCTTCCATAAAAAATACATCTTTGTATACACAGCATTTACACTATCATACAGCAGAGCTGCTGGAGGAACATCTTCACGTATGTATGGACGTCCACAGAATACAAGCGATCCATCCCGTCATTATGTGTCACATGCGATCATGCATTCGCCGGCAGTCTGTTTAATTCTTCCTGCTCAGCTGCCTGGAAGCGGTCACGTCACCTCGCTGCATCGCCCGACCCCATCGTTGTCATCCACGTCACAGCAGAAGTAAGGAACGTGCCGGGCCCCCCTATCCGTCCATCCTTCACCATCACAGCCTCTGGTCTCTGTAACTTCCCCCGCCCTCTCGCTTCCTGCTAATGTCCATTCCACTGAATGTCATCGTAATTCACCTGCAGACACATGGGAGGAAATAAAAATGGTCACACACCAACTAATGACACACTTCATTTGTGCCAGACCGGCTCTACGATTTTGAAACGTACCTCATCGTCAGAGTTCATGTGCTCCTCTTCCTCACTGTCGTCTGACTCGCTGTCTGGCAGCTCTCTCAGTTCAGGATGGGTCACAGAGTACAGCTCTTTGTTGATTTCCCAGTTATCCAAACCAATGGTGAGGTGATAGGGGCTGTGGCCCCCGAAGCTCAGGAGGTTTGGGTTCGCTCCTTTTTTCAGCAGCAGTTTGACCAAAAGGAGGTTCTGCTGGTCCACAGCCAGGTGGAGCGCGCTGCGACCATTATGCTGCTCCTGTAAGACAGCAAGGAGGCAAAGGCATTAGCATTAGCAAAGAGACTAACAAAGATTAACAAAGTTTTTTTTTTTCATACAGAAGAGGTGTAAGTTACCTTTGCATCAATGTCAGCTCCCAGATCTACCAGTCTCTCCACCAGTGAGAGGAAACCCTGCACTGAAGCCAGGTGGAGGCAGTTTTGACCTGCACAACACAGAAAAGGAAAAGAAAAATTAAAAGTTGATTCCAGAGCGAGACTGCAACAGAAATATTCTTTCCATATTCCTTTGTTATTCTTAGTAATTAGCAAAAACTGCTGGGCGTGGGTTGTGAAACACATGCATTCATATCAATGTCCTTTTTTTGGATTTGATTTACTGCCTTTTTTAACCCCCCAAAAATAATGTTTACACAAAAGTCTTAAAGAGAGGTGTCCACCTTTTTTATTTAGACATTAACTACTGCATAATAGATGGGTTTAAGCTCCTCTTGGTCACTTAACTGCAGTCTTCGGGACTAACTAACAGCAAGCGGACCCAAAAACTAAAATGTTAGCATGTCCCAGGCGAGGAAAACATCACTTACCGTTATAGTTGCAGGCAGCCATCGCCGTGTGTAGGTGCTCTGGTCGGCTTTTCTGTGTGATGACGCTGAAGCAGTGCAGGTTACCGTGGCGACAGGCAATGTGGAGAGGCGTGTCTCCATTGTTGTCCACCAGCGTAGAGTCACAGCCGGACACCAGGAGGTTGAGACACACCTCCGGCTGTTTTGTTATTACCGCCAGGTGGAGAGGAGTCTGGAGAGGGACAGGTATTTTAGTAATGTCATGATGGCGGATGCAGGTGGGGGTGGGGTGTTAAGAGCTGTGTTGTGCATACCTGTCTCAGGTCATTCTGTCTGTTGAGGAAGTCTGTGTTTTTAGACTGGTCGATCATGGTTTTGATGAATTCTTTGGCCTCATGGATGATTGCCAAGTGGAGCAGCCTGCAGAGACATAAAAACAAAACAAGTTAAGTAACAAACCAAAGATAAAAACAAATTTTACACAATTTTGTGCCTTTTCGTCTACATCAGATACGGTTACAAAAAAGTATTAACTATGAAGAAAACACAAAATCTTTTTCATAAATATTTGTAATAATAAATTTACAAGGAAAAAAAACTTATTTTACACCTAAAGAGAGTAACTTCCTGTGATTGCAGTAAAATTATGTAACTGTAAAACTTAAATGATTGATGTAACAGCTTCAGTTCAGAAGTGTCCCTTTGTACTCTAACTGGCTTTTATGCTTTTGTTTGAATTTGTGTAAAATACTATATTGCTGCATAGAGAGTTACATTTGTTACACAAAAAAGAAAATGCACTCACTCAACAACAATGGCCAATAGAAACATGTCTTACATAGGGGTGTCATAGTAACTGTTTATCAACGGTAATCCAGGGTTTTTCCAGATTCTTGTGAGGGTGACTTTGCTTACATGTAATCTCTCTTATCTTACTTAACAAGTCTGCAATGTCCAGATCATTCTGGTTTACTGATAAACAAAGGTGGACTTTTATTACAACTTTTTTCTTTTTCTTTTGGGGAATGACATTTTTGGTGGGTACCAGTTGCTTTTTTGTGTCTGCTTTTACTTTCAATAATATGTTTGCAGGAAAAATAATTAGAACGTTTAAAATGTATTTTGCCTTTCACAAAACTTAATTTGAATTATTATATATTATGTGTCATTGCTATACTTTTCTTTGAATTTGTGCAACAAACATAAGTTTTGTACTTGTAAACAAAGGTTAAGCATCTACACTTGCATCATTTTTTTTTAAATACAAACCTATTCCATTTGCCTGTATAATTTTGGCATAAAAGTACTTCCATAAATTTCCGGTACTCTGCTTTGATTATTTAACTTATCTCTGGCCCAGTGTTAATGCGCGAGCAGTAAGCCCATTTAAAACACTAGGAACTATATTCATCTGCGGAGGAACTTTGTTAAAATAAACGTTAGGTTTCGGGGACTGCTTTGTTATTCCCCTTGAGTTAAATGTCAATAATAACCCGCACGCGCCTCTTCGAGAATCGGGTTTCGCCCCCAGTCTCCGCTCACTGGATTTAAGGTACTTTTTTCACATTTTTCTTTTCACCCTCTTTCACTTCACGGGAACGCGCGTCGGTTGGATTCCTTGGTGACGCGCCCGGGACTTTCCCAATCTGACCCGCGGCCATAATAGATTCCCTCCTGATAATAGCCTTTTGTTTACGTCCAGCAGCGCCGTGTCTGACCACAGGCTGACCCGTTCTTAATAAAACCGCACACTCGTTCGGTGAATTGTTAACACCGCGATATGGTACCCCTAAAATCCTGGCTACTTAAAAATTAATCCCCCGCTCGGGTTAAGGTAGGCCCGGGCCTCACTTGGAGCAGAACTACATTCCCCACAGGAAAGGCATCAAATTACCTCCAAGACCCGAGCTGGGCCTTCTCCTAGCCTCACTGTTGCACCCCCCGAAAATAACTGGTAAACATCCGAGCTCGGTAACCTTATTCCGGGTCAAACTTACGTGTCTCCGTCTTCTGTGATCTGTGTCTGCCACTCGTACAGCTCTCGGGTTGCAGCGGGGGGCTGCTTGTGCTCCGGCGGCTCGCATTCCAGCTGGAGCCGGCGGATCTCGGCGGCCACAGCCTGGTACTCCTCCTCCTTCAGGGAATCCAAACCGCTGTCGAGCCGATCCTCCGTGGCCTGAGCCGTTTTCCCTTCTTTTGAGTCCCGACTGTAATCCATTTGGTTTAATATACTGGTCCTGTGAAGATCCATGTTAGTCCGAGGTGCGTTCAGTTGTGTTTTCCGACAGCGCTGCTCTGCAGTAAATGCCCTCTGCTCTGTGGCTGCAGCGGGGCGGAGCTAACAGTTAGGTGGGGGATTTCCAGAAAACTGTCACTTAGAATAACACAGCACACAGATTGCTGGCTCCAACAGGGGATTTCTGTTGAGACACATATAAAATACACTAGTCAGTTTGTCACAGAGAGAGCGAAAATACTTCTGCAGGCTGCATGTTGTGCACGTAAATCATACAGCCTTCAGGGCATTTCACATTCCTATAGACTTATTAATTATGTGAGTAATTGGATTTGGATGCATGCAACATAAAGTCACTTCTTGGTCATGCAAATTGATTAAATCAAAGGTTTTGCACCTCACGAGGGAAACTGCCCAACACCACACATCTTTAGATGTACCTGCAAGATATGGTAATTCTTCAAGAAAGGGAAATTTTAGTTGGGCATTTGGTGTTATGAAAATAATGACGATAATAAAAAAAATTAACATGGAGCTCGGGGAGGTGAAGAATATTCAGAGGAAAATCTCAGAAATTCCCAGATTAAAGCAGTTAATTTTCAAGCAAAAGTACTTGTGTATTCTCTGAGATTTCAGTGGTAAACTGAGAAAAATATAAATGCGCGTTAACCCCCCACCCCAAATTTTCTAGGTTTAGAGTGGCACATTTAAGGGGAAAAATTAGAATATTCTGTTTGATTTAGGAGTAAAAACCTGGACATTTTCTGGGATTTAAAGTGGTAAATGTGAGACCCCCACCACCAACACCACTACACACACACACACACATATATATATATATATATATATATATATATATATATATATATATATATAAAAATCACAGTTAGGATCTGAATATATAATTTTGTTAAGAATCCACATGGCTTAAGTTTCCAGTCAGGCTTATTATGACTGCAGTTGGTAAGCTCATCAAATTATACTGCAGTCTGACTGAGCAATAAGGAAATGCCAGTGATTTTCGCTCTGAATTACCATCGTACAGTCAGAAACAAGGACTTTGAAGAAGCCCGTCTGTGATTGGGGCCAACAGATTTGACTTCTGTGCATCAGTTTTTGTTGCAAATCCACTGTGTAACGAGAATCATTTTATTCCAGGTTCTTCTTGTATATTTATGTTTTTAATCCTGGATTATTTTTAAGGTTTTTCTCCCTCTTTAAAAAAGCCCCTAATGCACCATCTTGAATGTGTCCCAGATGTTAGAAGCACAGTTTTAAAAGTTTAATATCATATAGTTGAGTTCAGATCAATGTGTGTTTTTCTCTTGATGCACGCGTGCAAACGCCTTCAAGTGCACCTTCATTAGCATGCTTCTGCTAAACCGCTCGACAGAAGCAGCAGACCTGAAGGAGGGAGCGAGGGAGGGGGGCTGCAGCAGACAGTGGTGGTACAGGAGTTTCCTTCAAAACTTTTGAGTGTGACCGCTCTGTGATTTCATTTCATTTATCATATGGTAACATAGTGTGATGAGCACAAACCAGCAAGCATGCTAGCGGAGTTTCCCCAACATCCTCCAATCCTGACCACATGATCAAGTGTTGTTCTTACAGTATACTTTATTCTGAAGTAACACTGACATTTTTTAAGGATACTTCTACTTGTTGTGTAATCCTAATTTTAACGCATACATAGAAAAAAAAACAAGTTTCCTGCAAGCATCGAGGTCAGAGATTACAAGCTTGCGCTAATAACTCTACTTAACATCCTGTTAAGTATTTTTAAACTTCTGAGTGATGTGTCTGCAGATGATTTTTTATTTTAAGGCGAATTAAACTTCCACAGACTGCCTCGGTGCCTTCAGTAACTAAGAATGAAATCACTCCCTCCATTCTCCTGCAGATAAACTGGAAGGACTCCAAGTTCTGGATAAACCCGCGAGACTCAACGAGGCTTCGACCTCTCCCTTTAAAAACAGACGACAGGCTGAACGTGATGTTCTGGAGGCCTCGGGGAAACTCCAGGCTTGTTTTACCTCCTATTGTTCCGTCTATGTGACCAGTTAGACGGGGAACCTCGTGGTCTTTGCTCTCAGTGCAAAAACTGTCACATTAGCAGCTGTTGTTATGCAGCATTGTTTGCAGTGCATCACGTTGTGCATACATATTTTGGTACGTTTTAGAAGTGATCTACAGTGCATGTATGTTTTAATGTTCTGATGCGAGAATGGAAAAATTACAGAAACCACAAACAACGAAAGCCGCAGGCACACTCACAGTTGACTGCATGTACATGCTTTTTATGTAGACCACGGCTATTATAGTTACCTAGAACTTAAATAGATACTAGGCATGAAAAACATCTTTATCAACTTAAATTATAAAGGTTTAAAGTGAGCATTTTCAAAACTAAACTAAATTAGAAATGTGCAGGAACGGTCTTTTGTTTTATTCCTGCATGATGGGGCTTTAATGCATGTGTTTACTGAAAGTGTGAACGAAACTCAAGGCTTCTGCCAATCCAGTGTGGACTTATTCTAATCTGTATACAGATTTGGCCAAGATGCACGCCTTACCTGAATGAGTAAGAGGAGTAGACTGGCTGTGTGCCTCGCTTCAAACTAATACTTTGAATGCTAGTGATAAACAGACCCGAGTTTGAACCATAATAAAGCAGATAAATGCAGGAAAGAAATGCACTATAGCTGAGACAAAATAACACAACAAAACAAAGCTGTTTTTCACATGTGTGCATGTGTCAGATCACACCTTTTCTTGATTTTTAAATTTACAAATTTACCGTTTCTGTCACATCCCGGTGTATCAACAGTGATGGGAAGCTCTGGGCTGCTTTTTGTTCTTTAAATCCTGATATGCGTAGCTATGATTAGAATGAGTGCAACTTACTCGCTTTGACTGGAAATCAGTCAGATTAAACCAGTGCGGCTCTGCTGACTGGAAGCCGTGTTATGTGACGTTTTGAGACAAGCAACATTTAAAACAGTACAAAAAAATTCCGAAATGTTTTTAGACATTTAATTAGCCGCCTGAGATGCGGAAGAAGTACATGGAAATGATATTCCTGGATTTCTCCGTGCAGTCTGTGTGTTTTTTCAGGCTTTTCTTATTTCAGCAGGAGTTATCAGTATTCGCCCAGATCACCTCCTTAAGGCTGAAATGTAATTTTTAGTGGGAAACCTGGGGGAAGAAAGGTGGCGTCATGTTGTCAAAGCTCTGATAAGCTCTGTTTTTATTTCATTAATGGTTTTGTAAGAGAGGGATGTACCTCTGCATCACTGTTTATCTCAAAGATTAAAAACATATCTGTATTAAGAATGTGCACTTACCGCAGACCTCCCTCACTATAAAATGGATAAATGGATCATGATACCTCACGGAGACAGAGTTACTGAGGCCCGACCCTGGTGCCAGGTTTTGTGAGTGAGCGCCTGGTACTTCCTCCTGAAACAGCCACGAGGGCCTTTAGGGGTCCAGTGCTCATGGGGGTTTGATGATCACCCAAACTAACTGTTTAGGTTAGCCTGATTTAACAGACCTGCGTGCAACATTTTTAACATAACCATCATAGTAAATGGTAAACTACACTTTAATAAATAGTTATTTACTGTAGGTGTTGTTAAAAGGCCATTGTGGTCAAACATTTGCATCCACTTATCATGGGCATGAATTTTATGGTCATTTTGAGCGTTTAATGATTTCTTTTAACAGTTCTTTTTCCAGGGTGGAAAGGTCAGTACGCCTTAGCAAGTTGCACTGCCATGAGACACTTTTGATAGCTATCAACAAGCTTTTTTTTATAAGTCTGGCTTATTTGACCGCTCTTCTTGGCAGGATTGGTAGAGTTTATTGAATCATGGCATGGACCTGGCTTTTAAACATAGTTCACAAATTTTCAATAGGGTTGTGGTCGGGGTTTTGGAAAGGCCATTTCAGAAGTTTAATGTTATCCCATTTTATCCATTCTAAAACCAGTTTTTATGTGTTTGGAACATTGTCCTGCTGGAATAGTCAATTATGGCTGTTTCAACCATCCTGCTGTTGATTTGAGGTGAAGTTGAAGAAATCAGAGGTAGGGGTGATACATCCAAATAACTTGTACTTACGCACAGTTGTTTGAGCTAATGACCGTGGAATCTGTAGTTGTTTAGAAATGGCCCAAAGAGACATTCCCAACGTGTGTAAATTTACAATTCTCCTTCGATCTTCAGTGAATTCCTTGGACTTTCCAAAGGAATATACCAATGCATATTATTCTGAGTATTGTTCAGTCCATTGAATGCTGTGAAAACAAACCTTTTAACACTGACAAAGATGAACTACCATTAGTAGTCCTGATCACTAATGAGAAGTTAATAGACCTTAACCTTGTCAAGTTACAATGTACTTTATAAACTTCAGTACCATTATTAAAATATTTAAGTGGGTGTATGTATATATTTGAACCTGCATGTTTACTTTTGACCCTGTGCGTATTAGAGAAATTTCAACATAAGCTCAAAATTGTGGACCAGATTCCTTTTTACATTAAAGATGTATATTGCACGATCTTTTCACTCTGGAAAAAAAGCCCAAATAAATAATTGACATGCATGCCCGTGATGAGTCTATGTAAACATCTGACCACACATGTAGGTGGAAATGCAAAATGGAGTTACAAAAGACATCTTGTATTATATACACACAACTCCTTTGGTTTGTTTACATTCTTTTCTTGGAAATGATTAGCCAGCACCTCCTTTCCAATGCCGTCAGATGAGGGAGCAACATGTAGTTTATCTTTTCTCAGTCACAAAAAGGCAAGGTTTTATGAACCTAATTTTTTTATGAACCCAACCACCTAATCCAACACGTAGTCTGAAAGCCACACAAAAACACACCATCTACAGTTTTCCTCTGAAATAATCTTTTTGAAACTAACCCTATTCTGTTTGATTAGACAATAAAGATGGCAGAGTACTTCCACAGGTCAAAAGTGGTCCTGCATAAAAGGAAGTGAGATAAAACAGTGCCAAATATTATGCCTGGCATCCTAATTTGTCACCTCAGCGTTTCTCTTGGTTACAGTAATGATAACAAAAACAGACCAAACAAAACATGAATGTGGTGGAAGGACAAGGAATAGTGGCGCCAGTTCCTGGCAATCCAGTTTGGCCTGATTGAGGTGAATTAAAAGTAAAGTTATCATACACTACTAAAAAAAGAAAATTAAAGAACCACTTTTCAATGACGAGTACAGCATCAGTGAAACCTCTAGGGTAGCAGAGGGGGTTGTTAATCAACCCCCAAAACAGGAGTGGTTTATAGTTTTCTGACTGTGTTTTCAATAGTTTTGCATTTATTTAGGGTCAGTGTTACTACTGGTAGTGTGTGGTGATACCTGGACTCTTCAGAGGTTGCGCAGGTAGTCCAACTCCTCCAGGATGGTACATCAATACCGGTCATTGGCAGAAGACTTGCTGTGTCTCCCATCACAGTCTCAAGAGTATGAATGAGATTCCAGGAGACAGGCAGTTACTCCAGGAGAGCTGGACAGGGCCGTAGAAGGTCCTTAACGCATTGGCAGGATCGTTATCTGCTCCTGTGTGCAAGGAAGAAAAGACTGAGCACCGCCAGTGACCTTCAGCAGGCCACTGGTGTAAATGCCTCTGACCAAACAATCAAAAACAGATTTAATGAGGGTGGTCTGAGGGCCCCGTGCGCACTGCCTGACCCTGACTGGCACTGGCAGGTGCACTGGTGCCCTGTGTCCACTGGTGCCCTGTGTGAAAGGGTTTGAAGAAGTCCTGGAGAATGTTATGCTGACCGAAACATTGAGATATGATGTATTTTCTGTGGTAAGTTAAATATTTGTGGAGTATAGTTAACTAAAAACTAAACTAGAAAATTTTTTATTTAACTAAAATAAATATAGAAACTAGGCTTTTCAAAAAAATAAAACTGAAACTATTTTGTGAACCTGGAAAAATAAAACAAAAATATAGAGTAGAAGTCTTTAGTTTTACTCTCTGTCAGTTTGCAGAAAATGTGCTCACGACCCGCCTGATGAGGGGTTGGCCGGTGTGCTTATTGAGACTCGGGAAATGCTTGTGAAACCAAACTGAAATAATAATTAACTGAAAAATACAAAACTATAATAACGCTGATTTGTCAGAGTTGATGATGTTTTAAGACACTTTTAAAAAACTGTATTTCTTTATAGAGTTGATTACTAGAAAACTGGGGCTTTTTAAATGTCACCAGTAAACATGGCTATTTGTATTTTTTACCACCCAGTGTATGATATTTGATACAGTTATTGTGAGTTATTGAGATTTCTACACCACCAGTGTGATTTCTTTCCCGCGAAAAACAGAAATTGCTCAATTCACTTTCAAGCAATTTGTTCCAAAAGAAAAAGCCAGATACAACAAATATGATAGAAAATTAATGAAAAATGAACCGAAGGTTCAATAAAGACACAGAAATAAATGTCTGGCAATTACTTCCTGGTTCATACTTTAAAAGGTTTAAATCCTCCCAAGAGCTGGAGTGTCATTGCTTTGGGTTTGCAGATGTGTTGGGTGTTACTAGCTGAATCTGGATCCCGAACCAAACCATGCTACAAGATCATTTGAGCTTTGAATGAATTGAATGTGTAGGAGTGAAAAGCCTCTTTGCGTGAGCTCTTTCTGTTTCCATTGAATGTCTTCTCTAGGTACAGTCATTGTTATATAAATGCACACCTGCAGCATATTTGTGCTTGATAACACTGAGCGTGTGGCGTGGGAATCCCTGGGTATTCTGAACACGACCAGACATGTGCTGCGCACAATGACTCGCTATGAATCACACACCACGCACAAAGCAGTGTGGTAAAGGGTAAAAGTTAATAATTGTGACTCATCAAATCAGTAAACGTGTTAAGACTGAAAGCATGACAGAGATGTGAACTCTGAAATACCCTGGACTTTTACTATGCACACCTGTTTCTACCTGCTTCCCCCTTTTTCTCCATTTCCTGCTTCCTCTCCCGGACCACAGACTCCACTGGAGGATTTTACAGTCATGTGCTTAAAATGCACGCTGCTCTTCTAGTTTACTCGCTGTCAGCAACCTGTAGTGTACTTTACTGTATAACCCTGTGTGAAACATACAGACAGCAGCAAAAACAGCCGCTGTTAAACTTATAGATAACATAATAACAATAATGAACTGTATGCATACAACACCTTTAAAAATGCAGTTTCCACTAAAATTGTGCGCTCAAATAGTTGGAAACTATTAACTACAGGAAGAACTCTGACTACAGTGTAATAATAGTGCTGTGCATTGAAATAAAAGATTGGAATTTTACAAGTTTTCCGGATATTAAATTAAAAATTTACATTAAGGAACCAGGATGACTTCAGATATTTACAACTAAGGGATTTTTATGACAGGGAAGAAAGGCCCGGTGAAAATTTGGACAAAAGCTGCATAATTAGAACCACTGTAGGTATAATATCTACATTTTACCATCAGCTACTGGAGAGGAAAGAAAATACAACACTTTACATTAAACAGAAAGAGTGAAAGAGTAATTTTCTATTGGTGATACAGACATGTTGGAGACCCCTCTCATGTGTTTTATCTTTTAATTTTTGGGCGAGCCTGCATTTTGTTGTCAAAATTCTGGGTCATGTTTGGTGTTTTATTTAGTTAATGTGGCAGAAAGTATTGTGTCAAAAGAAGACGGGTAATTGTTTAAAATCTCGTTGACTGGATGTAAAAAGCGGCACCATGAAAAGATGGTCCAGATCAGAACCACCGAGACGAGACGAATGGCTGGAAAAAATAGGTGGAATAGATGATAAGGAGCAACTGACTCATAAGATAAGACTCCACGAGGAAACAAAATAGAGAGAAATGGAGGATGTTTACATGTCAGGGACAGGGTGAGGACTGAAATATTGATCTAGAGACAAAGCACTCCAGATTGTACACAGGTAGCAGTTGGTCTGTTTTGTTTCTTTTGTGTTATCTCTGAAGTAGAACAGAAAGCAAGACATTAGGGAACAGCACAACAAGATAAAATCAAGGTAAAGATGAGAAAAACTGACACACACAAAAAAGAAAATAGGCAACCATTAAATACCAAAACCTTTAATCTGTTGTAGGGTTAATACAGAGAGGCAGGCCCCTCTAGAATCACCACTTAACCTAAACTCTTTGGACTCTAGCTTGTGGATTTGAATGCACGATCTTCTTGCCGTGAAGCAACAATGCAAACCAAAGCAGGCTTTGGAAAGTGATTTAATGAGCCTTCTCAGAGAGTATGTTCCAAAGCTGAGGGGCCGGATGGTACCTTTGGTTACAGAAAGTCAGGTGCTTGGCTCTGACCTCTGTATGCACTTTCCTGATGAGTTTATGGACAATCAGATCCACCCCTCGCTCGTCATATCAAGAAAATGCTCAGCTCAAGGCTTCATCACCAGTCTTTGACACGTCTACATCTGCACAGCTGAGCACGAGGAAGAAAATGAGAGCTGGCAGAGCACTCGGGTCTCTCACTGTCAAACTCACAGAAGTGATGAAACTATCGTGGAAGACTCAAAACAATTCATCCCTAAATGAGATAAAACAATCAGCTGTCGTGCATGACACCCACCCTCCTGATCTACCCATAATCAGGCTTCAAAAGACACATTCCCACACTTTATAATAACAATTATCAATAATTGGTTGATTGTTAGCTCAATTTATGGCTTTTTACTGTTAACAAACATTGTATTTATGATTAATAATGTTTACTGATGGAGTGGCGACAGCGTAATTTACCGTGAACCATCATGGTCTGTTTCTCTCACTGGTTAGTTTTACTTTGGTTAGGTTTAAGCACCAAAACTGCTTGACTAGTTTTTTGAAATTGTTGTGGTTTGGATTAAAATGTGACATCAGACTGAGACCAATATCACTGTTGGCAGGACATCGGCATCATGGGACCAACGCCAAAGGACCCGGAAATCTCTGAGAGCAGGTCTGACATAAAATGTTTGTATGGCACAAACTGATGATGTGTACACAGTATATAACATGACTCATAGCTAATGACATTATTTATTACTGTTTCATTGTTTCTTGCCAGTGAAATAACCAAAGTTTACCAAAGTGTAGCTTATCATTTATTACTGATGGTTATGTGAAAAATCTTGAAAATCAGGTGTTTTAAACCAGGCAACTCAGCAGCTTAGTGACAGTTAGAATTGATTTTAACATTTTACCGCCAGATTTTGTCAGTTGAAGCACATCTGGCCTTTCAGAGTGAAAGCGTCGATGGTGGTTTTGTTTATGCCATAGGGATCCCTCGGCTTTACAAGGACCTCTTTGAAAAAGCTCCCAGAACCAGAAACCTCTGTTAAATCGATTTTTTAAGTTTTCATAGCCCTGTTTTGTTTAGCACTGTTGCTTCATGGCGAGAATCCACCAACTGGGCTCTTGCTGTGCCCCGCTTCCTCCCACAGTTCGAAGAATTTAAGTTAGTGGTGGTTGTAGGACTGTACAACACCCCCCCCCCCCCCCCCCCCCCCCCCCACACACACACACACACACCCCTTTATGCCTCAATTCAGATAATTGGTTGTGGTTTTAACTTGGAGAGGACTAAATAATGATCAGTGTTGACCCCATTACCAACACAGATCCTAACTCAAACCCTAGGAAGTCAGAATATATCATTTTTATTTTTATTAAATTGTTCTCCCGAGTCTGGCACATGTTATAAATCAGGGGTGTCGAATTCCAGGCCTCGAGAGCCGGTGTCCTGCAGGTTTTAGACCTCACCCTGGGTCAACACACCTGAATCAAATGATTAGTTCATTACCAGGCCTTCTGGAGAACTTCAAGACATGTTGAGGAGGTAATTTAGCCATTTAAATCAGCTGTGCTGGATCAAGAACACATTTAAAACCTGCAGGACACCGGCCCTCAAGGCCTGGAGTTCGACACCTGTGTTATAAACTACCCACATTTTTTTCAGGTAGGGTTAGGGTTATAAGTGTGACTTAAACCTCACAGGGTTTATTAGACTGAGGTTTTGTTTACAGCCTTAAAAATAACCTTTTAAGACATCCAAGGGACCTAACGGAAAAGATACTGCAGGTAAGTAAAGTTTCTGGGCTTTTTTAACTTTAGTATGGTTAAAGAAGTGTATTTTCAGGCCCATGAATTACATTTTTACAGCCCTCAGCAGATATTTACATGAAATTGTCAGCGGTGAAAAGCACAGTTTTTATTTGAAAGGTTATTTTTATCCAAGCTCCAAATCTCTTTGAGCAGATAGTTTTGACAAAGAGATAGAAGATGAGCCTTTCATATGGTATAACTTGTTGCCTATCCAACCTGCTGATGCCAATGTTTTCTTCTCTTACTCTTCTCTTACTGATGTCATAGACAATAATTTGCTGTAGTTTATCCTTGGAAACTATGATGTAAATCAAGACTCTGATGCTCAAAATTGTGCAAAAAATCATGCTGAATAAAAACAGATTTTGGTTTTACACTGATTCGATTTTAATCAGTTTGGTTGCAGTTTTTATTGGAGCTTAAAGCTGTTTTTTTTTTAGAAAATATATGAAAGATAGCCATATGAAATTTTCATATGGCTATCTCGTGTACTCAGGAAGTCATGTTGGAAAAAATAAGACAAATTAAAAACGTAAAATTTCCAGCCTATTCCTGTGTACTGCAGGGGCCTGTAGCTTGGAAAACATTCACTGTATGATGGTAAAAATTTCATTAAATAGTCAAAATCAGCTGACTCTGAGGTGGTTAGGTAGGACTTTTCCACTCATATCTGATGCCATGTTTCCTATCATGATCACAGAGCCGCTGGAAAATACACACGCAGTTATTAGCAGTCAAATCAATCTGGAATAGTTTACAGAACTTCTTGTCTGTAGAACATTTTGATTGCTTCCTCGTTTACATGACAGGTTTTCCATGGGCTCTCAGATTTTTGGACCTCACTTGTGCAGATATGTGGAGAAATTCCAGCCGTTGCAGCTTTGTGTGTGTGATCAGTGGTTGTTAACTCTTTTTGTTGATGTCTCTAAATTTTGCTGAATCGGCTTTAATGAGCTGTTGGGGGTTCATACAGTCAGCAGTCCAGACTTCCCCTTTCTACTGCTCAGTGTTTTTAATTCCTTCCATCTCACAATAGTCTGTTGGGAAACTTGCTGAACACGTTGAGCAAATTGTGATGATGCTGCAGAGATTAAATCCTCCAGTTTCCTGCTGTGACAACAAACAACTGGCTTTTATTTTGCGTGGAACAAACGTAACAGTGCGCCAGAGATGATCTCAACTATTTTTATGATCACATGCCAGACAATGGGCCACACTGTATAGTGTGTGTAGCATCAAGGAGTCTTACTAGAAAGAGGCAGCCAGTAGAGACTCTTTGTTTCGTACAAGATCGCGACTTATCAGGCCACGCTGTATCATAAAGACCTCATCCTAACAGAGCACTTCGCTCTCAGAATCTGGGCTTTCTTGTTCCTGAGCCTGGTTCTTCTTGTATATTTCTTCCTGTTAAAAAGGAGTTCTTCCTCCCTGCTGTCACCTGCTCACAGGGAATCATCTGATTGATTCGGTTTTCACTCTAATATTTTAGGGCCTTTTACCTCACAATAAAAAAAAGCACTTGATGAATCAGCTGTGTAAAAAAAAAAAAAAAATTTAGTTAGGTGTTTTCTAACAACAGCAACAACGTTGTCAATAATCAGAGCATATTCTCCGTAACCATGCTTGGTTGATATATACTCACCGGCGGTGTCGGTCTATTAGGTACATGTGTTCACATCTTTATCTAATCAGCGAGTCACATGACAGGAACTCAATGCATCTGGCCCTAAAGATGAAATCAAAACAATCTGCTGAAGCTCAAACGGAGCATCAGAATGAGGAAGAAAGGTGATTGGAGTGACTTTAAATGTGGTGTGGTTATTGGTGCCAGGCGGAAATGCTGACCTACTGGGATTTTCCCACATAGTCATTTCTAAAGTTTACAGAGAATGGACCAAAAAGTAGAAAATATCCAGCGAGCAGAATTTCTGTTGAAGCAAATGCCACATTGATGTCAGATGTCCGAAGTGATTGGATAGGCTGGTTTGATCTGACAGGAAGGCAACAGTAACTCAAATATCCACTTGTTACAGCTGAGGTATGCAGAAGAGCGTCCCTGAATGCACAACACATCAAACACATTGGATCAGGTGAAGCAGCAGCAGTAGCAGAAGACCACACCAAGTGCCACTCCTGTCAGTCAAGAACAGGAAAGGTCGAGCACCTTTGGGATGTGCTGGAACAGGAGATTCACATCATGGATGTGCAGCTGACAGATCTGCAGCAGCTGTGTGATGCTGTCATGTCAGTATGAAACAAAATCTCAGAGACTGCTTAAACACCTTCTTGAGTCTGTGCCACAAAGACATACAGGAATTCTGAAGGAAAAAGGAGGGCCGACCTAACAATAACATTATTGTATCTGAGTGACCACTAAGTTTATACTGACTGATATATCACATCTGCAGGAGCTTTTAGATAGATATATGCATGTGTTAGAGTGCTAGCTGATGCTCAGTGTCCTCTGAGCCTTTTTGTTACATTCTGCAACATTTCATTGTTTTTGTTGCGAAATCTTTGTGTAACCTGAGCCAACATCTATACTCACCATTAAAGAAATTTGCAGACACCAGAAAAAAACATATCAGTTCAGCACAATCATGGAATGAACAAGGTTTAACGTCACATAAAATTTTACTTAAAAATTAATACATCTAACATCAAACATTGCTTGTTTTTCCAGAGAATCAGCCATTATGCAGCAATCACAGTTTTGCAGACCTTTCAGCATTCTGGCTGTTCAAGTGTTGAGGCAATCTGGGGAAATTTTTGCGCTCACTTCCTGAAGTGCCTCCCACAAGTTGCATTGTTTTTATAAATGCTTCTCCCATACCATAGATATGATCAAGCTGCTACCACAACAGCTCAGTACACTCGCTGTCTGAATTCCTAGCTTATTTATTTATTTTGAAGGTGGTCGTCTTTGACACAGAATTTCTGCTGCAGTTTTTTAATGGTATAGTTAGAGTTAGGCAATGGGCTATGCAGATGATCGTTTTTCTTTTCAGATGACCTCTTTGGAGATCAATATTCGACTTAAACAAATCATTTGGGTTTTACCAGTCTGCTTTACAAGAGCATTGTGAGACCACAATCCTCAAAATGGAGAATTCCCTGCAGGAAGTGAGTCCAGAAGGATATCTGGATTAGTTTTTTATTTTTTTCTTAGGAGTCATAAGACAATATCTCACAATCTTTGTTCCTTAACCCCAACCCTGACATGTTGGTATTTATGTGTCCAAATTTTGCCCAAAGAGAAAAAAAAAATAAAAAAATAAAAATAAAAATCCTGATCTAATCCAGAAGTATCCATGCAGATCCATGCAGAGGAGGCACAAAGCGCTCCAAACACCTGTGAAATAAGTTTGTGCTTCTGCAAGCTTGGACCACTAGATGGCGATAGATGACCACTTTACTGAGACGTCCACAGTCGTCCTCTCAGTATGAGACTGAATTGCTTCCATAGAGAGCAGTCAGCATGATTTTGGTGTTTATTTCTCATCATTTACTGATTTGATTTAATTAAACTGACCGACAACAAGACAATGAAAACAACCTCTCTCCAGCATCTAAACTGTACGTGCGCTCCTGATGTAATTTTACTTACTGTATTTTACTATTTTTACCATATTATCTGATTATAGGTTTACAGAGAGTTTCTTTGTGATCTATCCAGTTATATTTGTGAGCACAAATAAGACTGGTTTTTAAGAAGCCTACAAATAACTGATGGATCAATGTCTAAATTAGAGAGGGAAATTATTTTTAAAATGTTTTAGTTTAAAATAGTAAAAAGCACAGAAACCTGTTTCTGTCTCTTCTGTAAGTGCATTTATTTACCTGTTTTTTTTTTTGTTGGGGTTTTTTTTTTTTTAATGAAACAGCATTTGTCTCAGTATTAGAGTGCAAACCAGTGTCATGTGGCTTAATTTAACTTTAAATCTCACAATAATCTAGGCTGCAACCAGTTGTGTCCTGTCATCTAACAGTGATTTATTGTATGTGTAAAAAAATAAAACCAAACCCTTTTTTCTTCTATTGTTATACAGCTGCTTCTAGCTAAGAGCCACACAAATGCAAGAGAGCCTAACCTCTCAGTTTAATCTCAAAATTAGATTGTTGTAGAGCTGGTTTCCCGAAACTGGAAACCAGCAAACTCATGATGAGTTAGGAAACGTGCACTGGGTTGTGCACGTGCTCAGTTCCCATCAGTTAAGATGTAAACTCCATGTAAACACAGACAGACAGACGGATCAGCCGTATAATACGACAGTACTTAAAGGGATTGTGACTGAGAAGCACAGATCAATAGAGTCATTTTCAGCAGTCTGGAGGATTATCCACCTCACTGCCCACTGATGCGATGCAAAATAAAGTCACACACACACACACACACACACACACACACACACACACACACACACACACACACACACACATGTCTGGTTTGCTATCCTCGTGGGGACATCCCATTGACATAATGCTTTCCCTAGCCCCTTACCCTAACCCTAACCATTAAAAATGAATGCCTAACCCTAACCCTTACCCTAAACCTAACCATAACCTAATTGTAACCCTGACAGTAAAACCGCATTTTGAGTGTGAAAATTGCTTTCAACCCCAAGGGGACCTGGATTTTGGTCCCCACGGTGCAGAAAGTCCCCACCAGGATAGTAAAAGTCAGATTTTGGTCCCCACCAGGATAGTACGAACCCGTACACACACACACACACACACACACACACACACACACACACACACACACACACACACACACACACACACACACACACACACACACCCTCCAGCCAGCAGCCTCCTCAGACTGCTGAGGATCTATATTTTTACAGGAGATTGACTGAGAGCACTTACCCCGTTTTTACATCTTTACACCGGCCTTTACTGATTTTATCCTCATGGCAGAACTCCCTCTTAGCTTTCTTCGTGTGATTCGATTCCCCCCCTTTTTTTTCCTTTGAGGAAAAAAAAGGGGGGGAATGACAGTTCAATGTTCACCAGCTGATCAGGAGATAAAATTTATATCATGCAAGCCTCACCATAGTGGGAAAATCCAGCAATGTGAACTAAATGTACATATATGTTTAAAAAGGGTTTTTTTAAAGGCTAAAAAAAATTATACCTTAATACACAATTAAATAATGATTTTATTAAGTTAGGACGGTGATATTCAGGATAAAATATCAGAAGAAATATATAATAAAACTGATCATTTTGATCTAGTTTTTCAGTATTTTGTATCACCTTGAATCTTACTACAATCTTAATAAAGGATGCTTCAAAATATTATATTCGTCTTAAATATATTGATCACTTTTGTGCATAAAAAGGAACTTGTTCAGTTTTATAGTAAAATGACTATTTATTTCCTTACTTGGTTTCCCAAAAAAGTAAAAATAACAACAAAACACCCAGTATGGGCTCTCTATACATTATTATCATTTGTATTTATTTTTTTCTGTTATAAAATATGGTTGTAGTGATCATAATGACTTTAAAAATCAAGCATAGGCCTTGGTTTCCTTAAAGGTTTCCTCAGGGTAGCAGCTGACAGTTACAGTGGAGAAACAGCCAAACTGAAGAAACTAGAAGCGCTGATTCAAATTAATTTTTAGTGTAGGACCCTCCACCCAGCTCGTCTCTGTTCTCTGCTGTATTCCCCAGGGGGCCCTCGTCCGGCCACCAGCCCGGCCCATGAGCTCGTTCCCACGCTCATCTGCTTTGATTGATTTCCAGGCAGCGACGCCGGCTGGCCGGAGCCCCTCTGGCCGAGCTGTGGAGCGCCTGGCCCACTCAGAGGGGCCTCAGCCCATGGTGGGGAGTAGAGGGTGGATGGATGGGTGGACGGATAGATGGATGAATCTCCCTTCGACCTCTTATCAGCCACAGCAGTCTCTTGTGGGGGAGGGTGAGTGTGAATTGTCCACACACACATTAGATCACAATCTCTCTCCTTCACCGCACTCTCTTTCTGTTCTGCTGAGGAGATAACGCCACGCAAACGTGCACGAGCACGTGCACGCAGAGGGAAAGCCGTGCCTGAGGTATTCCCACCATGGCAACAACAGAGACACGGATAATCAGACACTTCAGTCACACTGAAACGATCATTAGTAGTCTTAAAAAAGATATGATCTGTAACTGAGGGCCCCAGCAGGGAGGCAATTTCTAATTACACCCACTCCAGCGCATATGCACGAACCTGATCAGGTTGTTCTCCTCAAAATGCCTCCTGTGCATGTTCAGTGGTTAAAGGTGAAAACTGAAAACACTAATAAAGAGGCTACTAAGTTCACTTTTCCAAGAGTGTCGCAACATTACACAAATGTTTCATATCTGGTTGATTGTATTTAAAATATTTTACAGTTTTTAAAAAATTACATCAACCAAAGAATGTCAGTAAAAGTAAATAACTGAAAACAAACAGTTGATTTAAATGAAAAAGAACAAATTATTCATGTTTTATGTTTGTTCATCTCGTCTTCTTTAAACAGTTTTTACTTTCTCTCTCATTCCAAACAAACTCAAAGCAGATTATTTTTTTGCACATGATCAACTGCTGCAGCAACTCCATCATCTAAAACGATCAATTTTCATTCCCTTTGTTCTACTTTTGATGCATTTTAAGAAGTATTTGGAACCTGTGAGTGTTTTATGTATTGAAATTTACTCTAAATTCAGAAGAAATGTGAGAAAAATGTTGGGAAATTACACCACAAGTTGTGGTCTTTAAGTTCTGAGCACATTCAGAAAATCACTTCCTCAAAGATTTCACAATAGCTGGAGTTTCATATTGTACCAAATATTTAGTATCTTGCTACAGCTTCAGGAAATGTTCTGTAAAGGCTCCCTGAGGGTCTTCTGAAAGTTTAAATAATAATCTTCAAGTTCCTTTAACGGTTTCACCAAAAATGCCCTCTTAAATTATTCTTTAAAGTTTGTTTTTGTTTTTTAACACTGAGAACTCCTTCATGTATTGCACACTGTGGGATGATTGTCCACTTTTTAAAAAGCATCTGACATTATAGATCACAGATCATTAATGGAAAACATAGAGAAATACAACATTAGAGAGTTATCACACTAAATAGTTACACTGACCATGGATAGCAATATGTACAAATAAATAATCGTAAATCCAACCTCCTGAACGATGTTTTTTGGGGTTATACAAGGTTCAGTGTTGGGCTCTGTATGTATATTGTATGTAAAATAAAAAATAAAAATGTATTTTATTTACTAAAATATTGTTCCAGTACATCTGATTTTTCAGGTCCACAAAAAAGCCAGTTTAATTACTTTATATACCATTAGAATCATATAATATATCTTACATTTTATATTATAAATCCGTATCTGAAAATTTTTTAAATAAAACTTTCATAGAAATGTAGTGGAGTAAATGCTCTGCCCCTCTTTAGACCCCATGGAGTAAAGTTTACAAGAAATCTACCAGATTTAAAGATCTAGCAGTAAAAGTAAATAACTGAAAACAAACAGTTTTCAGAAGCAGCTAAAACATAATTTTTCTTTAGATTTAAACTATGGTGAAGGAATTTTATTGGCATTTTAATGTGAAAACACCGACTGTAATAAAACACTACTTAAGAGTTAGAGTTAATGAACCAATTGGTGGAAACATGAGCCCTGAACCTTGTTTGCTGATGACACTAATTTCTATCTCTCTGGAAAGAGTTTGGAAGTTCTGAATACAGTGCAAAGTTTTGAGGAAATAATTTAATATTAATAATTAAATAGTAAAATAATAATAATTTGTATATTAATATATCAAGTATCATTAGGAACTAGTAAATGTTCTGACATACTAAAAATTAGACCCTAGAGTAGTACAGTACTGTGCAAAAGTCTTGAGTCACTCCTCATTTCTTTGTGTTTTGCTTCCAAAGAGCCAGGCTTGCAGATTTGTTCTTAACTGGTCTTGAGCAAAAGTTCTCCAGGGTTTCTGGGTTTCTTTTTCACTCGCTTTCAGTCCAGTGCTAATGCATGACCATTTCCAGATGAATGTTTTGTTGCGTGTTAGGCCCCTTAGCACTGACTTGGTATCTCTTGGTATTTTGTGCGGTGTGTGTGCGTCCTTAAAAAATTCAAAATCCAGCCAAGACCTGACACAGGACTTGAGAGATGCATCTGGTCCTTCAGTTGTTCAATGAAACCTCATCAGAAATGGTCTCAGTGGTAGGGTGGATAACAAGAACCCATTCTTGAAGAAGGGAAACGGGGAGAAAGGACTCAGGTATGCACATTACAAAAAGTACTGGACTGAAAATCAATGTGAATACATATTATAGAGTGATGAATCCAAATTTGAAAATTTTAGCTCAAATCACAGATATGTTTAATTGAAGTCTTGGTCAGTATGTACGGAGAAGGTCAGGAGAGTACAACAGTGAGTGTCTACAGCTGAGGCTGTGTCATGGTGTAGGAGATTTTCTAAATTGATAGAATTATGAATCCATAAAAGTACCATCAGATTTTGATCCACCATGGAATACCATCTGAAAACCATCTTACACTGGTTTAAATGTTCAATGTGACAACGGTCCCAAACTCACTGCCAATGCAATAAAAGGGTACCTGGAAAAACACACGACGGAATACTATCAGTCATGGATCGGCCTCTGCAGCACCCGGACATTAACATAATTGAAAATGTTGGATCATCCAAATGGAGCCAACGCCCAAAGAAGAGCTTTGATGGTCCATAGAGAAGCCTGGAGAACTATTCTTGAAGACTCCTCAAAGAAATTACAAGAAAGCTGCTTGAGAGAGTTCAGATTGTGCTAAAGAATAATGGCTGGCTTTTATTGTACAAACTTTATTGCCATGTTTGTTTTAATCTATTTCCCATTTTCCTAGCAAATTTTAAAGGAATAATGGGTAAAGAAGACTTTAAAGTCAGTGCTATGAGGTGAAGGGATGTTGAAGCGGAAATGTGAAATTGGCAAAAATTGCTTCTGGCTATGTTATTTATTCAAGTCAGCCTGCAAAAGGAAGAGAGGAAATGAACATTAGGACATTTAATTATATTAAAAAAATTGTAATGTCATTACAAGTGTGAAACGTCTGAAAAGCAGGAAAGCAGTAAAGTAAATCCTATTTAATCTTAATCGGGGATACAGCCCTTATCTGCTAATGTGGGCACTGACTTTAAAAGGTGAAGTTTGGCTCCTGCTACTCTGACTTTAGGGATCTCCTGATCTTCCTGACTAAGATACCTTTTAAGAAGACAAATTTATCCCCTGAGGTATTCCAGACACTTTTCTTTTACTTAAAAAGGTCTTGCTAGTGACCTACCTCACTCCAAGGACAGCCTTTTCAGAAGTTATAGGTTTTCTCATTATGCAGGAGGCATTCCATGGCTCTTTTAACGTTGTGGCACCAGTTGTGGCACAGTATCTGATCATAAATAAATGCAGTGCAGAAAAAAAAATGACATAGGAAACACTGAGCACATGTTTTGCAGTATTATGTACTGTAAGTGGTGCTTCATAAGAGTTACAGTGGCCAAGCTAAAATTTCCAACGGGGATCTTTAAAATTTATACAGAAATACTTTTTTCTGTTTATCATACCTGTTCTGTTACCTATAAAACATTCTTTTTATCATTATCTATGTTGTTTATGCAGTTGAAAAACACAATTGATACTGCAAAAAATAAATACAACTGAAGGTAGGTTTATATTAATTATTTATTACAGTATCATCAGTACCAAATTATAGATGAAGTGGTGACGTCGTAATGTTTTAATCAATAACTACTTAGAATGAAGTCATCATGGTTGGGCTGTTTTTACTTTGAAACAGAAGTCTGAATAAAATCTGAGTAAACATCTTGTTTGAAGACAAGTAATACTTCAAATATTTGTGCAGAACCACTCAAAATATCCCAATTACTGATACCTAATTATGAAACAGTTACAGAGGAATTACAATAAAAATCAAAGCCTATATTTTAAAACAAAAACATGCATATATATCCACTCCAGAGGATAAAAAACTAATAAGGAGATTGCTTTCTACGGAGCTGCAGCCGATGATTGTTTTAATTATGGATGGATTTGTTTATTATTTTGTGACTGTTCATGGAAGCAAAACAATAAGATTCAATTAGAGCTTTCAGTTTAGAGTAATTTGGTTTACTGCTGTTTAAAAAAAATTACTACAATTTAAATCAGTAATCAAAACCGTTTTACTGGAAATTTTGTGGCAGGAAACATTTATATGATTAAAACTAAACAGTGCAGATAAATATATTCAACACCTGAAGGTTAAACACACTTTAGCATTTAACCATACTTAGACTCTACTTAAGTTATAGTAGGCTACAGAAAGTTTAGCATAAAAAATATTTAAAGTACTTAAAATCATGCCTCACGGGGCAGGTGCCACCCTGTGCCACCTCCACCTGGACACGCCCCTGCCTGACACTATTTTTTTCTTCGCTGTTGTGCTTTTATAATCTTTAGTCTAATGTTTAATTTCAGCATTCAGTCAAAGCTATCGGTGTCCGTGAGGCTGGATGGAAAAAAAAAAGTTAACGCGGATAGGCTGCTCTCTTTCTCTCTCCCTCTCTCGTTCACTCATCATACCTGCGCGCGCCCCCCTCTCCCTCTCTCTCTCTTTCCGCCACTTCAAAGCTCTACTTGAAAGTGGGCTCGAGACAAGAGTTGTTGTCCTTTCCGCTGCGCTTGTGCCACGCGCTGTCATCGCCACAATGCCTCGAGGATTCTTGGTGAAGAGACACCGGCGAGGCTCGGCGTCATACCGGTCACGGAGCAACAACAACAAACCGGAGGGTGACCGGAGCGGCGTCGGCGGGGGATACAGCTGTGAAGCGACCGGAGCAGAGAGCCACGTGCTCAGTGTTTTCCCGTTTCAGCGGCAGGACGGAGAGTTCCCAGTGTCCCGCGAGGACTCCGCTGGTGTCAGGGAGGCGTGGAGCCCGCACGTGGAGTCCGCTCTGGAGGCGGAGGCGGACCGGCGCGCGCAGTTACCTGAGAGCGAGTTGGACGCTTTGAGCCCCGACGGTGACTTCTCGTGCTTCTTCCCGCCGCCGCCGCCTCCGCCACTCACCGACTCCTGCAGCCCAGTTAAACCGGTCGGCACGAGACTTCTTGAGCAGCGCGAGGAAGGAGAAAAACAGCTGCTGTTCACGGGCAGGTGTCTGCCGTCCTCCCCAGTGCCGGACCTGCCGTTCCTGGTCAGCTCCACGCCGACCTCGGTGTCCGCCTCCATCGAGAGGATCCTCGCGAGCAGCAGCCGCCACCACGCGCCGTCCTACGGTCACGGTGACAAGTATGACCCGCCCCACGTGCACCTGTTCCCGCATCTCACCGTGATGAGCCAGGAGGCGGCGAGGAAACGCTCGTTCCTCGAGCCGAGCAGCAGCAGACACAGCAAACAGTCTGCGGGCAGCAACCCCACGAAAAAACCCAAAGTGAACCGGAAGCTGAACTTCGAGGACGAGGTCACGACCTCCCCGGTTTTGGGTCTGCGCATCAAGAAGGAGAGCCCCGAGCTGCGGAGGCACCGGGAGAAGTCGTCCGGCCCCGGCGGGAATCAGCCGCTGGGGGAGTTCATCTGCCAGCTGTGCAAAGAGGAGTACCCCGACCCCTTCTCCCTTGCGCAGCACAAGTGCTCCCGCATAGTGCGTGTGGAGTACCGGTGCCCCGAGTGCGACAAGGTCTTCAGCTGCCCGGCCAACTTGGCCTCTCACCGCCGCTGGCACAAGCCGCGCCCGGTAAGCAGCCCGGCAGGTGAGACCCCGACCCCCAACAAGAACCTTTCGCTCAAAGAGGCACGAGGGCTCGCTCAGCACGAGAGGCCGCCGGTGGAGTTGGAGGGCAAGGAGAACGAGCTGCTGCGCGTGAACACCAATCAGCACCACGCGGCGCTGGACAGCTCCCGCATGAGGCGCGAGCAGTCTCTGCTGCTGCTCCACGCGCGGTCCCGGGACAGCCCGGACGGCGACGGCCTCGCGCCTCCCCGCTACGACTCCTCTTCGCGTTACCGGAACCCGGCCGAGAGCTGCCTGGACCTTCAGCCGCAGGTGAGAGCCGCGGACAGCCCGCCGTCCAGCCTCCTCGTGCTGAACCCAGAGGAGCGCGCGGACCTGCCCCAGCAGCAGCTTCCGCCTCTGCCGTTCGTTCAGTCGTTACCGGAGGAGGAGGTGTACGAGTGCCGGTATTGCGGGAAGAAGTTCCGGCGGCAGGCTTACCTGAAGAAACACCTGGCCGCGCACGAGATGACATCGCGAGCGTCTCCGCCCGCTGCATCTTACGGCCAAGCGCGCGAGCCCAGTTCCGGACAGAGCCAGGTGTGCCTTTGTCACTTGTGCGGCGCGCGCTTCCCGTCGGTCGAAATCAGGGACAAGCACCGGCTGTGGCACGCGATGAGGGACGAGCTGATGGCGGAGACTCTGGGAGGAGGAGGACGCAGAGGGGACGTTTTCCACGCGCACAGAGAGGAGAGCGGTGGCGGGGAGTGCGACCACCAGCAGCAGCAGGAGCAGCAACAGATCTTCACGTGCAAACACTGCCCCTCCACTTTCTTCAGCTCCCCGGGACTCACGAGACACATCAACAAATCTCACCCCACCGAGAACCGGCAGGTGATGCTGCTGCAGATGACCGTGCGGCCGTGAGTCGCGCGCAAAACTGTAGTTTGGAAAAGGGGGGGAAAAAGTTTATTTATCAAGAAGTCCTTTCAGAAGCAAGTCTCGCCACTCGGTAGCCATCTTGGTAACACCTCCGGGCACTTATTTTAAAATATTGAATTAATTTTAATGGTCACCTGGACACAAAAACTGCACGTAGATACTAAAATCTGATAAAATAACATCTCAAAATGCCTTTTTTTTTCCCACAAAGCTACAAATCTACCACAAACCTCTGATTGTTTCTTCTCTGGGTGCTTAAATAACACATTTATAGTTCTGCTGTATAATATCTGGACTATATGCTACACCCTGAGGGAGTAAAAGAAGATGCTGAAGATGACCTGTAACTGTCCAAGGTGCTGAAACCCTGCCTGGAAACAGGCTTCTACACAACCATCCTAGCTCACTTTTCCTTAAAGGAAAAAGGGGCTATTTTAAGTTACCGGACAAAACAAATAATCCAGAATAATGTTAACTGATTAAATTATTTCTTATTACTTACAGTTCAGCTTCTCTTGCAAATAACCTGGCACTAAAACTCATTAATGCCACCATCAGAGTGAGTAAAACGGGCCCAACAGCCAGTCATTTTGAACTTGGCATTTGTTTTTATGTTCACTGAAGCTTTACAGTGTAACCATAATGGGTGATCTTCCTCCTTCTCATCCTAAAAAACAAAATTTTCAAACCACAAATGTACAGAGATCAATGAATAAGAGTAAAGAGAAAACAATCAGACCGTAATATGCCTTTTATAATAAACATGCTCGTTAATTTCTCAGCTATAAAATATTTTCATACAGAAATGAAACAGTTAATGTTATACTGCTATTAAAAAAGGTCTTTTGTCTTTGATTATTCATGTTGAGATATTTGCTAAATGCCTTTATGATGCTAAAAATGTAATGTGTGGTTCTATGAAGCCTGTACAGTCCTATTTTGATATGGCTGAATGTGAAACTAATGACAAAATTGTGAATAAATGTGAGTAGAGTCCAATCAACACTGCGCTGTCAGCCTGCTGCTGTTATTGTTTTGAAGCTGATTAACCACACAACTCTGGCGGTTACTGGTACGAATTGTTTTATTGTCAAACTCCATCTTGGCACATCCATACGCTTGCCGTGTGTCTGGCGTTAACACATGTTCACACAGTTGACAGTTTGTGGAGTGCTTGCGCAGTCAAAGCATGCAGCTGGTACTGAACTGGTGTCATGCAGTGTGTGTAATCAGTAGTATCCATCAGGTGGGGGATTTACACTGTTTCTCCTCTTCAGATGAAGAGTGACGCCGATATGACTTATTCATGCTCTTTGGGTGGAAACTGTAGTTGAAGGGGACAAAAGAACAGTATGTACAACCCGTGGATCTTTAAAGCAGCATCTGAACGCTAATCCACTGGGGAGCGTAAACATGGTGCCGTCGTGTGGTTTCGGTGCTGGGACGGAGTTTGGGGTGTGAACTGAGCAGGCTCGGTGACCTCTAGTATACATACACATATATATATATATATATATATACACACACAGCATGTAGAGATCAGGGTGCAGTGGGGCCTCTCAACCATTCAATGGTGCTTTGACCTCAGTGACAAAAGTAACAAGAGTAAATAATTTAAAGGGAAGACTCAAACCTCAGCTGACTTCAAGTAACCACACATGAATCTGACCTCCTCCTTTTTAAATATTAAGTTTGAAATAAAAAGAAAATTGTTACACAATCCCTTTAATCTATAGAGTATATGGCTGAAACAAACAGTAACAAAACTTTCAACAGTAACAGACACGGGAAGAGCGTTCGTTTAACCTTTTTTCCTCTAAACTCACAGAAAGAGCTAAACTGAAAATGTTAAATACATTAAAAAAAAAGTGGTAGTGTTGCGACTGCATGCTGATGTCCCCTCCCTCAATGACACCTCTTTTTCTTCCCCTTCTTTGGTTGTGGTTCTCTCATTTTTGTATTCCCCCCCCAAACCCTGAAAACTGCCTACAAAACACTGAAAATGAAGCGCTAAACCAACTCTTAGTGGACTTTTGTGGACCCAGATCCCAACACGCTGAAGTGTGTTATAAATACCAGTCCCCCTCCCCCCCTCACCAGCCTTTTACAGTAATTCATGAGAACGACGATTCCCTCCATACAGATTTACAAGCTCCATCACGGGAAGAACAGCGTAGAATGAATTTAAATTCCTGGACGATGAAGAGCAAGCTGGTTATGAGAGCTTGAAATCTTGTAGCGCTAACCTACTTTTTGTTTTGTTTTCTAGCAAGTCTGCGGTTTGGATTTCAACCACAGTTTGGCTTTGGCAGCTATAACCGTATTTACACACGCACAACAAGCTTCCTTATACTGTACACATTCTTATAGATATTCATATATCTACTATGTATATATATATATTTATACTCATATAGATATACAACATATACTCGAGGGAACAAAGAAAGAAAAAGCTGTGGTTCTTTGCCTCAGATGAAGGAGTGACTAAAAATACAGTAACATTCCTGTTCGGGTCAAAACTCAGTTTACAGTCAATTAAAAGAAAAAAACCCCAAACATGATAATATTAATATCAGTGCTCGTTTTACAGTATCAGAAGAAAACAAAATGATGTATGCAAGTGCCTCCTCTTCCATCGGTCTGTCCTGTTAATGATCATCAGAGGAAGTTCAGACTTTTATTCTGGATTCAAACACGGAGAACGTTTTTTTTTTTTTTTTGGCCTTGAGAAAGTAACTCTCTTTATCATTTCAGGTCTGCGCTGCGCTGAGAACAAAAAAAAATAGACTTTTATCGCTTTCTTTACAGCCTCCACTCCCGCCTCTGCCTTTACACACACACACACGCACACACCTCCTATAGTACAAATATACAGATTCCTTACAGCAACACTCGGTGCATGACGCGACACACTGACGCTTTTCTTCTTCTTTGCAGTCCTGCTCACACCGACTGGCATTGTGTGCACTTTCTAATATGGCACAGGCTGTTATGAACTAATACTGCACTGCTAATTTTACTACTCAACATGCTGCAACACTGGTTTGACTTGTCTCTGTGTGTGTGTGTGTTTTGTTTTTTTTGTTTTTTTCCCCAAGCAAAGCTGCAGATATACAGAGCAGCATCTGTGAGTATTTTTCAAAATAAAAGTTACAGTATTGCCCATAGAATACTTTTATATATATTTAGTACAAGAGAACACGTGTGCCCATTAAAGCCCAGGGTCCAACCAGAAATGCAACATGCTGGGATGAATCAGCGCCTACTCAAGAGTTTATATTAATTTGCTTACATACCTAATTTTGTGTGCTTTGTAAACGGACCAATTTAAAATTGCTTGTTTTTGAGGATCCTGATACCTCTGATTGGCTGATATGAAAGCTGTTTGTTTCCTAATGTGATATCAAGTGTGAGTTCTGGCTGAGTCCTGCAGATTGGGGAGTTCAGGTCTTATTGGCTGATCCGGAGGAGCGTCGCAGCTTCATGGACATGCGGCTCTTGCTAGTCCGAGGAGACATGGGGGACGCCGTGTCGCTCCCGGCCTCCCCAAGAGCCGGACTTTCTCCCCGAAGAATCTCTAGGCAGGAGCCTGAAGAGGAAGAGGAAGAAGAGGAGGAGAAGGGGGGTTTGAGGGGAAGACGGGCGAGGTGAGGGGGGTTTAGATAGGAGAGAATGGGGGGTGGAGGTAAATAAGGAGAAAAAGGATGAAGGGACAACAATAAAATTATATTTCAGCCCACGGTGGTCTACGAAGCCACACTGCACAGATTCCTACAGTCACAGAGGCAGGACAATCAGATGAACGGACACAGACACACAGCTAGAGACAGGAACCTGATACGAGCTCTATTTCCTTAAGTTAAAGGTTCCCCAAAACCACTAGACATGTGCATGACCTATAGTTAATGTGAAACAGAAAAGTAATTATTTAAACCAGCCAAAATTAAGTTAATCTGAGCCAGACTAAGCCTCACTGACAGGACATACTACCCCTTTACCAGTGACTACAAAGACATTTTAAAGTTTTTCCTGCTTTGCAGCTGAACCTCTTATAGAACAGGTCCCACCTCTATCAGGATAGCTTTGGATGATACAGTTTAAAGCAAGGCTGTCAAACTCATTTCACATACAGCTCACTTTGATGTTAAGTGGGCTGGATGAGTGAAACTCACCTTTGTGTCAGTGTAAAGGCGTTTAGATAAACATTTAGTCCCTGAGACATCTTAATACAAGAAACAGAAGTGCAAATTAAATAGTAGGTCTCAGGTTTACTACATAATAAAGAAATGTTCCAACAGAACAACATCTGGGCTAAAACTGCAAAAAATAAATGTTTAAAATTGCAGAGAAACTTCTGGTAGCTCACTGCACAGACTGTCCTGTAATTTAAAGCATTTTAAAGTGCAATTTAAAGTTCACAATTTATTCACCATCTCTAGTGCATACCATTCACAGCTAGCATGAAGAACCTTCTGCTTAAGACCTTTCCCTTTAACTCTGAGCTGGTTAAAGCTGTCTAGTGGTTTCGGGACCATCAGATACATTGCACTATGCTCCTCTAATGAGTGGAAGTCAGGAGAGGATAAAGGAAGAAAGAGAGAAGGACAAAGAAATAAAGAAGGTATCGGAAGAGGAGCAGTTCAGGAGAGAAAAGAAAAAGAAAACTGAATAAAAACAGAAAAAAGAAAAAGCCACACATGTGTAACAGAAAGGAACAGAAAGACACATATGACACACTTCACAAGCACATTTACATTACGTACACGTACATAATGAGTACACGTACAACAGAGCATATTCACTTAATTTGTCCCATCCCTGTTACATTGAAAGTGCACAATTGAAAACACAGAAAACAGCGTTAGTCCAACATTCAAACAGCTTTTGTGCACATGTGCAGACCTATGCTTGGTTTACCACTTTAACAGGATGTCAGAGTGCATATTTTTGAGCAGCACTATGGCACTACATCATATCACAACCGGGAAGAGAGAGAGCGAGAGGAGCATACAAAAAGGTTAGAGGTCAAGTTTCACCAGGTGAGCGTGACATCGCAGGTTAACAGAACGACCAAGTTACGGATCGAGTGGACAGACAGGAGAAAAGGACGTCTCACTTTCACCCAGCCTCGGAGAGCGATTTGCTATGACGTTCGTGTCATGTTTGAGGAACATTTATCGGGATGCAGAGTGGGTACGTTAATAAATCAAGATGTTATTTTCATCCCGACAGCCAGTGAGTCAGACATCTCAAGAGGAAGACAAAATGTTTCCCTCTTAAGGTTGTCTTCTTGTGCCTGTGATGAGTGAAACTCATCTTTGCAACAAAACTTTTAAAATTTGTAGATCGCTCTGTGGAAGTTCCATTCTCACCACTTGCAGCTGCCTGTGTTAAATCTTTAACCTGAAGTTCAGAGAAGCTACGGGGAGCTAAATCTACCGAATATAGCATGTGGTGAACATGGTGTGGATAAAAAGCACAAACGGTGTGCTGACTGGGTTCACAAGGGCTCACACCACAGTTCAAGGGGTCTGCAACGACTCCTCCTTTTCAGAAGTCTCAGGAAATCTGTGTTAGTTGCAAAAGATGGATGTAACCCATTTCTTGGGTTGCTTGGATGGTCTGTTAGTTCAACTATAACACAGCAGGCCCTTATATTTTTCACTTTAATGCATTAACAAAAAGGTACCAACAGGATACAGATCCAGTCACCAGTGGGGGTAATTACCATTATTAACTCCAAGATTTGCTATAAAGTGGGAAATTACTTGTAGAGACCAGGCTGTGAACAAGCGCATTCCTGCTGTAAAGGCGTGCATTTTAGCACGGGAGTCTGCGGGGACTGACTGCAGCTTTTGGAAGCAGCTTAAAGTTTTAGTTTTAGCCCCAGAAAGCTGCTGCTTGGACAGAAAAGGACTTCCAGGAAAAGACCAACAACTAGCACTTAGATAAGGAGACCAACCTGAGTAAGAGACACTTTAAAATTTAAACCAGGTGATGGTTTTGTTTTTAAGAATAAGTTAAAACTGGACTTATTTGTGTGTCTGACACTCAAGAATAAAAACAAGTGTTTTGCCTTCTTACTGCCTCTGATAATGATCCATAAAACAAAAGTCACACCAAACCACAAGTTGAAAGTGAGGCTTCCTTTTAAAGTGAAGGCAGCTGTTAACACATGCAGACCTGGTTAAACAGTCGAAAACACAGGAGGAAGAAGAAACGGAGAGATGGAGAAATCACAGGAGTGTGAAGGCTAGGCTGAAACGTCAGTAGGAAGAGCCAGTCAGAACTGGGCGTGTCAATCATGTGACCAGGCTTACCTTTTTAGCTATAGGCAAGTGAGACAATACGATCTAGAGGGGGGGAGGGGGACAAAAAGAAAATAAAATGGGTGGGAAAAATTGAAATAAAACAAAATAAAAACAGAGAGAAGAATGATTGATCATTGTGTTATTAAGAGAGGTGAACCTGTGAGTAAATACAGGAGGGGGAGGGCAGGAAATTAATTACTCTGGGTTGACTTCAGAGCACGGGATCATCAAAAGTTTGTCAAAAGCAGCATCTCAAGTCACAATTTTTAGATGTGACACACTCATCGTGACTAAAGATCAAGCAGGCTTTATTACTGGGATCTGATCCTGTGCTCTGAAAGGGAATTTGGGGCCAAACCCATGACAAACCAATACAGAGCCTTTAATATGTTACATTTAAATTCCATTTAATAAGAATGAGTGAAAATTGGTGGGTGGGGTGGGTGGGGGTGTTGTGCCAGATTTATTTAGCCTCAAAGCAGGTTGATTATTGTTGTATTATTATTAATATTTTGACACAGCAGCTGGTAAGATGAGGAGCAGGTGGCTAAGGAAAGGAAACAGGCATCAATTATACAAATATTAAGACAAACGCACACAGTCACACCTGTCATGTGTCCCTACAAACCATCATTTGATTACACCACGCACTTCTGCTCCTTCAGGTCACACATTTATAAATCTTTAAGAAGAAAATATGTGGCTTACCTGCAAAAATTAATTAATTTTTAATTAGATTAAACTGGAGCCAAAGGACAGACCACCATTTTAAGCAGATGAATTGCAAGGACTAATGATCTGTATCAATTTAATAAACTTAAACAGGATACATATGAGAGTCATATATAAGTCCCATGTGCGTGCCTGGCATCTCTACGGCTGATCAGATGTCAGCTAATTCCTCAGAGGAGCTCTAGAGAGAGAAAAAAGGGCCCGAGTGCAGCTTTGGATACAAAACAGAGCTCAGCAGATACTCAGACTGTGAATCAGGCTCTGTGTGTGTGTGTGTGTGTGTGTGTGTGTGTGTGTGTGTGTGTGTGTGTGTGTGTGTGTGTGTGTGTGTGTGTGTGTGCGTGTGTGCTCTGAAGTTCATCCTATCAAATCTGGACAATGAGTGCCAGCAAAATACAATCTGTACACAACAAACACAAAATATGTGGGATTTTTTATTTAGTATGTCACGCTGTTATGGTCGGGGCTCCGGCACCAATTTAAGAATCAAAATCTGCCATTTTAAGACATTTTTAATTAGAAGTGAACAATGTAGAAATGTGAAGTGCTCAGCAGCGCAGCGATCCCTATAGCAGGGCAGCGTTTGATGTTTTCTTTGGTCACACTTGAAACTAAAAAGTCAAGCCTCCTGTATGTAGGGAGGGTTTCCACAAGTATATTCCTTTGGAGCTGAGTACTTTTCTTTAAAAAAAAAAAAAAAAAAAATTATTAGCCATTTCATAGGATTTCATAGGATTTTAAAATTTTAATTTTTTTTGTACATTTTACTTTTTATTTACCTGTTTTTCTTTTGAGAAGAGGACATAAAACAAAAGGACTTTTATAGAAATTAGAGTTCTGACACATGAAATACTATTTGGGTCCATAATTTAGTGCTAGCTTTAGTCCTCAGCGAATGAGTCAGAGTGCATTTCGTCTATGTCCAGCTACTGATGTGCCAAATATATCCCACCTAAAATAAAATAACTTGATCTGAGAATAGTTGCAGTTTTTGGTTTAACTGTTTATTTTCATATGAGGTGTAATAAAGAAACCGATTAGGCTTTTCCACCCAAATTTATCCTGTCTTTTATAATTAGTTGATTATCGTGAACTTAAGTGTGTTTCATGAATACTGTGGATATTTTCTGATTTAAAGTTCACAGGGGTGTGCACAGAATTTCTGAGACCTTGAAACGTTAAAAGTACAGGACATATTACATATGACTACTGTGTGCTGCACTTTTTTCTGGTACCCTGAATGTTGGACATGTTTCCAGATAATTCACTGGAATGTAATATTTGCATGCACTTTAAAGGGTCAGGTGACCATGTGGGACATGTGGCTCCTTTTTACCTTAATTTTGACACCATCTCATGTTATGGCAAACACCCAGATTTATAGCCTATTTCATACATTTTTTGACAGATGTAGCTGCTGCTGCTGTGGTCTTACCTGTGTCAGAAGGCAGGTGAGTGCAAGGAGCAGGACTGTAGACTCGGGCTGCGTAATCCTCAAATGTGGTTGGCTCCTGGTGGTGCTGCACGATATTTTCTAAGTATCGGGCGCGCTCCTCATAGCTGAGTTCAAAGGTCAAGGACAACTCAAACAGGAGCAGAAACACAGACACTAACAGAAAGAAGCACAATGGGTTAACTTGTCCTTAAAAAGTTATTAAAACCACCACTAGAGGCTGACCAATACAGGATTTTTAGGAACGATATCAATTCCAATACTGATATTTGGTGATTTAAATATCTGATACATCAACCAATATTTTATTTTATGTCAGAAATTAAAAAGCTTGTTTACACTCAGCCAGAGTCCGCTCAGATTTGCTGCCTGTTGTTGTGGACAAATATGGATTATCAGCACTTGTACCATGGTTGATGATAACTGATTAAATCTTTAATTATTCCAGAATCATAGTCAACAGAAACAAAATAATTCAAATAACACAAAAACAAGATAAAAACAAAAGTATCCAAATCACCTTCCCACAGAGAGAAATACACCAGTGTTTCCGTGTCTTATTGTATTTATTTTTAAATTTTCATCTGTATCAGTCGCTATAAATGCCGATACCAGTATACCTAAAAAGGTCTTGTGGTTCGAGCCTACATCTATAACCGCCGCCACACAAAAATGGGACAGGAATAAAACACAAAATAACCATTATGTTTGTTTCTTTTAGTCAAGCTTACAAATACACATTTAAGGTGAAATTACTGGTCATGGTGAATATGGAGGTGATAAAGATACAAGATAAAGTTGCACACTGGTGCTGCGGAGCTTGAAATGGGTGGTGTTACAAAGGACACCGGCCAACTGGGGGACTGAAGACCAGGATAACTGTTTCTGTTGTAAATATTAAAATCCTTCAAATTTATGGGGACAATACTGCTCGAGGCCAATCATTAAAAAAAAAAAAAAAACCCTTGCTAATTAACTGTTTGCATACTTCATACGATTAAATGTGAAACTAAAATGAAGTTGAGTTACTTTAACAAAGCTTTCTCCAATTTCAGCGACCCCCCCCCCTTTTCTAAACACATTGCATAGTTATGAAAAACCTTTGATGTTCCAGGAGAGAGAAAAAAAACTGCATTCAAGTCTCATGTGCTTCCAAATTTTTTTAAAGCTCACTATAATCACTACTAAATGTGCATTATTTGTCAAGAGTTTAACCCTCAATAGAAATCCACCGCATCTCTTATTCAGACTGCGTAGGCCTTGTGGGTCGGCAAATAACCCATTGTGAAATAATCTGCAATGTCCTCCAAATTCATGCAGTTTAACATAATTCAGCACTGTGTGCGTCATGTTTCAATTCAGCCCTCCAAAGTGAGCTCTCTCACTTATTATGGCCCTCTGGAATAACAAATATCACCCGGCCGTGCCCTAAAACGAACGCTTATATAAAAAGGGAGTAAACCTTTAAAGGATTATAGCTTTTGGATTAATATAATATAAATGATAAAAGAACTCAAACCCTAATTTGGAGCCCAGTACAAGAAAACTGAAATACCACGTGTTTATTGAATGACCGTGTACCTTCATGTCCATGTGACTCTACAGAGAATAATCCAGCCAGAGACAGCAAGAGAGAAAAAAAACTTGCTATTTATCACTTGCTATTATTCAAAACGAAAGGTGCAGGGATTCAGCAGAGAGCAGAGTAAATGGAAACCAGGACTTCAACTGTCCATCTATTAGAGATAACCTCATTGATAGAATGACATTTACCCTCTCTTGCTTAGTCCTTCTCATACATCCCCCCATAATGACAGACACGCACAGCTGTTACAGCCTCCTGACACACACGCACACACCCATACACAAATATAAACACACACACACAGTTCAGTCCCATCATCTCCCAACAGAATGACCATTTGCTCAGTGAGCTCCAATAACAAGGGCTTTTCAATGAGAAAACAGTGTTTATGTGTGTGTCCGGATTTGATAAGTTTGGATGTGAGAAAGCACAGTGTGTGTGTGTGTGTGTGCACGTGATGCTGTTTGAGTGTGTGATGGGATTAAGCCAATGAATCTTCAGAATGAAATCTGTGTGTGTGTGTGTGCACGTTGTGAATGGCTCGGCCATCTGTAATAGCACCCATGGGTTTTCTATTGGGTTAGAGAGCTGGTCTATGGGCCTCAGAAGGAGAGAGATTCAGGTCTAATGGTAACTGATTCAGTTAGAGACAATGATAATAACAACAATATGGCTGCTTTAAAGTGCGCTGGCACAACAGAGGGGAAAGGAGGGGGGCAGATAAGTGGAAAAAAAGCAGGGAAAATAGAGAGGAGGAAATCTATATAAACTTGTGACAGGGTGACGGTTTGTCAAAGATTGTTTCTGACATTTACCAGACTTGACTTCACGGGAACTTCAACGTCTAAAAACAGCTGTTATTGTTTCAAAAAAATACTCGTCGAAACCTCAGAAGGAGGGACGGGGGTCGGAGGTGCAAATGCAGTGAGATGCTGAGGGAGGAAGAGAACTTGTTAAAAGGGAAAGGGAAACAGCGAAGGTGAAGATGAAGGAAGGGTGAGAATCCTTCCTCTGCGGCTTCCTCCTGCGTCGCCGCCGCAGAGGAAGCGAGGCGGCGACGGCGATGTTTAAGTAACAACACGAGAGCCGGGAGAGCAGCGGCAGGCGCACAAAGACCGTCGAGCCGGCGCCTCGCACGCCGAGTCTCTGTGTGATCTCGCCGTTTGCCCTTTCCTGCTTCCCCCTCACCGCCATCGCACCTCCCCCTTTGGTGAACGAAGGTGTGTTTGTGCGAGTCGGAGGGGGAAGAGAGGTGTGCATGTAATGCAATTAGGAGATAGAGGTGCTATTATATATTCAGGCAAACAACACCTAATCATCTTCATATCATGTTTTAATAATGTGTGTCTGAGAAAGGGGGAGGGAAAAAAAAAGCACATAAAAGGCTCCCGTTTCCTCATTTCTGAGGAGGTGAAAAGGTTTAAAGGACACCCGCGGGAAAGAAAGATGTCTGCAGAGACGGGAGAATAAGGACAAATACATACAGAGACGCAGTACCACTGCTGAGATAAGTGACGGGAACATCTCTTTCTTCCCTCGTCCTCCGTCTGCCTCCTTTATACCTCCTTCCCTTTTTGTTCCTCTCAGCGTGGGCTGTGTCACCGTGTCACAAACACCAACTCCCCGCTGGGATGAGGCGACATGAGGAGGACAGGGACGACGGACCGATGTGCAAAACATACACGAGCAGTAATCTCACCTTCATCAGCGGTGGACAAGCTTTAAAACACTCTGCACGGAGAACATCGGCTACACCGGGCTGTTCTAGAAACGAAAATGTCCACATGGGGTCTTTAT